>NC_092736.1:34131314-34731314 GCF_047496885.1 Scyliorhinus torazame | reverse complement strand
GGAAGGATGTAGCAGGTTACAGAGGGACATAGATACGCTGCAGAGCTGGGCTGAGAGGTGGCAAATGGAGTTTAATGAGTGTGAGGTGATTCACTTTGGAAGGAATAACAGGAATGCGGAATATTTGGCTAATGGTAAAGTTCTTGGAAGTGTGGATGAGCAGAACGATCGAGGTGTCCATGTACATAGATCCCTGAAAGTTGCCACCCAGGTTGATAGGGTTGTGAAGAAGGCCTATGGAGTGTTGGCCTTTATTGGTAGAGGGATTGAGTTCCGGAGTCAGGAGGTCATGTTGCAGCTGTACAAAACTCTGGTACGGCCGCATTTGGAGTATTGCGTACAGTTCTGGTCACCGCATTATAGGAAGGACGTGGAGGCTTTGGAGCGGGTGCAGAGGAGATTTACCAGGATGTTGCCTGGTATGGAGGGAAAATCTTATGAGGGCAGCACGGTAGCATTGTGGATAGCACAATTGCTTCACAGCTCCAGGGTCCCAGGTTCGATCCCGGCTTGGGTCACTGTCTGTGCAGAATCTGCACATCCTCCCCGCGTGTGCGTGGGTTTCCTCCGGGCGCTCCGGTTTCCTCCCACTGTCCAAAGATGTGCAGGTTAGGTGGATTGGCCATGATAAATTGCCCTTAGTGTCCAAAATTGCCCTTAGTGTTGGGTAGGGTTACTGGGTTCTGGGGATAGGGTGGAGGTGTTGACCTTGGGTAGGGTGCTCTTTCCAAGAGCCGGTGCAGACTCGATGGACCGAATGGCCTCCTTCTGCACTGTAAATTCTCTGAATTCTAGGAAAGGCTGATGGACTTGAGGTTGTTTTCGTTGGAGAGAAGAAGGTTAAGAGGAGACTTAATAGAGGCATACAAAATGATCAGGGGGTTGGATAGGGTGGACAGTGAGAGCCTTCTCCCGCGGATGGAAATGGCTGGCACGAGGGGACATAGCTTTAAACTGAGGGGTAATAGATATAGGACAGAGGTCAGAGGTAGGTTCTTTACGCAAAGAGTGGTGAGGCCGTGGAATGCCCTACCTGCAACAGTAGTGAACTCGCCAACATTGAGGGCATTTAAAGGTTTATTGGATAAGCATATGGATGATAATGGCATAGTGTAGGTTAGATGGCTTTTGTTTTGGTGTAACATCGTGGGCCGAAGGGCCTGTACTGCGCTGTATCGTTCTATGTTCTATGTTTACGTCAGAAATCTTATTTGGAAAGCATCAGCCCAATAGTCGAAGCCGAATTTCACAAAAATACGCAATGGTTTCAAAGATATTTGGGCAACTGAACTGGTTAGGTCGACAGACTAGACCGGACATGAGTTTTGATGTCCTGGAGTTGAGTACAAAAATGAATGATCCCAAAGTGGAAGACATAATAAGAGCAAATAAAGCGTTGGCCAAACTAAAAATGCAGGAGTGTGTTTTGAAGTTCCCGGTTTTAGGTGACCGGAGGCACTTGAAACTCATAGTTTATAGTGATGCGTCCTACGCAAATTTATGTGATGGGGTTTCAAGCACAGGAGGTTTTATAATTTTCCTTTTGGGGAACAATGGTAAATGTTGCCCGCTTGTGTGGGAAACAAAGAATATGAGGAGAGTGATAAAAAGCACTTTGGCTGCTGAGACGTTAAGCCTTGTAGAGGTGGTGGATATGGCCTTTTATATAAGTATTATATTGACAGAAATTTTGGGTTAGGGGATTTGGGTAATATACCTATTGACTGTCACGTTGACAATAAATCCCTGTGGGAAAATGTGCACTCTACAAAAAGTGTCAATGAAAAGAGGTTACGGATAGACATCGCAAGTTTGAAGCAGATGTTGGACAGAGGGGAAATAACAAAAATTAAATGGGTCAATGTTTTGCGAAAAGAGGGGCGAGTTCACAGAAACTTTTGGATATTGTTAATGAAGGGCGCTTGTTTCTGTGACTTTTTTTCTTTCTCGTCCAAACAAAAAAGAAAGGGGGGTGACATCATGTGTGTTTTTGCGTTTCTTGAAATTTTGTTTTCACCTAATTATTATTTTTTCTCCAAGGAAGGGGAGACTGTTAAGTAATGGGTTAAGAGACATTGCAATTAGTTGTCTCATTTATGTTAAGTATCCATTAATTGACACTGGTATGTAGAGGGGCTTCAGGTGGCCTCTGTCAGGTGATGTATAGTTAGAGTTTTGTGCAAAGGCTGTTGGAATGAAATAAATGTGTTTGTGAAAAGGAACAGAACTTTAGATTCTTCATATCACAGCAACAAAAACGTCTAACATCAGACATTGCTGAGTTATTCGGAGATCCTGATCACAGCATCAGCAACACGGTTGAAAAACTCAATACGACTCTTCTCATGGTCGATGAATCCAATACCATGGTGCCATGGCAGATCGTCGGTACATTGGATGACAGCAACATCCAAGATGAAGACGACACCACACAGAGAGCACAGAACGACTCCGTTGAGAGAGCACAGATCGACTCTACAGCGAGAACACTGCACAACTCCACAAAGAGAGCGAAGACAGACTCCACAGAGAGAGCGAAGACAGACTCCACAGAGAGAGTGAAGACAGACTCCACAGAGAGAGCGAAGACAGACTCCACAGAGAGAGCGAAGACAGACTCCACAGAGAGAGCGAAGACAGACTCCACAGAGAGAGTGAAGACAGACTCCACAGAGAGAGCGAAGACAGACTCAACAGAGAGCGATGACAGACTCCACAGAGAGAGCGATGACAGACTCCACAGAGAGAGCGATGACAGACTCCACAGAGAGAGCGATGACAGACTCCACAGAGAGAGCGATGACAGACTCCACAGAGAGAGCGATGACAGACTCCACAGAGAGAGCGATGACAGACTCCACAGAGAGAGCGATGACAGACTCCACAGGGAGAGCGATGACAGACTCCACAGAGAGAGCGATGACAGACTCCATATAGAGAGCGATGACAGACTCCACAGACAGCTCGGTGACAGACTCAAAAATGGAAGCAAGCAAGTAGTCCATAGCGAACGCCATGCATGTACAAGACCATGAAGATCTATCAAGCTTATTTCGGCCACCAGAAGAAGACACAATGTCGACCCACTGTATGTGAGACAAGTGACGAAGAAATCACAATTCCCATGCAGGATTACAGCGAGACTGACAGCGGGGCAGCACGGTAGCATTGTGGATAGCACAATTGCTTCACAGCTCCAGGATCCCAGGTTCAATTCCGGCTTGGGTCACTGTCTGTGCGGAGTCTGCACACCCTCCCCGTGTGTGCGTGGGTTTCCTCCGGGTGCTCCAGTTTCCTCCCACAGCCCAAAGATGTGCAGGTTAGGTGGATTGGCCATGATAAATTGCCCTTATTGAACCAAAATTGCCCTTCATGTTGGGTGGGGTTACTGGGTTATGGGGATAGGGTGGAGGTGTGGACCTTGGGTAGGATGCTCTTTCCAAGAGCCGGTGCAGACTCGATGGGCCAAATGGCCTTCTGCACTATGATAATCTCAGCTCATCTGCACAGAAGCACTCAATAATCAGAGGACGGCTACCCATGAGTCCAGAGAGACCACGTCAATAGAAATCTTGAAGATTTTGACTCCAGAAAAGGAGGACCAAGAAATCAATGATGATTCAAGTGAACCAGAAATTACTCTAGAAGAGGAGTACCAAGTAAGCAAAGAAGAGGAATCGAATCCACCACAAATGACTGATGTCAGCAACATCAATGCAACATCAGATCATTCTCACAATTCTCCAGAAGATACGCTCAATGTAAGAGATACCACAAAGGACACTGACACCAATAACTGACAATGACTCAAATCATCCACATGGCACACTCATTGAGCGCAACAAGAACAACAAAAACCGCAAGAAGCACAGCAGAAACAAGAACAACAGCAACAACAAAAACAACATGCAGCGCAACAAGAACGACAAAAGCAACAAGAAGCATCCCAGAAACAACAAGCGCAACAAGAAAAATAAGAAGAATAAAAGCGAAAACAACAAAAACAGAATCAACAAGCACGACAAAAAGAACAAGAACGCCAACGAAAAGAAACCAGACAGAAACGCCAAAAACAAAAAGAAGAAGAACAACAAAGACAGAAACGACAAACAACAATGAAACAACGACCTGTACAACATGGTACAACTCTGCACGTGAAGGACAATGCCACAGCACACTGCGAAACAATGACAAGGCTACAAACATGCCATGGCATGATAAAGAATTTCACGAATTCACATCTGCTCCAGAACAAACAAGCAAAACAGCTTTCACGACATACAGAATCAACACCACAAACACAGGAAAAAGTCGAGGTCAGACAATGGTACAAAGAATCGCTACCCGCAATCAAATGGAGCAGGGGAAAAAGGTGTCCACATCATTAAACGACTCATCAGCAAAGCGGCCGAGTCACGTTCCGACATCAACCCAGCTCTTTTATCGTACCGAGCAACCCCATTGAGCTCAGGACTGTCGCCAGTGCAAATGCTCTTCGGCAGAGACATCCGGACAACCCTACCGGCAAAGCAATTCCGAGACCTCGGCAACGCACCGGTTCTCGACGCCATGCGGGCACTATACTCCAAACAAAAACTATACTACGATCAACATGCAATCCCACTCAAGCCACTGACAATAGGTGACACCATCAGAATCAGGGACCCAGGAGGCGGACGGTCTGAGTCAGCCACGGTGATCAGGCAGGAGGCACCATGGTCCTACATCGTCAAATCGTCTGCGGGAGTACTTTTTCACCATAACTGCCGGGATCTATTAGAGATTCGACCTACGAGGCCAGTATTTCCCGCACTGGACTTGACCGAGTCCATTTGTCCACAGGACGTTCCTCGCCACACAACGCCAGACAGCACTCTGGATGACATCAAACCATCATCCCCACTACCACCGGTAAGACGCTCCAGCAGAAGCCGTAAGGCACCCGACCGGCTAGATTTGTGACGACACTTCAACACCCGCACAAAACGGATATGGACATTTCTCACGATGGACTCACAACACAGTTAATTGTTGCTGTATTACTTTTATCATTTTCACAGTGTGCAGATTTGCATATTCTCACCACTTGTTATGGACAGTTTTCTTGAGGCCAGTGTGGAAAACATGTCCAATAAAAGGGGGGGGAATGTAGTCATCTGTACATCTGTACATACATCTACACATACACCAGGGACTGCAGACAGATGTAACAGTCACAGCGTCACTAGGGGGCAGCATCAGAGACGGGTATAAAGGGTCCAGCCCAAGGGAGGATCCGCCTCTTTCAGAAGCACAGGGCTAGTGAGCAGCAGCAGACAGAGACAGCTCAGCACAGGCAGCTTACCTTAGCTTCACTGGTCATACCTCTTGACTGTATTATATCGAGTTAAGCTCTGGAAACATAACAAACCCATTGAATAAAGTATTTGTGTTAACTGGAAGTCTAAAATCTTTATTCAGACTTGGAGAATAACATACTCGTGTCTGCGTGGGTTTCCTCCGGGTGCTCCGGTTTCCTCCCACAAGTCCCGAAAGACGTGCTATTAGGTGAATTGGACATTCTGAATTCTCCCTTTGCATACCCGAACAGGTGCCGGAATATGGTGACTGTGGGCATTTCAGCAGTAACATCATTGCAGTGTTAATGTAAGCCTACTTGTCTCACTAACAAAGATTATTATTATAAATCCCACACGAACAAGTGACCCAGTGCCGGGCTCGAACCTGGGTCCTCGGTGTAGTGAGGGCACCGTGCCGCCCTCTTTTTAACATTGTCAGCAAATCCATGTCAATTGCCTCTCGTATGCGATCCATGCACTGCTCTCCGGCTATTCCCTTCCTACTTACCTCGCTGGGAGGTACTCTATCTGCAATGGGTTCCTCCCTGGTCTGCCCTGAGTTCATTTTTTAAACTCACCCATTATTCTTGTGACATGTGGATCTTCAATAACATTTAATATCAGTGAGATCTGTTTTTATATATATATATGCTGTTAGTAACTAGATTGATCTTCACGCTACCATTCTTGAATCGAAGATTGTTGCTATATTTACCCGATGCTTATCCAACAGTTAATAGTGGAAGTGTCAGAACATTTGCAGTTCAATATTGACAAGACCTGAGCTATCTTGTTCAGATAGTGTCAGAAGCGTTATGCCTCCGCCCCTGATCTCACCACTCGGGTTCACCCAAGTGGTTTGTCTCGGGCTGGGAATACTACATTTTATCTATGACCAAGACTTACCTCCTTCAACCTCTGAAATATCACTTGTTCCCGTCCCTTTCTCTTCATTCTCGGCCTGACTGCCACATCTCTGTCACCTCCAGCCCTGATTTTCCTACTGTCTTTCTGGCCTTTGGCCTTGCCTCTCTGCTACTCTGCACAAGCCCATGCTCGTCCTTTTTTTCCCCCTCCTGTCTTCACCATTCTTCCGCGCCCTGACTTCGAAGATCTCAAACTCACATACCCTCGGCTTTTCAAACATAGGTCTACCACATACCTGCATTAACATCAATGACCGAGCCTTCTGCTAGCTTCCCCCCCCCCACCCCACCAAACACTCGCCACAACTCGCGCTTAAACCCACCCATCATGCCATATTTTTCTCCAACTTCAAAACCTGCTTCTTTGACTGCATGTTTCACCATCAACCCTTGCTCCTGCATGATTCCAAAATGGGCAAGTTTGGAGTTACATTCATTTAGTATTTTTAATGCAGGTGGGAAGTTATCGATAATATAAACATTGTAAACTTTTAATTTGTGCGTCCAAACTGCACCAAGGCACATAACGCTGTCCCAATCTCTTTGTGTTTTTAAAGTGAAAACACAAGTTCGTAAGGCTGCTTTAAAATAAAAATCAGGCTGGACCTTTGGCTTTACAGCAATAGGAGGTGGCTGGTTAGGCCTTTGAGCTGGTCTCTTATTCTCTGTGACCTAACGTCATATACTCACCTTTGCCCCATATCCCTTAACACCTTTAGATAACAAAAATCTATCAATCTCTGATTTAAAATGAGCAATGATCAGTTGCCATTTGCAGAAGTGTTTTCCACTGCTGAAGCATCAAACTCTTAATTTTTAAACTAGACTCTCCAATCGGAGAAAATAGTTTCCCCTCTACCTACCCTGTCTTCCCTTTAACAGCTTGAAAACATCGACCATATCAACGCTAAAACTTCTAAATTTCAGGGAATATAATCCTGGTTACTGAAGTCTCACATTTCAAAATGCAGGTCTCGTTCTGGGAAACCTGCACTGCGCTCCCGCCAAGGCCAGTGTGTCCTTTCCAAGGTGTGGTACCCAGAACTGCTCAGAGTTAGCTCCAAATGTGGGATATTCAGGGTTTTGTATAGCTGAAACGTGACTTCCAACACTTTGCACTCTAGTCCTCGAATTACAAAGGCCAACATTCCATTCTGGTTTTGTTTTATTTTCTCTATCCGTCCATGGCGTTTTAATCGATTTACCTGAACCCCCAAAATCTCTGGTGGAAAGCTAGGAACAGTAGAGGTGCCAATTAGAAAGTATCCTGTTATGGTCCGGGTTTACAGAACCCCGAAGTGTTTCATGGAGTTCAACCGACCCACAACTTTTAATAGATTGTGGTGTGGGAAGCACACTGCGTACTCTCCAGGTGTGATACAGCAGGAAAGGACAAGTGGTTTTTAAAACAAAACAATGTTTATTCTATGAACACAAGTTAACCTTTTCAAAACAAACATTGAATATCTTAATACCCATTACTTCAAAGATAACCCCAAAAGACTACAACATTAAATAATCCTTCAAACTGTTCCTTTAAACATCCAAAAGACTTCAAACCTTCAAAAATAGGAGCACAGTAGGTTACATTAAATAGATTTATAGTCTTTGGATTACAGAAATCAACAGACCAGCTCTGTGTTTCTTCCTGCAGCTCACAGCAAAACACACAGACACTCCCAGCTGCCTTCTCAAACTGAAACGCAAAAAGCAGAAGAGAGATCAGCTCCCCCCACCCTCTGACATCACTTCAGTAATATGATCAGCTCCATTTCTTAAAGGTACATTGCTTAAACATCCATTTCTTAAAGGTACTCTCACATGACAATCCCCTTCCTGGAATCCCTTCACCCTCAGTCCACTTTCCCCTCCAAGTCCAATTCCTTCTGTATCTGTCCCTGGGGGGGGGAAAATCTATTTGCCTAATTTACTTACAACTGAACTTCCAAATCCTTATTATCGAGCCTTTAGCCTCCTTTTAACAGGACATTTTTGCAGCTACTTATCTGTGTGACCACACCAAGCACTGTCAGGTCCTGGTGTCAGCTGTAAAAACTGCTCAGAATTCCTGGATCATGCTGGAATGTGAAGTTAACTTCCTGGTTTTCCCACTGCAAAGTATCAGAATAGATCCCTGCCCTCCGCCTCCTCTAACACAAATGTAAGCAGCTCAGGGATTTCTTTTCTCACTAAGATTGAGACTGTTTAGTCAATGTTATTGCTGCTTCCACCCCATCCCCCTCCATTTTCAATAGCCCACTGCTATATCTAAATGTCCTCGCATGCCTTCCTATTCCCCACACACCATTCCACCCCGAAATTGTCTTTCTATAGATTCTCTCCCATCTCCCCTCATTTCCTCTCCAAGCTGATGTTGTCCATGAGGCCTGGCTCCAGCTCTCTCGACCCTACTCCGACCAAATGCTGACCACCCAGCTTATCTTCACGACTTCCAGATTCGTGGATGTTGTTGATGGCTCTCTCTGCTCAGGTACCCGCTATCCGCTCCGCTCTCCTTCTGATCTGCCCTCAAAAACAAAAAACAATCCCTAACCTCTCCAACCTTGCAAACTACCACCACATCTGCAAGCTCCCATTCCTCTCAAGTCCATGAAACTTGTCGTTGCCCAAAGCTGTGCTGATCTTTCTCAGAACTTCCATGTTTCAATCCCATGAATCACTATTCCACGCTGTCACACTAATGGAGCAGATCTCACCAAAGTCACAATTTTGGCTATTTTCTTGACGACTGTGACCAAAGTAAACTGGCTTTCCTTGTCCTTGATCTGTCTGTAGTCTATAAAACAGCAGATCACACTATCCTCCATTACCCACTCTCTACCATCATCCAACTGTGTGGAATTGAACCTGTATGGTCCCATTCTTATTTATCTAATCATAGCCAGAGAATCGTCTAGTATGGCATCTCTACTAGCTCCCACACAATTATCTCCAGTGACTCAATTCCAGATCTCCAGCATCCACACTATTTTTATTTTATTGCCCCCATGGATCTATCTTTTGCCCTCTCCTATTTCCATAGAGTCCCTACTATGCAGAAGGAGGCCATTCGGCCCATCAAGCCTGACCCTCAGAAAGAGCACCCCACCTCGGCACAGTCTCCCACCCTATCCCCGTGATCACGCCTAACCTTTGGACACGAAGGGGCAATTTGGCATAGCCAATCCATCTACCCTGCGCACCTTTGGGCTGTGGGAGGAAACCCATGCAGAGACAGAGAGAAAATGCAAACTCCACACAGACAGTTTCCGAAGACAGGAATTGAACCGCAGACCCTGGCACTGTGAGGTAGCATTGCTAACCACTTTCTCTACATGCCACAGCATCTAATATTTAATCATAAATAATCTTTATTATTGTCACAAGTAGGCTTACATTAACACTCTAATGAAGTTACTGTGAATAGCCCCGAGTCGCCACACTCCGGC
Source organism: Scyliorhinus torazame (assembly GCF_047496885.1). Classification (NCBI taxonomy): domain Eukaryota; kingdom Metazoa; phylum Chordata; class Chondrichthyes; order Carcharhiniformes; family Scyliorhinidae; genus Scyliorhinus; species Scyliorhinus torazame. The sequence goes on along the minus strand of NC_092736.1, from coordinate 34,721,600 downwards.
GCCTGTTCGGGTACACTGAGGTAGAATTCACAATTCACCTGACAAGCATGTTTTTGGGGACGTGTGGGAGGAAAACGGAGCACCCGGAGGAAACCCACGCAGACTCCACACAGACAGTGACCCAACCGGGAATTGAACCTGGGACCCAGGAGCAGTGAAGAAACAGTGCTACCCACTGTGCTATCCTGACGCCCATCTAATGGCATAGCATCCATTTCAAAGTGCTTCCTGACACCACACAACCGTAGCTCACCACCTCCTCTCCCCCACCACTGTCTTAAATTGTCAGATTGCCTGCCCAGAATCTGGTGCTAGATGAGCAGAAATTTCTTCCAGTGAAGTATCTGGAAGATCGAACACATTGTTTTCAGTCACCACCACAAACTTTGCTTCCTCGCCACCACCTCTGTCCTTCATCCTGACAACTGTCTGAGTTGGCACCTGACTGTTTGCAACCGTTAGCACAGTGGTTAGCACTGTTGCTTCACAGCGGCAGGATCCCAGGTTCGATTCCCGGCTTGGGTCACTGTCTGTGCGGAGTCTGCACGTTCCCCCCGTGTCTGCGTGGGTTTCCTCCGGGTACTCCGGTTTCCTCCCACAGTCCCGAAAGACGTGCTTGTTAGGTGAATCGGACATTCTGAATTCTCCCTCGGTGTACCCGAACAGGCGCCGGAATGTGGCGACGAGGGGCTTTTCACAGTAACTTCATTGCGGTGTTAATGTAAGCCTACTTGTGACAATAATAAAGATTATTATTATCTTTGATCTTGAGATGAGCTTTCCATCACATGTTCATACCATCGCTACGCTTCCTGGTTTCCTCCCACAGTCCAAAGATGTGCAGGTTAGGTGGATTGGCTATGCTAAATTATCCTTGGTTTCCAAAAAAAAAGTTTTGGTGGGGTTACAGGGATAGGGTGGAGGTGTGGGGATAGGGTGGAGGTGTTGACCTTGGGTAGGGTGCTCTTTCCAAGGGCCGGTGCAGACTCGATGGGCTGAATGGTCTCCTGCACTGTAAACTCTATGATTTCCCCCATCAAAACCCTTCAAAATTCACCCCCCCCACCCCCTTGAACTACTGTGCTCTGAGGAGAAGATTCCGAGTTTCTCTTGCATCTCCACATAACGAATGTCGTCTATCCTTGGGACCACTCTGGTAAATCTCCCCCGCACCCTCTCCAAGATGTTGGCATCCTTCCTGAAGTATGGGGCCCAGAAGTGATCACAGAAGTCTAGGTGGGGCTCAAGCAGTGAGACTTAAAGCTGAAGCACAACAACTTGTTTCTGTGCAAAATCATGCTTGAATTTCTGCAACTCTGGAACCTGGCTGCTTTTTTAACAACTTTATGTCCTGCCACCTGCAAAATAAATGGTGTATGTGAGCCTCGTCAGTCACTTTGATCTCGACCTGGGGATCTCTCTGCCTCCCTCTTTCAAATGCCTCTCACTTTTCTTCCAAAATGCAACTGTTGATGTTACTTTTAAAAGTCCGCTCGAGTTTTGCTCTTTCAGTAAGTAGTGTCTTATTTTATCCAGGCAACTGCAGAAATCAACGAACTGTTGGAAGGATGCTCGGCAGACATACTGCAATCCAGAATGAAGGGGGAGATCATGGAGCTGGTCCTCCTGAAATACCAAGGCAGGAACTGGAGCGGCCACATTAAAGTCGAAGATGGGCTTACTGAAATGTTTCCGGTGTGCTTCACTGCGGACTCGAAGGACCGCATGAGCATTGATTTGCTCGTCCATGTTCAGAAGCTTAGTGGCCGCCTGTTGTTGTCCATTTATAGTCCGTACTGGATCATTAATAAAACCTCCCGAGTTCTGCAGTATCGCGCAGAAGACGTCCACATGAAACATCCAGCTGACTTCCGTGATGTTGTTCTGTTTTCCTTCAAACGGAAAAATATTTTCAGCAAAAATAAGGTATGCTTCATTCCTTTGGGATACTTTCAGTTGGCTGTAAGTAGGAGAGAACTCCATTTATTGGTACAGCGAGCTGTCATCCACAGTTTGAAAAGATAAAATGCCACAAAGGGGCGAATGGGGTGGTACGTTTTGCTAAAGTCAATTAAACCGTTGCACTTTTCTGAAGGACGCAGCTTCACCATAAAGCATCTCTTCTGTTCAATTTTTCTTTCTGTATTCACATGTAAAATACACATTAACATACCAGCCTTATTATAATCCATTAATGTTTGAGATGGATGCATTGTGATTTTGGAATTATGGCGTTTAGATGTGCAAGTCCTGGAAGTGTTGCTATAGGATTAATGTTTGTTTTTATTACATTTCTGAAAGGTTGGCTGGTATAACCATGACTACAGTGGCACGCTGTTCCACATTCTGCTCCCCCAGCCCCATTAAAGATCCCTTATCCGTAACAGCATTGCTGGCCTTTCAGCCCAAACTAGTGACAGGCTTTCCTCTTAAGGGGAGAAGAATGCAGAATCATATAACCACCATGGTGCGGTACAGGCTTGAGCAGTTCATGCTCGGGTCACTGCACCCTTTCGGTCAGCTACGTATGGATAGAATATTCCTCGGGTGGCTCAGTGGCACACTGGTTAGCACCGCCACCTCACAGCGCCAGGGACCCAGGTACAATTCCGGCCTCTGGTGACTGTCTGCGGAGTCTGCACGTTCTCCCCGTGTCTGCGTGGGTTTCCTCCGGGTGCTCCGGTTTCCTCCCACAGACCAAAGATGTGCAGGTTAGGTGGGTTGACCATGATAAATTTTCCCTTGGAGTGGAGTTGCAGAAATAGGGCGCGGGATTGGGCCTAGATTGGGTGGGCTTTTGAGGGGTTGGTGCAGACTTGATGGGCTGAATGGCCTCCTTCTGTACTGATTCCAGCCTGAGAGGTTCCACAGGCAGATCAGGGACTGAGACGAGGAGAAATGTCTTCACCCAGAGAGTGGTTGGCCTGTGGAATTCTCTACCATGGAAAGCCAAACATTGCATGTTTTCAAGACTGAGTTAGATATAGCCCTTGGAGCTAAAGGTATCAAAGGATACGAGGGAGGGAGGGGAGCAGGAACTAGTTACTGAATTGGGTGATCAGCCAAGATCATAATGAATGGCGGAGCAGGCTCGAAGGGCCGAATGGCCCCCTGCTCCTATTTTCTGTAGTTTCTTTGTCACAAGCATCAGTAATCTGATAAAATATTGGAAAATCTAGAGCTTTGCAGCCTGTAAAAGGGAGAACTAAGTGAGGACCTCATGGCGCTGGGTAAATTACAGAGTCCGGAAAAGTCTAAAATTCCAATTCAAACAAAATCTACAAAATGATGAGGAGCAGGGACTGAGCGGATAGTCAGAAGCTTTTCCCCAGGGTGGAAAAGTCAATTCATAGGGGACATAGGTTTAAGGTGCGAGGGGCAAGGTTGAGAGGAGATGTGCGAGGGAGTTTTTTTACACAGAGGATAGTGGGTGCCTGGAACTCGCTACCGGAGGAGGTGGTGGAAGCAGGGACGATAGTGACATTTAAGGGGTGCCTTGAAAAATGACATGAATAGGATGGGAGTAGAGGGATATTGGCCTTGGAGGTGTAGAAGGTTTTAGGTTAGATGGGCAGCATGGTCGGCTCAGGCTTGGAGGGCCGAAGGGCCTGTTCCTGTGCCGATTGGCCTACACAGACTTCTGGGAAGAAGAGCGATAGGAACAGCTTGATGCTGCGATGGGTAAAGAGGTCCCTGTTCTTTAGATGTGATTAAGCCACCTAATCAAAGTGTCAGTTTTGTGCTCTGTATATCCTAAACAAAAGAACATAAGAACTAGGAGCAGGAGTAGGCCATCTGGCCCCTCGAGCCTGCTCCGCCATCCAATGAGATCATGGCTGATCTTTTGTGGACTCAGCTCCACTTTCCGGCCCGAACACCATAACCCTTAATCCCTTTATTCTTCAAAAAACTATCTATCTTTATCTTAAAAACATTTAATGAAGGAGCCTCTACTGCTTCTCTGGGCAAGGAATTCCATAGATTCACAACCCTCTGGGTGAAGAAGTTCCTCCTAAACTCAGTCCTAAATCTACTTCCCCTTATTTTGAGGCTATGCCCCCTAGTTCTGCTTTCACCCGCCAGTGGAAACAACCTGCCTGCATCTATCCTATCTATTCCCTTCATAATCTTATATGTTTCTATAAGATCCCCCCCCTCATCCTTCTAAATTCCAACGAGTACAGTCTCGGTCGACTCAACCTCTCCTCGTAATCCAACCCCTTCAGCTCTGGGATTAACCTAGTGAATCTCCTCTGTACACCCTCCAGTGCCAGTACGTCCTTTCTCAGGTAAGGAGACCAAAACTGAACACACTGCTCCAGGTGTGGCCTCACTAACACCTTATGCAATTGCAGCATAACCTCCCTAGTCTTAAACTCCATCCCTCTAGCAATGACGGATAAAATTCCATTCATCTTCTTAATCACCTGTAAACCAACATTTTGCGACTCATGCACTAGCACACCCAGGTCGCTCTGCACAGCAGCATGTTTTTATATTTTATCATTTAAATAATAATCCCTTTTGCTGTTATTCCTACCAAAATGGATAACCTCACATTTGTCAACATTATATTCCATTTGCCAGACCCTAGCCCATTCACTTAGCCTATCCAAATCCCTCTGCAGACTTCCAGTATCCTCTGCACTTTTTGCTTTACCACTCATCTTACTGTCGTCCGCAAACTTGGTCACATTGCCCTTGGTCCCCAACTCCAAATCATCTATGTAAATTGTGAACAGTTGTGGCCCAACACTGATCCCTGAGGGACACCACTAGCTACTGATTGCCAACCAGAGAAACACCCATTAATCCCCACTCTTTGCTTTCTATTAATTAACCAATCCTCTATCCATGCTACTACTTTCCCCTTAATGCCATGCATCTTTATCTTATGCAGCAACCTTTTGTGTGGCACCTTGTCAAAGGCTTTCTGGAAATCCAGATATACCACATCCATTGGCTCCCCGTTATCTACCGCACTGTTAATGTCCTTAAAAAATTCCACTAAATTAGCTAGGCACGACCTGCCCTTTATGAACCCATGCTGCGTCTGCCCAATGGCACAATTTCCATCCAGATGCCTCGCTATTTCTTCCTTGATGAAAGATTCCAGCATCTTCCCTACTACCGAAGTTAAGTTCACTGGCCTAAAATTACCCGCTTTCTGCCTACCTCCTTTTTTAAACAGTGGTGTCACGTTTGCCAATTTCCAATCCGCCGGGACCACCCCAGAGTCTAGTGAATTTTGATAAATTATCACTAGTGCATTTTCAATTTCCCTAGCCATCTCTTTTAGAACTCTGGGATGCATTCCATCAGGTCCAGGAGACTTGTCAGGGCAGCACGGTAGCATAGTGGTTAGCACAATTGCTTCACAGCTCCAGAGTCCCAGGTTCGATTCCCCGCTTGGGTCACTGTGCGGAGTCTGCACGTTCTCCCCATGAGTGCGTGGGTTTCCTCCGGGTGCTCCGGTTTCCTCCCACAGTCCAAAGTTGTGCAGGTTAGATGGATTGGCTAAATTGCCCTTGGTGTCTAAAATTTCCCTTAGTGTTGGGTGGTGTTACTGGGTTATGGGGGATAGGGTGGGGGTATGGGCTTGGGTAGGGTGCTCTTTCCAAGAGCCGGTGAAGACTTGATGGGCTGAATGGCCTCCTTCTGCACTGTAAATTCTATGATTCTATGCTCGAGGAAATACTTGTTAGGAAGGAAGATGTGTTGGGCATTTTGAAAAACCTGAGGATAGACAAGTCCCCCGGGCCTGACGGGATATATCCAAGGATTCTATGGGAAGCAAGAGATGAAATTGCAGAGCCGTTGGCAATGATCTTTTCGTCCTCACTGTCAACAGGGGTGGTACCAGGGGATTGGAGAGTGGCAAATGTCGTGCCCCTGTTCAAAAAAGGGACTAGGGATAACCCTGGGAATTACAGGCCAGTTAGTCTTACTTCGGTGGTAGGCAAAGTAATGGAAAGGGTACTGAAGGATAGGATTTCTGAGCATCTGGAAAGACACTGCTTGATTAGGGATAGTCAGCACGGATTTGTGAGGGGTAGGTCTTGCCTTACAAGTCTTATTGAATTCTTTGAGGAGGTGACCAAGCATGTGGATGAAGGTAAAGCAGTGGATGTAGTGTACATGGATTTTAGTAAGGCATTTGATAAGGTTCCCCATGGTAGGCTTCTGCAGAAAGTAAGGAGGCATGGGATAGTGGGAAATTTGGCCAGTTGGATAACGAACTGGCTAACCGATAGAAGTCAGAGAGTGGTGGTGGATGGCAAATATTCAGCCTGGATCCCAGTTACCAGTGGCGTACCGCAGGGATCAGTTCTGGGTCCTCTGCTGTTTGTGATTTTCATTAATGACTTGGATGAGGGAGTTGAAGGGTGGGTCAGTAAATTTGCAGACGATACGAAGATTGGTGGAGTTGTGGATAGTAAGGAGGGCTGTTGTCGGCTGCAAAGAGACATAGATAGGATGCAGAGCTGGGCTGAGAAGTGGCAGATGGAGTTTAACCCTGAAAAGTGTGAGGTTGTCCATTTTGGAACGACAAATATGAATGTGGAATACACGGTTAACGGTAGAGTTCTTGGCAATGTGGAGGAGCAGAGAGATCTTGGGGTCTATGTTCATACATCTTTGAAAGTTGCCACTCAAGTGGATAGAGCTGTGAAGAAGGCCCATGGTGTGCTCGCGTTCATTAACAGAGGGATTGAATTTAAGAGCCGTGAAGTGATGATGCAGCTGTACAAAACTTTGGTAAGGCCACATTTGGAGTACTGTGTACAGTTCTGGTCGCCTCTTTTTAGGAAGGATGTGGAAGCTTTGGAAAAGGTGCAAAGGAGATTTACCAGGATGTTGCCTGGAATGGAGAGTATGTCTTACGAGGAAAGGTTGAGGGTGCTAGGCCTTTTCTCATTAGAACGGAGAAGGATGAGGGGCGACTTGATAGAGGTTTATAAGATGATCAGGGGAATAGATAGAGTAGACAGTCAGAGACTTTTTCCCCGGGTGCAACAAACCATTACAAGGGGACATAAATTTAAGGTGAATGGTGGAAGATATAGGGGGGATGTCAGAGGTGGGTTCTTTACCTAGAGAGTAGTGGGGGCATGGAATGCACTGCCTGTGGAAGTAGTTGAGTCGGAAACATTAGGGACCTTCAAGCAGCTATTGGATAGGTACATGGATTACGGTAAAATGATGTAGTGTAGATTTATTTGTTCTTAAGGGCAGCACGGTAGCATTGTGGATAGCACAATTGCTTCACTGCTCCAGAGTCCCAGGTTTGATTCCGGCTTGGGTCACTGTCTGTGCGGAGTCTGCACATCCTCCCCGTGTGTGCGTGGGTTTCCTCAGGGTGCTCCGGTTTCCTCCCACAGTCCAAAGATATGCAGGTTAGGTGGATTGGCCATGATAAATTGCCCTTAGTGTCCAAAATTGCCCTTGGTGTTGGGTGGAGGTGTTGAGTTTGGGTAGGGGGCTCTTTCCAAGTGCCGGTGCAGACTCAAAGGGCCGAATGGCCTCCTTCTGCACTGTAAATTCAATGATAATCTATGATTAATCTAGGACAAAGGTTCGGCACAACATCGTTGGCCGAAGGGCCTGTTCTGTGCTGTATTTTCTATGTTCTATGATTGTCTACCTTTAGCTCCATAAGCGTGCCCATCATTACCTCCTTAGTGATAACAATCATCTCAAGGTCCTCACCTGTCATAGCCTCATTTCTATCAGTCACTGGCATGTTATTTGTGTCTTCCACTGTGAAGATCGACCCAAAAAACCTGTTCAGTTCCTCAGCCATTTCCTCATCTCCCATTATTAAATCTCCCTTCTCATCCTCTAAAGGACCAATATTTACCTTATTTCGCAGTCCTCTAGTCTCCCACTTATATTTGCCACTTTGTATGCTTTTTCCTTCAATTTGATACTCTCCCTTATTTCCTCAGGTATCCACGGTCGATTTTCCCTCTTTCTACCATCCTTCGTTTTTGTTGGTATGAACCTTTGCTGAGCACTGTGAAAAATAGCTTGGAAGGTTCTCCACTGTTCCTCAACTGTTTCACCATAAAGTCTTTGCTCCCAGTCTACCTTAGCTAGTTCTTCTCTCATCCCATTGTAATCTCCTTTGTTTAAGCACAAAACACTAGTGTTTGATTTTACCTTCTCACCCTATTTTAAATTCCACCATATTGTGATCGCTCCTTCCGAGAGGATCCCTCACTATGAGATCATGAATCAATCCTATCTCATTACACAGGACCAGATCGAGGACTGCTTGTTCCCTCGTAGGTTCCATTACATACTAAAGATCAATATACCAATCCAATTCTTTTAGCAGAATTGGCCACCCACATGCCTTTCCCCATAACAAGCGTAGGGAAATATGTCAACCTGGAGATGTTCTCGATGGCGAGAATGGTTTGGTTGGTGTGGAATTGTGTACTGTGTTTTCTATTTTTTTTGCTGCTGCAGGGTATAAGTGTGTGGTTTTGGAGAGCACAGTCAAATCAGATTTTATAACCAATTGCTACTTATTTTCATGAAATAAACGTAGCATCAAAAACCTCCAATTCTTCCTTTCCTTCAAATGCCAATATCCCCTGGACCTAGCTCATCAGAGATTTTTAAAAATAAATTTAGACTCCCCAGTTATTTTTTTTTCCAATTAAAGGGCAACTTTAGCATGGCCAATCCACCTACCCTGCACATCTTTTTGAGTTGTGGGAACGAGACCCACGCAGACACGGGGAGAATGTGCAAACTCCACACGGGCAGTGACCCGGGGCCGGGATCAAATCCGCACCGCAGTGCCGTGAGGCAGCAGGGCCAACCACGGCCCAAGCTGTTCAGAGAATAGAGGCTTTATAGTTTGCAGTCAGAATCCCATATTTCACTGCATTGTACTGCTCATCAGGTCATAATTGGAAAATGAAGAATAAGGGTAAAGTGCCTGAAATTGGTGAGGATTTGATCGGGTCAGTAAGATTCGTCTTATCTCTCGTTCATAGATAAGTCAGTCCGGTTGAATGAATGCAAGATAATTTTTATTTCTTAAAAACACACTTTGGTGCATTCACATGAAATTAACTGGAAAATGCTTTCTCTGTGTCTCTCGAACTGTCCTTGAACAAGTAGAAGCAAAAACTTCAAGATATAAGTGACTTCAGATTTTCAAAATTAAAAGTCATTTCAACAAAAGCCTTTTGTTGAAATTATTATTCTCTGACGGCTATAATTTTAAAAATCAGTTCGACGGATTACATTCTTAAGGGAATCTTTATCTGGATTTAGCCCCTTACTTAGTTTCATTGGTTCGAATTCTCAGCTGAGACCCCCTCGATTCTTTCAGGAAAGTGTCAGTCACTTAACAGGCGATTGGTTAATTAGACATTAATCAATTATCCCAAATTAATTCAGTGTCCCATGACTTTTGTCCCATGTTCAAACTCCATACGTCACGTCTGGTCTCAGCTATGATATTGGTTCAATCTTGTTGAATGTGCCTTCATATCAGAACTTGTAGTACATTATTTGAAACTTTTGAGACAGCTAGTATTCAAATAATTATAACTTATATTTCTACAAATTCAGTGATTTTCAAGAATCATTTTCATTAATATTTTAAAGGACGCCTCTCTATAATTGCTGAATCCAACAGGGTTCCATTGGTGACCAAGTAGTATGTCAATCCGCTGTATACCACCATGATCTCATATTGCGCCTACATACCTGATATTTTTTGAGATATAAATTGATCGTGAAGTATTATGTTGAAAAATACATTTTAATTTTCTTTCTGACTTATAGATTCAGCTGTGTGTATCCACCAGCAGCTGGTCTAATGGTTTCTCATTAGACACAGTGGGGAGTTACGGCTGTGTCAAGTGTCCTGCGAAGAATATGGACTATTTGGTGAGCTTTCTCAATTGAAGAGCAGTTTGCATATTTCGAGGGGCAGCTACTAAACAGGAGAGCAATTTTAGACTGAAATTTACTGCATAAATTCAGAGCCAAGTCTCTCCTCTATCTTTTGCTGGAGTGCTTAATCCAGCAATATAATCAGTACACTTAAATTCCAAGTGAGTTACTTTGATTTTATGCTCAAAAGATTGAAAATCTTCGGGCCTAGTACCTGGAACTAAATCTGCAACCATCCCTTTTGACCCAAAGTGCTGCCAATTGTACATATTGTATGTTTCCCCCAGCTCTGCAGAATGAACTTCTAGCACAATAACATTGCTTTTCAGCTTCACGCATCAACCAGTCATGCCGCCCCACAGCTAATGCCCTCCAGTACGTAACAAACAGTGTTAACAGTGTTGTACTTTGATCCCGAGTGCACAAAGGAAGGGCTTGACTTAAACCTAGGCTTTGGAATGGTGTTTCAACCTCTTGAGCAGCACTGTTCCTCCAAATACTTAGTAGCTGTTTCAGTTATTACTGTCACCCTGGTGTATTTGTAGAGCTGACACTCTGAATCATAAGGGGAACACAGAATATGGGAGCCGGAGCCATTTCCCCCCTTGAGCTTGTTCAGCCATTGTGAAATCACAATTGAACTGTGACCCTAATTCGATACACTCGCCTTTGCTGTATATCCCTCAATCTCTTTGGTTTACAAGAATATTAGATCTCATATTTTAAATTAACAGTTGCTCAAACATCTATTGCCGTTTGCAGAAGAGAATTCCAGACTTTTACCATTCTTTGTTGTTTCCTAACTTCACTCCTGGAAGGCCTTGCTCTGATTTTGAGACCACACGCCTCGCCTTGAATCCTTTCCACTGGTTGGGGAGTTTATCTCTTTCTCTACCCTATCTGTTTCTCTTAATACCTTCAAAATGTTGATTAAAACTTGATGCTGGCACGGTGGTTAGCATTGCTGCCTCACAGCTCCAGGGACCCGGGTTTAATTCCAGACTGTGGGTCACTGTCTGTGCGGAGTCTGCCCGTCCTCCCCGTGTGTGCGTGGGTTTCCTCCGGGTGCTCCGGTTTCCTCCCACAGTCCATAGACGTGCAGGTTAGGTGGATTGGCCATGATAAATTGCCCTGAGTGTCCAAAATTGTCCTTAGTGTTGGGTGGGGTTACTGGGTTATGGGGATAGGGTGGAGGAGTGCGGTTGGGTAGGGCGCTCTTCCAGAGGGTCGGTGCTGACACGATGGGCCGAAAGGCCTTCTGCACTGTTGGGATTCTATGATTCTAAAAGAAAACTTTCGGGAATATGACTAGCTTGTGTAATCTCACTACATTTATCCGTCGAGTCCAGACATTATTCTGGTATGCTCACGCACTCCCTCCAAGGCCAATATATTCTTCCAAAGGTGTGGTGTGCAGAACTGCTCACTGTTCTCCAGGTGCAATTTAACTCGGGCTTGTATCACTGAACCATGACTACTACCCCTTTGTATTCATGTCCTCTATTGAAGGTCAGCATTCCGTCTATTTTCTGTATCTGTTCATTTTATGATCACTCTTTAACGATCTGGGTACCTAGATTTTGGAATTCTGGACTATACTAGCTCTTCTTAAATCGCACATCGCCAACAATCTGTCCTGGTCCACCCACATCGACGCTACGACCAAGAAAGCACAACAGCGCCGATACCTCTTCAGGAAACTAAGGAAATTTGGCATGACCACATTGATTCTTACCAATTTTTACAGATGCACCATAGAAAGCATCCTATCAGGCTGCATCACAGCCTGGTATGGCAACTGCTCAGCCCAGGACCGCAAGAAACTACAGAGAGTCGTGAACACAGAGCCCAGTCCATCACATGACCCCGCCTCCCATCCATTAACTCTATCTACACCTCCCGCTGCCTGGGGAGAGTGGGCAGCATAATCAAAGACCCCTCCCCACCCGCCTTACTCACTCTTCCAACTTCTTCCATCGGGCAGGAGGTACAAAAGTCTGAGAACACGCACTAACAGATTCAAAAACAGCTTCTTCCCCGATGTTACCAGACTCTTGAATGACCCTCTTATGGACTGAACTGATCTTTTCAAACATGTTCTCTACTGAGTGCTCACCCGATGCCTGTGACTGTGTTTACATTGTGTATTTATCGTCTGTCCAATGTTTTTTTTTCATGTATGGAACAATATGCCTGGACTGTACGCAGAACAATACTTTTCACTGTACCTCGGTACACGTGGCAATAAATAAAATTCAATTCAATTCTAGTTCATGTGTGCTGGATGCATATGATGTAGCTCATCTTTACTGTAAATGGGTCGAAAACTAATTTATATTTGAAATCACAGATTGGAGTGACCATTAAGATGAGCAGTTTCAACATGACCAAGGTTGTCACCCTAACTCCATTCTACACGTTGGTTAATAAGTCTTCCTATGAGTTGGAAGTTGGAGAAGATCAGCCCACTGGACAACTAGACAATGGGAAATGGATTTATATTTCAGCAGCAGAGGTATAGTATTGGGCTTTGCTTTCGAAGTACGCTTGTGAAGATAGCCATTTGATCTTGTGAGTTTGTCATCAGCATTGCATGCTGAATTACTGCAGAATGCACATCTTTAATGCATCCACATTTTGATGTTAGAACAAGTTACACGATGCCATTTGCTGGTTCGATCAATTGTAGATGACATCTGCTAACTAGATTAGGAAAGAAAGGCGTCAATGGTAAAAATCCAAACATTAAGCACACCGTAGATAGAAATGTCCAGGGTACATTTACAGTGTAAATCAGAGTCTTTACAGAGAACTCATCACTACAACCATCTTCATTCTGTTTTCAGCCGAATCTTTCCTGTGGGACCTACGCCAAATACTTGTCAATTTCCCCAAAAATGTTAGCTTGACTGGATTCTGAATGTAATTAATTTGATTTTTTTTGTTCTATACATGAAACAATGTTGTTCACAAGTGACTGTGGCTGCTCCTTCCCATCCTTTTTACTGGAAAACAATCTCCATAAGACCATTGGAGCAGAATTAGGCCATTCGGCCCATCGAGTCTGCTCCGCCATTCAATCATGGCTGATATGTTTCTCATCCCCATTCTCCTGCCTTCTCCCCATAACCCCTGACCCCCTTATTAATCACGAATCTACCTATCTCTGTCTTTTCAGAGGGTTGGTGCAGATCTAATGGGCCGAATGGCCTCCTTCTGCACTGTGGGGATTCTATGATTCTAAAGCACTCAGTAATTTGGCCATCCATACCCTTCTGCGGCAATGAGTTCCACAGATTCACCACCCTCTGGCTGACAAAATTCCTCCATCTGTCTGAGGCTGTGCCCTCGGTTTCTAGTTTCTCCTACCAGGGGAAATATCCTCTCTACGTCCACTCTATCCAGGCCTTGATTTTCTCCATTTAAGTAAATGCCTGAACCAACCAACGGGTCTCTTGAATACTACATACTCACGCAGAGCTCTTCACGAGATCGGCGTTTTTGAGCGTGTTTAGGATAATTTCGTGAATATTGGACAAGGGAGCTTATAATGTGGTGTCGCATCCGATGGAAGAATTGTACCCCTCAGCTAAGGTGTTTCTTCACTGTTTGAGCTCTTCGGTACTTTCCTAATCAGTTACCATATGTGCAGGACCTCATCTTGTAACTGCCACCATCGCTAAATGAAAATGTAAAATCCGAATTTGTGTTGAAGTTCAAAATCATTTGCGCCTGCCTATTTTCAAATTTGGAATTTCGATAACAGGGAGGGTTGTTGTAGTGTAGATTAAGATATTCATATATAATTAAAATATAATTGTGGAAATTGGTAAATGTTATTGAATGAGGTTTATTAGCAATATTTCAATTCTTGGGTTGGGTATTTGGTTTTTCCAGGGGGTCTGTGTGCTCTCATCGTAAGGAAACCATGTACTTTGACAGTGCAGCACAAGATTTCAATATTTTCTGTTTTATAATGTTGACATGAAAGATTTGTAATATCTCATCTCCTTTTGATTGGAGCAAACTACTTGTGTTGCACCTGAAATTCTGTCAATCATTGTAATTTTTGTTTTTCTTTAGCTTTGTGTCCATGAAGTAACTAGTTCCTCATGCTTTGTTATCTGAGGAGCCCATCGCTAATATTTCTCCAATTTTATTTCAGTGTCTTCCTTTCTGGCCTGAAACATCATCAAACAAGCTTCATGTCCGAGTGGTTGGTTCTGAACTGTCATCAAAGTCTTTCTTCTATAATAAGCAAGACAACGGCACATTGCTGAGCCTTGACCATGTGGTAAGTTCACCCGCTTGGTTTTATTTGCATTCCCCTTGACGATGCCGGTGGTTGGATCTCCATTTGGAACCAAATGCGGAGGAGAGGCCTACTGTTGTCTGCTGTCCTGTGAGTGCATTATCTTACTAGGAGGGCAGTGGAGGCACAAAAGAGGCGAAATTAGACATTTTTCAGATCAAAGAACAAAGAAAATTACAGCACAGGAACAGGCCCTTCGGCCCTCCCAGCCTGCGCCGATCCAGATCCTTTATCTAAACCTGTTGCCTATTTTCCAAGGATCTACTTCCCTCTGTTCCCCGCCCGTTCATATATCTGTCTAGATGCATCTTAAATGATACTATCATGCCCGCCTCTACCATCTCCGCTGGCAAAGCGTTCCAGGCACCCACCACCCTCTGTGTAAAAAAAACTTTCCACGCACATCTCCCATAAACATTCCCCCTCTCACCTTGAAATCGTGACCCCTTGTAATTGACACCCCCACTCTTGGAAAAAGCTTGTTGCTATCCACCCTGTCCATACCTCTCATAATTCTGTAGACCTCAATCATGCCCCCCTCAACCTCCGTCTTTCCAACGAAAACAATCCCAATCTACTCAACCTTTCTTCATAGCTAGCGCCCTCCATACCAGGCAACATCTTGGTGAACCTCCTCTGCACCCTCTCTAAAGCATCCACATCCTTCTGGTAATGTGGCGACCAGAACTGCACGCAGTATTCCAAATGTGGCCTAACCAAAGTCCTATACAACTGTAACATGACCTGCCGACTCTTGTACTCAATACCTCGTCCGATGAAGGCAAGCATGCTGTATGCCTTCTTGACCACTCTATCGACCTGCGTTGCCACCTTCAGGGTACAATGGACCTGAACTCCCAGATCTCTCTGTACATCAATTTTCCCCAGGACTCTTCCATTGACCGTATAGTCCACTCTTGAATTAGATCTTCCAAAATGCATCACCTCGCATTTGCCTGGATTGAACTCCATCTGCCATTTCTCTGCCCAACTCTCCAATCTATCTATATTTTGCTGTATTCTCTGACAATCCTCCTCGCTATCTACAACTCCACCAATCTTAGTATCATCTGCAAACTTGCTCATCAGACCACCTATACCTTTGTCCAGATCATTTATGTATATCACAAACAACAGTGGTCCGAGTACTGATCCCTGTGGAACACCACTAGTCACCATTCTCCATTTTGAGACACTCCCTTCCACCACTACTCTCTGTCTCCTGTTGCCCAGCCAGTTCTTTATCCATCTAGCTAGTACACCCTGAACCCCATACGACTTCACTTTTTCCATCAACCTCCCATGGGAAAATTAATCAAACGCCTTACTGAAGTCCATGTATATGACATCTATAGCCCTTCCCTCATCAATTAACTTTGTCACTTCCTCAAAGAATTCTATTAGGTTTGTAAGACATGACCTTCCCTGTACAAAAAAATGCTGCCTATCACTGATAAGTCCATTTTCTTCCAAATGTGAATAGATCCTATCGCTCAGTATCTTCTCCAACAGTTTGCCTACCACTGACGTCAAGCTCACAGGTCTATAATTCCCTGGATTATCCCTGCTACCCTTCGTTAACAAAGGGACAGTATTAGCATTTCTCCAGTCCTCCGGGACCTCACCCGTGCTCAAGGATGCTGAAAAGATATCTGTTAAGGCCCCAGCTATTTCGTCCTTCGCTTCCCTCCGTAACCTGGGATAGATCCCATCTGGACCTGGGGACTTGTCCACCTTAATGCCTTTTAGAATGCCCAAAACTTCCCCCTTCCTTATGGCGACTTGACCGAGAGTATTTAAACATCCATCCCTAACCTCAACATCCGTCATGTCCCTCTCCTTGGTGAATACCGATGCAAAGTACTCATTAAGAATCTCACCCATTTCCTCTGACTCCACGCATAAATTCCCTCTTTTGTCTTTAAGTGGGCCAATCCCGTACCAGCCTCCACGAACAGGCGCCGGAATGTGGCGACTAGGGGCTTTTCACAGTAACTTCATTTGAAGCCTACTTGTGACAAGTGATTTTCATTTTCATTTCATTTCAATCCTTTCTAGTCTTTGAGTGGGCCAATCCTTTCTCTAGTTTCTCTAGTTACCCTCTTGCTCCTTATACACTAATAAAAGGCTTTGGGATTTTCCTTAACCCTGTTAGCCAAAGATATTTCATGACCCGTTTTAGCCCTCTTTAATGCGCGTTTGAGATTTGTCCTACTTTCCCGATATTCCTCCAAAGCTTCATCAGATTTAAGTCGCCTAGATCTTATGTATGCTTCCTTTTTCATCTTAGCTAGTCTCACAATTCCACCCGTCATCCATGGTTCCCTAATCTTGCCATTTCTATCCCTCATTTTCACAGGGATATGTCTGTCCCGCACTCTAATCAACCTTTCCTTAAAAGACTCCCACATTTCAAATGTGGATTTACCCTTAAACAGCTGCTCCCAATTCACATTCCCTCGCTCCTGCCGAATTTTGTTATACTTGGCCTTTCCCCAATTTAGCACTCTTCCTTTCGGACCACTCTCGTCTTTGGCCATGAGTATTCTAAAACTTACGGAATTGTGATCGCTATTCCCAAAGTAATCACCGACTGAAACTTTAACCACCTTGCCGGGATCATTCCCCAATACCAGGTCCAGTATGGCCCCTTCCCGAGTTGGACTATTTACATACTGCTCTAAAAAACTCTCCTCGATGCTCTTTACAAATTCTGCTCCATCTACGCCTCCAACACTACATGAGTCCCATTCAATGTTGGGGAAGTTAAAATCTCCCATCACGACCACCCTATTGCTCCTACATTTTTCTATTATCTGTCTACATATTTGTACCTCTACTTCACGCTCGCTTTTGGGAGGCCTGTAGTAAAGTCCCAACAATGTTACTGCGCCCTTCCTATTTCTTAGCTCTACCCATGTTGCCTCAGTGCTCGAATCCTCCATAGTGCCCTCCATAATCACAGCTGTGATATCATCTCTGACCAGTAACGCAACTCCTCCACCCCTTTTACCTCCCTCTCTATCCCTCATGAAGCATCTATACCCTGGGATATTTAGTTGCCAGTCTTGCCCTTCCCTCAACCGAGTCTCAGTCATACCAATAACATCAGATTCCCAGGTACTAATCCAAGTTCATCTGCCTTACCTGCTACACTTCTCGCATTGAAACAAATGAACCTCAGACCACCTGTCCCTTTGCGTTCATCATCTCTTCGTTGTCTACTCTTCCCCTTAGTCACAATGATTTTATTATCTAGTACCTTACTGGCTTTAGTTGCTACCTCTTTACTGACCTCTAACTTCCAAATCTGGTTCCCATCCCCCTGCCACATTAGTTCAAAACCTCCCCAACCGTGTTAGCAAAAGCACCTCCTAGGACATTGGTTCCAGTCCTGCCCAGGTTTGTAATGGTCCCACCGCCCCAGAACCGGTTCCAATGTCCCCAAAATCTGAACCCCTCCATCCTGCACCATCTCTCAAGCCACGTATTCATTCTGACTATTCTTGAATTTCTACTCTGACTGTCTCGTGGCACTGGTAGCAATCCTGTGATTACTACCTTTGAGGTCCTACTTCTTAACTTATCTCCTAAATTCTGATTGTAGGACCTCATCCTGTTTTTTACCTATATCGTTGGTGCGTATATGCACCACGACAACTGGCTGTTCACCCTCCCCCTTCAGTATGACCTGCAGCCGATCTGAGACATCCCTGACCCGTGCACCCGGGAGGCAACATACCATTCGGGAGTCTCGTTTTCGACCACAGAAACGCCTGTCTACGCCCCTTATGATTGAATCCCCTATGACTATAGCCCTGCCAGTCTTTTTCCCGCCCTTCTGTGCAGCAGAGCCAGCCACGGTGCCATGAGCCTGGCTACTACTGTCTTCCCCTGGTGAGTAATCTCCCCCAACAGTATCCAAAACGGTATACCTGTTTTGGAGGGAGATGACCGCAGGGGACACCTGCACTGCCTTCCTGCTCTTTCTCTGCCCTTTGGTCACCCATTCCCTGTCTCCCTCACCAACCCTGATCTGCGGTGTGACCAACTCATTGAACATGCTGTCCACGACCTCCTCAGCATCGCGGATGCTCCAAAGTGAGTCCATCCGCAGCTCCAGAGCCGTCATGCGGTCTAACAGGAGCTGCAGCTGGACACACTTCCCGCACATGAAGGAGTCGGGGGCATCGGCCGCGTCCCTGAACTCCCACATTGAGCAAGAGGCGCATAACACGGGTCTGGGGTCTCCTGCCATTTTTACACTTTACCTTAACTGATTACAAATATAATGTCAAGTAATGAATAAATGAAAGGTATAAAGATTTTACTTACCATTAACACGAAGAGTTAAATTTCTCCCAGCTACAGCTAATTGGAGCACTTTTCTTACAAGTCAATCAGGTCACTGCTTTGCTGTGATGTCACTCTTGAAATTTATCCCCAAAGACCCTGTGGCCGTTGTTTAAGCAGCGAAGCAGCCCCGCCCACTCCAACAGCTGAATTCCCGCCGAAAAGCCTCGAATCCACGAAGCAGCTAGTTTCAATACTCACCGCTCGATTCTGTAGCTCCGCCCACTCCAACAGCTGCATTCCCGCCAAAAAAAAAGGATGGGTCATTTCGCTCAACAGGCCTGTCCCTTTCTTATTGATCAAATCCATCCGTCTGCCTTTTAGACCTGTTCTTTCACCTATCTTTGTCCAGGAACAGGCCAAATTGCATCTAGAACATATTTGTACAATGAACTTTTATTAATGTGTTCAGTCTGTTCCTTAAAGAACAATAGTTTCATCAGCCTAACTTTTTAAAATTGGTGAAATGAGGAGAGGCCAGGGCTCCAGACTCGGCAAGGACCTGGTCAGCTCATTTAGGTTACGAGGCTAATGGTGTCTAAGGCAGAGCTTATAACTTCGATTTTACTTTTTCATTTTGGACGTGAATATTGATGACCCTGTAGTTTGTTACTACATTAAGGGTGTCGTACTGAGCAATGGTACTTGTAAAAACACATGAAGTGTGTAAGGGTGGGATGGTCTTTTTTTTGGTCCACCTTTTCTAGCCAGCTGACAATTTATATGTCTGATGAAATATTCAAAACTCATTTCCTCTACTTTATTGAAAGGTGCAGATTGGTAGATGATTTTTACGGCGGTTGGAGGGTGCAGATCTCCATTTATCTGAATGATGCATGAGGAAAACATTAACATGCAAGTGGCTGTATGCCCTCTGGTCCTTCAGCTGCATGTTGGAAACTGTGGTTCATACCGCCGGATGGAAGGAAATTTGACATCGCTCCTCTCCCACTTGAACATATCCTGTCTGGTGGAGCAAAATTTAAACAGGTGGTAGACTTAGTGAGATGACAGAGTGCTAGGGGTGGGGATGTAAATAGGAAGGGCCATGAGCGAGAGAGAGATCTTCACAAGTCATGGGGCAGCAGATTAAAGATCTGGCTGCAGCTGGGAACAGTAGCAGAATGGTTATGTTACAATCCTCATGTCACCTCACGGCTTGGTGTATCCCTCCCCATTATCAGCAGCAGTTCATGTCCAAATGCAGCAGCACCTGAACAATATCTAGGCTTAGGCTGACGGGTGGCAAGTAACATTCGCGCCACATAAGTGCTAGGCCATGACCATGTCCAACGAGTGAATCTAACTATCACCCCATGACATTCAATGGCATTCCATTGCCGAATCCCCCACTCTCAAAATTCTAGGGGTTCCCATTGACCAGAAACTGCACTGGACCAGCCTTATACATACTGTGGCTAACAGAGCAGGTCAAAGACTCGTAATCCTACGGTGAATGACTCGCCTTCTGACCCCCAAAGCCTGTTCACCATCTCTAAGACGCAAGTCAGGAGTGTGATGGAATATTGAGAAGCTCGACACAATCTAGGAGAAAGCAGCCCGCTTGTTTGGTACCCTATTCACAAACATTCAGTTCTTCCGCCACCGATGAACAGTGGCAGCCGTGTGAACCATCTGCAGATACACTGCAGGAGCTCACCAGACTCCCCAGATAGCACCTTGCAAACCCACAACCATTACCATGAAGAAGGACAAGGGTAGCAGATACCTGGGAACCCCACCACCTGGAGGTTCCCCTCCAAGTCACTCACCACCCCGACTTGGAAATATATCGGCCGTTCCTTCACTGTCGCTGGGGCAAAATCCTGGACTCCCTCCCTAACAGCACAGTGGGTGTACCTACACCACATGAACTGTAGTAGTGCAAGGAGGCAACTCACCTCCACCTTCTCGAGGACAAAGAGGAATGGTCAATAAATGCTGGCCGAGCCAGTGAAGCCCACATCCCATAAATTTAAAAACAAAGAAATTTCCCATTGAACCAAACTTTCATTAATGAACAGTTCAGGATGGCAAGGCAGGAACAGCACCAAGTCTACGCAACAACTGATGAAGCTACAGCACAAGATCACATACTTGCTAAACAATGGAAGCAGCGTGTGATTGACGGCTAACCAATTGGATTGAAGCTTTGCAGTCTCGCCGTATCCAATCATGTAAGGTGGTGGACAATTAAATAATTATCAGTAGGAGGAGACTGCACCATCATCGTCATTCTCAATGATGGTGATGCCCAACACCTCCGTGTAAAAGATGAGACTAAAGCGTTCACAGCAATCTTCAGCCAGAAGTGCAGAGAGGATGAGCCATCTCGGGCTGTTCTAGAGGCCCCCAGCATCTCAGATGCCAGCCTTCAGCCCGTTCGATTCACTCCATGTGATATCAAGCACCAGCCGATGACATGGGTAGAGCAAACACTCTGGGCCCAACAACATGTGAACATACATACATATGAAGTAGGCCACTCGAGCCTGCTCCCCGATTTGATAAGATCACGGCTTATCTGATTCAACCTCAAAATTACATTTACACCTACCCGCGATAATCTTTCACCCTCTTGCTTATCACCAATCTATCTGGCTCTGCCTTCAGAATATTCAAAGAGTCTGCTCCTCCTGCCTTTTGAGGAAGAGAGTTCCAAAAATTCATCACTGCGAGAAATAAATTCTCTTCATTTCGTTCTTAGATGGGCCACCCCTTATTTTTAAAGAGTGCCCCTAGTTCTAGATTCTCCCACGAGAGGAAACATTTTCTCCATATCGACCCTGTCGAGACAGCTCGGGATCTTTTATGTTTCAATCAATCTGCCTTTTACTCTTATAAACTTGAGCGGATGCAAGCCTAACCTGTCCAACCTTTCCTCGTAAGAGGTCCCTCCCATTGCAGGTTTTAATCTAGCGAACTGTTTCCAGCCTATTTGCATTTTTCCTGAAATAAAGAGTCCAATTCAGTCCACAGTATTCCAGATGTGGTCGAAGAAAAGCCCTCGGTCACATCCTGAATGTAGTACTGAAGACTAGTGCTCCTGAAATTAGCCATTGGCCAAGCTGTTCCAGCTCAGCTATAACACAGCCATCTACTGGACAATGTGGAATATTTCCCAGATAGATCCTGTACACAAGAACAGGGCAAATCCAACCTGGCCAATTACCACTTCATCGGTCTTTTTTCAATCATCAGCATAGTGGCAGATGGTGTTGTTGATGATACTATCAAGTGGCACTTGCACAGCAAAGACTTGCTTATTGATGCTCAGTTTGGGTTATGCCAAAGCCACTCAGCTCCTGACCTCATTACAGCCTTGGTCCAAGCATGGACAAAGGAACTGAATTCCAGAAGTGAGGTGAGAGCGACAGTGCTTGACATCAAGGCAACATTTGGCCGAATGTTGTATCAAGGAACCCTAGCCAGACAGGCAAACTCCACTGGTTGGCGTCGCACCTGGCATGAAGGAAGATGTTTGTGATTGTTGGTGAGCAATAATCTCATGCAAAGTGCATCACTGTTGGAGTTCCTCAGAGTCGTGTCCTAACCACCTTCAGCTGCTTCTACCAGCTGTAACTTGGGCAGTAAAACGGCCTGTATCTCTCTGTGGCAAGACCTTGAAAACATTCAGGCTTGAGCTGATAAGTTCATTAGAGATAGCAGCAGAATTTGACCATTTGGCCCATCGAGTATGCTCCACCATTCAATCATGGCCGATCTCATCCTGGCCTTCACCCCACCGATAATAATAAATCTTTATTAGTGTCACAAGTGGGCTTACATTAACGCTGCAATGAAATTACTGTGAAAAGCCCCTAGTCGCCACATTCCGGCAGCTGTTCGGGTACACAGAGGGAGAATTCAGAATGTCCAATTCACCTAGCATCACGTCTTTCGGGACTTGTGGGAGGAAACCGGAGCACCCGGAGGAAACCCACGCAGACACGGGGAGAACGTGCAGACTCCGCACAGACAGTGACCCAGCGGGAATCGAACCTGGGATAAAGAAACATGGCTTTTCATTCTCATGGTTTTAATATGACCATATTTCCCTGTATAAACTCTCTGAAGCAACTAATGTTGGCCATAAGGAACCAAAAACACATTGTGCATGTTTGTAGGAGCGTTCCCAAGGACTGAGTATTGAGCTGGCTTTTACGTGGGTTAGTCCCCAGGGCCTGATGGGATCTACCCCAGAATACTGAAGGAGGCTGGAGAGGAAATTGCTGAGGCCTTGACAGAAATCTTTGGATCCTCACTGTCTTCAGGGGATGCCCCGGAGGACTAGAGAATAGCCAATGTTGTTCCTCTGTTTAAGAAGGGTGGCAAGGATAATCAAGGGAACTACAGGCCGGTGAGCCTTACTTCAGTGGTAGGGAAATTACTGGAGAGAATTCTTCGAGACAGGATCTACTCCCATTTGGAAGCAAATGGACGTATTAGTGAGAGGCAGCATGGTTTTGTGAAGGGGAGGTCGTGTCTCTCTAACTTGATAGAGTTTTTTGAGGAGGTCACTAAGATGATTGATGCAGGTAGGGCAGTGGATGTTGTCTATATGGACTTCAGTAAGGCCTTTGACAAGGTCCCTCATGGTAGACTAGTACAAAAGGTGAAGTCACACGGGATCAGGGTTGAGCTGGCAAGGTGGATACAGAACTGGCTAGGTCATAAAAGGCAGAGAGTAGCAATGGAAGGATGCTTTTCTCATTGGAGGGCTGTGACCAGTGGTGTTCCACAGGGATCAGTGCTGGGACCTTTGCTGTTTGTAGTATATATAAATGATTTGGAGGAAAATGTAACTGGTCTGATTAGTAAGTTTGCAGACGACACAAAGGTTGGTGGAATTGCGGATAGCGATGAGGACTGTCAGAGGATACAGCAGGATTTAGATTGTTTGGAGACTTGGGCGGAGAGATGGCAGATGGAGTTTAATCCGGACAAATGTGAGGGAATGCATTTTGGAAGGTCTAATGCAGGTAGGGAATATACAGTGAATGGTAGAGCCCTCAAGAGTATTGAAAGTCCAAGAGATCTAGGAGTACAGGTCCACAGGTCACTGAAAGGGGCGACACAGGTGGAGAAGGTAGTCAAGAAGGCATACGGCATGCTTGCCTTCATTGGCCGGGGCATTGAGTATAAGAATTGGCAAGTCATGTTGCAGCTGTATAGAACCTTAGTTAGGCCACACTTGGAGTATAGTGTTCAATTCTGGTCGCCACACTACCAGAAGGATGTGGAGGCTTTAGAGAGGGTGCAGAAGAGATTTACCAGAATGTTGCCTGGTATGGAGGGCATTAGCTATGAGGAACGGTTGAATAAACTCGGTTTGTTCTCACTGGAACGAAGGAGGGGCGACCTGATAGAGGTCTACAAAATTATGAGGGGCATAGACAGAGTGGATAGTCAGAGGCTTTTCCCCGGGGTAGAGGGGTCAATTACCAGGGGGCATAGGTTTAAGGTGAGAGGGGCAAGGTTTAGAGTAGATGTACGAGGCAAGTTTTTTACGCAGAGGGTAGTGGGTGCCTGGAACTCGCTGCCGGAGGAGGTAGTGGAAGCAGGGACGATAGTGACATTTAAGGGGCATCTTGACAAATACATGAATAGGATGGGAATAGAGGGATACGGACCCAGGAAGTGTAGAAGATTGTAGTTTAGTCGGGCAGCATGGTCGGCACGGGCTTGGAGGGCCGAAGGGCCTGTTCCTGTGCTGTACATTTCTTTGTTCTTTGTTAGTTACAGCTCAGCTGAACACACAAGACCTGCAGACACATCAACTCTAGTTAAGACGGCTTTATTTTTCCAAGCTTGGTGCAAATATGAGGGAGAGTGATTTGGATAAATGCCAAAACCACATTATTTTACGCTGGTACAGACGCCCCAATTATACAATTGTCCAAAAATCAATAGCCCACCCCAGTTGGACTTGATCCAATCCTTGGAGCTGTCAATTTGATAGTCACCATTGAAGGTTACTTTAAGCACCATGATGACTGTGATCAACTCATGGTTTAACCCATCCTGCCACCCATTGTTTACCAGGATACCTTATCCGTTATAAAGTTGTTTTTCTGCCATTCCTATGTTACTTGTCGAAGCCAGTTCCTGCCCACCTCATTGTTCATCTAAGGGAAGGATGCTAAAGTTGGTTCCTCTTTACAGCATGGATTGTCTGAGACAGGATGTTGGGGCCACTGATAAGAACTGCTTACCTAGCTGACTGTGTTATTGCTGACCACACTATTTCTGTCTATCCTGTTTGTCTTAAAAACATGGGCAAGTTAGCTAGCTTAAATCCCATCATGCATTGCAGCCACTGCTTTTAACCCGAGTGGATGCTTGTTACTGCTATGTCCTAAAAATACATGTTTAATGGTTAATAATGATTACTGGGTATACTTGCTGTGATTAGTCTTAATCCTCAATAAACTAACTTATGTAGAACTATTCTAGTGCTATCTGGTTTTATGGGGTCTCATTTCAGGACATCCCCCTTCAATGTTGTTTTGCAATTATATGTTTCAGATTCTAATAAAGAATAGAGCTGCTAGTTGATCTGATGCATTTTCTTTGCTTTGGCAGTGTGGCGGAGTTATAGTGGATGTGAATGTTGCTGATCATGCCACAGTGATCACATTTATCGACTATTACGATGGCTCTGCACCTGCCCTCATCATTAATCACACGACAGCAGTGAAGTTCCGCTTCAAGCAAAGGTATGTGAAATCCCCACCGCAGCTCTTAACCGAATCAGTTTGCAAATCCCTCCAGCAGTGATGCAGTGCCCAACCAGTTCATCATTTGTCTGTGTTTGAGGAAAAAATTCGCCGGGCCGTTTGAATGCTCCTCTGTTAATAGACATAGAACGATACAGCGCAGTACAGGCCCTTCGGCCCACGATGTTGCACCGAAACAAAAGCCATCTAACCTACACTATGCCATTATCATCCATATGTTTATCCAATAAACTTTTAAATGCCCTCAATGTTGGCGAGTTCACTACTGTAGCAGGTAGGGCATTCCACGGCCTCACCACTCTTTGCGTAAAGAACCTACCTCTGACCTCTGTCCTATATCTATTACCCCTCAGTTTAAAGCTATGTCCCCTCGTGCCAGCCATTTCCATCCGCGGGAGAAGGCTCTCACTGTCCACCCTATCCAACCCCCTGATCATTTTGTATGCCTCTATTAAGTCTCCCCTTAACCACCTTCTCTCCAACGAAAATAACCAAGTCCATCAGCCTTTCCTCATAAGATTTTCCCTCCATACAAGGCAACATCCTGGTAAATCTCCTCTGCACCCGCTCCAAAGCCTCCACGTCCTTCCTATAATGCGGTGACCAGAACTGTACGCAATACTCCAAATGCGGCCGTACCAGAGTTTTGTACAGCTGCAACATGACCTCACTCCGGAACTCAATCCCTCTACCAATAAAGGCCAACACTCCATAGGCCTTCTTCACAACCCTATCAACCTGGGTGGCAACTTTCAGGGATCTATGTACATGGACACCTAGATCCCTCTGCTCATCCACACTTTCAAGAACTTTACCATTAGCCAAATATTCCGCATTCCTGTTATTCCTTCCAAAGTGAATCACCTCACACTTCTCTACATTAAACTCCATTTGCCACCTCTCAGCCCAGCTCTGCAGCTTATCTATGTCCCTCTGTAACCTGCTACATCCTTCCTCACTGTCGACAACACCACCGACTTTAGTGTCGTCTGCAAATTTACTCACCCACCCTTCTGCGCCTTCCTCTAGGTCATTGATAAAAATGACAAACAGCAACGGCCCCAGAACAGATCCTTGTGGTACTCCACTTGTAACTGAACTCCATTCTGAACATTTCCCATCAACCACCACCCTCTGTCTTCTTTCAGCGAGCCAATTTCTGATCCACATCTCTAAATCACCCTCAATCCCCAGCCTCTGTATTTTCTGCAATAGCCTACCGTGGGGAACCTTGTCAAACGGGCAGCACGGTAGCATTGTGAATAGCACAATTGCTTCACAGCTCCAGGGTCCCAGGTTCGATTCCGGCTTGGGTCACTGTCTGTGCGGAGTCTGCACATCCTCCCCGTGTGCGCGTGGGTTTCCACCGGGTGCTCCGGTTTCCTCCCACAGTCCAAAGTTGTGCAGGTTAGGTGGATTGGCCATGATAAATTGCCCTTAGTGTCCAAAATTGCCCTTAGTGTTGGGTGGGGTTACTGGGTTATGGGGATAGGGTGGAGGTGTTGACCTTGGGTAGGGTGCTCTTTCCAAGAGCCGGTGCAGACTCGATGGGCCAAATGGCGGCCTTCTGCACTGTAAATTCTATGATTCTATGAAACGCTTTACTGAAATCCATATACACCACATCAACTGCTCTACCCTCGCCTACCTGTTCAGTCACCTTCTCAAAGAACTCGATAAGGTTTGTGAGGCATGACCTACCCTTCACAAAGCCATGCTGACTATCCCTGATCATATTATTCCTATCTAGATGATTATAAATCTTGTCTCTTATAATCCCCTCCAAGACTTTACCCACTACAGACGTGAGGCTCACCGGTCTATAGTTGCCGGGGTTGTCTCTACTCCCCTTTTTGAACAAAGGGACCACATTTGCTATCCTCCAGTCCTCTGGCACTATTCCTGTAGCCAATGATGACATAAAAATCAAAGCCAAAGGTCCAGCAATCTCTTCCCTGGCCTCCCAGAGAATCCTAGGATAAATCCCATCAGGCCCCGGGGACTTATCTATTTTCAGCCTGTCCAGAATTGCCAACACCTCTTCCCTACGTACCTCAATGCCATCTATTCTAATAGCCTGGGTCTCAGCATTCTCCTCCACAACATTCTCTTTTTCCTGAGTGAATACTGACGAAAAATATTCATTTAGTATCTCGCCTATCTCTTCAGACTCCACACACAACTTCCCATCCCTGTCCTTGACTGGTCCTACTCTTACCCTAGTCATTCGCTTATTCCTGACATACCTATAGAAAGCTTTTGGGATTTCCTTGATCCTTCCTGCCAAATACTTCTCATGTCCCCTCCTTGCTCGTCTTAGCTCTCTCTTTAGATCCTTCCTCGCTACCTTGTAACTATCCATCGCCCCAACTGAAACTTCACACCTCATCTTCACATAGGCATCCTTCTTCCTCTTAACAAGAGATTCCACTTCTTTGGTAAACCACGGTTCCCTCGCTTTAAGCCTTCCTCCCTGCCTGACCGGTACGTACTTATCAAGAACACGCAGTAGCTGATCCTTGAACAAGCTCCACTTATCCAGTGTGCCCAACACTTGCAATCTACTCCAACCTATCCCCCCCAAGTCTCGTCTAATGGCATCATAATTGCCCTTCCCCAGCTATAACTCTTGCCCTGCGGGGTATACTTATCCCTTTCCATCACTAGCGTAAACGTCACCGAATTGTGGTCACTGTCCCCAAAGTGCTCTCCTACCTCCAAATCCAACACCTGGCCAGGTTCATTCCCCAAAACCAAATCCAACGTGGCCTCGCCTCTTGTTGGCCTGTCAACATATTGTGTCAGGAAACCCTCCTGCACACACTATACAAAAAACGACCCATCTAATGTACTTGAATTTTCCAGTCAATATTTGGAAAGTTAAAGTCTCCCATTATAACTACCCTGTTACTTTCGCTCTTATCCAGGATCATCCTCGCCATCCTTTCCTCTACATCCCTAGAACTATTTGGAGGCCTATAGAAAACTCCCAACAGGGTGACCTCTCCTTTCCTGTTCCTAACCTCAGCCCATACTACCTCGGAAGATGAGCCCCCATCTAGCATCCTCTCCGCCACCGTAATACTGCTCTTGACTAGCAGCGCCACACCTCCCCCTCTTTTGCCTCCTTCTCTGAGCTTACTAAAACACCTAAACCCCGGAACCTGCAACATCCATTCCTGTCCCTGCTCTATCCATGTCTCCGAAATGGCCACAACATCGAAGTCCCAGGTGCCAACCCATGCTGCCAGTTCCCCTACCTTATTTCGTATACTCCTGGCATTGAAGTAGATACACTTCAAACCACCTACCTGCACACTGGCCCCCTCCTGCGACGTCAAATCTGTGCTCCTGACCTCTATACTCTCATTCTCCCGTACCCTAAAACTACAATCCAGGTTCCCATGCCCCTGCTGCATTAGTTTAAACCCCCCCCAGAGAGCACTAACAAATCTCCCCCCCCCCCCCCCCCCAGGATATTTGTGCCCCTCAGGTTCAGATGTAGACCATCCTGTCTGTAGAGGTCCCATCTTCCCCAGAAAGAGCCCCAGTTATCCAGAAATCTGAATCCCTCCCGCCTGCACCATCCCTGTAGCCACGTGTTTAATTGCTCTCTCTCCTTATTCCTCATCTCATTATCACGTGGCACGGGCAACAACCCAGAGATAACAACTCTGTTTGTTCTAGTTCTGAGCTTCCATCCTAGCTCCCTGAAAGCCTGCCTGACATCCTTGTCCCCTTTCCTACCTATGTCGTTAGTGCCAATGTGGACCACGACTTGGGGCTGCTCCCCCTCCCCCTTAAGGACCCGGAAAACACGATCCGAGACATCACGTACCCTTGCACCTGGGAGGCAACATACCAAACGTGAGTCTCTCACGCTCCCACAAAATCTCCTATCTGTGCCCCTGACTATAGAGTCCCCAATTACTAATGCTCTGCTCCTCTCCCCCCTTCCCTTCTGAGCAACAGGGACAGACTCCGTGCCAGAGGCCCGTACCCCATGGCTTACCCCTGGTAAGTCTTCCCCCCCCCCCCCCCCCCCCCCCACAAGTATCCAAAGGGTATACTTGTTTCTCAGGGGAACGACCGCAGGGGATCCCTGCACTGACTGCTTCTTCCCAGTCCCTCTTACAGTTACCCATCTATCTCCAATCTTTGGTGTAACTAATTCCCTGAAGCTGCTATCTATGACTCCCTCTGCCTCCCGAATGATCTGAAGTTCTTCCAACTCCAGCTCCAGTTCCCTAACTCGGTCTTGGAGGAGCTGGAGATGGCAGCACTTCCTGCAGGTAAAATCAGCAGGAACACTAACGGCATCCCTCACCTCAAACATCCTGCAGGAGGAACATTGCACTCCCTTCCCTGCACTCCCTTCCCTGCCATTCCTCTAACTTTCAACCAAGATCTGGCTAACAACTACATTTAAAAAAAAAAAATAATAATAATCATACAATATGGTACTTACCTCACACCAATGGGTTTTATTATTAGGTTAATGTTGGCATGGGATCATTTATATCCATATTTTGGCTCGAGTGAATCTGGGGTGCATTCGAGAACAGACAGACAGCCTTGGTTATATCTCATCTGATAGACAACATTTATGATTAGTTGGTACCCCCCTGTTTTGCTTGTCAGTCTCAAACTAGGCTCAAGTCCTGGGTGGGGCTTCACCACCAACTGAGCCAAGGTGCGTTGAAATGGGAAGAAAGTATTTTCTGTTCAAAGCAAATCAGTTTCATTCTCTCAGATCATTTTAGACTCTTAATATGTTATTTATATGACGTGTTTAATGCATCCATCATACTTTGCTACAGATACAAAGCTACCTTGGGTGTCCGACTCGGCTCACTAGTAGCTTTCTCTTGTGTGAGTTAGAATGTTTTGGCTTAAATTCTATAGACTTGAGCACAAAATCTAGGCCGCACTCAGAGGTCCTGTGTTTCTCGGGAGATATCCACGTGAAGTCCTGTCAACCACCCCAAAATGTAGAATCATACAATCCTTACAGTGCAGAAGATGGCCATTCGGCCCATCCAGTCTGCAGCGACCCTCTGAAAGAGCACCCTTCCTCGGCCCACTCCCCCTGCCCTATCCCCGTGACTCCAGTTAGCCTACACATCTTTGGTTACTTAGGGGCAATTTTGCATGGCGAATCCACCTATAATAATAATAATAATCGCTTCTTGTCACAAGTAGGCTTCAATGAAGTTACTGTGAAAAGCCCCTAGTCGCCACATTACGGTGCCTGTTCGGGGAGGCTGGTACGGTAATTGAACCCGCGCTGCTGCTCTTGTTCTGCATTACAAGCCAGCTATTTAGCCACTGTGCTAAACCTGCTCATCTTTGGATTGTGGGAGGAAACCGGAACACCTGGAGGAAACCCGCGCAGACACGGGGAGAAAGTGCAAACTCTACACAGTCAGGAACACAAGATCGGAAGCGAACCCTGGTCCCTGGCGCTGTGAGGTAGCATCGCTAACCACTGTGTCGCCGTGTATCTTAAACATTTAGCTAAATGTTACAGGTCAACATGCTAGCTCCTCTGCACATTGAAGTTCTGCATAGGCTAAGCAGTTGTACTCGCAAAGATATGTGCAAGAGTTGTGTGCTATTCTTGTACAGGGATAACATGACACGATTATTTTGCGCTCTTCTAACGACCCATTAATCTTTTCCTGCCCTCTAGTGGATTACAGGACGAGTTGATACTCGACCCGGGGGAGGCTCGATTATTTGCATGGGTTGACCCCACTGCCATCAGGAAACTTAACTGGGGCTGTGCCTGGAAAACTGGAGAACTTGACCTGTTAAAGGTACGTAGATAATACCCATCCAAAAAATTGAATTCTTAAATGTTTACCTGCACTGGAACCTGGTTGAACGCTGGTAACTTGGTCAAACAGACTTAACATTTTACTTCGAACCCCAATCAATTAAGTGTAAGTAATTTGGAATATAGGGTGATTACTGTGAGCTGGAAGTTAACTGAGTGGTTGTAACTTGACTCAAACGGTATATAAAATTCGAAGGATCTTTACAGTAACTGACTAACACAATCTAGATACATCTTGCGATGACTCTTGCTGTACACCGTACTTCTTGTGTTGCCTTCCCAACCTCGCCCCTCGCCTGAGGTGTGGTGACCCTCAGGTTAAACCACCACCAGTCAGCTCCCCCCCTCAAAGGGGAAAGCAACCTATGGTCATCTGGGACTGTGGAGACTTTACCTTTACCTTCTGGTTGATATATAACTGACAGTGTCAACTCCCAAGTTAGGTCCCATATTTGCCACAACTGATTTTCATCTTTGAGAATTTCCACAATTTTAGAATATTCTTGATAGATTGAAAGTAGCAAATATAATCTCACTTTTCAAGAAAGGAGAACAGAGAAAATGGGTAATTACAGGCCAGTTATCCGGCATTGGTAATAGTGAAAATGCTGGAACCTAGATTTTGTGCTCAAGTCTATAGAATTTAAGCCAAAACATTCTAACTCACACAAGAGAAAGCTACTAGTGAGCCGAGTCGGACACCCAAGGTAGCTTTGTATCTGTAGCAAAGTATGATGGATGCATTAAACACGTCATATAAATAACATATTAAGAGTCTAAAATGATCTGAGAGAATGAAACTGATTTGCTTTGAACAGAAAATACTTTCTTCCCATTTCAACGCACCTTGGCTCAGTTGGTGGTGAAGCCCCACCCAGGACTTGAGCCTAGTTTGAGACTGACAAGCAAAACAGGGAGTACCAACTAATCATAAATGTTGTCTATCAGATGAGATATAACCAAGGCTGTCTGTCTGTTCTCGAATGCACCCCAGATTCACTCGAGCCAAAATATGGATATAAAAGATCCCATGCCAACATTAACCTAATAATGCTGGGTCACATTGAGATCCAAAAAGACGAGGTGTTGGGTGTCTTAAAAAATATTAAGGTAGATAAGTCCCCAGGGCCTGATGGGATCTACCCCAGAATACTGAAGGAGGCTGGAGAGGAAATTGCTGAGGCCTTGACAGAAATCTTTGGATCCTCGCTGTCTTCAGGGGATGTCCCGGAGGACTGGAGAATAGCCAATGTTGTTCCTCTGTTTAAGAAGGGTAGCAAGGATAATCCCGGGAACTACATGCCGGTGAGCCTTACTTCAGTGGTAGGGAAATTACTGGAGAGAATTCTTCGAGACAGGATCTACTCCCATTTGGAAGCAAATGGACGTATTAGTGAGAGGCAGCACGGTTTTGTGAAGGGGAGGTCGTGTCTCACTAACTTGATAGAGTTTTTCGAGGAGGTCACTAAGATGATTGATGCAGGTAGGGCAGTGGATGTTGTCTATATGGACTTCAGTAAGGCCTTTGACAAGGTCCCTCATGGTAGACTAGTACAAAAGGTGAAGTCACACGGGATCAGGGGTGAGCTGGCAAGGTGGATACAGAACTGGCTAGGCCATAGAAGGCAGAGAGTAGCAATGGAAGGATGCTTTTCTCATTGGAGGGCTCTTTGTAGTATATATAAATGATTTGGAGGAAAATGTAACTGGTCTGATTAGTAAGTTTGCAGACGACACAAAGGTTGGTGGAATTGCGCATAGCGATGAGGACTGTCGGAGGATACAGCAGGATTTAGATTGTCTGGAGACTTGGGCGGAGAGATGGCAGATGGAGTTTAATCCAGACAAATGTGAGGTAATGCATTTTGGAAGGTCTAATGCAGGTAGGGAATATACAGTGAATGGTAGAACCCTCAAGAGTATTGAAAGTCAAAGAGATCTAGGAGTACAGGTCCACAGGTCATTGAAAGGGGCAACACAGGTGAAGAAGGTAGTCAAGAAGACATACGGCATGCTTGCCTTCATTGGCCGGGGCATTGAGTATAAGAATTGGCAAGTCATGTTGCAGCTGTATAGAACCTTAGTTAGGCCACACTTGGAGTATAGTGTTCAATTCTGGTCGCCACACTACCAGAAGGATGTGGAGGCTTTAGAGAGGGTGCAGAAGAGATTTACCAGAATGTTGCCTGGTATGGAGGGCATTAGCTATGAGGAGCGGTTGAATAAACTCGGTTTGTTCTCACTGGAACGAAGGAGGTTGAGGGGAGACCTGATAGAGGTATACAAAATTATGAGGGGCATAGACAGAGTGGATAGTCAGAGGCTTTTCCCCAGGGTAGAGGGGTCAATTACTAGGGGGCATAGGTTTAAGGTGAGAGGGGCAAGGTTTAGAGTAGATATATGAGGCAAGTTTTTTACGCAGAGGGTAGTGGGTGCCTGGAACTCGCTACCGGAGGAGGTGGTGGAAGCAGGGACGATAGTGACATTTAAGGGGCATCTTGACAAATACATGAATAGGATGGGAATAGAGGGATACGGACCCAGGAAGTGTAGAAGATTGTAGTTTAGTCGGGCAGCATGGTCGGCACGGGCTTGGAGGGCCGAATGGCCTGTTCCTGTTCTGTACATTTCTTTGTTTGTTCTTTGATGTGATAACAGGGTATTTGGAAATTGCTGTTATTGCTCGGTCAGTCAGTTTGATTTCATGAAAGAAAAGTTGTGTTTGTCCAATCTGTTGGACTTCTTTGAGGTTGGATGAAGGGAATCCTGTCAATGTAGTATATTTAAGTTTTCAGAAGGCATTTGACAAGGTGCATCTTGAGAATGAATGAAGGAAAACATTTTGAAGTTCAGGTGATTTGCATGATCCCGACATTCTTGGAGTGCAGGAATGTCTCTTGGGATGGCCTTGCACTCGGAAATATGAGAGGAACCCAAACATTGCTTTGCAAACAATTGCACCTGTCCTGGGTGTTGAGGCTGTAGCTATATTCGAGGAAAGATGTAACAGCGGAGAATGGATTCCATGATTCTCTGCTCATTGAGTCTTAGAGGTTTACAGCATGAAAACAGGGCCTTCGGCCCAACTTGTCCACGCGTTCCAGTTTTTACCACTAAGCTAGTCGCAATTTCTCGCATTGGGCCCATAACCATCTATACCCAGCTTTCCCATATAATTGTCTAAATGCTTTTTATAAGACAAAATTGTACCCGTTCCAGACACTCACCACCCTGTGTGAAAATATTGCCCCCCTGAACCCTTTTGTATCTCTCCCCTCTTACCTTAAACCTATGCCCTCTAGTTGTAGATTCCGCTACCTTTAGGAAAAGATGTTGACTATCTACCTGATCTGTGCCCCTCATTATTTCAGAAACCTCTATAAGATCACCCCTAAGCCTCCTACACTAAGGAAAAAGGTCCCAGCCTAATCAGCCTCTCCTGATAACTCAAACCATCAAGTCCCGGTAGCATCCTCGTAAATCTCTTCTGCACTCTTTCTAGTTTAACAATATCCTTCCTATAATAGGGTGACCAGAACTGAACACAGTATTCCATGTGTGGTCTTACCAATGTCTTGTACAACTTCAACAAGACGTCCCAACTCCCATATTCAATGTTCTGACCAATAACACCTAGCATGCTGAATGCCTTCTTCACCACCCTGTCCACCTGCGACTCTACCTGCAAGGAGCTATGAACCTGTACCCTTAGATTTTTGTTCTATAACTCTCTCCAACATCTTACCATTAACTGAGGAGGTCCTGCCCCCATTCGATCTACCAGAATGCATCACCTCACATTTATCTAAATTAAACTCTACCTGCCATTCATCAGCCCACTGGCCCAATTGATCAAGATGGTACTTTAATATAAAGCAGTGGGAAGTTAGCTCCTCGTTGTAGTCTGATTTCTGTATGGGCTGCAAGGTACAGCATAATAAAGTTAAAAGCTTTGCCAGGGATGTCCCCTGGCTCGGCCATCTCATTGATAGAGTAATTTTTTATTTTATAGGATCAGTTTGGGCAGTTCCTTTGGGAAAGCAGCAATCAGATTCACTGGGTATCGTTCCTCGACGGGCGACAGCGCGTGTTGGTGTTCACTGAAGATGTTGCCGTTCTCTCTAAAGCACAGCAGGCTGAGGACTTGAAGCAGTTTGACAAGGGAATCACAGTGTCACTTCATAGCCTGGGACTGTCGCTCGTTAATAATGAAAGCAAACAGGAGATTGCTTATGTAGGAATCACCAGGTAAGCTCTGATTTTCTTTTTCTGACTGGTTTAAGAAAGTGACCATATACACGACCGTGAGCTTTTAATTCCAAGTTGTTTTTTGTGGCAGGGAAAGGTTTGCCTCATCTAGTAATTTGAATTAAGTAATTTAAATAAAGCAGTGCAGGAAACTCTTTATACTCTGAGAAATAACCAACGGAGGACTTGGGTTAAGCAACTTAAAATGACCGGGGTGGACGACCAAGAAATATTAGATAATGTCGACAGCAAGGATGGAGCCATTAAAATTCATAATCTACCGCGATATATGTGAAGAAAAAGCCAACCTGCAGAATCCACCTCCCAAAGCGGCCAAATAAATGAATCCAATCTCATTACCCCAAGTCTTCAACCTTTCAGACCCATTAGTGCAGCAGCTCACCAATACCCGTGTTTAGCCTGACTGATGGCAGCACCATCACGTTTTCCGATTCTCAATTCCCAAGGTTGCAGGATAATGATGGGTGAGAGGCTTTTCGGAATAGGTTGATCCGTGCAACCGGAAAGGCCTGTTGCAACACCCCGTTATTTGTGACATGGTTTCACATTCTTTTTGTTTTATTAAACTATCTGAAATGTATCGGTATTTGTGTTTCAAAGCTTCCAGCTGTCATTCCTTAATTTGCCTTGCTGATTGACGGCACAGTGGTTAGCACGGCTGCCTCACAGTGCCAGGGACCCGGGTTCAATCCCGACCTTGGGTGACTGTGTAGAATTTTTACATTCTCTGGGTGACTGTGGGTTTCCTCCAGGTGCTCCGGTTTCCTCCCACAGTCCAAAGATGTGCTGGTTAGGTGGATTGGCCGTGATAAATTGCCCTTAGTGTCCCAAGATGGCTCGGTTAAGGGCGTGTGAGTGGGCTTTGGTGGAGTGCTCTTTGAGGGTCGGGGCATATTCGATGGGCCAAATGGCCTCCTCCTGCACTGTAGGGATTCTATGATCTGTGTCCTATTGTCCTTTTTTCACATTTTGTTTGGAAATAGTTTTCTCGATTGACCTTTTCCGCACACTGTGTTCATGGGCACAAGATGAAAAGCCCAAGAGGGTGGAAGCACATTTGCATCTCTTTCACGCCTCATCCCAATGGTCAGTTTCTGCCTCTTATGGACTGACCTCATTAACACTACACCCTGTATGCTTCATCCGATGCCGGTGCTTATGTAGTTACATTGTCTATGTTGTGTTGCCCTATTATGTATTTTCTTTACTTCCCTTTTCTTCCCATGTACTTAATGATCTGTTGAGCTGCTCGCAGAAAAATACTTTTCACTGTACCTCTGTACACGTGACAATAAACAAATCCAATCCAATCCAAATGTTACCCCAGTTGTGGCTCAAACGTCCAATATTGGTGACCAGCCATGTGGCTTTTCTTTGCCCCATCACCAGCATTTCATTGTTTTCTTGTGCACCTTTCTCCAGAAGCCGATGCAATCCCCAAGGACCTATGATTAGAATCTAGTTTCCCCATGACCTCCTCTGATATGCCGTCTACAGTTTCACCTGCATGACTCAACATTGCTGGTTCCTGCTCTGCATCATTTGGCTATTTCGAGCAACAAGTTTGAATGTGGACCCCCCCCCTCCCTCTTTCTCTACCCCTCGGTGTCATCATCTGAAAACACAGTATTAGTTTTCTTCTACGCTGACCCCATCCACCTCTATCGCATTGACTCATTTATTGCGGTTCTTTGAGGCATGAACGACCAACGTGGTTAAAGGGGAACCTGACGATGTGGTGTACTTGGATTTCCAAACCGATTTGACAAGGTGCCACGTCAAAGGTTACTGCACAAAACAACAGCTCGTGGTGTAGGTGGTAATATATTAGCATGGAAAGCAGATTGGTTAGCTAAGAGGAAACTGAGAGTGGGGTTAAATAGGTCATTTTCAGGTTGGCGAGACACCAGTGCTGGGGTCTCAACTATATCAATGATTTGAATAAAGGGACCAGAATGTTGTATTGATGAATTTTCTGCTGATACAAAGATGGGTCAGAAAGAAAGTAGTTCAAAGGATCTAAAGAGTCTGCAAAGGTGAAGCAAGTGGAAATTGAGGGAGATTGCAGAATTACACAGTACAGACTGATCCGAATGTCCTGGGACATGAATCACACGTTGGTGCTCAGGTACAGCAAGTGGAAGTTTTAAAAACATAATTTACGGGCTGTGGGCATCACTGGTCAGGCCAGCATTTATTGCCCATCCCTAGTTGCCTTTCAGAAGGTGGCGGTGAGCTGCCTTCTGACCCACTGCTGTCCCGACGGTGTAGGCACACCCACAGCACTGCTAACAGCAGGGAATATTGTTCATTGTAATAGGAGTGTAATGTTAGGGAAGCTTTGCTAAAGTTAGCAGGGCATTGGCGACACCACATTTGGGACAGTTTGACAGTGTTGGGCTGCTTACTCAAGAAAGGATAGAATTGTATTAGAATAAGTGTAGAGAAGATTCACTTGACTGGTTCCTGGAATGAAGGAGTTGTCCTGTGAGGCCAGGTTAGGTCCTGAGGGGACTTGAAAGGGCATTTTCCCCACGTAAGAGAGACGAGTGCTCGGGGACACTTTCTAAAAATAAGAGGTCTTCCTTTGAGGAAGCAGCTAAGGAGAATTATTTTCTTTTGAGGGTTGTAAGTCTATGGAATGTTATTCCACACAACACCGTGCAGACTGGATCATTGAGTTTATACAATGCTGGGATGGAGTTTAGAAAGACAATGGAGTACAGGATTATGAAAGGGCAGCTAAAATGGGGGTTGAGACCACA
This sequence comes from Scyliorhinus torazame, assembly GCF_047496885.1. Taxonomy (NCBI): domain Eukaryota; kingdom Metazoa; phylum Chordata; class Chondrichthyes; order Carcharhiniformes; family Scyliorhinidae; genus Scyliorhinus; species Scyliorhinus torazame. The sequence goes on along the minus strand of NC_092736.1, from coordinate 34,683,401 downwards.
ACCAGATCTGGCATGATCCTATTGAATGGCAGGGCAGGCTAGAGGGGCCGAATGGCCTAGTCCTGCTTCAAGTCCCGGACTCCTGTGCCTCATTCGAAGGTTCACCTCCTTATTCATCAGCCAATATTGGATGAGCTGAAACTCCCTGCAATTAAATATTGGTCTGTCCACAACCATTGCTTTTCTCCCCAGCTCCAAACTGTCTGAGACTGAACCGGAGTTTTTGCATCCTTGCCTTCATATTTAACATGGAATGCGTTTCCTTATCCACGGCATCACTAAAACAGACTCCCATCTCCATGGCGTCGCCTGATTCTGCTGTTATCTACGTTCATCTGCCCTCATCATTAGCTTGTTACCCTTAGACTTGACTATTCCAGTGCGCATCTGGCAGGTTCCCTGCATTCTACCCTCCATGAACATGTGGTCATCTAAAACTCTGCTAACCCTTGTTTTATGTTTTCCAGTGGCATTATCTGATGTTCACAACCCCAACTTTATTTCTGAGTATGGTCTTTACATAGATTATACAGGCCATTCAACCTCAACCCAACTGGTCTATCTACCTGCTCCAAGTGACCCTCCCCACCCTAGTTTATCCTGACCTCCCAGTACCCTGTTCTCCTGTGATTCATCTCAGATACTGCATGTGGTAAAAGTACCACATTCTTACCACTCTGGGTAAAGACTTCTGAATTCTCTATCGGCTTTTATTAGTCACTGTCTTATCTTTACCCAATAGTAAGATCCATACAGCCCAGCAAATGGATAACTGTTTTGTTGCTGGGCGAGTGCTCAGCCTGTACACAGCCACCGAGAAGGGCAACAGCTCTTCGAGTTGCTTCTTGCCAATGAGGGAAGTCACTTATTTAGGTTGGCACACTCCAAGGTAAAGGTGGAAACCCATTCCAATGCCACTGAAGCCATTCCGACCAATGCAGTGTATATGCAGCATAACATGTTCTGAAGTCTTCTTGCTCGGAGACCCAGTAAAGTGCCATGCACGATGTGGCATGCGGGTCTGAGGTGTGAAGAAAGATGTGTGTTAGCTCATCTTTGAATTCTATTCATTTATCGTCGAGTGATGTAGAACGTCATATCCTCTTGCTGTGTAACCCCTGTTGCTTTTTTCTTTGTTGTGCTCTTATAATGTCGACAGAATATTTTTGATAATACTGTATTTTGTTGCAAGAGTTGTATGTTGTGTGCAAAGACACAATCTTTGAAGTGCAGTACCCACTTGTTAAGTTGCAGCTCACCAGCGCTGGTTAAATTGCTGTCGCCTAGCTGGACCGCAAGCAGGTTAGCCTTGCATGTGAGAATGAGTTCACATCTTATCCGACTGTGAAGTGACAATTATAAATATTGCATTATGTACCTCAATTCGCTCCATCAGCTTCTATGCAAGGGACACAGTAATTACATTGCATGCAGAAACTTCCTTTCCTTTTGAGAGGGGAAAGACACATGGACTTCCTTTGGACAAACAGCAATTTGCATTGGTTCATGGCAATCCTTTCCGGTACACATTTGTCCGCCCATATCTTGTCTGTGCATGCGGCAAATGGGAAAGGATGGGTTCATTCAAGATGGGAAGGCAACTGGCTGGAGACATGTTTCCTTAGCAAAACTGGGGCAATGCATACCAAAAATAAGGTTAAACGAACAATCTACAATTTGAGGCATGCTTTCTTATTTTGGATGTACCATATATACTTGTGTAGAAGATGGGAAACCCGTGTTCTGGGCTGGAGAGCTAATGTCTATCCTGCTGGAGTGTTTCAAGACAGCCCAGTAAGACAGACATGGCGTGGCGGTGTAATTATCAGCGGGAGGTGCAACTGAAGTCGGGAGGGAGAGTTGCAATTTAAATGTTGCAGTGTTAGGGGAGTGGAGTGACGCAGCTGTCTACTATAGCTGGTGGGAAATTACTGATTTTAAACATGAACAAATAGAGAGCAAAGCTAATCAAAATCAAGGTGAGACTTTTGCTTGGTAGTAATGCAGACACGAGTGATGGATTTGGTGTGTGGAATTTTTGGAGATCGCCTTCTACATTAGTATATATGATGCATGCTGTTGCTGCTTTTGGAATGTACATTTTCTATGAGAACATGTCTTTTAATGTTTAAAAATTGACTCTTACTGCGTTTCAGTGACAATTGACTTCAAATTTTCATCTTCAGTCTTCACTAATGCCTTCTGCTGAATTATTTTTCTTCCTCTGACTGCTGTTCTCAAGTTATTTCTTTTTCCTCCCTCTGGTGAAGCATTTTGCAGTATTGAATTGAGAGTAATGATGTCGAGCCGCTCCCTGCTACACTTGAAACTCAAAATCTTAAACATTGGAAGCATAGTTTTTGAGTCTATGTCATCAGAGCAGAGGATATGAGCCTCAGTTTACCAGAGATTCCACAAGAGAGATGGAGCATATTCCCTCTTTTCATGGATGCAGTTACTTGTTTTACTTTATAATGCTCGTGTTCCAGTATGAACACTTAATTCTGTATGATAATCGCAGGGGGGTGATTAGATAAAATGCCTGTCCTGCGACAGAATTTTAAATCAGTGGCAGAAGTTCAAACTGCCTGCCATGTTCAAATATTTGCTTTCTTGAAATGCATCGATCGAAGTTGGGTCCTAATTGTGCGCACCCTCTGGCGCCCTCTGGCGAACATTGGCAAATAGGGTTCAGAAAAATCCCAAGGCTTTTTACACGTACATAAAAAGCAAGAGGGTAGCCAGAGAAAGGGTTGGCCCACTGAAGGATAGGCAAGGGAATCTATGTGTGGAGCCAGAGGAAATGGGCGAGGTACTAAATGAATACTTTGCATCAGTATTCACCAAAGAGAAGGAATTGGTAGATGTTGAGTCTGGAGAAGGGTGTGTAGATAGCCTGGGTCACATTGTGATCCAAAAAGACGAGGTGTTTGGTGTCTTAAAAAATATTAAGGTAGATAAGTCCCCAGGGCCTGATGGGATCTACCCCAGAATACTGAAGGAGGCTGGAGAGGAAATTGCTGAGGCCTTGACAGAAATCTTTGGATCCTCGCTGTCTTCAGGGGATGTGCCGGAGGACTGGAGAATAGCCAATGTTGTTCCTCTGTTTAAGAAGGGTAGCAAGGATAATCCCGGGAACTACAGGCCGGTGAGCCTTACTTCAGTGGTAGGGAAATTACTGGAGAGAATTCTTCGAGACAGGATCTACTCCCATTTGGAAGCAAATGGATGTATTAGTGAGAGGCAGCACGGTTTTGTGAAGGGGAGGTCGTGTCTCACTAACTTGGTAGAGTTTTTCGAGGAGGTCACTAAGATGATTGATGCAGGTAGGGCAGTAGATGTTGTCTATATGGACTTCAGTAAAGTCTTTGACAAGGTCCCTCATGGTAGACTAGTACAAAAGGTGAAGTCACACGGGATCAGGGGTGAGCTGGCAAGATGGATACAGAACTGGCTAGGCCATAGAAGGCAGAGAGTAGCAATGGAGGGATGCTTTTCTAATTGGAGGGCTGTGACCAGTGGTGTTCCACAGGGATCAGTGCTGGGACCTTTGCTCTTTGTAGTATATATAAATGATTTGGAGGAAAATGTAACTGGTCTGATTAGTAAGTTTGCAGACGACACAAAGGTTGGTGGAATTGCGGATAGCGATGAGGACTGTCGGAGGATACAGCAGGATTTAGATTGTCTGGAGACTTGGGCGGAGAGATGGCAGATGGAGTTTAATCCAGACAAATGTGAGGTAATGCATTTTGGAAGGTCTAATGCAGGTAGGGAATATACAGTGAATGGTAGAACCCTCAAGAGTATTGAAAGTCAAAGAGATCTAGGAGTACAGGTCCACAGGTCATTGAAAAGGGCAACACAGGTGGAGAAGGTAGTCAAGAAGGCATACGGAGTATAGTGTTCAATTCTGGTCGCCACACTACCAGAAGGATGTGGAGGCTTTAGAGAGGGCGCAGAAGAGATTTACCAGAATGTTGCCTGGTATGGAGGGCATTAGCTATGAGGAGCGATTGAATAAACTCGGTTTGTTCTCACTGGAACGAAGGAGGTTGAGGGGAGACCTGATAGAGGTCTACAAAATTATGAGGGGCATAGACAGAGTGGATAGTCAGAGGCTTTTCCCCAGGGTAGAGGGGTCAATTACTAGGGGGCATAGGTTTAAGGTGCGAGGGACAAGGTTCAGAGTAGATGTACGAGGCAAGTTTTTTTACGCAGAGGGTAGTGGGTGCCTGGAACTCACTACCGGAGGAGGTAGTGGAAGCAGGGACGATAGGGACATTTAAGGGGCATCTTGACAAATATATGAATAGGATGGGAATAGAGGGATACGGACCCAGGAAGTGTAGAAGATTGTAGTTTAGTCGGGCAGCATGGTCGGCACGGGCTTGGAGGGCCGAAGGGCCTGTTCCTGTGCTGTACATTTCTTTGTTCTTTGTTTGTTTGTTCTTTGAACTGTGATTGCTGGTATCAGATTCAGAGATGTAAATGTTGTCACCTGGTCTTTGATTGCTGCCCTTTGTGTGGTTTCCCAACAGTGAGTCAGTGTCCAATAGCTGAGCAGTGCACCAGTCAGAGTTAGTACTGTTGCTTCACAGCTCCAAGGTCCCAGGTACGATTCCCGGCTTGGGTCACTGTCTGTGCGGAGTCTGCACATCCTCCCCGTGTCTGCGTGGGTTTCCTCCGGGTGCTCCGGTTTCTAAGGATCTATATCCCTCTGCTCCCTGCCCATTCATGTATCTGTCTAGATACATCTTAAATGACGCTATCGTGCCCGCCTCTACCACCTCCGCTGGCAAAGCGTTCCAGGCACCCACCACCCTCTGCGTGAAGAACTTTCCACGCATATCTCCCTTAAACTTTTCCCCTCTCACTCGTGAGCCCTAACAATTGAGTCCCCCACTCTGGCGGAGAAAGCTTCTTGCTATCCACCCCTCTTGATTTTGTAGACCTCAATGAGGTCCCCCCTCAACCTCCATCTTTCTAATGAAAATAATCCTAATCTACTCAACCTCTCTTCATAGCTAGCGCCCTCCATACCAGGCAACATCCTGGTGAACCTCCTCTGCACCTTTTGGTAATGTGGCGACTGTGGGGCAGCACGGTAGCATTGTGGATAGCACAATTGCTTCACAGCTCCAGGGTCCCAGGTTCGATTCCGGCTTGAGTCACTGTCTGTGCGGAGTCTGCACATCCTCCCCGTGTGTGCGTGTTTCCTCCGGGTGCTCCGGTTTCCTCCCACAGTCCAAAGATGTGCAGGTTAGGTGGATTGGCCATGATAAATTGCCCTTAGTGTCCAAAATTGCCCTTAGTGTTGGATGGAGTTACTGGGTTATGGGGATAGGGTGGAGGTGTGGGCTTGGGTAGGGTGCTCTTTCAAAGAGCCGGTGCAGACTCGATGGGCCGAATGGTCTCCTTCTGCACTGTAAATTCTATGAATGAAAAAGAACTGTACGCAGTTTTGGACAGTAAAGGTCGAGGCCAGCCTTCTCACGCCCAGGCTAATTGAGACTCTTAAGTGGCCAATTAGTTACTCTGCCCACAGTTGGTGGGAGTGCCAGATATACCCTGGCAGTCTCCCTGTGGAGGGAGGCCTGGATAGAGAGGCCGTTTCCACGAGTAGGAAAAGCTAGAATCAGAGGACACAGCTGCAGACTGAAGGGAGATCCTTTAAAACAGAGATGAGGAGGAATTTCTGCAGCCAGAGGGTGGTGAACCTGTGGAACTCTTTGCCGCAGAAGGCTGTGGAGGCCTGAGTGTCTCTAAGACAGAGATAGATAGGTTCTCGATTAATAAGGGGATCGGAGGTTGTGGGGAGGAGGCAGGAGAATGGGGATGGGATAATATCGGCATTGATTGAATGGCTGAGCCGTCTCTTTTTTTTTTTTTTACAAACATTTTATTAAGGCATTTATGGTTTTATAATAATAAAAGGTGCAAATACAAATGTAAAGGTAGTTCAGTGCATAGCCTAACTCCCCCCTACCCCCCCCCCCCCCCCACTTATTGAATCTGCTGACAGTTTAATTTTATCTGAAGACGTCGATAAACAGCTACCACCTCCAGACGAACCCTAACGTTGATCCTCTCCGGGCAAACTTAATTTTCTCAAGTCTGCGAAACCCAGCCATGTCGCTAACCCATACCCCTGATTTCAGGAGCTTCGAGTCCCTCCACGCTAATAACATCCATCTCCGGGCTACCAAGGAGGCAGAGGCCAAAACTTCAGCCTCTCTCGCCCCCTGGACTCCTGGGTCTTCCGACACTCCAAAAATTGCCACCTCTGGGCTCGGCGCCACCCTTGTTGACATCCGCAAATCCCTGCCAGAATCCCCTAAGCTCCGGACATGCCCAAAACATGTGGACATGGTTTGTAGGCCCTCCTGCACACCTCAGACAACAGTCCTCCACCCCAAAGAACCTGCTCATCCGGGCCACCGTCATGTGTGCCTGGCGAACCACCTTGAATTGTATCAGGCTGAGCCTGACACCTGATGAGGACGCGTTGACTCTGCTCAGAGAAAATCAGGCCGAGCCTGGCACATGATGAGATATGGCAGAGCATTTGCAATGGGCCGAATGGTCTAATTCTGCTCCTATGTCTTAAGGTCTTACGGGCGGCAGGGGGAGCTCCCCGGATTGGGCATTGTGTGCTCCATGAACAGCAAGGCTGACCTTGTTGGAAGGTTCCCTCCTGCCCTGACTGACTGGCCCTGGCGAGCCCATGTCTGGGGTCTCATGCTCAGGGCTGGAGCAGACTTGTCTATGATTCGATGAAATGATGATGTGCCCTGGGTCTCCTGCAGTCCCAGTTGTGGCCACTGCTCCTGGTGGGGTTCTAGCACTAAAGAGCTGATTGGGTAGGGCCACTGACAACGCCATTAAATTTTGCCCTCTGTGTCGGCATAGTTAGGGTCAGCAGTTCAAAGTGCCAGTGATCATTCATAGAACATAGAACGATACAGCGCAGTACAGGCCCTTCGGCCCACGATGTTGCACCGAAACAAAAGCCATCTAACCTACACTATGCCATTATCATCCATATGTTTATCCAATAAACTTTTAAATGCCCTTAATGTTGGCGAGTTCACTACTGTAGCAGGTAGGGCATTCCACGGCCTCACTACTCTTTGCGTAAAGAACCTACCTCTGACCTCTGTCCTATATCTATTACCCCTCAGTTTAAAGCTATGTCCCCTCGTGCCAGCCATTTCCATCCGCGGGAGAAGGCTCTCACTGTCCACCCTATCCAACCCCCTGATCATTTTGTATGCCTCTATTAAGTCTCCTCTTAACCTTCTTCTCTCCAACGAAAACAACCTCAAGTCCATCAGCCTTTCCTCATAAGATTTTCCCTCCATACCAGGCAACATCCTGGTAAATCTCCTCTGCACCCGCTCCAAAGCCTCCACGTCCTTCCTATAATGCGGTGACCAGAACTGTACGCAATACTCCAAATGCGGCCGTACCAGAGTTCTGTACAGCTGCAACATGACCTCCTGACTCCGGAACTCAATCCCTCTACCAATAAAGGCCAACACTCCATAGGCCTTCTTCACAACCCTATCAACCTGGGTGGCAACTTTCAGGGATCTATGTACATGGACACCTAGATCCCTCTGCTCATCCACACTTTCAAGAACTTTACCATTAGCCAAATATTCCGCATTCCTGATATTCCTTCCAAAGTGAATCACCTCACACTTCTCTACATTAAACTCCATTTGCCACCTCTCAGCCCAGCTCTGCAGCTTATCTATCTCCCTCTGTAACCTGCTACATCCTTCCACACTATCGACAACACCACCGACTTTAGTATCATCTGCAAATTTACTCACCCACCCTTCTGCGCCTTCCTCTAGGTCATTGATAAAAATGACAAACAGCAACGGCCCCAGAACAGATCCTTGTGGTACTCCACTTGTGACTGTACTCCATTCTGAACATTTCCCATCAACCACCACCCTCTGTCTTCTTTCAGCTGATCCACATCTCTAAATCACCCTCAATCCCCAGCCTCCGTATTTTCTGCAATAGCCTACCGTGGGGAACCTTATCAAACGCTTTGCTGAAATCCATATACACCACATCAACTGCTCTACCCTCGTCTACCTGTTCAGTCACCTTCTCAAAGAACTCAATAAGGTTTGTGAGGCATGACCTACCCTTCACAAAGCCATGCTGACTATCCCTGATCATATTATTCCTATCTAGATGATTATAAATCTTGTCTCTTATAATCCCCTCCAAGACTTTACCCACTACAGACGTGAGGCTCACCGGTCTATAGTTGCCGGGGTTGTCTCTGCTCCCCTTTTTGAACAAAGGGACCACATTTGCTGTCCTCCAGACCTCTGGCACTATTCCTGTAGCCAATGATGACATAAAAATCAAAGCCAAAGGTCCAGCAATCTCTTCCCTGGCCTCCCAGAGAATCCTAGGATAAATCCACTCAGGTCCCGGGGACTTATCTATTTTCAGCCTGTCCAGAATTGCTAACACCTCTTCCCTACGTACCTCAATGCCATCTATTCTATTAGCCTGGGGCTCAGCATTCTCCTCCACAACATTATCTTTTTCCTGAGTGAATACTGACGAAAAATATTCATTTAGTATCTCGCCTATCTCTTCAGACTCCACACACAATTTCCCATCCCTGTCCTTGACTGGTCCTACTCTTTCCCTCGTCATTCGCTTATTCCTGACATACCTATAGAAAGCTTTTGGGTTTTCCTTGATCCTTCCTGCCAAATACTTCTCATGTCCCCTCCTTGCTCGTCCTAGCTCTCTCTTTAGATCCTTCCTCGCTACCTTGTAACTATCCATCGCCCCAACTGAAACTTCACACCTCATCTTCACATAGGCCTCCTTCTTCCTCTTAACAAGAGATTCCACTTCCTTGGTAAACCACGGTTCCCTCGCTCGACGCCTTCCTCCCTGCCTGACCAGTACATACTTATCAAGAACACGCAGTAGCTGATCCTTGAACAAGCCCCACTTATCCAGTGTGCCCAACACTTGCAGCCTACTTCTCCACCTTATCCCCCCCAAGTCACGTCTAATGGCATCATAATTGCCCTTCCCCCAGCTATAACTCTTGCCCTGCGGTGTATACTTATCCCTTTCCATCATTAACGTAAACGTCACCGAATTGTGGTCACTGTCCCCAAAGTGCTCTCCTACCTCCAAATCCAACACCTGGCCTGGTTCATTACCCAAAACCAAATCCAACGTGGCCTCGCCTCTAGTTGGCCTGTCAACATATTGTTTCAGGAAACCCTCCTGCACACACTGTACAAAAAACGACCCATCTATTGTACTCGAACTATATCTTTTCCAGTCAATATTTGGAATGTTAAAGTCTCCCATAATAACTACCCTGTTACTTTCGCTCTTATCCAGGATCATCCTCGCCATCCTTTCCTCTACATCCCTAGAACTATTAGGAGGCCTATAAAAAAACTCCCAACAGGGTGACCTCTTCTTTCCTGTTTCTAACTTCAGCCCATACTACCTCGGAAGAAGAGTCCCCATCTAGCATCCTCTCCGCCACCGTAATACTGCTCTTGACTAGCAGCGCCACACCTCCCCCTCTTTTGCCTCCATCTTTGAGCTTACTAAAACACCTAAACCCCGGAACCTGCAACATCCATTCCTGTCCCTGCTCTATCCATGTCTCCGAAATGGCCACAACATCGAAGTCCCAGGTACCAACCCATGCTGCCAGTTCCCCTACCTTGTTTCGTATACTCCTGGCATTGAAGTAGACACACTTCAAACCACCTACCTGAACACTGGCCCCCTCCTGCGACGTCAAATCTGTGCTCCTGACCTCTATACTCTCATTCTCCCTTACCCTAAAACTACAATCCAGGTTCCCATGCCCCTGCTGCATTAGTTTAAACCCCCCCAAAGAGCACTAACAAATCTCCCCCCCAGGATATTTGTGCCCCTCAGGTTCAGATGTAGACCATCCTGTCTGTAGAGGTCCCACCTTCCCCAGAAAGAGCCCCAGTTATCCAGAAATCTGAATCCCTCCCGCCTGCACCATCCCTGTAGCCACGTGTTTAAATGCTCTCTCTCCCTATTCCTCATCTCACTATCACGTGGCACGGGCAACAACCCAGAGATAACAACTCTGTTTGTTCTAGTTCTGAGCTTCCATCCTAGCTCCCTGAAAGCCTGCCTGACATCCTTGTCCCCTTTCCTACCTATGTCGTTAGTGCCAATGTGGACCACGACTTGGGGCTGCTCCCCCTCCCCCCTAAGGACCCGGAAAATATGATCCGAGACATCATGTACCCTTGCACCTGGGAGGCAACATACCAAACGTGAGTCTCTCACGCTCCCACAAAATCTCCTATCTGTGTCCCTGACTATCGAGTCCCCAATTACTAATGCTCTGCTCGTCTCCCCCCTTCCGTTCTGAGCAACAGGGACAGACTCCGTGCCAGAGGCCCGTACCCCATGGCTTAACCCTGGTAAATCGTCCCCCCCACAAGTATCCAAAGCGGTATACTTGTTTCTCAGGGGAACGACCGCAGGGGATCCCTGAACTGACTGCTTTTTCCCAGTCCCTCTTACAGTTACCCACCTATCTCCAATCTTTGGTGTAACTAATTCCCTGAAGCTGCTATCTATGACCCCTTCTGCCTCCCGAATGATCCGAAGTTCTTCCAACTCCAGCTCCAGTTCCCTAACTCTGTCTTGGAGGAGCTGGAGATGGCAGCACTTCCTGCAGGTAAAATCAGCAGGGACACTAACTGCATCCCTCACCTCAAACATCCTGCAGGAGGAACATTGCACTCCCTTCCCTGCCATTCCTCTAACTTTCTACCAAGATCTGGCTAACAACTAAATTAAATTTTTTATAAAAAATAATAATGTAATATAATAAAATATGGTACTTACCTCAGACCAATGGGTTTTATTATTAGGTTAGAGGAGGAGTGCGGGTGGGAGACACTACACGTGTAGTGTCTCGGGTTTCCTCTCCACCAGAATTTATTGGTGAGGGTCTTCCCAGACGTCCGCGGGTCGACTTCCTGTTCCCGCCTAAAACACTACTTAAAATTTTTTTTTTTTAAATTCTCAGCTCCTGCTGAAATTGACTAACCAGCCAGCTCCACTCCCGCCGAAATCCACTGGCCTGCCCCTGCAAAGACAAGTGCTTTTAAAGGACAGACTTACCTCCCAGCAGTCACTTCTGCACTGCTCCCGCTGAAACTGACTCATCAGCTGTTCTCCCGCCGAAATCGACTGGCCTGCCCCTGCAAAGACAAGTGCTTTTAAAGGACAGACTTACCTCCCAGCAGCCACTTCCGCATTGCTCCCGCTGAAACTGACTCACTAGCTGTTCTCACGCCGAAATCGACTGCAATTCGTTGGCTATTCGGCCACACTACAGAATGTTCAAAGAGATCTCGTCATGGATATTCATTACTAAGGCAATTGTCACTGTGGGAATTCATATCCGTTCTGAATTTCCAACATCGGCAATTGTTAGGTGACAGAATTTAAAATATATTTTTGAAGATACAGGAGCCATCCTATTTCTCGCATGTCGATAGATGATTAATTTTAGTTTTCACTTTTGTTCTTATTCCTTGTTGGGTTCTCTGCCCCAAGGCATTATTAACCTGTTGCGGGATTACACTTCTCCTTAGTGCCAGTATTCTAGCCAAGAACATCAGCACGGTAGCACAAGTGGATAGCATTGTGGCTTCACAGCGCCAGGGTCCCAGGTTCGATTCCGGCTTGGGTCACTGTCTGTGTGGAGTCTGCATGTTCTCCCCGTGTCTGCGTGGGTTTCCTCCGGGTGCTCCGGTTTCCTCCCACAGTCCAAAGACGTGCAAGTTAGGTGGGTTGGCCATAATGAATTGCCCTTAGTGACCAAAAAAAGGTTAGGAGGAATTATTCGGTTATGGGGATAGGGTGGAAGTGAGGGCTTAAGTGGGTCGGTGCAGACTTGATGGGCCCAATGGCCTCCTTCTGCACCGTATGTTGTATGTCTACGTAATCAGCCAAAGTCGTAAGCCTTGGTATCTTTCAGGGGCACCTTTTCAGTCAATGCCAAATGCATGTACTTGTAAGAGCGGAGTGAAACTGAGCTACTGTGCCCCACGTCAAATAATCTACTGACATTTGCTATTGCAGCCACAGGTGAATAATGTATTGGAATCACAATGGATATGGAGCAGAAGAGGGAACAGTAGTGGAAAGGAAACAAAAAGTGTTCTGTTTTGATGCACGATGCATTCCTTAAACATATAAATAAATAGCAAATTCAATTTTGGAAGGGCGTGGCGAGGACGGTGTCGGGGGTGGTAGGTTCCAGGGTCAAGCCGGGCTGGGGGCTCGCAATATTTGGGGTTGTAGGGGAACCGGGAGTGCAGGAGGCGAAAGAGGCTGGTATTCTGGCCTTTGCGTCCCTGGTAGCCCGGCGAAGGATTCTTCATAAGTGGAGGGATGCGAGGCCCCCAAGCGTGGAATCCTGGATCAACGATATGGCGGGGTTTATTAAATTGGAGAGGGTGAAATTCGCCTTAAGGGGATCGGTACAAGTGTTCTTTAGGCGGTGGCAACCGTTCTTGGACTTCCTGGCAGAACGGTAGACAATGGTCAATAGCAGCAGCAACCCGGCGGGGGGGGGGGGGGTTCTGTTTTATTTATCCCTCGGGGATCTGAGGGGGTGTATATATTTGCTATGTTTGCTTTGTGTTAACTCGGGATGTTAATTTATTATTTATGTATAGGGGGGCACGGGGGTTGTTTTACTTTGTTCTGTATTTAATTTTATTGGGTTTCTTTTTCATTCTGTTGATATTTTGTGAAAACCTTAATAAAAATTATCTTAAAAAAAAAAAAAGCAAATTCAGCTCCCATATCTTTAGGTAAGTTTTAAACCTGTCCATTTTCATTCTTGTAATTCCTAACAATTGCCAGCAGGGACTGTCCTGACTGGCAATGAATCCTGTAATCTTTTCCTTGCAATAGTCCGAGTGCAGAGTGAAGTGCCAAACTGAAACCGTTGCATCAAAAAGAAAACAAGGAAATGGGGAGAAATTGCAGGTGCAGAAAGGTTGTGTGGTGTCTGGTAAACTGAGTCTCGTGTAATCGCCCTGCGTGATATTAAAATGGACCATTGCTTTTATTGATCTGGGGTATTGAACGTAAGCAGCATTAGAGTCTGTTTGTTGTTATTGATGATGCTTCAGCTATGTTTCACTGCCAGGCAGAAGACGAGGCGTTTAAGAAAAAAACGAGAAGGTAAAAAAATGTCAGTTTATGTATTTTCATTCGGAAAAACGCAGGTTAATTAATAATGCAGAGTCGCAAAAGGCAAGTAAGTCATATCTCACAAAACTAATCGAGTTTTATAATGAAGTAATGGAGGGGGTCATATCTGTGCAGTTAATGTTTATATGAACTTTAAAAAGGGCATTTAATAGATTTGTTAGCCAAGTTGAGACCAATGGTATTAAAAGGGTAAACAATTGTTTACGGTAAAATGCGTTGAGCAATGGTGAAAGAACTATTGAGTCGCTTTTTGGTTGCTCTTTCCTGAATTGCTATTGGGACGATGCTTTTTCTGAAATGTATTAATAATCTGGGTTTGCGTGTTCAAAGATTGCACCAAACTTGGAAATGAATAGTGAGGTGGATTGCAAAAGGCTGCAGGACATAGACTGGTGAAATGGGCAGAAATGTGGAAAATATATTTCACTCACAGTTATGTGAAGTGATGACTTTGGAAGGAAGGAAGATGAGAAGCCATTTGAAATAAATGGTGAAATGTTAATAGGGCGCAGGATCAGAGCCACCTGGAGGTTCCCGTACGCACACCTTTTTGAAGGTGCCACGACAAGTTCATAAAAGAGTTCCTTAAAAACAAAGGCACAAGATCCTTGACTGTTTATTTGTATCGTAACACTGGAGGAACACTTCCTGCGCAGTTACAGCCTGTGTCTGTTTTGAGTGTCACCCGGCAATACTCAAACAAAATGAATTGGACTTGTTGCAGGCTCATTAAATTTGAGTTATCTATTCTACTGTCTGTGCCGTCCTTAACCATTGCAACTTCTTGTATCCATCGTGCCGAGCGTCAATAATTCCCTCGGTAAAAATGCCCTTTTCACACATCAGTAAACGATGAAGACATAATCCAGGACATTTCCGTAAATGAGATTTCCAACCTCCAATGAACTGAGAGAATTTGGGGACTTTCTTGTAATAATTGTCTTATTTTTTTTGCTAAAGGTCAATGAAAGTATTTTGAAAATACTTGAGAAAAGATTCATTACTCAACGATAACTTGCATCAATGATTCAGGGTTAAGAGTTCTGGTGGGGGTGGGGGCTGGGGCTGAGGCAGTCCTGTGCATGTCCAAGCGTTGTAACTTGCAGGAAAGGAATAGAGCACAATTATCCGCTTGTGTCTGGCAATGTGACTGGGCAATCGCTGGTGCAAATTCAGCTGCAGGGTGTGTGCCAGCTATACCAAGACCTATGAATCTGTGTGTAAAGGTAACCTGTAGCAAAACCAACTCGCTGGCACATATTCTAAACGCCTGCTGCTGGCTGGCCTCTTTCTGTGCTGGCCTCCTTCTAGAACAGATAGAACATAGAACATTATAGCGCAGTACAGACCCTTCGGCCCTCTATGTTGCGCCGACCTATGAAACCACTCACAAGCCCATCTACACTATTCCCTTATCGTCCATATGCCTATCTAATGACCATTTGAATGCCCTTCGTGTTGGCGAGTCCACTACTGTTGCAGGCAGGGCATTCCACGCCCTTACTACTCTCTGAGTAAAGAACCTACCTCTGACATCTGTCTTATATCTATCTCCCCTCAAATTAAAGCTATGCCCCCTCGTGCTAGACATCACCATCCGAGGAAAAAGGCTCTCACTGTCCACCCTATCTAATCCTCTGATCATCTTCTATGCCTCAATTAAGTCACCTCTTAACCTTCTTCTCTCTAACGAAAACAGCCTCAAGTCCCTCAGCCTTTCCGCATAAGATCTTCCCTCCATACCAGGCAACATTCTGTTAAATCTCCTCTGCACCCTTTCCAAAGCTTCCACATCCTTCCTATAATGCGGCGACCAGAATTGCACGAAATACTCCAAATGCGGCCGCACCAGAGTTTTATACAGCTGCAACATGACCTCATGGCTCCTAAACTCAATCCCTCTACCAATAAAAGCTAACACACCGTACGCCTCCTTAACAACCCTCTCAACCTGGGTGGCAACTTTCAGGGATCTATGTACATGGACACCGAGATCTCTCTGCTCATCCACACTACCAAGAATCTTACCATTAGCCCAGTACTCTGTCTTCCTGTTATTCCTTCCAAAATGAATCACCTCACACTTTTCTGCATTAAACTCCATTTGCCACCTCTCAGCCCAGCGCTGCAGCTTATCTATGTCCCTCTGTAACTTGTAACATCCTTCTGCACTGTCCACAACTCCATCGACTTTAGTGTCATCTGCACATTTACTCACCCATCTTTCTACACCCTCCTCCAGGTCATTTATGAAAATGACAAACAGCAGTGGCCCCAAAACAGATCCTTGTGGTACACCACTAGTAACTGGACTCCAGTCTGAACACTTCCCATCAACCACCACCCTTTGTCTTCTTCCAGCTAGCCAATTTCTGATCCAGACTGCTAAATCTCCCTGAATCCCATGCCTCCGTATTTTCTGCAGTAGCCTACCGTGGGGAACCTTATCAAACGCTTTACTGAAATCCATATACACCACATCAACTGCTTTACCCTCATCCACCTGTTTGGTCACCTTCTCAAAGAACTCAATAAGGTTTGTGAGGCACGACCTACCCTTCACAAAACTGTGTTGACTATCTCTAATCAAATTATTCCTTTCCAGGTGATTATACATCCTATCTCTTGTAAACCGTTCCAAGATTTTGCCCACAACAGAAGTAAGGCTCACTGGACTATAGTTACCGGGATTGCCTCTACTCCCCTTCTTGAACAAGGGGACATTTGCTATCCTCCAGTCTTCTGGCACTATTCCTGTAGACAAAGATGACTTTAAGATCAAAGCCAAAGGCTCAGCAATCTCCTCCCTAGCTTCCCAGAGAATCCTTGGATAAATCCCATCCGGCCCAGGAGACTTATCTATTTTCACACTTTCCAGAATTGCTAACACCTCCTCCTTGTGAACCTCAAGCCCTCATAGAACATAGAACATAGAACGATACAGTGCAGTACAGGCCCTTCGGCCCACGATGTTGCACCGAAACAAAAGCCATCTAACCTACACTATGCCATTATCATCCATATGCTTATCCAATAAACTTTTAAATGCCCTCAATGTTGGCGAGTTCACTACTGTTGCAGGTAGGGCATTCCACGGCCTCACCACTCTTTGCGTAAAGAACCTACCTCTGACCTCTGTCCTATATCTATTACCCCTCAGTTTAAAGCTATGTCCCCTCGTGCCAGCCATTTCCATCCGCGGGAGAAGGCTCTCACTGTCCACCCTATCTAACCCCCTGATCATTTTGTATGTAGTGTCGTCTGCAAATTTACTCACCCACCCTTCTGCGCCTTCCTCTAGGTCATTGATAAAAATGACAAACAGCAACGGCCTCAGAACAGATCCTTGTGGTACTCCACTAGTCTACGAGTCTAGTAGTCTTCTAGTCTAGTAGCCTGAACCTCAGTATTCGCCTCGACAACATTGTCTTTTTCCTGTGTGAATACTGACGAAAAATATTAATTTAGCGCCTCGTCTATCTCCTCGGACTCCAAGCACAACTTCCCACTACTGTCCTTGACTGGCCCTACTCTTACCCTAGTCATTCTTTTATTCCTGACATATATATAGAAAGCTTTAGGGTTATCCTTGATCCTACCTGCCAAAGACTTCTCATGTCCCCTCCTGGCTCTTCTTAGCTCTCTCTTTAAGTCCTTCCTAGCTAACCTGTAACTCTCGAGCGCCCTAACTGAACCTTCATGTCTCATCTTTACATAAGCCTCCTTCTTCCTCTTGACAAGTGTTTCGACTGCCTTAGTAAACCACGGTTCCCTTGCTCGACCACTTCCTCCCTGCCTGACAGGTACATGCTTATCAAGGACACGCAGTAGCTGTTCCTTGAACAAGCTCCACATTTCCATTGTGCCCATCCCCTGACGTTTTCCTCTCCATCCGATGCATCCTAAGTCTTGCCTCATCCAAAGATGTGCAGGTTAGGTGGATTGGCCATGATAAATTGCCCTTCGTGTCCAAAATTGCCCTTAGTGTTGGGTGGAGGTGTCGACCTCGGGTGGGGTGCTCTTTCCAGGAGCCGGTGCAGACTCAATGGGCCAAATGGCCTCCTGCACTGTAAATTCTATGATAATCTATGATTAATCTAGGACAATGGTTCGGCACAACATCGTGGGCCGAAGGGCCTGTTCTGTGCTGTATTTTTCTATGTTCTATGTTCATCGCATCATAATTGCCTTTCACCCAGATATAGCTCTTGCCCTGCGGTATATGCCTATCCCTTTCCATCACTAAAGTAAACGTAATCGAATTGTGGTCACTATCACCAAAGTGCTCACCTACCTCCAAATCTAACACCTGTCCTGGTTCATTACCCAGTACCAAATCCAATATGGCCTCGCCTCTCGTTGGCCTATCTACATACTGTGTCAAGAAACCCTCCTGCACATATTGGACAAAAATGGGAACTATAGCGTTTCCAGTCAATATTTGGAAAGTTAAAGTCCCCCATAACAACTACCCTGTTGCTTTCGCTCCTATCCAGAATCATAGATCATAGAATTTACAGTGCAGAAGGAGGCCATTTGGCCCATCGAGTCTGCACCGGCTCTTGGAAAGAGCTCCCTCCCCAAGGTCAACGCCTCCACCCTATCCCCATAACCCAGTAACCCCACCCAACACTAGGGGCAATTTTGGACACTAGGGGCAATTTATCATGGCCAATCCACCTAACCTGCACATCTTTGGACTGTGTGAAGAAACCGGAGCACCCGGAGGAAACCCACGCACACACTGGGAGGATGTGCAGACTCCGCACAGACAGTGACCCAAGCCGGAATCGAACCTGGGACCCTGGAGCTGTGAAGCAATTGTGCTATCCACAATGCTACCGTGCTGTCATCTTTGCAATCCTTTCCTCTACATCTCTGGAACTTTTCGTAGGCCGATAGAAAACCCCTAACAGGGTGACCTCTCCTTTCCTGTTTCTAACCTCAGCCTATACTACCTCAGTAGACGAGTCCTCATCAAACGTCCTTTCTGCCACCGTAATACTGTCCTTGACTAACAATGCCACCCCTCCCCCTCTTCTGTGCGTTATGATTATTTGATTCTGTAATGTGATTACCTAAGTCACTATATAGAACATTACAGCGCAGTACAGGCCCTTCGGCCCTCGATGTTGCGCCGACCTGTGAAACCACTCTAAAGCCCATTTGGCTGGGATCTAGCTAGAGCCTTCCTGTTGTGCATGACCTGCCTACTCACTGAGTCATGACAGGAACATGATGACGTATTTGAACCAAATAAATGAAAGCAGCAACCCTGCACCGTTTCTTTAACAATATGGCCTACTAGAGAAGACATGAATACCAAATATTTGTTTAAAATCCGTTTAGAAGTGAATTATTAGATACAATGCGCAAAGTGAGAGAGGAAGGACTGGCATCCTTGATAAGGGATAAGTCACCAGGACTTGTATCTCAGGCTGTTGAGGGAAACCAGGGAGGAAATAACGGACCAGCTGAGAATCATTTTCCAATCTTCACTGGATACAGGGGAGGTACCAGAGCATTGGAGGTCTGCGATTGAAAATCGCTTATTGTCACAAATAAGCTTCAATGAGAATACCGTGAAAAGCCCCTAGTCACCACATTCCGGCGCCTGTTCGGGGAGGCTGGTACGGGAATTGAACCGTGCTGCTGGCCTGCCTCGGTCTGCTTTAAAAGCCAGCGATTTAGCCCAGTGTGCTGAACCAGCCCCTAGGAAAAGTGTGAGGTAATGCATTTGGGGAGGGCAAACAAAGCAAGAGAATACTCAATAAATGGGAAGATACCGAGAGGGGTTGAAGAAACGAGAGGCCTTGCAGTGCAGGTTCACAGGCCCTTGAAGGTGGCAGCACAGGTGAGCAAGATGGTCAAGGAAGCAAATGGGATGCTTTCCTTCATTGGGCGAGGTATTAAATACAAAAACGGATTTAATGATGAATTGTAGAAAACGCTGGTTAGGCCCCAGCTGGAGCTTTGCGAACCGTTCTGGTCACCTCATTCCAGGAAGGGCATCATCGCTCTGGAGAGAAGAGATTTACGAGGGCCTGAAATTGCAACTATGAGGAGAGTTTGGGGTTGTTTTCCTTCAGACAGCGATCTAATTGAGGTGTACAGAATTATGGGAAAATTAGGGAGGAAAAACTTGTTTCCTCTCACTAAGGGGTCAGCTACCAGGGACATAGATTTGAGGTGATTGGTAGAAGGATCAGAGGGGGCATGACGACAAACCTTTTCACCAGCGGGTGGTGGACATCTGGACGTCACTGCCGAAGTTGGTGCGTGAGGCTGAGACACTCAACTCCTAAAGTACCTGGGTCTGCATCTGAAATGCTGGAACCTGCAAGGCTATGGACCAGGTGCTGGAAAGTGGGATTCGAATGAGGGGCTTGTTTCTATTTTTATGGGCTGGCGCAGGCATGATGGGCTGAATGGCCTCTTTCTACACCGTAACTTTTGTATGATTCACTGGCCGATTAAAACTAAAAGGATCAATCGTGTCTGTGGAAAGGAAGTGACTTAAAAATGGTGATCGTGTAGAAATCTCTTGGGGAAAGGTGTTAATTGAAACAGTTGGATCTTTGTTGAATATAGAACATAGAACAGTACACCACAGAACAGGCCCTTCGGCCCTCGATGTTGTGCCGAGCATTGTCCAAAACCAAGATCAAGCTATCCCACTCCCTGTCATTCTGGCTCCATGTGCCTATCCAATAACCCCTTGAAAGTTCCTAAAGTGTCCAACTCCACTATCACAGCAGGCAGTCCATTCCACACCCTAACCACTCTCTGAGTAAAGAACCTACCTCGGACATCCCTCCTATATCTCCCACCCTGAACCTTATAGTTATGCCCCCTTGTAACAGCTACATCCACCCGAGGAAATAGTCTCTGAACGTCCACTCTATCTATCCCCCTCATCATCTTATAAACCTCTATTAAGTCACCTCTCATCCTCCTCCGCTCCAAAGAGAAAAGCCCTAGCTCCTTCAACCTTTCCTCATAAGACCTATCCTGCAAACCAGGCAAGCATCCTGGTAAATCTCCTTTGCACCCTTTCCAATGCTTCCACATTCTTCCTATAATGAGGTGACCAGAACTGCACACAATACTCCAAATGTGGTCTCACCAGGGTCATGTATAGTTGCAGCATAACTCCGCGGCTCTTAAACTCAAGCCCCGTTAATAAAGGTTAACACACTATAGGCCTTCTTCACGGCTCTACCCACTTGAGTGGCAACCTTCAGAGATCTGTGGACGTGAACCCCAAGATCTCTCTGTTCCTCCACATTCCTCAACCCTGCCGTTGACCGTATAATCCACATTCAAATTTTTTTCTACCAAAATGAATCACCTCGCACTTATCAGGGTTCAACTCCATCTGCCATTTTTCGGCCCAGCTCTGCATCCTATCAATGTCTCTTTGTAGCCTACCACCTCATCCACTACTCCACCAATCTTGGTGTCATCAGCAAATTTACTGACCCACCCTTCAGCTCCCTCCTCCAAGTCATTGATAAAAATCACAAATAGCAGAGGACCCAGCACTGATCCCTGTGGTACACCGCTGGTAACTGGTCTCCAGTCTGAAAATTTTCCATCCACCACCACCCTCTGTCTTCTATGTGATAGCCAGTTACTTATCCAATTGAGATGTTGGTGAGGCCTGAGGTGGAACGTGTGTCAGCGAAATCAAAACCAGTTGAAAGCAAGCTCGAGGCAAATGTGGTTAGAGTGATTAGAGCTGCCATATGAGCAGAGAGCCTTCAAGCTTTTGCATATTGAAAATGGAATAAATTATAAAGTTTTAACAAAATACAAGCAACCAAGCAAAAACTTGTCGTGATTCCTAAAAAATATATACGTGCTAAATAAACGCTGAAAGGGTGGTCCAGTTAACATGAATGATGGACAGCTGCAATCTGGGCATTAAGAAATATTGCATTGACTAATAAATGCTTCAGATCACTTTTATCCAAGAACCGAAATCTGGTATCAGATGCACAGCAAAGGAATAACTAAGTTTGGTATCATGACCGGTACAGGGCTGAAGGGGCCTGTTCCTGTGCTGTATTGTTCTTTGTGTCATGTGAGAATACCTTTAAGACATGGATGTTTAAGCAATGTACCTTTAAGAAAACACTGATGTCAGAGAGTGGGTGGGGCTGAGCTCAGGTCAGCCACTTTGCAGGTTTTTAGTTTCAGTTTCAAAAGCAGTGTGTGTGTGTCTGTGTTTCCAGAGAGCTGCAAGTTTTGAAAAGAGTTGTGTGTGTGTGTCTGTGTTTGCAGTGAGCTGGATCTCTGCCATGAAAGACTATCTCTGGATCATTTGGGTGATTTAAACTCATAATAGTGAAGCCCTTAACCTGATGTGATTCTGTTTAAAGGTGTTAAGTCTCTTGGAAGTTTGAAGGAACATTTTGAGGAATTATTTACTGTTGCAATATTTTCTGAGTTATCTTTGAAGTAAGGGGTGTTCAGAGATCCAATGTTTATTTAAGATGTTAAGTTGAGTTCATGGAATAAACAGTGTTTTGTGGTTAAAAACCCACGTGTCCATAATTGTAATCCCACACCTAGGGAAAAAGCCATGTGCTAGGAAAAGCAACAAATCCATTAAAGGGGAGGTTGGTTGAACTCCATGATACATTTTGGGGTTCTGAAAACACCTCGCCCATAACATTTGTTCATAGATAATGGATAAAAAGACTGAATGCTTTCAAAGTAGACAAACCTTTTAATGAGATGCATCCTAAAATAAGCATAATGAAATTTTATGTGCCTTTTTTTAGCATTGTCAAATTCAAAGAAATAATGAGAATCAAAATGTCGTTAAAATAACTTGTTTATTTGAAAATGGGTTAAGATATATGCATAAAGGGAAGAGCAGTAAGTTTAACACCAGGAAAGCCTTCTAAATTAGTATGAGATTTCATGAATGAGCACTTGGGAATAATATGGATTTAGGATAGAAAGGTCTAACATGATTTGTGGGAAGGAAAAGTGAGTCAAAACCATCATGGACTAAGATGCAACTTAAATTCAAAAGAAGAAATTTGGTCGCTGTAAATGTGGACTTTGCAAGCTGGGAAGAACCTAGAAGGAGAATATTCTGGGGTCACGTTTAGTTTGAGGCCATCTGGACGAGCATTGTTCTCTGATTCGAGCCACTGGAGCAGGCTCAGTTCTGGCATTACTATCTCAATCTAGGTAATTTGGACATTCTGAATTCTCCCTCTGTGTACCTGAACAGGCGCCGGAATGTGGCGACCAGGCGCTTTTCACAGTAACTTCATTGAAGTGTTAATGTAAGCCTACTTGTGACAATAAAGATTATTACTATTATTTGAATGTCGTGAGATGGCATATAGTGGAGTTGATGTGTGAAGAAATGGAGGCTGCTGTGAAAAGTTTCATTTCCAGCAATCCTAATGATTTTGGCACACCAAAATAGTTGTATCTTTATTTTAATTAAAGTTATACTTGTGTTTAATTAGTATTTTGTTCTGACTTTAGTTCTGGCGTTGTGTGGGAAATGAAACGGAAGCAACGCTGGAGGCCATTTAGTCAAAAGCACATCAATCTTTTGGAACAGAATTACCAGACACACCTGACCGCCAAGACTCCGGAACACTGGATAAAGTTGGACAGTAACTTGGAGGTAGCATATAAATATTACTTGTCGATTGTGGCAGGGTTCCAATAGACATACAAAATTGCTGTACTCCCTCTGTCGTTGTAACTATTAAAAGATTTTCTTTATTTTTCTCTTTCTTCACAAACTTTCATTTAACTAACGGTCTTTAAAATTGTGATGGAAGAAATCAGAAATCCCGGTTATTTACGAAAGAATGAAGCTACAAGATTCTACCCTTTAAAAACACAACAAACCCTAAATATTATTTGGGTAATGACCTCTACTGGAAAACTCAATCAACATAAATTTAAAACATGAACAGGCAAATTGTGGTAAATTATAAATGAAAATTGTAAGTTAGATGTCAGGTGCAGCTAACACAGATGGTTTGGTAGTCCACTCAACTCGTGCGTCAACAGTCTCAGTCACAAAGGTCCTTCAAAGCTCTCTTCCTCATGAAGAATTTAAGCTCCGCCTGCTCTCTGGTTGTTGTGTGCTGCTATTGGCAGGTGATCAGGCTAAATCCAGGTTCCATGGGCATGGTCTTCACCAAAAATGGTGAACACCCTCAGCTCTGCTTACGACAGTCTGGATCCACCAATGTGGGGCGTCATTCTCCGACCCCCCGCCGGGTCGGAGAATGGCCGTTGGCCGCCGTGAATCCCGCCCCCGCCGAAGTCTCCGCTCCCGGAGATTGGGCGGGGGCGGGAATCCGGCCGCGCCGGTTGGCGGGACCCCCCGCTGGATTCTCCGGCCCGGATGGGCCGAAGTCCCGCCCAGGAATTGCCTGTCCCGCCGACGTAAATCAAACCTGGTATTTACCGGCGGGACCAGGCGGCGTGGGCAGGCTCCGGGGTCCTGGGGGGGGGGGGGGGCGCAGGGCGATCTGACCCCGGGGGGTGCCCCCACGGTGGCCTGGCCTGCGATCGGGGCCCACCGATCCGCGGGCGGACTTGTGCCGTGGGGGCACTCTTTCCCTTCCGCCTCCGCTACGGCCTCCACCATGGCGGAGGCGGAAGAGACTCTCCCCACTGCGCATGCACGGGAAACTGACAGCGGCCGCTGACGCTCCCGCCGCCAGCTGGCGGGGCGGAAATCCCTCCGGCGTCAGCCTAGCCCCTCAATGTTGGGGCTAGGCCGCCAAAGATGCAGAGCCTTCCGCACCTTTGGGCCGGCGCGATGCCCGTCTGATTGGCGCCGGCTTTGGCGCCAGTCGGCGGACATCCCGCCGTTGGGGGAGAATTTCGCCCATTATCTTCAAATAACAGAAACAGTGGCAGCAGCTGTCAGTTTGCCTATCCTGCTGCTGGATGTAGACTCCACCTTCAACCTGCCTGTGCTGCACCACTGGAATCATCAACATCAACAATTGAGCTCTGAATGCTGTCTGACCTTTAACAAGCTTCCAACCAGTTACAGTCTCCCCAAAAGTTTTTTGCTTTTCAATTTGTTCCACTTTTAGTTTCCCAAGATCCTGAGAAGGTCATTTTCCTATCTTAATTTTCCTTTCCAATTGGGGTCTGTCTCAAAAATACAAACTTTATAACCGTGGAGTCATCAACACAGTAATTAGGACGGCAAATCAGAATACTGCAGCAATTTAGCAATGATCCAAAGCAATGTAATAAAGCACAGGCTAACGCGCTAGCGGCTGGGTCGGGTAACGTGATGCATTTCATATTTTGATGGCACGCTCATCATATGTTGTCAGGTTAATTTTCAGACGATGCAAACCCGGTCGCCTCAGCGAATGAGTATCAGGCGAAATTTCTTATCTGGAATTCAGGTTGAATACAAACAGTCTGCTCATCACAGGAGCTTACGTGCTCAGTTGTACTGGTTACAGGTAAAGTTTATTGTTTTATCAGCTCGTTGCACGAGTGTCACAAAATCTTTATGGTGCGGAGGTGTTCTGAAAAGGCTGCTATGAGGGCAACATGGTGACACAGTGGTTAGCACTGCTGCCTCACGGCACCGATGTCCCAGGTTCGATCCCGGCTCTGGGTCACTGTCCGTGTGGAGTTTGCACATTCGCCCCGTGTTTGCGTGGGTTTCACCCCCACAACCCAAAGATGTGCAGGGTAGGTGGATTGGCCACGCTAAATTGCCCCTTAATTGGAAAAAATGAATTGGGTACTCTCAAATTATATTTTTGTAAAAAGAAAAGAAAAGGCTGCTATGACCTAGGTAGCATGCAGCTAAATGTCCAACTAACATGGTGCAGCATTTGCAACTAGTTTGTGATCTAACCACTGGTTATCCAACGTTCGTTATAACCTGAAGTGTTTTATGTCGCTGATTGTTGAAGCAAGATCATATCATTGTATTTCCTTTACAACTGAACAACATTTTCCAAACAATTTGCAGGGAAGTGCCTTTAACAGTTGTATTAAAGAGGTCCCGTTCAAAATTTGATTGCTCAGAATGAACCGTTGTTCTCTTGGGAGTTTGGAAGAATGTGAGGTTACCTCATTAAATTGAGGGGCTGGTTTAGCTCCGTTGGCTGGACAGCTGGTTTGTGATGCAGAGCGAGGCCAGCAACGCGGGTTCAAATCCCGTACCGGCTGAGGTTATTCACGAAGGCCTTCTCAACCTTGTCCATTGCCTGAGGTGTGGTGACTCTCAGGTTGAATCACCACTCCCCTGAGGGGGGGAGCTGAAAGCAGCCGATGGTCATCTGCGACTATGGCGACTTTGCTAAATTGAATGATATAAAAATCCGAGAGGGCTTGACTGTGAGAGACTGTTTCTAGACTTGGAGGTAAGGAATCGGCCATTTTAGGACAAAAATTTTGAAGAATTGATTTCCTGGATTTCCAAGGAAATAAAAGGTTTTTAAAAAGAAACAGAAACAGATGGCTGATGAGAAATAATACAAGGACGATTACGGAAAATATAGTGAATGGAGTGTACTTGTCCAAAAGGCAGGTGGTAAGGTGCCAAATGAAAAATTACTTCAAAAGCTAAGAACTCTTCGTTTTGGTGGTAATCTATCAGTATGGATCGAGGATTAGCTAACTAGCAGGAACACAGAGTCAGGATAAATGGGTCATTTTTCAGGTTAACAAACTGCAACTAGTGTGGTGCCACAGGGATCAGTGTTGGGGCATCCACTGTTTACAATCCATATTAATGATTTGAATGAAGTGAAAGCGTGCATTGTGGCTAAATCTGCTGATGATACAAAGGTAATTAGGAAAGCAAGTTGTGAGGAGTACAGAGGGACCTGGGTGTCCTCATACACTGATCAGAAGATGTCAGCATGCAGGTACACCTAGTAATTGGGAAAGTAAATTGTGTAAATTGTTCACAATTTACATATATGATTTGGAGTTGGGGACCAAGGGCAATGTGTCCAGGTTTGCAGACAACACTAAGATGAGTGGTAAAGCAAAAAGTGCAGAGGATACTGGAAGTCTGCAGAGGGATTTGGATAGGCTAAGTAAATGGGCTAGGGTCTGGCAGATGGAATACAATGTTGACAAATGTGAGATTATCCATTTTGGTCAGAATAACAGCAAATGGGATTATTATTTAAATGATAAAATATTAAAACATGCTGCTGTGCAGAGAGACCTGGGTGTGCTAGTGCATGAGTCGCAAAAAGTTGGTTTACAGGTGCAACAGGTGATTAAGAAGGCAAATGGAGCTTTGTCCTTCATTGCTAGAGGGATGGAGTTTAAGACTACGGAGGTTATGCTGCAATTGTATAAGGTGTTAATGAGGCCACACCTGGAGTATTGTGTTCAGTTTTGGTCTCCTTACCTGAGAAAGGACGTACTGGCACTGGAGGGTGTGCAGAGGAGATTCACTAGGTTAATCCCAGCGTTGAGGGGTTTGATTACGAGGAGAGGTTGAGTAGACTGGGACTGTACTCGTTGGAATTTAGATGGATGCGGGGGGGGGGGGGGATCTCATCGAAACGTATAAAATTATGAAGGGAATAGATAGGATAGATGCGGGCAGGTTGTTTCCACTGACAGGTGAAAGCAGAACTAGGGGGCATAGCCTCAAAATAAGGGGAAGTAGATTTAGGACTGAGTTTAGGAGGAACTTCTTCACCCAAAGGGTTGTGAATCTATGGAATTCCTTGCCCAGTGAAGCAGTAGAGGCTCCTTCATTAAATGTTTTTAAGATAAAGATAGATCGTTTTTTGACGAATAAAGGGATTTACGGGTTAAGGTGTTCGGGCCGGAAAGTGGAGCTGAGTCCACAAAAGATCAGCCATGATCTCATTGAATGGCGGAGCAGGCTCGAGGGGTCAGATGGCCGATTCCTGCTCCTAGTTCTTATGTTCTTATGTATTAGAATATTGGCAAGTGGAATATTACCGCGGAGATGAAGTATAAAATTAGCAAGGATTTGAGGGAATTCAGACTTTGGGATGATAGAATTCACTCTTCATATTTTTTTCTCTGATCTCCACCTCCCATCTGCCACTGCTGACTCCAATATGACCACGTATGGAGGGCAGGGGCTTGCGGAGAGGGGTTTCTCTCAGTGAGTGAGTGAATGACGGGGGGGGTTGGGGGGAGGGGCTGCTGGGTGAGTGGGGGTTAGGGGGAGGGGCTGCTGAGTGAGGGGGGGATTGGGGGGAGGGGCTGCTGAGTGAGGGGCGAGGTGGAGGGGTTGCTGAGTGAGGGGGGTTGTGGGGGAGGGGCTGCTGAGTGAGGGGGGTTGTGGGGGAGGGGCTACTGGGTGAGTGGGGGGGAGGGGCTGCTGGGTGAATGGGGGGGAGGGGCTGCTGGGTGAGTGGGTGGGAGGGGCTGCTGGGTGAGGGGGGTTGTGGGGGAGGGGCTGCTGGGTGAGTGGGTGGGAGGGGCTGCTGGGTGAGTGGGGGTTAGGGGGAGGGGCTGCTGAGTGAGGGGGGGATTGGGGGGAGGGGCTGCTGGGTGAGTGGGGGTTGGGGGAGGGGCTGCTGGGTGAGTGGGGGTCAGGGGGTGGGGCTGCTGGGGGAAAGGAGGGAGTTCCCAATCATAAATTGCAATAAATCTGAGACAATCAGCAGTCTGACATTAATGACAAAAAACGCTTCATATTCTTGCAATTGAATAAAAGGAGTTTTGTTGCTTTGAGAACACCCCAACGAATCTTTCCCTTCCAGATTGATAATCAGCTGGCTGGTGCGATATTTCCAATAGCATTCCATCCTATACTCCCTCCAAAGTCCATTGCCTTGGATTCAGGTCAGTAGTCATATGTAATCATTTTGTTTTTATCCATAATTACGTGTTTATTCGTACATATTTTAATGGCAACCACTCACATTTTCGTATGTCTTCTGTTTAGAGCCAAAGCCATTTGTTGATATCAGCATCATCACAAGATATAATGAACATAGCCAAGTCATGCAGTTCAAGTGAGTAACATTTCTTCTGTACTAGTGGAGCTGCTGTATCTTCTGAGACTGGAGTTACACCTCTTATAATCTATGTGGCGGGGGGGGGGGGGGGGGGGGGGGGTTGGCTGGGCCCACCTTGAGTATTGTGTTCAATTCAAGACAGCTGGTTTTGGAAGGATTTCAAAGACGTGGAGAGGAGGTGACCAGAATGACGCCAGGGTTGAGGTACTTCAGTTCAAACAGCCAGATTAGAGAAACTGGGAATGTTCTTTTTAGAGCAAGAAAGGTTAAGGGAAGATTTAATGGAGGTGTTCACAATTAGGAAGTGTTTCGATCGAGTAACAAGGGGAAATGACTTCCAGTGGCAGAAGTTCATGTCCACAGATCTCTGAAAGTTGCCACCCAAGTGGATAGAGCCGTGAAGAAGGCCTATAGTGTGTTAGCATTTATTAACAGGGGGATTGAGTTTAAGAGCCGCGGGGTTATGCTGCAACTATACATGACCCTGGTGAGACCACATTTGGAGTGTTGTATGCAGTTCTGGTCACCTCATTACAGGAAGGATGTGGAAGTATTGGAAAGGGTGCAAAGGAGATTTACCAGGATGCTGCCTGGATTGATGGGTGGGTCTTATGAGGAAAGGTTGAGGGAGCTAGGGCTTTTCTCATTGGAGCGAAGGAGGATGCGAGGTGACTTAATTGAGGTGTATAAGATGATGAGAGGGATAGATAGAGTGGACGTTCAGCGACTTTTTCCTCGGGTGGATGTAGCTGTTACAAGGGGGCATAACTATAATGTTCATGGTGGAAGATATAGGAGGGATGTCAGAGGTAGGTTCTTTACTCAGTGGTTGAGGCGTGGAACGCACTCCCAGCTATGGTAGTGGTGTCAGACACTAGGAACTTTCAAGCGGTTATCGGATAGGCACATGGAGTGCAGTAATGATTGCGAGTAGGTTGACTTGGCTTAAGTGGGTCGGTGCAGACTCGATGGGCCGAATGGCCTCCTTCTGCACTATATGTTCTACATAACTATATAACTTATTTTCAGACTAGTTCGGCACAACACCATGGGCCGAAGGGCCAGTACTGTGCTGTACAGTTCTATGTTCTAAGATCTGTATACCGGAGAATGGCTACGTCGTGGTAATATTACTGGACTAGAAATCCAGTGGACGGGACCAATGTCACAGGAATGTGAATTCATATTGAATTCAATTAATAAATCTGGAATAAAAAGCTGGTCTCAGTGACCATGAAACTACTGGATTGTCATAAAAGCATATTTATGTTCTTCAGGGAGGGGAATCATTACCCAGAATGTGGCCTATATGTGAGCCCAGACCCACAGAAATATGGCTATTACTCTCTGAAATGGCCTAGCAGGTCACTAATTTGTGTGAAATGGCTACAGAAAAGTCAGAAAGGAATGAAAGCGGACTGACCAGCGGGCATTGACCGAGGCACCAGAAATAACAAAGGCACAACCCGCCCAGCTGACACTGCAATATGCTCTTTACTTACCTCTGAGGACCTGTGCTAAAATTGGGAGTGGTGTCTGGCAGACTTGTCAAGTAACAGGCTGACGGTCATACCCACCAAACCATACCTTACAGCCAACGTTCCAGACTCCTCCACAGTTCCGGGATATGCCCTGTCCACAGCAGAGCAAGCCCATCGGAGGTGATGGCACGGTGGTATACAGCCAGGAAAGAGTGACCCTGGGAATCCTCAACATTGTTTCAGGGCCACGGTGGGGCAGTGGTTAGCACTGCTGCTTCGCGGCACCGAGGACCTGGGTTCAAGTCCGGCCCCGGGTCACTCCTTGTGGAGTTTGCACATTTTCCCCGTGTCTGAGTGGGTCTCTCCCCCACAACAAAGAACAATACAGCACAGGAACAGGCCCTTTGGCCCTCTGAGCCTGAACCAGTTCATGCTACCAACCTTTGCCAAAACCCTCAGCAATTCTTGTGCCCTATCCCTCCATACCCATCCTATCCATATATTTGTCAAGATGCCTTTTGAACGCCGTTAATGTATATGCTTCTGCAATCTCCCTTGGCAACGCGTCCCAGGCACTCGCCACACTCGGTGTAAAAAAACCCAGCCTCGCACATCGCCTCTAAACTTTGCCCCACGGACCTTAAACCTGTGCCCTCTGGTGACTGACCCCTCCACCCTGGGAAAGTGTTACTGCCCGTTAACTCTATCCATGCCCCTCATAATCTTGTAGACCTCTATCAGGTCACCCCTCAACCTCTGGTTTTCTAATGAAAACATAGAACATACAGTGCAGAAGGAGGCCATTCAGCCCATTGAGTCTGCACCGACCCACTTAAGCCCTCACTTCAACCCTATCCCCTTAATCCAATAACCCTTCCTAATATTTTTTGGACACTAAGGGCAATTTAGCATGGCCAATCCACCCAACCTGCACGTCTTTGGACTGTGGGAGGAAACCGGAGCACCCGGAGGAAACCCACGCAGACACGGGGAGAATGTGCAGACCCTGCACAGGCAGTGACCCAGCAGGGAATCGAACCTGGCACCCTGGTGCTGTGAAGCCACAGTGCCAACCACTGTGCTACCGTGCTGCCCAACAGTCCAAATCTATTCAGCCTCTCCACATGGCTAACACCCTCCAGACATGGCAACATCCTGGTAAACATCCTCTGCCCCCTATCCAAAGCCTTACCAAGCCCTTGCCAAGGTTCTATACAACTGCAGCATGACTTGCCAGTTTTTATACTCGATGCCCCGTCCAATGAAGGCACGCATGCCGTATGCTTTCTTGACTACCTTGTCGACTTGTGTTTCCACCTTCAAAGATCTGTGGAGCTGCACGCCCAGATCTCTGACTTTCTATATTCCCAAGAGCTTTGCCATTTACGGTATATTTCCCCTCTATGTCAGACCTACCAAAATGCATTACCTCACATTTGTCCGGATTAAACTCCATTTGCCATTTCTCTGCCCAAGTCTCCAACCTATCTCTGTCCTGCTGTATCTCTGACAATCCTCAACACTATCTGCCACTCCACCAACCTCGGTGTCATCCGCAAACTTGCTAATCAGACTGGCTACATTTTCCTCCAAATCGTTTATGTACACTACATACAACAGCGGCCCCAGCATAGATCCCTGTGGAACACCATTAGTCACAACCTTCCATTCAGAAAAACACCCTTCTACTGCTACCCTTTGCCTTCTGTGACCGAGCCAGTTCTGTATCCAGGGAGGTGAATTGGCCACGCTAAATTGCCCCTTAGTTGGAAAAAAAAGAATTGGACACTTTTATGTAAAAGTTTACATAAAAAAACATTGTTTCAGGGCCTCAAGAAGGCCCCTGGCATCAGGTCAAACACAGACAAGGACACACCAGCTGATTACCTCTCCAACTCCTTCATGCAGAACCCCACTTGGAACAATCAAGTGAGTATAGCAAGAACACAGCGCACTCTGGGTGGGCGCCTGTATTTGCCTCGGACCTTTTTACATACAGTATTTAACCCATCTCCTGATGCTTGGACATGCGTGGTTAAGGCCAAAGGCAGTTTTCACGTAAAGCAAGGCTAGAAGGTGGGGATAATTGGGCCTTGTGTCGTACATTCCATCCTGTGTTATTACTTAATGTTTGATTGGCACCGAATCAAAGGAGAAGTTAAGACCCAGGACCAATAGGTTTGAATGATGTGTTAATGAAAGTGAGAAGGGCAGAGATATCTAAGGATGGAATTCCTGAGCTTAATGCCAAGATAGCTGAAAGCACAGCTGGCAATGCTGTGGCAAAGGAAGCCGGGCATGTTCGAGAGGCCGACATTGGCTGAACCCAGAAGGGGTTTATTGAGATGTGTAGGGCCAGGCCATGGCAAGACTTGAACACAGTGTAAACTTCACTGGTTACATGGCTCGCTTGTACCAGGTTGAGATATTTTTTGAAAACTAGGTCATCAAGAAAATTGAGTGTTCACTGATGATATGTCCGGTGTGTTTTTGAATGAATGACCTGTTGGGGATACATGTACCTTTTTTGAAATAATCTTTCCTGTTTAAAGTATGCAACTTTGCTAACTGTGGACAAAGAACAAAGAAAAGTACAGCACATGAACAGGCCCTCCGAGCCTGTGCCGACCATGCTGCCCCTCTAACCTAAAACCTTGTACACTTTCCGGGTCCCCACTGTCACCACTGTCACCAGACTCCTAAATGACCCTCTTATGGACTGACCTCATTAACACGACACCCTGTATGCTTCATCCGATGCCAGTGCTTATGTAGTTACATTGTATATGTTGTGTTGCCCTATTATGTATTTTCTTTTATTCCCTTTTCTTCCCATGTACTTAATGATCTGTTGAGCTGCTCGCAGAAAAATACTTTTCACTGTACCTCGGTACACGTGACAATAAACAGATCCAATCCAATCCGTATCCCTTTATTCCCATTCTATTCATGTATTTGTCAAGACGCCTTTTAAATGTCACTATCGTTCCTGCTTCCACCATCTCTGGCAGCGAGTTCCAGGCACCCACTATCCTCTGTGTAAAAGAACTTCCCTCGCACATCTCCTCTAAACTATGCCCTTCACACCTTAAACCTATGCCCCCTAGTAATTGACCCCTCTACCCTGAGAAAAAGTCTCTGACTATCCACTCTGTCTATGCCCCTCATAATTTTGTATACCTCCATCAGGTCGCCCCTCAACCTCCGTCGTTCCAGTGAGAACAAACCAAGTTTATTCAACCTCTCCTCATAGCTAATACCCTCCATACCAGGCAACATTCTGGTAAATCTCTTCTGCACCCTCTCTAAAGCCTGCACATGCTTCTGGTAGTGTGGCGACCAGAATTGAACACTATATCCCAAGCATGGCCTAACTAAGGTTCTGTACAGCTGCAACATGACTTGCCAATTTTTCAATGCCCCGGCCGATGAAGGCCAGAATGCCGTATGTTTTCTTGACTACCTTCTCCACCTGTGTTGCTACCTTCAGTGACCTGTGGACCTGTACACCCAGATACCTCTGTCTACTTTTAACTTTATATTTCCCACCTGGATTAGACCTTCCAAAATGCATTACCTCGCATTTGTCCGCATTAAACTCCATCTGCCATCTCTCCGCCCAAGTGTCCAACAGATCTATATTCTGCTGTAGCGTCTGACAGTCCTCATCGCTATCCGCAATTCCACCAACCTTTGTGTCTTCCGCGGACTTACTAATCAGGCCGATTACATTTTCCTCCAAATCATTATATGTATATATATATTACAAACACCAAAGGTCCCAGCACTGTGATGTTGCTTCATTTACTCCTAGATACTTCATGGTCCTGATTCAGGAAATGGCTGTGAAGATTGACCAGGGCTTCCTCAGCGCAGTTATAGCAATGTTTACCCCAGCATCCGATCCTCTTGCAATGACTCAAAAGGTAACTTTCGTGCTGGATCAACAAAGGGGTGAAAGGTTTTTGGGGGGGGGGGGGGGGGGGGGGGGTGGTAAGAGGTCGGCAGGAATGTGGGGTTGAGGTTACAATCAGATCAGCCATGATCATATTGACTGGCAGAGCGGGGCCGAGTGGACTTCCTCCTAATTCGTATGTGCTGTGCATGTTATTACCATGTTTTTACCCTTATTGTTGCCCAATCATGAACTTTCATACTCGGCTCCTTCGTTAATGGAATTGGCACAGTGGTTAGCACTGCTGCCTCAGCTCCGGGGACCCGGGCTACTCCCATAGTCCAAAGATGTGCAGGTTAGGTGGATTGGCCGTGATAAATTGCCCCTTGGGGTGGGGTTGCAGGAATGGGGCGGGGGATTGGGCCAAAGTAGAGTGGCCTTTCAAAAGGGTCAGTGCAGACTCGATTGACCAAATGGCCTCCTTGTGCACTGCAGAGGTTCTATAAACAGCACTGAGCAGATTAGTTGGGTGAAAGCTATGGCCGGTATTCACGAATGCGAATCAGTTGACTGCCTGAGGCCGATTGGTTCCCAGCTGAATAGTGTGCTAGTCGTTTTGTTTGCACTGTCTGACGGGCGGTAAATCTAGGTCAAAGAGGATCAGATTAATTCTCACCAGGACTTCAACTCCTGAAGGTAGAGCTGATTTCACTAATCCTGAGAGCGCATTGTCTACCTCACAGAGAATTGACCAACACTCGGAGCTAAATGATCTCCTGCCATTCTTAGGCAGACCCTGGCCCAGTTTGCCACTTTTATCTACCCCGTTTCACATGGAGATTGTGTGCAACAGCTTGGCAGGTCCATCAATTAAATCTGAAATGTTAAATATGAGGTAAATCCATTCTTTGAGAGAACTCCAACAACGCAAGAACTGAAGACATCAAGTGAAGTTGGTGAAAAGTCCACATGTTTACTCAATGCCAAGATACTTGGAAGATTTTACTGGGAAATGTAATATCAATCGTTGAGTTTATTCAAATCCAGTCCATTGCAAGGCCCACCTTCTCTACCTTGCCCCTTGCCTGAGGTGCGATCCTCAGGTTAAATCTTCTCAAAGGGGAAAGCAGCCCTTGGTCATCTGGGACTATGGTAACTTAAAGCTACTTGAGGGAGTCGCCTTCAGTCGGGCAGAATGGTTGTTTTCCTCATTCAATATTCATCCTGATTTCGGTAAAAGAATAAATTAACCTGTGGGTGAGGAGATGTGTGTGCTCTGAATGAGGTCTTCTATAGTCACATATACTGTGGCACGGTGGCGCAATGGTTAGCACTGCTGCCTCATGGCGCCGAGGACCCGTGTAACTGTCCGTGTGGAGTTTGCACATTCTCCCCGTGTCTGCATTGGTTTCAGCCCCCACAACCCAAGGATGTGCAGCGTAGGCCATGCTAAATTGCCCCTTAATTGGGGAAAAAAAGAATTGGGTGCTTTAAATTTATTTTTAAAAAACATATACTGCTTCACCAATTTTGTTAGTGCTCTTTGGGGGGGTTTAAACTAATGCAGCAGGGGCATGGGAACCTGGATTGTAGTTTTAGGGTAAGGGAGAATGAGAGTATAGAGGTCAGGAGCACAGATTTGACGTCGCAGGAGGGGGCTTTGAAGTGTGTCTACTTCAATGCCAGGAGTATACGAAATAAGGTAGGGGAACTGGCAGCATGGGTTGGTACCTGGGACTTCGATGTTGTAGCCATTTCGGAGACATGGATAGAGCAGGGACAGGAATGGATGTTGCAGGTTCCGGGGTTTAGGTGTTTTAGTCAGCTCAGAGAAGGAGGCAAAAGAGGGGGAGGTGTGGCGCTGCTAATCAAGAGCAGTATTACGGTGGCAGAGAGGATGCTAGATGGGGACTCATCTTCCGAGGTAGTATGGGCTGAGGTTAGAAACAGGAAAGGAGAGGTCACCCTGTTGGGAGTTTTCTATAGGCCTCCAAATAGTTCTAGGGATGTAGAGGAAAGGATGGCGAGGATGATCCTGGATAAGAGCGAAAGTAACAGGGTAGTTATTATGGGAGACTTTAACTTTCCAAATATTGACTGGAAAAGATATAGTTCTAGTACATTAGATGGGTCGTTTTTTGTACAGTGTGTGCAGGAGGGTTTCCTGACACAATATGTTGACAGGCCAACAAGAGGCGAGGCCACGTTGGATTTGGTTTTGGGTAATGAACCAGGCCAGGTGTTGGATTTGGAGGTAGGAGAGCACTTTGGGGACAGTGACCACAATTCGGTGACGTTTACGTTAATGATGGAAAGGGATAAGTATACACCGCAGGGCAAGAGTTATAGCTGGGGGAAGGGCAATTATGATGCCATTAGACGTGACTTGGGGGGGATAAGGTGGAGAAGTAGGCTGCAAGTGTTGGGCACACTGGATAAGTGGAGCTTGTTCAAGGATCAGCTACTGCGTGTTCTTGATAAGTATGTACCGGTCAGGCAGGGAGGAAGGCGTCGAGCGAGGGAACCGTGGTTTACCAAGGAAGTGGAATCTCTTGTTAAGAGGAAGAAGGAGGCCTATGTGAAGATATGGTGTGAAGTTTCAGTTGGGGCGATGGATAGTTACAAGGTAGCGAGGAAGGATCTAAAGAGAGAGCTAAGACGAGCAAGGAGGGGACATGAGAAGTATTTGGCAGGTAGGATCAAGGAAAACCCAAAAGCTTTCTATCGGTATGTCAGGAATAAGCGAATGACTAGGGAAAGAGTAGGACCAGTCAAGGACACGGATGGGAAGTTGTGTGTGGAGTCTGAAGAGATAGGCGAGATACTAAATGAATATTTTTCGTCAGTATTCACTCAGGAAAAAGATAATGTTGCGGAGGAGAATGCTGAGACCCAGACTATTAGAATAGATGGCATTGAGGTACGTAGGGAAGAGGTGTTGGCAATTCTGGACAGGCTGAAAATAGATAAGTCCCCGGGGCCTGATGGGATTTATCCAAGGATTCTCTGGGAGGCCAGGGAAGAGATTGCTGGACTTTTCGCTTTGATTTTTATGTCATCATTGGCTACAGGAATAGTGCCAGAGGACTGGAGGATAGCAAATGTGGTCCCTTTGTTCAAAAAGGGGAGCAGAGACAACCCCGGCAACTATAGACCGGTGAGCCTCACGTCTGTAGTGGGTAAAGTCTTGGAGGGGATTATAAGAGACAAGATTTATAATCATCTAGATAGGAATAATATGATCAGGGATAGTCAGCATGGCTTTGTGAAGGGTAGGTCATGCCTCACAAACCTTATCGAGTTCTCTGAGAAGGTGACTGAACAGGTAGACGAGGGTAGAGCAGTTGATGTGGTGTATATGGATTTCAGCAAAGCGTTTGATAAGGTTCCCCACGGTAGGCTATTGCAGAAAATACGGAGGCTGGGGATTGAGGGTGATTTAGAGATGTGAATCAGAAATTGGCTAGCTGAAAGAAGACAGAGGGTGGTGGTTGATGGGAAATGTTCAGAATGGAGTTCAGTTACAAGTGGAGTACCACAAGGATCTGTTCTGGGGCCGTTGCTGTTTGTCATTTTTATCAATGACCTAGAGGAAGGCGCAGAAGGGTGGGTGAGTAAATTTGCAGACGATACTAAAGTCGGTGGTGTTGTCGACAGTGTGGAAGGATGTAGCAGGTTACAGAGGGATATAGATAAGCTGCAGAGCTGGGCTGAGAAGTGGCAAATGGAGTTTAATGTAGAGAAGTGTGAGGTGATTCACTTTGGAAGGAATAACAGGAATGCGGAATATTTGGCTAATGGTAAAGTTCTTGGAAGTGTGGATGAGCAGAGGGATCTAGGTGTCCATGTACATAGATCCCTGAAAGTTGCCACCCAGGTTGATAGGGTTGTGAAGAAGGCCTATGAAGTGTTGGCCTTTATTGGTAGAGGGATTGAGTTCCGGAGTCGGGAGGTCATGTTGCAGCTGTACAGAACTCTGGTACGGCCGCATTTGGAGTATTGCGTACAGTTCTGGTCACCGCATTATAGGAAGGACGTGGAGGCTTTGGAGCGGGTGCAGAGGAGATTTACCAGGATGTTGCCTGGTATGGAGGGAAAATCTTATGAGGAAAGGCTGATGGACTTGAGGTTGTTTTCGTTGGAGAGAAGAAGGTTAAGAGGAGACTTAATAGAGGCATACAAAATGATCAGGGGGTTGGATAGGGTGGACAGTGAGAGCCTTCTTCCGCAGATGGAAATGGCTGGCACGAGGGGACATAGCTTTAAACTGAGGGGTAATAGATATAGGACAGAGGTCAGAGGTAGGTTCTTTACGCAAAGAGTAGTGGGGCCGTGGAATGCCCTACCTGCTACAGTAGTGAACTCGCCAACATTGAGGGCATTTAAAAGTTTATTGGATAAACATATGGATGATAATGGCATAGTGTAGGTTAGATGGCTTTTGTTTCGGTGCAACATCGTGGGCCGAAGGGCCTGTACTGCGCTGTATTGTTCTATGTTCTATGTGCACCGTCCACACTCAGAAGGGAAGAACAGTCAGCTTTGGCAAGGTACTGGAGAGCTGCTCTTGTCGTTGTAAACATATCCCAGTATAAGTAAAACCTGCCTGGTGAAAAAAAGTGTTAAACCGTCTAGTATCCACAACTTTAGCTCAGATATGCATTCAGTGTCCAAAATTTACACCTGCCTTGGCGTTCACTTGGGTAGAATAGCTGCTTCTATGATAATAAATTGATGACTAACCTCAGGGTGAAACATTTTCATAAATGTGAATAGGGCATTGTCACATCAGAGATGCCAAGAGAGAATATCAAACCAAGCTAGAGTCACAGACAGACTCTCGGCGGTTGTGGCAAGGACTAAACAACATAACGGGCTACAAAGCGAAGCCGAACAGTATCTCTGGCAGCAGCGCACCCCTCCCCGATGAACTCAATGCATTCTATGCTCGGTTCGAGCAGGTAACCAACAATCCGCTGTCGAGTGCCCCAGCAGCCCATAATTCACCCACACCCACCATCACAGCTTCCGAAGTCAGATTGGCCTTCCTGAAAGTGAACACTCGGATGGCGACAGGCCCAGACGGGATCACTGGTCGTGTACTCGGAGCCTGCGTGGACCAGCTGGCAGAGGTATTCGTGGACATCTGTAACCTGTCCCTACTCCACTCCAAGGTCCCCACCTGCTTCAAGAAGACCACCATCATATCGGTACAAAGAAGAACCAGGCAACGTGCCTCATGACTACCGACCAGTGGCCCTGACTCCAGTCGTAATGAAGTGCTTTGAGAGGTTGATCATGAAGCGCATCACCTCCATACTCCCAGAACGCCTTGATCCACTGCAATTCGCATACCGCTGCAACCGGTCCACATCAGATACCATTTCCCTGGCCCTACACTCATCCCTAGAGCATCTCGAAAACAAGGACTCCTACATCAGACTGCTATTTATTGACTACAGCTCCGCCTTCAACACCATAATCCCAGCCAAGCTCATATCAAAGCTCCAAAACCTAGGACTTGGCTCCCCACTCTGCAACTGGATCCTCGATTTTCTGACCAACAGACCACAATCAGTAAGAATGAACAACAACACCTCCTCCACAATAGTCCTCAACACCGGCGCCCCGCAAGGCTGCGTACGTAGCCCCCTACTCTACTCCCTGTACACACACGACTGCGTGGCAAAACCTGATTCCAACTCCATCAACAAGTTTGCTGACGATACGACCATAGTGGGCTGGATCTCGAATAACGATGAGTCCGAATACAGGAGGGAGTTAGAGAACCTAATGGAGTGGTGTAGCGACAACAATCTCTCCCTCAATGTCAGCAAAACTAAAGAGCTGGTAATTGACTTCAGGAAGCAAAGTACTGTACACACCCCTGCCTGCATCAACGGGGCCGAGGTGGAGATGGTTAGCAGTTTCAAATTCCATGGGGTGCACATCTCCAAAAATCTGTCCTGGTCCACCCACATCGATGCTACCACCAAGAAAGCACAACAGCGCCTATACTTCCTCAGGAAACTAAGGGAATTTAGCATGTCCACATTAACCCTTACCAACTTTTACAGATGCACCATAGAAAGCATCCTATTGGGCTGCATCACAGCCTGGTATGGCAACTGCTCGGCCCAGGACTGCAAGAAATTTCAGAGTCGTGAACACCGCCCAGTCCATCACACGAACCTGTCTCCCATCCATTGACTCCATCTACACCTCCCGCTGCCTGGGGAAAGCGGGCAGCATAATCAAAGATCCCTCCCACCCGGCTTACTCACTCTTCCAACTTCTTCCAGCGGGCAGGAGATACAGAAGTCTGAGAACACGCACAAACAGACTCAAAAACAGCTTCTTCCCCACTGTTACCCGACTCCTAAATGACCCTCTTATGGACTGACCTCATTAACACTACACCCTGTATGCTTCATCCGATGCCAGTGCTTATGTAGTTACATTGTATATGTTGTGTTGTCCTATTATGTATTTTCTTTATTCCCTTTTCTTCCCATGTACTTAATGATCTGTTGAGCTGCTCGCAGAAAAATACTTTTCACTGTACCTCGGTACACGTGACAATAAACAAACCCAATCCAATATTTTAATTGCTTCTTCATCTTTGCAAAAGAATTGGATCCAAGCTGAGCCTGATCGGATTGCTTTTAAAGTAGTTTTGGTTTTATTTTGCAGGCTAATCTGATAGACAAGGACACGGACGCACTGAAGGCAGAATTGATGGAAACGTCAATGACGGACGCTTCAAGACTTAGCTTCTTCGAGTATTTACACATTTCCCCAATCAAAGTGAGTATTTTAGCCATTTGTTTCAAACTAAATTAAGAACTGAAATTGTTTGCATATTGATAGACCGTGTTCAACTCCCAATAACTACAGGAGCAGTGATTATCTGTTTCGACACTTCATACACCATTGTTATTGTTTTGTGCCCCTTGCACAATTGTTTTTAACAATTATGACCTGCAACGACTGTGAAAATATTGATTAATTTTATAAACATTTAGTTCCTCCAAGAGGAGATGGTTGGATTGATTTTCCAAGTTTGCATTGCCAGTGGGGAACCCTTCGATATGTTTTTGGGGAAACTGCAGATGTTTTGTTCCTTATTTTCTCCATGTACTTTGATTTTCCCAGTTATACGTGAGCAGAAACTCCAGGCTGCAAACATATGCTGATGTTGGCTTTTTAAGTTTATCTCACTCTGTTTTGTCTCCTATAAATACAAACATACCAAGAACAAATGGCGCAGCACGGTGGACCAGAGGTTAGCACTGCTGCCTCACAGCCCCAGTGACCCGGGTTCAATTCCGACCTTGGGTGACTGTATGGAGTTTGCACGTTCTTCCCGTGTGTGCGTGGGTTTTCTCCGGGTGCTCCGGTTTCCTCCCACAGTCCAACGATGTGCAGGCTAGGTGGATTGGCCATGATAAATTGCCCCTAAGCATCCAAAGGTTAGGTGGGGCTACAGGGATAGGGCGGGGCATTGGGTCGAGGTCGGGGTGCTGTCTCAGAAGGTCCGTGCAGACACGATGGGCTGAATGGCCTCCTTCTGCACTGTCCGGATTCTATGATTAAACAGCTGTCCATTGAGCCTGCCTGAGATGTTGTGATTTCACTATTGACTTCATTCCACTCTTGCCCATCTCTAGTGCAATCTCTTGAGCCAAAAGCAACTAAAATATAGGAAATAATTCCAGGAAGTTGTTGTGCAAAATGATTCCAAATCAGATGGTATTTTTGTTTAGTAATTGAGAGGATATTTGCCTTTTCATTGCTCTGTACAAAGTATATATAATTTATGGATCTAATGTGGCAGCACGGTGGCTGAGTGGTTAGCACTGCTGCCTCACAGCTCCAGGGACCCGGGTTCGATTCTGGTCTTGGGTAACTGCCAAGTTTGCACGTTCTCCCCGTGTCTGCCTTGGTTTCCTACCACAGTCCTATGACGTGCAGGTTAGGTGGGGTTACAGGCAGGGGTTACGGAAATAGGGCGAGTGAGTGGGGTGCTCTTTGGGAGGGCCAGTGCACACTCGATGGGCTGACTGGCCTCCTGCACCTTGAGGATTCGCTGAACGAGGGATTTTTCTTGTTCATATGAATCCCAAAATTCATTGTCTTGTTCAAGCAGAGAACACTCTTTATTTTTCTGAATTGCAGCATACAAAATGCACTTTGGTTCAACTTGACCCTCCAGGGAAAGTTCATCTTGAACCTGCGAAGGACACGGAAACGCTTTTTCTAGAAATGCCACCTCAATTTTTCTGTAAACATTCAAGATGTGTAATTATCTTGCACGCATGTAATAATGTTGGTCCAAGAATTGAAGTTGCTGTTATTTAGTCACAACCTTTTTTTCTAAACAGCTGCACCTAAGTTTGTCTCTGGATTCGGGAGGAGATGAGTCAAGTAGAGAAAAGCAGGAAGCAGTGCCACTCCAGTCAATCAACATCCTGCTCAAAAGCATCGGAGCTACCTTAACAGACGTGGACGATCTCATCTTTAAGTAAGTCCGGCACGCTGCTGTTCACTGTGAGAACGTGTGTATTTTTGTCTTAAAGCCCAAAGCAGCAAATTTTGCTTCTTAACATCGAGACTGCCAGTAGGAGAATAACTGAAGCAAACACATCAATACCATCGTAATGTTGCAATTTGAGCAAATATGTCAAACTGCAGAATTAACCCTTGGATGCCAAATAAATTTAAATGCAAAGTTGCGGTGGTGCATCTTGGATGGAGGAATAGGGACACATTCCATGGGAATTTCAATGGGGTAGGAGTGCAAAGGGGTTTAGGGGTACAGATTCATGTATCATTACAAGAGGCATTGCAGCTTAAGACCAGGTTAATTTCTAGAGGGACAAAATTGAAAAGCAGAGCGGTGATGTCATTTATCACACTGGTTTAATTCCCAGTGTGCAGTGTCTGAGGACAGCATGACTTTAAGCATGCCGGCTGGAGAGAGAGACTGAACCGTGGCCGGTGGGCGGCTGGACACCCGGCCACCGGGCCAGAGGAGCGGCGAGAGGCTGATGAAGCCGAACCGGCGGTGCAGCGAAAAGGCCGGGCAACAGCGGGCCCGCGTCGGCGGGGCTGCTGGTGTGGGTGCCAGCGGGGAGACAGTCCAGCTGGGCAGGAGTAGGGTTGGCACAGCGATGGAAGGAAGCAAGACACGTCAGCCAGGGGCAGTGAGGCTGCCTGTAACAGCCCAGCTTCCCCCAGCAGCAGCAGGCCGGGCCCAGGGGGCTGGAGGAACCAGGAACAGGGAGAAGACCCCTGGAGATGCCCAACAGCCGTGGCAGGGTGAGCGGTGGAGGAGAAACTAGAGAAAGGAGAAGCAAAAGGCGGCAATGCAAGACTAAGATTAAAGAAGGGGAAAAAACAACAGGCTGCAGCTGGATTTTAAAAATGTATTTTTATTTCTTTTCCCAAGATGGCGCTGGATGTTGGCGACTCTGCGCACTCTTCCTCTAGATCCAGTTTCTGCTTCTTTTAAAACCGTTATTTATAGTATGGTTTATGTTTCCATGTATGGAGCGATCTGCCTGGACTGTAAGCAGAACAATACGTTTCACCGTGCCTCGGCACACGTGATAATAAATAAATAAATAAAATCAACCGTGGTTAGGCGACATTGGAAACAATTCTGATTATCTTATCGCAAAAGGATCTATGTCCTGGAAGACACTGGAAAAGCTTCACCAAGCTGGCAA
Organism: Scyliorhinus torazame; assembly: GCF_047496885.1. Lineage (NCBI taxonomy): Eukaryota > Metazoa > Chordata > Chondrichthyes > Carcharhiniformes > Scyliorhinidae > Scyliorhinus > Scyliorhinus torazame. The sequence goes on along the minus strand of NC_092736.1, from coordinate 34,639,996 downwards.
ACAGGAGAGATGATGGAAGGGAATGGTTAAGAACTGCAGAGAGAAAGACAACAGCACCATGGTCACATTCAGGGTTTTGTTTCAAGCTGTTTTGATGCTGTGTAAAGGACGGAAACCTGATTTTTAGGGAGATTGGAAAATGTGGGCATGTATTTGGGAAGCATGGACATGTTTGAGGACATGTGAGGAAAGAGGGATTAGAGTTAAAATGGCAGTGTGCAGGTTTAGGGGGATTGCAAATGGGCTTTTCCGATGAGATGGTGATCCTGGGTTTGAAACAAAGGGGAAATGGTACCTGAAGAAGGAGACCATTTATAAGATCAAATAGTATGGGGGCGTGGGGCTGGAAATGAAGCCAGGTGGTCAGCAATGTAGTCAATGCAACGAGGCGTTGGATCTTGTGGATGCGATATGCTCCGAGAAGGTGTGAAGAATAAACTAGAGAAAGGAGTGAGGACAGGGAGTGCTGTTGTTGGGGAAATAGGGAAGCAGCATAGGCAGTTGAACAGGTTCTTGGCAGTAAAGAAGTCCATTAGCTCCTCACAGTTATTGAAAAGGTAATGCATGAGAGAGGGGCTTATGGAGACGGTTGGTTAGGAAGAAAAGAAATCACCGAATCTCACAAATGTTACAAAGAACAAAACAAAGAACAAAGAAAGTTACAGCACAGGAACAGGCCCTTCGGCCCTCCCAGCCTGCGCCGATCCAGATCCTTTATCTAACCCTGCCGCCTATTTTCCAAGGATCTACTTCCCTCTGTTCCCCGCCCGTTCATATATCTGTCTACAGCATCTTAAATGATGCTATTGTGCCCGCCTCTACCACCTCCGCTGCCAAAGCATTCCAGGCACCCACCACCCTCTGCTTAATAAACTTTCCACGCACATCTCCCTTAAACTTTCCCCCTCTCACCTTGAAATCGTGACCCCTTGTAATTGACACCCCCACTCTTGGAAAAAGCTTATTGCTATCCACCCTGTCCATACCTCTCATAATTTTGTAGACCTCAATCAGGATCCCCCTCAACCTCCGTCTTTCCAACGAAAACAATCCTAATCTACTCAACCTTTCTTCACAGCTCACCCTCCATGCCAGGCAACATCCTGGTGAACCTCCTCTGCACCCTCTCTAAAGCATCCACATCCCTCTGGTAATGCGGCGACCAGAACTGCACGCAGTATTCCAAATGTGGCCTCACCAAAGTCCGATACAACTGTAACATGACCTGCCAACTCTTGTACTCAATACCCCGTCCGATGAAGGCAAGCATGCTGTATGCCTTCTTGACCACTCTTATCGACCTGCGTTGCCACCTTCAGGGTACAATGGACCTGAACTCCCAGATCTCTCTGTACATCAATATTCCCCAGGACTCTTCCATTGACCGTATAGTCCGCTCTTGAATTAGATCTTCCAAAATGCATCACCTCGCATTTGCCTGGATTGAACTCCATCTGCCATTTCTCTGCCCAACTCTCCAATCTATCTATATTTTGCTGTATTCTCTGACAGTCCTCCTCGCTATCTGCAACTCCACCAATCTTAGTATCATCTGCAAACTTGCTAATCAGACCACCTATACCTTCGTCCACATCATTTATGTATATCACAAACAACAGTGGTCCGAGCACGGATCCCTGTGGAACACCACTAGTCACCTTTCTCCATTTTGAGACACTCCCTTCCACCACTACTCTCTGTCTCCTGTTGCCCAGCCAGTTCTTTATCCATCTGGTTGGAACACCCTGAACCCCATGCGACTTCACTTTTTCCATCAACTTGCCATGGGAAACTTTATCAAACGCCTTACTGAAGTCCATGTCGATGACATCTACAGCCCTTCCCTCATCAATTAACTTTGTCACTTCCTCAAAGAATTCTAGTAGGTTTTTCAGAGATGACCTTCCCTGCACAAAACCATGCTGCCTATCACTGATAAGTCTATTTTCTTCCAAATATGAATAGATCCTATCCCTCAGTATCTTCTCCCAACAGTTTGCCTACCACTGACGTCGAGGTCTGTAATTCCCTGAATTATCCCTGCTACCCTTCTTAAACAAAGGGACAACATTAGCAATTCTCCAGTCCTCCGGGATCTCACCCGTGCTCAAGGATGCTGCAAAGATATCTGTTAAGGCCCCAGCTATTTCGTCCCTCGCTTCCCTCAGTAACCTGGGATAGGTCCCATCTGGACCTGGGGACTTGTCCACCTTAATGCCTTTTAGAATACCCAAAACTTCCCCATTCCTTATGCCGACTTGACCTAGAGTATTTAAACATCCATCCCTAGCCTCAACATCCGTCATGTCCCTCTCCTTGGTGAATACCGATGCAAAGTACTCATTAAGAATCTCACCCATTTCCTCTGACTCCACGCATAAATCCCCTCTTTTGTCTTTAAGTGGGCCAATCCTTTCTCTAGTTACCCTCTTGCTCCTTATATACGAATAAAAGGCTTTGGGATTTTCCTTAACCCTGTCAGCCAAAGATATTTCATGACCCCTTTTAGCCCTCTTTATTGCACGTTTGAGATTTGTCCTATTTTCCCGATATTCCTCCAAAGCTTCATCAGTTTTAAGTCGCACAGAAGGAGGCCATTCGGCCCATCGTGCCTGCACCAGCTCGCCAAATGAGCATTACGACTCAGTGCCATTCCCTGCCTTTTCCCCGGACCCCTGCACATTTCCATTCAAATAATCATCTAACGCCCTCTTGAATGCCTCGGTTGAATCTGCCTCCACCACATTTCCAGGCCGTGCATTCCACACCCCAACCACTCGCTGGGTGAAAAACATTTATCTCGCATCACATTTGCTTCTTTTGCAAATCACTTGAAATTCTCCATCCTTTTTACAATAGGAACAGGTTCTCCCGATCTACTCTGTCCAGACCCATCATAATTTTCAACATCTCCACCAAATCTTTATCGAAAGGTCAAGGGCTGGCTGCCTTTTGTCTTCGGAGGTCTTGGAGTAATTTATAAGAACATAAGAACTAGGAGCAGGAGTCGGCCATCTGGCCCCTCGAGCCTGCTCCGCCATTCAATGAGATCATGGCTGATCTTTTTGTGGACTCAGCTCCACTTTCCGGCCCGAACACCATAACCCTTAATCCCTTTATTCTTCAAAAAACTATCTATCTTTATCTTAAAAACATTTAATGAAGGAGCCTCAACTGCTTTACTGGGCAAGGAATTCCATAGATTCACAACCCTTTGGGTGAAGAAGTTCCTCCTAAACTCAGTCCTAAATCTACTTCCCCTTATTTTGAGGCTATGCCCCCTAGTTCTGCTTTCACCTGCCAGTGGAAACAACCTGCCTGCATCTATCCTATCTATTCCCTTCATAATCTTATATGTTTCTATACGATCCCCCCTCATCCTTCTAAATTCCAACGAGTACAGTCCCAGTCTACTCAACCTCTCCTCATAATCCAACCCCTTCAGCTCTGGGATTAACCTAGTGAATCTCCTCTGCACACCCTCCAGTGCCAGTACGTCCTTTCTCAAGTAAGGAGTCCAAAACTGAACACAATACTCCAGGTGTGGCCTCACTAACACCTTATACAATTGCAGCATAACCTCCCTAGTCTTAAACTCCATCCCTCTAGCAATGAAGGACAAAATGCCATTTGCCTTCTTAATCACCTGTTGCACCTGTAAACCAACTTTATGTGACTCATGCACTAGCACACCCAGGTCTCTCTGCACACAGCATGTTTTAATATTTTATCATTTAAATAATAATCCCTTTTGCTGTTATTCCTACCAAAATGGATAACCTCACATTTGTCAACAGCAACGGCCCCAGAACAGATCCTTGTGGTACTCCACTTGTGACTGAACTCTATTCTGTCACTGGCATGTTCTTTGTGTCTTCCACTGTGAAGACCGACCCAAAAAGCCTGTTCAGTTCCTCAGCCATTTCCTCATCTCCCATTATTAAATCTCCCTTCTCATCCTCTAAAGGACCAATATTTACCTTAGCCACTCTTTTTTGTTTTATATATTTGTAGAAACTTTTACTATCTGTTTTTATATTCTGAGCAAGTTTACTCTCATAATCTATCTTACTCTTCTTTGTAGCTTTTTTAGTAGCTTTCTGTTGCCCCCTAAATATTTCCCAGTCCTCTGGTCTCCCACTGATCTTTGCTACTTTGTATGTTTTTTCCTTCAATTTGATACTCTCCCTTATTTCCTTAGATATCCACGGTCGATTTTCCCTCTTTTTACCGTCCTTCCTTTTTGTTGGTATAAACCTTTGCTGAGCACTGTGAGAAATCACTTGGAAGGTTCTCCACTGTTCCTCAACTGTTTCACCATAAAGTCTTTGCTCCCAGTCTACCTTCGCTAGTTCTTCTCTCATCCCATTGTAATCGCCTTTGTTTAAGCACAAAACACTCGTGCTTGATTTTACCTTCTCACCCTCCATCTGTATTTTAAATTCCACCATATTGTGATCGCTCCTTCCGAGAGGATCCCTAACTATGAGATCCTGAATCAATCCTGTCTCATTACACAGGACCAGATCTAGGACCGCTTGTTCCCTCGTAGGTTCCATTACATACTGTTCTAGGAAACTATCGCTGATACATTCAATAAACCCCTCCTCAAGGCTACCTTGACCAACCTGGTTAAACCAATCGACATGTAGATTAAAATCCCCATGATAACTGCTGTACCATTTCTACATGCATCAGTTATTTCTCTGTTTATTGCCTGTCCCACCATAATGTTACTATTTGGTGGCCTATAGACTACTCCTATCAGTGACTTTTTCGCCTTACTGTTCCTGATTTCCACCCAAATGGATTCAACCTTATCCTCCATAGCACCGATGTCATCCCTTACTGTGGCCCGGATGTCATCCTTAAATAACAGCTACACCACCTCCCTGACCATCCACTCTGTCCTTCCGAATAGTTTGATACCCTTGGATATTTAACTCTTAACCATCCTTTAACCATGTTTCAGTAATGGCCACTAAATCATAGTCATTCACGATGATTTGCGCCATCAACTCATTTACCTTATTCCGAATACTACGAGCATTCAGGTAAAGTACACTTATGTTGGCTTTTTTACCTCTGTTCTGAATCTTAACACCTCGATCAGTAACCTCTCCAAAGTTATATTTCCTCTTAACCTTTCTCCTAATTTTCCTTGTCGTTGAACCCATTTCTTCATGTGACAACCTGCCGCGTCGCTTACCATTAATATTTTCACTTCCCGTTTTATTCCTTTTAGTATTCCTGGTCCTATTCACTGAGCTCCCCTCAGTCACTGTACCTTGTACTGTCGCCCTTTTTGATTTTTGACTATGGCTTCTCTGCCTTACACTTTTCCCCCTTACTGCCTTTTGTTTCTGTCCCTGTTTTACTACCTTCCAACTTCCTGCATCGGTTCCCATCCCCCTGCCACATTAGTTTAAACTCTCCCCAACAGCTCTAGCAAACACCCCACATAGGACATCGGTTCCAGTCCTGTCCAGGTGCAGACCGTCTGGTTTGTACTGGTCCCACCTCCCCCAGAACCGGTTCCAATGTCCCAGGAATTTGAATCCCTCCCTCTTGCACCATCTCTCGAGCCACGCATTCATCCTATCTATCCTGACATTCCTACTCTGACTAGCTCGTGGCACTGGTAGCAATCCCGAGATTACTACCTTTGAGGTCCTACTTTTTAGTTTAACTTCTAACTCCCTAAATTAAGCTTGTAGGACCTTGTCCCGTTTTTTTACCTATATCGTTGGTGCCCATGTGCACCACGACAGCTGGCTGTTCACCCCCCCCAGAATGTCCTGCAGCCACTCCGAGACATCCTTGACCCTTGCACCAGGGAGGCAACATACCATCCTGGAGTCTCGATTGTGTCCGCAGAACCGCCTGTCTATTCCCCTTACAATTGAGTCCCCTATCACTATAGCCCTGCCATTCTTCTTCCTGCCCAGCTGCGCAGCAGAGCCAGCCATGGTGCCATGAACCCTCAACAGTATCCAAAGCGGTATATCTGTTTTGCAGGGCGATGACCGCAGAGGACACCTGCACTGCCTTCCTACTCTTGCTCTGTCTTTTGGTCACCCATTTACTATCTCCCTCATTACCTTTCACCTGCGGTGTGACCAACTCGCTAAACGTGCTATCCACGATGTCCTCAGCATCGCGGATGCTCCAAAGTGAGTCCACCCGCAGCTCCAGAGCCGTCAAGCGGTCTAACAGGAGCTGCAACTGGACACACTTCTTGCATGTGAAGGAGCCAGGGACAGTGGACGTGCCCCTGAGCTCCCACATCGCACACGTGGAGCATGACACAGGTCTGAGATCTCCTGCCATGTCTTAAACCTTCAGTTAACTTCAACAATTACAATTTCTCCCCCCCCCCCCCCCCACCAAATTAAATAAATAAATAAACAACGAGGAAAAAAATAAATAACTTATGGTTTTATATTTCAAATGTTACTGGGTTTCACTCAATATCTTCTCACAGATCGAGTGATTAATGGATTAAAAGATTGAGCATCAAATATACTTAGGTCTACGCCCCTTGTACTTCAAGGACTAGGATTCTGGAATTTGATTTTGTTCACTTTTTGGGGGTGGTGTAGCTTCAGGTTAAATGAGCGAGACATTCCACAACGTTGGACGTTTTATGCATGGTTTGTGTCAACATTCATTGGGAACTGGCAGGAAGGTGAAATTATGATGGCATGGCGGCACATTGGTTAGCACTGCTGCCTCACAGCAGCAGGGAACCACTTTCGATTTCAACATCTGGTGCCCGTCTGTGTGGAGTTTGCATGTTCTCCCCGTGTCTGCGTGGGTTTCCTCCCACAGTCCAAAGATGTGCAGGTTAGGCGAATTGGCCACGCTAAATTGCCCCTAAACGTCCAAAGGTTCGGTGGGGCTACAGGGATAGGGTGGGGGGATTGGGTCTAGGTGGGCTGCTCTTTCAGAGGGTCGGCACAGACTTGATGGGCCAAACGGCCTCATTCTGCGCTGTAGGGATTCTATCACCAGGATACGATCCACCATGGAGCAGGCTACCCATTCCTATCCCAATTCTTACGGTCACTGGAGGGAGCAGACTGGATGAGTTGAATAGCGTTTTCGTATATGGTTAGATGTCTTCAAACTTATTTATTTCTGTCAATTTTGAAGTGAAACTTAAAGAGTTTCTTGTATTACAGGCTTGCATTCTTTGAAATGAAATTGCAGTTCTACAAGAGGAACCAGTTAATGTGGGCTGTAGTTTCACATTATAGCGAACAAGTAAGTATTTTTTCAGTTTACTGCGGTTGCTTTATTTGTATAACCTCAAGGTGGTGACTCGTGCCAAGGTGCAAATATACGCAGGTGTTGGCATTCTTGTTTCTTTGCTTTTGTCTGAGATCTGGGTCTCGATTGAGGTGCAGCAACAAATTTCTCTCCGAACCTACGTGTCAGGCCATGGCACCCTGTCTTGTACCTATTCCTGTGTAATACTGCGGTGCGTTCCTGTGTTCAGGGCTGTAGACAGATGGCTGGCAATGGTCAGCTGCTTCCCAATGGTGTCTCACGTCCTGTATGTCCAAGGATTTTGTGTTAAATCAAATGGCAAGGGCCTGTGTGTAGATTAACAGTTTTTGTAACCGCTTATCCTCACCGGTGAGATAATATAATACTGGACAAGTACAAAAGTGATTGTGTTTGTAGTATCTTCTGTGCCTATCCTGACCCCAAAAAACGTTTGTATTGTGGGTTAATGGCTTTCGCATTCTGAATAATAAAACGATTGATTTGGTGAAATGTAGGGAAGTGTGTATTAAAAGTTGAGACTATCCTTTCACCACCTCAAGGCCCATGGTTTCCTCAGCATCCTCCTCATATCAGCTAATCCAGAGCTGTGCTCAAATTCTCACCTGCACCATTTTTTCCAGCTTCAATTACTCCGTTTTACAACATCGAACACACAACAGTCCAGCACAGTACAGGCCCTTCGGCCCACAATGTTGTGCCGACCATCTATCCTAATATAAGATCAACCTAACCTACACCCCTTCAATTTACTGCTGTCCATGTGCCTGTCCAAGAGTCGCTTAAATGTCCCGAATGACTCTTGACTCCACCACCTCCGCTGGCAGTGCGTTCCACACACCCACCACTCTCTGTGTAAAGAACCTGCCTCTGACATCTCCCCTATACCTTCCTCCAATCACCTTATTATGTCCCCTTGTGACAGCCATTTCCACCCTGGGGAAAAGTCTCTGGCTATCCACTCTATCCATGCCTCTCGTCACCTTGTACACCTCTATCAACTCACCTCTCTGCCTTCTTCGCTCCAGTGAGAAAAGCCCTAGCTCCCTCAACCTTTCTTCATAAGACCTGCCCTCCAGTCCAGGCAGCATCCTGGTAAATCTCCTCTGTACCCTCTCCAAAGAATCCACATCCTTCCTATAATGAGGCGACCAGAACTGGACACAATATTCCAAGTGTGGTCTAACCAGGGTTTTATAAAGCTGCAGCAAACCTCGCGGCTCTTAAACTCAATCCCCTTGTTAATGAAAGCCAACACACCATACGCCTTCTTAACAACCCTATCAACCTGGGTGGCAACTCTGAGCGATCTATGTACATGAAATTTTTTTTAATTTTAATTAATTGACGCAATGTCAGTTAGAGGGGTGCAGTGCTCTGACTGTGAGATGTGGCAGGTCCGGGAGGCTTCTAGCGTCCCGGATGGCTTCATCTGCAGAAAGTGCACCCAACTGGATCTCCTCACAGACCGCATGGTTCGGTTGGAGCAGCAATTGGATGCACTTAGGAGCATGCAGGTGGCGGAAAGCGTCATAGATCGCAGTTATGTAAATGTGGTCACACCCAAGGTGCAGGCAGAGAAATGGGTGACCACCAGAAAGGGCAGGCAGTCAGTGCAGGAATCCCCTGTGGTTGTCCCCCTCTCGAACAGGTATACCCCTTTGGATACTGTCGGGGGGGATAGCCTATCAGGGGAAAACAGCAGCAGCCAGAGCAGTGGCACCACGGCTGGCTCTGATGTTCAGAAGGGAGGGTCAAAGCGCAGAAGAGCAATAGTAATAGGGGACTCTATAGTCAGGGGCACAGATAGGCGCTTCTGTGGACGTGAAAGAGACTCCAGGATGGTATGTTGCCTCCCTGGTGCCAGGGTCCAGGATGTCTCCGAACGGGCAGAGGGCATCCTGAAGGGGAGGGCAAACAGGCAGAGGTCGTTGTACATATTGGTACTAACGACATAGGCAGGAAGGGGCATGAGGTTCTGCAGCAGGAGTTCAGGGAGCTAGGCAGAAAGTTAAAAGACAGGACCTCGAGGGTTGTAATCTCGGGATTACTCCCTGTGCCACGTGCCAGTGAGGCTAGAAATAGGAAGATAGAGCAGCTAAACATGTGGCTAAATAGCTGGTGTAGGAGGGAGGGTTTCCGTTATCTGGACCACTGGGAGCTCTTCCGGGGTAGGTGTGACCTGTATAAGAAGGACGGGTTGCATCTAAACCGAAGAGGCATAAATATCCTGGCCGCGAGGTTTGCTAGTGTCACACGGGAGGGTTTAAACTAGTATGGCAGGGGGGTGGGCACGGGAGCAATCGGTCAGAAGGTGAGAGCATTGAGGGAGAACTAGGGAATAGGGACAGTGTGGCTCTGAGGCAGAGCAGACAGGGAGAAGTTGCTGAACACAGCAGGTCTGGTGGCCTGAAGTGCATATGTTTTAATGCAAGAAGTATTACGGGTAAGGCAGATGAACTTGGAGCTTGGATTAGTACTTGGAACTATGATGTTGTTGCCATTACAGAGACCTGGTTGAGGGAAGGGCAGGATTGGCAGCTAAACGTTCCAGGATTTAGATGTTTCAGGTGGGATAGAGGGGGATGTAAAAGGGGAGGCGGAGTTGCGCTACTGGTTCGGGAGAATATCACAGCTGTACTGCGGGAGGACACCTCAGAGGGCAGTGAGGCTATATGGGTAGAGATCAGGAATAAGAAGGGTGCAGTCACAATGTTGGGGGTTTACGACAGGCCTCCCAACAGCCAGCGGGATATAGAGGAGCAGATAGGTAGACAGATTTTGGAAAAGAGTAAAAACAACAGGATTGTGGTGATGGGAGACTTCAACTTCCCCAATATTGACTGGGACTCACTTAGTGCCAGGGGCTTAGACGGGGCGGAGTTTGTAAGGAGCATCCAGGAGGGCTTCTTAAAACAATATGTAGACAGTCCAACTAGGGAAGGGGCGGTACTGGACCTGGAATTGGGGAATGAGCCCGGCCAGGTGGTAGATGTTTCAGTAGGGGAGCATTTCGGTAACAGTGACCACAATTCAGTAAGTTTTAAAGTACTGGTGGACAAGGATAAGAGTGGTCCTAGGATGAATGTGCTAAATTGGGGGAAGGCTAATTATAACAATATTAGGCGGGAACTGAAGAACATAGATTGGGGGCGGATGTTTGAGGGCAAATCAACATCTGACATGTGAGAGGCTTTCAAGTGGCAGTTGAAAGGAATTCAGGACCGGCATGTTCCTGTGAGGAAGAAGGATAAATACGGCAATTTTCGGGAACCTTGGATGACGAGAGATATTGTAGGCCTCGTCAAAAAGAAAAATGAGGCATTTGTCAGGGCTAAAAGGCTGGGAACAGACTACGCCTGCGTGGAATATAAGGAAAGTAGGAAGGAACTGAAGCAAGGAGTCAGGAGGGCTAGAAGGGGTCACGAAAAGTCATTGGCAAATAGGGTTAAGGAAAATCCCAAGGCTTTTTACACGTACATAAAAAGCAAGAGGGTAGCCAGGGAAAGGGTTGGCCCACTGAAGGATAGGCAAAGGAATCTATGTGTGGAGCCAGAGGAAATGGGCGAGGTACTAAATGAATACTTTGCATCAGTATTCACCAAAGAGAAGAAATTGGTAGATGTTGAGTCTGGAGAAGGGTGTGTAGATAGCCTGGGTCACATTGAGATCCAAAAAGACGAGGTGTTGGGTGTCTTAAAAAATATTAAGGTAGATAAGTCCCCAGGGCCTGATGGGATCTACCCCAGAATACTGAAGGAGGCTGGAGAGGAAATTGCTGAGGCCTTGACAGAAATCTTTGGATCCTCGCTGTCTTCAGGGGATGTCCTGGAGGACTGGAGAATAGCCAATGTCGTTCCTCTGTTTAAGAAGGGTAGCAAGGATAATCCCGGGAACTACAGGCCTGTGAGCCTTACTTCAGTGGTAGGGAAATTACTGGAGAGAATTCTTCGAGACAGGATCTACTCCCATTTGGAAGAAAATGGACGTATTAGTGAGAGGCAGCACGGTTTTGTGAAGGGAAGGTCGTGTCTCACTAACTTGGTAGAGTTTTTCGAGGAGTTTCGAGGTTCGAGGAGTTAAGATGATTGATGCAGGTAGGGCAGTGGATGTTGTCTATATGGACTTCAGTAAGGTCTTTGACAAGGTCCCTCATGGTAGACTAGTACAAAAGGTGAAGTCACACGGGATCAGGGGTGGGCTGGCAAGGTGGATACAGAACTGGCTAGGTCATAGAAGGCAGAGGGTAGCAATGGAGGGATGCTTTTCTAATTGGAGGGCTGTGACCAGTGGTGTTCCACAGGGATCAGTGCTGGGACCTTTGCTGTTTGTAGTATATATAAATGATTTGGAGGAAAATGTAACTGGTCTGATTAGTAAGTTTGCAGACGACACAAAGGTTGGTGGAATTGCGGATAGCGATGAGGACTGTCGGAGGATACAGCAGGATTTAGATTGTTTGGAGACTTGGGCGGAGAGATGGCAGATGGAGTTTAATCCGGACAAATGTGAGGTAATGCATTTTGGAAGGTCTAATGCAGGTAGGGAATATAGTGAATGGTAGAACCCTCAAGAGTATTGAAAGTCAAAGAGATCTAGGAGTACAGGTCCACAAGTCATTGAAAGGGGCAACACAGGTGGAGAAGGTAGTTAAGAAGGCATACGGCTTGCTTGCCTTCATTGGCCGGGGCATTGAGTATAAGAATTGGCAAGTCATGTTGCAGCTGTATAGAATCTTAGTTAGGCCACACTTGGAGTATAGTGTTCAATTCTGGTCGCCACACTACCAGAAGGATGTGGAGGCTTTAGAGAGGGTGCAGAAGCGATTTACCAGAATGTTGCCTGGTATGGAGGGCAGTAGCTATGAGGAGCGGTTGAATAAACTCGGTTTGTTCTCACTGGAACGAAGGAGGTTGAGGGGAGACCTGATAGAGGTATACAAAATTATGAGGGGCATAGACAGAGTGGATAGTCAGAGGCTTTTCCCCAGGGTAGAGGGGTCAATTACTAGGGGGCATAGGTTTAAGGTGAGAGGGGCAAGGTTTAGAGTAGATGTACGAGGCAAGTTTTTTTACGCAGAGGGTAGTGGGTGCCTGGAACTTGCTACCGGAGGAGGCGGTGGAAGCAGGGATGATTGTGACATTTAAGGGGCATCTTGACAAATACATGAGTAGGATGGGAATAGAGGGATACGGACCCAGGAAGTGTAGAAGATTGTAGTTTAGTCGGGCAGCATGGTCGGCACGGGCTTGGAGGGCCGAAGGGCCTGTTCCTGTGCTGTACATTTCTTTGTTCTTTGACCCAGGATCCTTCTGTTCCTCCACACTTCCAAGAATCCTGCCTTTAACCCTGTATTCAGCATTCAAATTCGAACTTCCAAAATGAATCACTTCACATTTATCTAGGTTGAACTCCATCTGCCACTTCTCAGCCCAGCTCTGCATTCTATCAATGTCCTGAAACCTGCAACAACCCTCAACACTATCTACAACTCCCCCAACATTCGTGTCATCGGCAAAATTACTAACCCACCCTTCCACTTCCTCATCCAAGTCATTTATAAAAACCACAGAGCAGAGGTCCCAGACAGATCCTTGCGGGACACCACTGGTCACCGACCTCCAGGCGGAATACTTTCCATCCACTACCACTCACTGTCTTCTTTCGACCAGGCAATTCTGTATCCAGGCAGCCAAATTTCTCTGTTTCCCATGCCCCCTAACTTTGTAAATGAGCCTACCATGGGGAACCTTATCAAATGCCTTACTGAAATCCATATACACCACATCCACTGCCCGACCTTCATCAATGTGTCTCGTCACATCCTTAAAGAATTCAATGAGGCTTGTGAGGCGTGACCTGCCCTTCACAAAGCCATGCTGACTATCTTTAATCAAACTAGGTTTTTCTAAATAATCATAAATCCTATCTCTCAGAATCCTTTCCAATATTTTGCTCACCACAGACGTAAGACTGATGGGTCTGTAATTCCCAGGGATTTCCCTATTCCCTTTCCTGAATAGGGGAACAACATTTGCCTTCGTTCAATCATCCGGTACTACTCCAGTGGAGAGTGAGAAAGCAAAGATCATCGCCAACGGCGCAGCAATCTCCTCCCTCGCTTAGTAACCATGGGAATATCCCGTCAGGCCCAGGGGACTTATCTATCCTGATGCTTTTCAAAATTTCCAGCACATCCTCCTCCTTAATATCAACCTGTTCGAGTCTATTAACCTGGTTCACACTGTTCTCATGGGCAACAAGGTCCCTCTCTCGAGTGAACACTGAAGCAAAGTATTCCTTTTGGGGCCTCCCCCATCTCCTCAGACTCTAGGCACAAGTTCCCTCCACTATCCCTGATCGGCCCTACTCTCACTCTAATCATCCTCTTATTTCTCACATAAGTGTCAAACGCCTTGGGGTTTTCCCTAATCCTTCCTGCCAGGGCTTTTTCATGCCCCCTTCTAGCTCTCCTCAGTCCATTTTTGAGTTTCTTCCTGGTTACCTTGTAACCCTCTAGAGCCAAGTCAGATCCTTGTTTCCTCAACCTTACGTAAGCTTCCTTTTTCCTCTTGACTAGAAGCTCCACTTCTCTTGCCATCCAAGGCTCCTTCACCTTGCCATTCCTTCCTCGTCTCAGTGGGACAAAACTATCCAGCACTCGCAGCAAGTGCTCCTTAAACAATCCCCACACTACTGTTGTGCATTTCCCCAAGAACAATTGTTCCTACTTTATGCTCCTCAGCTCCTGTCTAATAGTAGTATAATTTCCCCTCCCCCAATTAAATACCTTCCCATACTGTGTTCCTATCCCTCCCCATGACTATGGTAAAGGTCAAGGAGTTGTGGTCACTGTCACCGAAATGCTCTCCCACCAAGACATCTGACACCTGGCGTGGTTCGTTGCCGAGCACCATGTCTAATATGGCCTCCCCCCTAGTCGGCCTATCTACATATTAAGTCATTTCCTTCCTGTACACACCTGACATCTGCTCCATCCAAACCATTTGCGCAATAATACCTTATCTGATCGTATAGCCTAGCCAATTTCCTCGGTCTTGCTGATGCTGTTGATTCCTCATTCTCTCTGTCCTGGCTTCCAGGGCCAATCTTTCGGCCGCAACGTTCGTAAAGCCAAGTAATGAATTCTCATGCTTGTTGCGTAGTTCTGGTGTCTCTCTATTTGATGTCCTTGTTGCTACTGATGGAATTCCCTCTCTAACGAAGAGGAAAGAACAAAGAGGAAAGCTTGTGTATATATCATTCTTTTTGTGGCCTCGGCTTCTCTTTAAAGAATAGACACTGATACAAACTATAAAAATGCTTCAACCAATTTGTGTCCAGCTCGATTCCACAGTCAGCATTGATATAAATGCCTATTGAACGGTACAACATAGTTGAAGGTCATTTCGCTCATTGTTTCTGTAATAACTCTTTGGCACAATTCGGTCCAATTTCCTGCTGTTTCTGCACAGCCCTGCAATCCCCTTCAGGCATTTATCCAGTTCCTCTTTGAGAGTTGCTGTTGAATCTGCTTCCACCGCTCTTTCAGGCAATGCAACCCAGGTCATCATGGCTTGTCTTTCTCCCCCCTCTGGTCCTTTAAAATCTGTCCTCTGGTTCCTGACTCTTCTGCTGCACAACAGTTTCTCCAATTCTCCCCTGAACCTCCTCTCCTTTGAGGAGAACAACACAATTTTGGATCAGTTAAAATGATTTTCGGTGGGAGATAAATGTTGACCAGAACACCAGGAGAACTCTCTTGCCTGTCTGCAATTATCACTGTTGGATCTCTCCAATCCACCTTAAAGGGCAGGTTTGAAGTCCCTTCTGAATGGAAGCTCATTTGACATTACCGCACTCCTTCAGCACAACACTGGAGGGTTAGTTTAGATGGTGTGTTCAAGTCTTGGTTGGGCTTGAGCAGATCACCTTCTGAATCAGGAGCGAGAGTGCATTTAGCCAAGGCTGACCTGCTTTGTAATAACTTTCGCCCCTACCCACTATCTGCTTTAAAGTCCATCTTTTCAACTGCTTCTATGGTCTTCCAAAATTCACTCTTTCTTGCTTGGTTTGGGCCTCCTTTTGTGACACATCACTGATGCTCTTCCAAGTAAGGGGGTTTGCATAAAAAGAGATTATTGATTGTATATTGAATAGCAATCATTCAATGCCTTCGTAAGTGCAAAATACTGAAGTGAAAAGCCTGAAAAAATCATTAACCGAGCCTTTAACACTCTTTCTCTTGAAGTTTCTAAAACAAATGTATGTGCTCGTTTTGGGATTGGATGTTCTTGGAAACCCAGTTGGACTTATCAGAGGACTGTCAGAAGGGGTGGAAGCATTCTTCTATGAACCTTTCCAGGTGAGTCCATCAGGAAAGAATTGAAAATGTGTCACCTATGATTTTGGAAGCTGAGCCAAGTTTTAATTCTCTAACACTGGTGATTGTGAATGTTTAGGGTGCAGTTCAGGGGCCAGAGGAGTTTGCGGAGGGCTTTGTGATAGGAGTGAAGAGTCTGCTTGGACATACTGTTGGTAGGTGATGACCCTCTTGTTGACAAAGCTTTAGTGTCAGCCCATGTTGGGACTGATGATTTTAAAAGTCCTGTTTCTCAGCTGCATTATTTGTGCAATCATTCGTTGGATATGATCCGGCTTCAGTCCCAGCAGTGTGTCTTCATTTTCTTATGCCTAATAATATGTGCTGTACACAGGGGGTGCCGCTGGTGTCGTGTCCAGGATCACTGGCACGGTTGGGAAAGGCCTGGCTGCGATCACCATGGATAAAGAATACCAGCAGAAACGCAGGGAGGAGATGAATCGTCAACCCAAGGACTTTGGCGACAGTTTGGCTAAAGGAGGGAAAGGCTTTTTACGGGTAGGGAAGTCTTGCATTTTAGAACATGACAATTGAGAGCTTAGTGCAATTATTTTCTTTACATTTGATAAGTATAAATGGTAAATCCTAAGGATAATGATCCATCCAAGTCCTGTGACCATACCAACAAACCTGTTAGTATCTCCCGTGATAAAAATAAATGTTTGTATTCTATCAGACATGCACATCAGATATAAAATGATTTGTGGAATGCTCCAGAAAGAATTTTATATGATGCCTTCCATGACCACAGGTCCCATGTTACACACAAATGTGATCATTTGCTTTTCCTAATGTTTTGCTCCCTCGCTGGTAATTTGGTCAGATAGATGTTTATCAATGACACTATCCTCCACCTCCACCTCGTGGAGATGTCGTAAACTACACAACATTCAGCGAGAAGTTAAAGATTTCTACACAGAGAAAGAAGCATTGCTACATAATACCCCGGGACAGAAATTAACACATTGCGGGTTGGTTTTATCATTAAATGAGCTTTAGTTCAATGTATTTCTTTATTCGTGTCACACTGTATGTGACACAGCACTGAGAAAGAGCCCAGTCCCAACCGTCCCATTCTGTAAGAAGTAACCTAGACTAGCGTCCTTTTATAAAGATGTTTTTAGTGGTGCTGTATCACCCTGAATGATCTTGACTTACAAACAAAGTTGTTGTTGACTTCTCCCTGCCACACAAAAAGTGAGTCGCACCGTGGCGCTATTTTTCCATGTTTGGGAAACTGCCTCATAATCTGTTCCAACACCATCAGGTCCTGCGCTTTGCTTGTGCTTTCAATGATTGGTTCAAGACGTTCTTGAGTGCAGCTGAACCTTTAGCAGCACAAATGACCTGAGTCAGAACTCTGGGAGCATATTGCATTTAAATATGTGGTGGCCTTTATTCTATATTTAAAGCTGACCCCATGATCAGGCATCAAAATACCTAGAGTTTGCACCAGTCTGCGTTGGTGTTCCGACTCCACATGAGTAAAAAGGCCCAATTGCATTTACCTGTCCTAATCTCCTCTGTTCAATCCAATCCTGAATTTTGCCATTGTTTCTGTCCTGCCCTCTAATCTTCTGAGTCAATTCCACGGCCTCAGCTTTGTACAGAGAAGTTTCCCTTTCTCTTTGTTGAAGATCTGTCCTGTTTAATCTTTTATCACTCATTCTAGACCCTCAACCGCTGGAAACAGTCTGCTTCTACCTAAAATAAAAGCAACATACAGTGCACGCAATATTCAATAGCTCAGTCATCCTCTCTGGGGAGAGAGACAATATTAAGATTTGCAGGTTAGTTGCATTGGCCTTGCTAAATTGCCCTTGGTGTCCAAAAAGGTTGGGTGGGGTTACTGGGTTATGGGGATAGGGTGGAGGTGTGGGCTTGGGTAGGGTGCTCTTTCCAAGGGCCGGTGCAGACTCGATGGGCCGAATGGCCGCCTTCTGCACTGTAAATTCTATGATTTCAGGTCACTGATCTTTCAATAGAATAGTCTATCCTGCCCCAACCCGTTTATCATTTCAAACATTTATTGAACAATGGGTACGGGGAAGAGACAGGAGAATGGCACAAAGTTATAATGTTTGTTTGGAGAGCCGGTGCAGACACAATGGGCTGAATGGCCTCCTTCAGCGGCCTAATAATTCCCATAACCTGCATTATTCGAACGTAATGACCTGTACTTTATAAAGGAAAGTAAAACAAAATGTGGTATAAAAAACGGGTAAATGTGGTCTGGAGCAGCTTCCAACTTCAGACTGATGTGAATCTCGGCTGATGCCAGAATATAACACTGGCTTCACCGCTAACTTTGGCAGTGTGTTCTCCTTAGGTCAGGTGGCTTTCTTTATGATCTGAATTGAGAACAAATCTAGTTTCAAAGCTCACAATTTTGATTACATCCTTTTTTTTTTACTGCTCACTTCCATTCACGTGTGCTGAGCCATTCCTCGGAACAGCAAGCAACATCAGATCTCTATTGCGCAGCGTGACGAGGGCCCTAATTTCACTTCAATTGCTTCTCCCAAGTTACTTTCCACCACATGAACTCGTGACCTGCTTCCATGACCTCGCTGCTGCTGATCCTGTCATGGGTGAAAGCAGCTTCATGATAGAGTCACTGTCCTCTGATTGTCACCACCCGGCAGGGGAAAGCAAGATTGTCAGCAGAGTGGCACATCACACACTGTCCGACTGCACAAGCACACTGCTGTCACAGAAACCTTCAAATCTAAAGTTATAGAACATTACAGCGCAGTACAGGCCCTTCGGCCCTCGATGTTGCGCCGATGTGTGAAACCACTCTAAAGCCCATCTACACTATTCCCTTATTGTCCATATGTCTATCCAATGACCATTTGAATGTCCTTAGTGTTGGCGAGTCCACTACTGTTGCAGGCAGGGCATTCCACGCCCTTACTACTCTCTGAGTAAAGAACCTACCTCTGACATCTGTCCTATATCTACCTCCCCTCAATTTAAAGCTATGTCCCCTCGTGCTAGACATCACCATCCGAGGAAAAAGGCTCTCACTGTCCACCCTATCCAATGCTCTGATCATCTTGTATGCCTCAATTAAGTCACCTCTTAACCTTCTTCTCTCGAACGAAAACAGCCTCAAGTCCCTCAGCCTTTCCTCATAAGATCTTCCCTCCATACCAGGCAACATTCTGGTAAATCTCCTCTGCATCCTTTCCAATGCTTCCACATCCTTCCTATAATGCGGCAACCAGAATTGCACTCAATACTCCAAATGCGGCCGCACCAGAGTGTTGTAAAGCTGCAACATGACCTCATGGCTCCTAAACTCAATCCCTCTACCAATAAAAGTTAACACACCGTACACCTTCTTAGCAACCCTCTCAACCTGGGTGGCAACTTTCAGGGATCTATGTACATGGACACCGAGATCTCTCTGCTCATCTACACTGCCAAGAATCTTACCATTAGCCCAGTACTCTGTCTTCCTGTTATTCCTTCCAAAATGAATCACCTCAACTTTTCTGCATTAAACTCCATTTGCCACCTCTCAGCCCAGCGCTGCAGCTTATCTATGTCCCTCTGTAACTTGTAACATCCTTCCGCACTGTCCACAACTCCACCGACTTTAGTGTCATCTGCAAATTTACTCACCCATCCTTCTACGCCCTCCTCCAGGTCATTTATAAAAATGACAAACAGCAGTGGCCCCATAACAGATCTTTGTGGTACACCACTAGTAACTGGGCTCCAGTCTGAACATTTCCCATCAACCACCACCCTTTGTCTTCTTCCAGCTAGCCAATTTCTGATCCAAACTGCTAAATCACCCTGAATCCCATGCCTCCGTATTTTCTGCAGTAGCCTACCATGGGGAACCTTATCAAACGCTTTACTGAAATCCATATACACCACATCAACTGTTTTACCCTCATCCACCTGTTTGGTCACCTTCTCAAAGAACTCAATAAGGTTTGTGAGGCACGACCTACCCTTCACTAAACCGTGTTGACTATCTCTAATCAAATTATTCCTTTCCAGATGATTATACATCCTATCTCTTATAAACCTTTCCAAGATTTTTCCCACAACAGAAGTAAGGCTCACTGGTCTATAGTTACCAGGGTTATCTCTACTCCCCTTCTTGAACAAGGGGACAACATTTGCTATCCTCCACTCTTCTGGCACTATTCCTGTAGACAAAGATGACTTAAAGATCAAGGCCAAAGGCTCAGCAATCTCCTCCCTAGCTTCCCAGAGAATCCTAGGATAAATCCCATCCGGCCCAGGTGACTTATCTATTTTCACACTTTCCAGAATTGCTAACCTCCTCCTTATGAACCTCTAGCCCTTCTAGTCTAGTAGCCTGAATCTCAGTATTCTCCTCGACAACATTGTCTTTTTCCTGTGTGAATACAGACAAAATATATTCATTTAGCACCTCGCCTATCTCCTCGTACTCCAAGCACAACTTCCCACTACTGTCCTTGACTGGCCCTACTCTTACCCTAGTCATTCTTTTATTCCTGACATATCTATAGAAAGCTTTAGGGTTATCCTTGATCCTACCTGCCAAAGACTTCTCATGTCCCGTACATGTTCCCGTACCAGCCTCCCCGAATAGGCGCCGGAATGTGGCAACTAGGGGCTTTTCACAGGAACTTCATTTGAAGCCTACTTGTGACAATAAGCGATTTTCATTTCATTTTTCATTTCATGTCCCCTCCTGGCTCCTCTTAGCTCTCTCTTTAGGTCCTTCCTAGCTAACTTGTAACTCTCGAGCGCCCTAACTGAACCTTCATGTCTCATCTTTACATAAGTCTCCTTCTTCCTCTTGACAAGTGTTTCGACTGCTTTAGTAAACCACGGTTCCCTCACTCGACCACTTCCTCCCTGCCTGACAGGTACATACTTATCAAGGACACGCAGTAGCTGTTCCTTGAACAAGCTCCACATTTCCAATGTGCCCATCCCCTGCAGTTTTCCTCTCCATCCGATGCATCCTAAGTCTTGCCTCATCGCATCATAATTGCCTTTCCCCCCAGATGTAGCTCTTGCCCTTTCCATCACTAAAGTAAACGTAATCGAATTGTGGTCACTATCACCAAAGTGCTCACCTACCTCCAAATCTAACACCTGTCCTGGTTCATTACCCAGTACCAAATCCAATATGGCCTCTCCTCTCGTCGGCCTATCTACAAACTGTGTCAGGAAACCCTCCTGCACACATTGGACAAAAACGGACCCATCTAATGTACTCGAACTATAGTGTTTCCAGTCAATATTTGGAAAGTTAAAGTCCCCCATAACAACTACCCTGTTGCTTTCGCTCCTATCCAGAATCATCTTTGCAATCCTCTCCTCTCTACATCTCTGGAACTTTTCGGAGGCCTATAGAAAACCCCTAACAGGGTGACCTCTCCTTTCCTGTTTCTAATCTCAGCCCATACTACCTCAGTAGATGAGTCCTCATTAAACGTCCTTTCTGCCACCGTAATACTGTCCTTGACTAACAATGCCACCCCGCCCCCTCTTTTACCACCCCTGAGCTTACTGAAATATCTAAACCCCGGCACCTGCAACAACCATTCCTGTCCCTGCTCTATCCATGTCTCCGAAATGGCCACAACATCGAAGTCCCAGGTACCAACCCATGCCGCAAGTTCACCCACCTTATTCCGGATGCTCCTGGCATTGAAGAAGACACACTTTAAATCACCCTGCCTGCCTGCCGGTACACTCCTGCAACTTTGAAACCTTACTCATGACCTCACTACTCTCAACCTCCTGTATACTGGAGCTACAATTCAGGTTCCCAACCCCCTGCTGTTCTAGTTTAAACCCTCCCGAAGAGCATTAACAAATTTCCCCCCCAGAATATTGGTACCCCTCTGGTCCAGGTGTAGACCATCCCGTTTGTAGAGGTCCCACCGACCCCAGAATGAGCCCCAATTATCCAGAAATCTGAAACTCTCCCTCCTGCACCATCCCTGTAGCTACGTGTTCAACTCCTGTCTCTCCCTATTCCTCATCTCGCTATCACGTGGCACGGGTAACAACCCAGAGATAATAACTGTTTGTCCTAGATCTAAGTTTCCACCCTAGTTCCCTGAATTCCTGCCTTACATCCCCATCCCTTTTCCTACCTATGTCGTTGGTACCTATGTGGACCACGACTTGGGTCTGCTCCCCCTCCCCCTTAAGGATCCCGAAAACACGATCCGAGGCATCATGCACCCTGGCACCGAGGAGGCAACTCACCAACCGCGAGTCTCTCTCATTCCCACAGAATCTCCTATCTATCCCCCTAACTATGGAGTCTCCAATGACTAATGCTCTACTCCTCTCTTCCCTTCTGAGCAACAGGGACAGACTCTGTGCCAGTGACCTGTACCCCATGGCTTAACCCTGGTAAGTCGTCCCCCTCAACAGTATCCAAAGCAGTATACTTGTTACTAAGGGGAATGGCCACAGGGGATCCCTGTACTGACTGCTTCCTCCCAGCCCCTCTCACCGTCACCCATCTATCTTTATTCTTCGGAGTAACTACATCCCTGAAGCATCTATGACCACCTCTGCCTCCGAATGATCCGAAGTTCATCCAACTCCAGCTCCAGTTCCCCAATGCGGTTTCTGAGGAGCTGGAGATGGGTGCACTTCCCACAGATGAAATCAGCAGGGACACTGACGGCGTCCCTCACCTCAAACATTCTGCAGGAGGAACACTGCACTACCTTCCCTGTAATCCCCTCTAGATTAAAAAAAAGAAAGAAATAGCTTACCTGTTATTCACTCCCCTTCTCAGCAAGCACTCATTCAGTAACCTCTGCGCCCCGCACGATAACACCTGAGGGAAAATAATTAAAAACTACTTATCAGTCACCAGCCAGTCCCTTACCTGCAGGCTGTGACTTCACGGTTCAACTTTCCACTTCTACCTGCCCTCGAGCCTTCCTCTTGATCTTTACAGCGGTTGGTTTTTTTTTTGGTTAGAGGAGGGGATAGGGAGGGAAACACTGAAGAAGCGTTTCGCGTTTGAGTGTCACTTGACAAGAGCTCCTCCACAAACCACCTCCAAGTTAGGGTGAGCACACGGATGTATGCAAATTTCCCCTGCAAACCTTTGTCATGAAACTTTGTTTTCTCGATGCTTATCATATAGATGCAGTGATCCTGCTTTGTTGTGCCTCAGTATAATCATTTCAATTGAATAATATATTCTGTAATGTACAAACATTTACAAGTATTCATCTTGTATCTTTGTTTAGGGTGTGGTTGGAGGATTTACAGGAATAGTCACAAAGCCAGTTGAAGGTAAAGCGTCTGAACCTTTACAGCGTTGCATGTTGTGATGGACAGACCATTGAATGTACTTCATATAAACTTCTCTTTTGTATAATGTATCCAACTACATGGAAGCGCAGGAAATAGGAGCAGGAGGAGGCCATTCGGCCCTTCCAGCCTGCTCTACCATTCATTACGATCATGGCTAATCATTCAACTCAGTAACCTGTTCCCGCTTCCCAGAGCTGGGACTGAACCTTGGACCTCAGCGCCGTGAGGCTGCAGGGTTAACACAATGCGCCACCGTGGTGCCCGAGGGTCCTACATTTGTCGTCACCAATCTTTGTCTCTTCACAAACGTATGGAAGTTTTTTAAGTCAGTTTTTATGTTTCCCGCAAGCGTACTCATATTTTCCCCTTTTTAATGACCAGTTATTTTGCTGTTCCCAGCATTCTGGTCATATCTTGGCAGCATTGTAGTGTGTTGTCCCTGCCTCATTTTTGCTTTCCATCCCTTTGACTTACTGATTTAACAAAAATACAGTTCACTATTTCAACCTTTGCAAAATTAAGCAAAATTGCCCTCCCCACTCTCACCTCGACCTGGCCCTCCCCAGGCTCCAGCCCGACCTGGCCCTCGCCAGGCTCCCGCCCCGACCTGGCCCTCGCCAGGCTCCCGCCCCGACCTGGCCCTCGCCAGGCTCCCGCCCCAACCTGGCCCTCGCCAGGCTCCCGCCCCGACCTGGCCCTCGCCAGGCTCCAGCCCCGACCTGGCCCTCGCCAGGCTCCAGCCCCGACCTGGCCCTCGCCAGGCTCCAGCCCCGACCTGGCCCTCGCCAGGCTCCCGCCCCGACCTGGCCCTCCCCAGGCTCCCGCCCCGACCTGGCCCTCGCCAGGCTCCAGTCCCGACCTGGCCCTCGCCAGGCTCCAGTCCAGATGTACCTTTGTTTATTTTGGCCCAGCACACTCACCGATGCTGGTGTTCACTGCTCCTCCAATCAGAGAGCAGGAGAGAAACAGCCTGTGATTGGAGGATCGGCTCCATGCAGAATCCTGCACTGAAACTCCCTTCAGGTAGTCCCGGGCCACAGAGAGGGGCATCACAGGCCTCACGTTGGACAAGCCTGCTCTAAATACTTGATGATACTCTCACTAAAATTTATTTTCCGATTGGGAAGAATCTGGGCTGTTTTTGGCACTGTCCTTGACTTTTTAAAAATTCTTTTTCACGTTTTCTCCCAAATTTACACCCACCAACAATAAACATTAATCAGTAACAAATATGCCATATCAATAACAACGATCCCATCCTCCCACCAAACCCCAAACATTAGCCCGCATGCTCACATAAACAAATAGAACATAGAAAGTTACAGCGCAGTACAGGCCCTTCGGCCCTCGATGTTGCGCCGACCTGTGAAACCACTCTAAAGCCCATCTACACTATTCCCTTATCGTCCATATGTCTATCCAATGACCATTTGAATGCCCTTAGTGTTGGCGAGTCCACTACTGTTGCAGGCAGGGCATTCCACGCCCTTACTACTCTCTGAGTAAAGAACCTACCTCTGACATCTGTCCCATATCTATCTCCCCTCAATTTAAAGCTATGTCCCCTCGTGCTAGACATCACCATCCGAGGAAAAAGGCTCTCACTGTCCACCCTATTCAATCCTCTGATCATCTTGTATGCCTCAATTAAATGACAAAAAGGAATCAGGAATCACCCATCGTCACCATCAACACCCCCCCCCCCCCAAACTAATGTTCGATGTTATCCAGATTTTGAAAGTGCATCATGAATAATGCCCATGAATTGTAGAACCCCTCAGTCCTTCCCCTCAGTTCAAACTTAACCTTCTTAAGAGTCAAGAATTCCAGCAGGTCCCCCTGCTACGCCAGGGCACAGGGGAGAGAGGCTGCTCTCCATCCCATCAGGATCCGCCTTTGGGCGATCAACGAGGCGATGGCTACAACATCTGCCTCCGCACCCGTTCCCGTTTCCAACCCCGGCTGGTCCAACACCCCGAATATGGCCACCTGGGGCCCCGGGTCCAGTTTCACGTTCACCACTTTAGAAATTATCCTAAAACCTCCTTCCAGTAATCCTCTAGCTTTGGACAGGACCAAAACATATGATGCTGGTCCCCCCCCCCCCAACCGCAACACTCACACACATCTTCCACTCCCTCAAAGAATCGGCTCATACTCGCCCTCGTGAGGTGTGCTCTGTATGCCACCTTCAGCTGTATCAGCCCCAACCTCGCGCACGAGATAGAGGCATTCACTCTCCGGAGCACCTCACTCCAGAACCTCTCCTCCATACCCTCTCCCAACTCTTCCTCCCACTTTGCTTTGATCCCTTCCAGTGGTGCCTTCTCCTCTTCCAAAATAGCTCCGTAAAATGCTGACAGTCCCTTGTCGTCAGCACCTCCTCCAGCAATGTGGAGGCCAGCTCCCCCGGGAAGCTTCTTATCTCCTTTCTGGCAAAATCTCGAACCTGCATGTACCTAAACACCTCCCCCTGCTCCAACCTATACTTCGCTTCCAGCTCCTTCAGTCCTGCAAATCGACCTCTAAGAAATAAGTCTTTTAGTGCCTTAATCCCCTTCTCCTCCCATTTCCGAAAACTTCCATCCCACCTCCCTGGCTCAAATCTGTGGTTTCCCCGAATCAGCATTTCCCTTGACCCTGCCCCCAACTCGAAGTGTTGGCGAAACTGCCTCCAAATTCTCAATGAAGCTATTATTACCGGACTCCCTGAGTACTTCCCCGGAGCTATCGGGAGCGGCGCTGTTGCTAGTGCTTTCAATCCCGACCCCCTGCACAAACTCTCCTCCATTCTGACCCACTGGCAATCAACCCCTCTGACCCAGCTCCGCACCTTCTCCACATTCGCCGCCCAGTAGTAATACATCAGGTTCGGAAGACCCAAACCCACTGCCTGCCTTCCCCTCTGTAGTAGCGCCTTTCTAACTCTGGCCACCTCCCCATCCCATATGAACGAGGTAATCCTTCCCTCAATCTCTCTGAAAACTTTCTTTCCCGTAACAGCCTCCGCGAACAGGCGCCGGAATGTGGCGACTAGGGGCTTTTCACAGTAACTTCATTTGAAGCCTACTTGTGACAATAAGCGATTTTCATTTCATTTCATTTCAAAAAGCGTTTGGCAGGGAAATCGGCAGGCATTGAAAAATAAACAGGAAGCGTGGCAACACGTTCATTTTAACCGCCTGTACCCGACCCGCCAGTGACCGAGGGCGACCATCCCACCTTGCCAGATCCTGTCCTTGATACTAATATCTTTATATAATGCCATTATGTCCATTTCTTTTTCATTCTTTGGTACATTTTAAGTTGTACTCTATCCGTGTGAGGAAAACGAGGGATAAATGATTGAGAAACTGAGGTTTTGCACTGAGTGCTGAATTTGGTGCATTTGAGTGCGATAGTGAGAGTTTGGTGACCGAGGGAGTTAGGTGAGGAGGGAGTAAGGTGCTCCTTTCATTTTGTTTCCGACATTTCCGCGAAGAGAGCCAGGAGTTTACAGAAAGTGTAGCTGACTGGGAGCAGAGTCGGAGGGCGGAGATCTAGTTAGTCCACACAGCAGCTATATTCTGTAAGGTAAGAGGGGATGGAGGCTAGGCCAGTTACATGCTCCTCCTGTAGGATGTGGGTGGTGAGGGATACCACCGGTGTCCCCACTGACTGTACCTGCGGGAAGTGCACCCAACTTCAGCTCCTCAAAGACCGTGTTAGGGAACTGGAGCTGAAGCTGGATGAACTTCGGATCATCCGGGAGGCAGAGGGGGTGATTGAGAAGAGTTACAAGGAGGTAACCACACCCAAGGTACAGGACAAGAATAGCTGGGTTACGGTCAGGGGGAAAAAAACAAACAGGCAGACAGTGCAGGGATCCCTCGTGGCCGTTCCCCTTCAAAACAAGTATACCGTTTTGGATGCTGTTGGGGGGGATGACCTACCGGGGGAAGGCCCTAGCGGCCAGGTCTCTGGCACTGAGTCTGGCTCTGGGGCTCAGAAGGGAAGGGGGGAGAATAGAAAAGCAATAGTTGTAGGAGATTCAATGGTTAGGGGAATAGATAGGAGATTCTGTGGTCGCGAGCGAGACTCCCGGAAGGTATGTTGCCTCCCGGGTGCCAGGGCCAGGGATGTCTCGGATCGTGTCTTCAGGATCCTTAAGGGGGAGGGTGAGCAGCCAGAAGTCGTGGTGCACATTGGTACCAACGACATAGGTAGGAAAAAGGGTGTGGAGGTAATAAACAAGTTTAGGGAGTTCGGCTGGAAGTTAAAAGCCAGGACAGACAGAGTTGTCATCTCTGGTTTGTTGCCGGTGCCACGTGATAGCGAGGCTAGGAATAGGGAGAGAGTGCAGTTGAACACGTGGCTGCAGGAATGGTGTAGGAGGGAGGGCTTCAGTTATTTGGATAATTGGAGCGCATTCTGGGGAAGGTGGGACCTGTACAAGCAGGACGGGTTGCATCTGAACCAGAGGGGCACCAATATCCTGGGAGGGAGGTTTTCTAGTACTCTTCGGGAGGGTTTAAACTAATTTGGCAGGGGAATGGGAACCGGATTTGTAGTCCAGCAACTAAGGTAGCCGATATTCAGGACGCCAAAGCGTGTAATGAGGCAGTGGGGAAGGGAACACTGACAAAGGAGAGTACTTGCAGGCACGGAGATGGGTTGAAGTGTGTATACTTCAACGCAAGAAGCATCAGGAATAAGGTGGGTGAACTTAAGGCATGGATCAGTACTTGGGACTACGATGTGGTGGCCATCACGGAAACTTGGATAGAAGAGGGGCAGAAATGGTTGTTGGAGGTCCCTGGTTATAGATGTTTCAATAAGATTAGGGAGGGTGGTAAAAGAGGTGGGGGGGTGGCATTATTAATTAGAGATAGTATAACAGCTGCAGAAAGGCAGTTCGAGGAGTATCACCCTATTGAGGTAGTATGGGTTGAAGTCAGGAATAGGAAAGGAGCAGTCACCTTGTTAGGAGTTTTCTATAGGCCCCCCAATAGTAGCAGAGATGTGGAGGAACAGATTGGGAAACAGATTTTGGAAAGGTGCAGAAGTCATAGGGTAGTAGTCATGGGCGACTTTAACTTCCCAAATATTGAGTGGAAACTCTTTAGATCAAATAGTTTGGATGGGGTGGTGTTTGTGCAGTGTGTCCAGGAAGCTTTTCTAACACAGTATGTAGATTGTCCGACCAGAGGAGGGGCAATATTGGATTTAGTACTGGGTAATGAACCAGGGCAAGTGATAGATTTGTTAGTGGGGGAGCATTTTGGAGATAGTGACCACAATTCTGTGACTTTCACTTTAGTAATGGAGAGGGATAGGTACGTGCAACAGGGCAAGGTTTACAATTGGGGGAAGGGTAAATATGATGTTGTCAGACAAGAATTGAAGTGCATAAGTTGGAAACATAGGCTGGCAGGGAAGGACACAAATGAAATGTGGAACTTGTTCAAGGAACAGGTGCTACGTGTCCTTGATCATAGATCATAGATCATAGAATTTACAGTGCAGAAGGAGGCCATTTGGCCCATCGAGTCTGCACCGGCTCTTGGAAAGAGCACCCTACCCAAGGTCAACACCTCCACCCTATCCCCATAACCCAGTAACCCCACCCAACACTAAGGGCAATTTTGGACACTAAGGGCAATTTATCATGGCCAATCCACCTAACCTGCACATCTTTGGACTGTGGGAGGAAACCGGAGCACCCGGAGGAAACCCACGCACACACGGGGAGGATGTGCAGACTCCGCACAGACAGTGACCCAAGCCGGAATCGAACCTGGGACCCTGGAGCTGTGAAGCAATTATGCTAACCACTATGCTACCGTGCTGCCCGTAAATGTATGTCCCTGTCAGGCAGGGAAGAGATGGTCGAGTGAGGGAACCATGGTTGACAAGAGAGGTTGAATGCCTTGTTAAGAGGAAGAAGGAGACTCATGTAAGGCTGAGGAAACAAGGTTCAGACAGGGCGCTGGAGGGATACAAGATAGCCAGGAGGGAACTGAAGAAAGGGATTAGGAGAGCTAAGAGAGGGCATGAACAATCTTTGGCGGGTAGGATCAAGGGAAACCCCAAGGCCTTTTACACATATGTGAGAAATATGAGAATGACTAGAGCGAGGGTAGGTCCGATCAAGGACAGTAGCGGGAGATTGTGTATTGAGTCTGAAGAGATAGGAGAGGTCTTGAACGAGTACTTTTCTTCTGTATTTACAAATGAGAGGGGCGATATTGTTGGAGAGGACAGTGTGAAACAGATTGGTAAGCTCGAGGAAATACTTATTAGGAAGGAAGATGTGTTGGGCATTTTGAAAAACTTGAGGATAGACAAGTCCCCCGGGCCTGACGGGATATATCCAAGGATTCTATGGGAAGCAAGAGATGAAATTGCAGAGCCGTTGGCAATGATCTTTTCGTCCTCACTGTCAACAGGGGAGTACCAGGGGATTGGAGAGTGGCGAATGTCGTGCCCCTGTTCAAAAAAGGGACTAGGGATAACTCTGGGAATTACATGCCAGTTAGTCTTACTTCGGTGGTAGGCAAAGTAATGGAAAGGGTACTGAAGGATAGGATTTCTGAGCATCTGGAAAGACACTGCTTAATTAGGGATAGTCAGCACGGATTTGTGAGGGGTAGGTCTTGCCTTACAAGTCTTATTGAATTCTTTGAGGAGGTGACCAAGCATGTGGATGAAGGTAAAGCAGTGGATGTAGTGTACATGGATTTTAGTAAGGCATTTGATAAAGTTCCCCATGGTAGGCTTATGAAGAAAGTAAGGAGGCATGGGATAGTGGGAAATTTGGCCAGTTGGATAACGAACTGGCTAACCGATAGAAGTCAGAGAGTGGTGGTGGATGGCAAATATTCAGCCTGGATCCCAGTTACCAGTGGTGTACTGCAGGGATCAGTTCTGGGTCCTCTGCTATTTGTGATTTTCATTAATGACTTGGATGAGGGAGTTGAAGGGTGGGTCAGTAAATTTGCAGACGATACGAAGATTGGTGGAGTTGTGGATAGTAAGGAGGGCTGTTGTCGGCTGCAAAGAGACATAGATAGGATGCAGAGCTGGGCTGAGAAGTGGCAGATGGAGTTTAACCCTGAAAAGTGTGAGGTTGTCCATTTTGGAAGGACAAATATGAATGCGGAATACAGGGTTAACGGTAGAGTTCTTGGCAATGTGGAGGAGCAGAGAGATCTTGGGGTCTATGTTCATACACCTTTGAAAGTTGCCACTCAAGTGGATAGAGCTGTGAAGAAGGCCTATGGTGTGCTCGCGTTCATTAACAGAGGGATTGAATTTAAGAGCCGTGAGGTGATGATGCAGCTGTACAAAACTTTGGTAAGGCCACATTTGGAGTACTGTGTACAGTTTTGGTCGCCTCATTTTAGGAAGGATGTGGAAGCTTTGGAAAAGGTGCAAAGAAGATTTACCAGGATGTTGCCTGGAATGGAGAGTTGGTCTTACGAGGAAAGGTTGAGGGTGCTAGGCCTTTTGACATTAGAACGGAGAAGGATGAGGGGCGACTTCTTAGAGGTTTATAAGATGATCAGGGGAATAGATAGAGTAGACAGTCAAGAGACTTTTTCCCCGGGTGGAACAAACCATTACAAGGGGACATACCTTTAAGGTGAAAGGTGGAAGATATAGGAGGGATATCAGAGGTAGGTTCTTTACCCAGAGAGTAGTGGGGGCATGGAATGCACTGCCTGTGGAAGTAGTTGAGTCGGAAACATTAGGGACCTTCAAGCAGCTATTGGATAGGTACATGGATTACGGTAAAATGATTTAGTGTAGATTTATTTGTTCTCAAGGGCAGCACGGTAGCATTGTGGATAGCACAATTGCTTCACAGCTCCAGGGTCCCAGGTTCGATTCCGGCTTGGGTCACTGTCTGTGCGGAGTCTGCACGTCCTCCCCGTGTCTGCGTGGGTTTCCTCCGGGTGCTCCGGTTTCCTCCCACCGTCCCAAGATGTGCGGGTTCGGTGAATTGGCCAATGATAAATTGCCCTTAATGTCCAAACTTGCCCTTGGTGTTGGGTGGAGGTGTTAAGTTTGGGTAGGGTGCTCTTTCCAGGAGCCGGTGCAGACTCAAGGGGCCGAATGGCCTCCTTCTGCACTGTAAATTCAATGATAATCGATGATTAACCTAGGACAAGGGTCCGGCACAACATTGTGGGCCGACGGGCCTGTTCTGTGCTGTATTTTCTATGTTCTATGTTCTATGAAACCCTGAAGCACAAATGTGTGCTTGATCAGTCATGAGGCTGGGGGTGGAGATTATTGTAGACCTATAATAAATTATTAGTCAGGTGCACGGGATTATCTGTTTCCCAACATTTATTTTGTGTTAACCTCCATTGCTGATCTGTGGGAAGGAGTAACATCTAATATCAGTCAGCAGTTGGTGGCAGCATCAGTAATGAATGTGTTCCATGATTGGATTACCATTTCTAAGTGACTATGTACCATTTCCTGCAACAGGTGCCAAAAAGGAAGGTGCGGCTGGCTTCTTCAAAGGCGTGGGCAAAGGCCTGGTCGGAGTCGTTGCCCGACCGACGGGTGGGATCATTGACATGGCAAGCAGCACTTTACAAGGAATCAAAAAGTAAGATCGAACAGAATTCACCGGGACCGCCTCCCAGTGGCTCCACACTATGAAGAAGCCTCAGGGATTTGTAAATGCTGTTGTCTGCTTTTTACAAATTTGTTCATGGGGTGTTGGCGTCGTTGGCTGGGCTTTCATTTATTGCCCATCCCTGAGGGCATTTGAAAGTCCAACCACATTGCTGGGAGTCTGGAGTCACATGTGCATCAGTAAACCAGATGCGTTTTTTTTTAACGACAATGGTTTCATTGTCATCATTAGACTGTTCATTCCAGATTTTTATTACATTTGGATTTGTTTATTGTCACGTGTACCGAGGTGCAGTGAAAAGTATTTTTCTGTGTGCAGCTCAAACAGATCATTTAGTACATGAAGAGAAAATACATAATAGGGCAACACAAGGTACACAATGTGCATGCATCGACACCGGCATCGGGTGAAGCATACAGGAGTGTAGCATTAATCAGGTCAGTCCATAAGAGGGTTGTTTCGGAGTTATTGAATTCCAATTGCACCATCTGCCCTGGTGGGATTTGAACCAGGTGCCCAGAGTATTATCCTGGTTCTCTCGATTATTAGTCCACTGACAATCCCACTACACCACTGCCTCCGCTGCTCACCCGCTGAAGAGCTAACAGGAATCTTAAATATTTTAAATTATATCAGGATGTGTTTTAATAGGAACTGGAGTTCTTGTATAATTAGGAATCAGAGTTTTTTTAAATAACGTAAAATCTCACCCACAACGCACCAGCTGCATTCATGAGGGGCACTGCGTAAATGAAAATGAAAACATTTTAAATTCTGATTGGTTAACCTACTTGCCTTGGGTTTAAATTTATTTTCACCTTGGGATGCGAGGGTTGCTGCCGAGGCCAGCATTTTCTGACCATTCCTCTCGGGAATGTGGTGATGGGCTGCCGTCTTGAAGTTTTAGCCACAGTGCTCTTCGGGAGTAGAGTTACTGAAATTTGACCCAGCATTGACAAAGCCCTATTTCCAAGGCAGGATGCTGCTTCCGTGCAGGTGACGGTGTTCCTGGGCACGTGATGCTCTTGTCCTTCAAGGCCCTAGAGACCGTAGGTTTGGGAATTACTGTTGAAGAAACCTTGGTGAGTTGCTGCAGTGCACCGTGCGGATGGTGCAGCAGACTGTCCCCACACAGCCGGCAGCGGAGCAAGTGAATGAATGGTTCAGGTTGCAGATGACGTGCCCATCAAGCCGACCTTTAATGGATTTGCTCGATCTTGTTCGAAAAAATAATAATTTACGATATAAACAGAAATAAGTTCCAGTCATTTATTACAATACCTGATTGTTCCAGGGTAGCAGAGTCAACTGAAGATGTCAGTAAACTCCGCCCACCGCGGTGTATCCGTGAAGATGGAATCATCAGGCCTTATGATCGCATTGAGTCCGAGGGGTGCAACTTGTTTGAGGTAAAATCTGTTACTATTGTTTAGATACTGGAAAAAGATTATCAAAGTCCTGTATTGATTGCCGTGCTGCATTTGTCGTGTCTCTGCTCGCTGAGCTGCGTTTGTCGTGTCTCCGCTCGCTGAGCTGCGTTTACCGTGTCTCTGCTCGCTGAGCTGCGTTTGTCGTGTCTCCGCTTGCTGAGCTGCGTTTGTCCTGTCTCCGCTCACTGAGCTGCGTTTGTCGTGCTGCGTTTGTCCTGTCTCCGCTCGCTGAGCTGCGTTTACCGTGTCTCTGCTCTCTGAGCTGCGTTTGTCCTGTCTCCACTTACTGAGCTGCGTTTGTCGTGTCTCCGCTCACTGAGCTGCGTTTGTCGTGTCTCTGCTCGCTGAGCTGCGTTTGTCGTGCCTCCGCTCGCTGAGCTGCGTTTGTCCTGTCTCCGCTCACTGAGCTGCGTTTGCCGTGTCTCCGCTTGCTGAGCTGCGTTTGTCGTGTCTCCGCTCGCTGAGCTGCGTTTGCCGTGTCTCCGCTCGCTGAGCTGCGTTTGTCGTGTCTCCGCTCGCTGAGCTGCGTTTGTCGTGTCTACGCTCGCTGAGCTGCGTTTGTCATGCTGCGTTTGTCATGTCTCTGCTCGCTGAGCTGCGTTTGTCGTGTCTCCGCTTGCTGAGCTGCGTTTGTCGTGTATCCGCTCGCTGAGCTGCATTTGTCGTGCTGCGTTTGTCGTGTCTCTGCTCGCTGAGCTGCATTTGCCGTGTCTCCGCTCGCTGAGCTGCGTTTGTCGTGTCTCCGCTTGCTGAGCTGCGTTTGTCCTGTCTCCGCTCACTGAGCTGCGTTTGTCGTGCTGCGTTTGTCCTGTCTCCGCTCGCTGAGCTGCGTTTACCGTGTCTCTGCCCGCTGAGCTGCGTTTGTCCTGTCTACGCTCGCTGAGCTGCGTTTGTCGTGTCTCTGCTCGCTGAGCTGCGTTTGTCGTGCCTCCGCTTGCTGAGCTGCGTTTGTCCTGTCTCCGCTCACTGAGCTGCGTTTGCCGTGTCTCCGCTTGCTGAGCTGCGTTTGTCGTGTCTCCGCTCGCTGAGCTGCGTTTGCCGTGTCTCTGCTTGCTGAGGTGCGTTTACCGTGTCTCCGCATGCTGAGCTGCGTTTGTCGTGTCTCCGCTCGCTGAGCTGCATTTGTCGTGCTGCGTTTGTCGTGTCTCTGCTCGCTGAGCTGCGTTTGTCGTGTCTCCGCTCGCTGAGCTGCGTTTGTCGTGTCTCCGCTCGCTGAGCTGCGTTTGTCGTGTCTCCGCTCGCTGAGCTGCGTTTGTTGTGTCTCCGCTCGCTGAGCTGCGTTTGTCGTGTCTCCGCTTGCTGAGCTGCGTTTGTCGTGTCTCCGCTTGCTGAGCTGCGTTTGTCGTGTCTCCGATCGCTGAGCTGCGTTTGCCGTGTCCCTTCTCGCTGAGCTGCGTTTGTCGTGTCTCCGCTCGCTGAGCCGCGTTTACCGTGTCTCTGCTCACTGAGCTGCGTTTGTCGTGTCTCCGCTTGCTGAGCTGCGTTTGTCCTGTCTCCGCTCACTGAGCTGCGTTTGTCGTGCTGCGTTTGTCCTGTCTCCGCTCGCTGAGCTGCGTTTACCGTGTCTCTGCTCTCTGAGCTGCGTTTGTCCTGTCTCCACTTACTGAGCTGCGTTTGTCGTGTCTCCGCTCACTGAGCTGCGTTTGTCGTGTCTCTGCTCGCTGAGCTGCGTTTGTCGTGCCTCCGCTCGCTGAGCTGCGTTTGTCGTGCTGCGTTTGTCGTGTCTCTGCTCGCTGAGCTGCGTTTGCCGTGTCTCCGCTCGCTGAGCTGCGTTTGCCGTGTCTCCGCTCGCTGAGTTGCATTTGCCGTGTCTCCGCTCGCTGAGTTGTGTTACACTTTTTGCTTTCTAGTTGACGATGCTCTCGCCTATTTTTGCTGTTTGACTTGGTGCTTAAACACTGTTTATAAATGCACTCTGTATTCTTTCCCTCTGAGTCCAAAGTCCTTTTCAGAGAGGGTATGACAAACGAGCCAAGTGTAGCCATATTGCGGGTAGTACGATAGCACAAGTGGATAGCACTGTGGCTTCAAAGCTCCAGGGTTCCAGGTTCGATTCCCTGCTGGTTCACTGGTTCGATTCCCCGCTGGGTCATTGTCTGTGCGGAGTCTGCATGTTCTCCCCGTGTCTGCGTGGGTTTCCTCCGGGTGCTCCGGTTTCCTCCCACAGTCCAAAGACGTGCAAGTTAGGTGGATTGGCCATGGTAAATTGCCCTTAGTGACCAAAAAGGTTAGGAGGGGTTATTGGGTTACGGGGACAGGGTGGAAGTGGGTCGGAGCAGACTCGATGGGCCAAATGGCCTCCTTCTGCACTGTATGTTCTATGTCATGGCAGTACTATAGATAATATTATTTTACTTTCACCTGCTAATATTGAACCTGTCCGTATTGACTGAAGTTGCTAAAATGCCAATTCAAGCCTGGCATTTAATGGAACTTGCGGATCTTTCATTGGTAGCTGATTCACCTTTCCTACAACAAATCCATATTTAAAACCTTTTATTTTTTTTAGAAAATCTTTGTTGCTTCAGAGTGTTTTGCCTTTCCTTGAGTGTGGTCCAATTCAGGTCCCTGATGTGTCTCTTGTATATCTCCGAATGTGGGTGGATTTCACGTATTTCGCTTTTATCTGCTGATTTTAGATAATTGAGCGGTGTTTACATGGCGATCTTTAAAATGATGGGGGTATCTGCTAGGGTAGAAATACGTGGTTGTTTATATCTGGTGGGGATGTATGTGAAATTCTCTTACCCCCAAAGTAGCCTGTGGAATCTGGAGGTGGGGGTAATTGAAAGTTTGAAGATAAAAGCAAAATGCTGGAAAAGCTCAGCAGGTCTGGCTGCTCTTCAGGATTTTTGAAGATATTGATTTGTTCTAATGTAACACTCTGTAGGGGTATGGAGGAACGCTGGGTAAATGCAGTACATTTCAGCTCTGGTCAGATTGAATGATGGAATAGGTTTTTTATGGGGCCGAATGGCTTGCTTTGCAAATGTGTTCTGTTTGCTTTGATCCCTGCCGTGCTTTGCATCGACATGTTCAATGTTGAGTCCAGTCTTGCCATTAGGATGTGCTCCCCCTTTCTTAATCATCTCCATTTATCTGTATTGAACTTATCTGCCATAGTTCCGCTGTTCTGTCCACTCATTTAAATTGTTCATCTCTTTTTGCATTTTCTCGACCGATTTAGTAAATGTTAATTGCACCATCCACAGCTCTCCCAGTTTGGCACCATCTGCGAATTTAAACAACTTTTGTATCTGAATCCAGATGATTTGATATAAACCAGAAATGGGCGGCACATTAGCACAGTGGTTAGCACAGTTTCTTCACAGCGCCAGGGACAAAGGTTCGATTCCCGGCTTGGGTCACTGTCTGTGCGGAGTCTGCACGTTCTCCCCGTGTCTGCGTGGGTTTCCTCCGGGCGCTCCGGTTTCCTCCCACAAGCCCCGAAAGACGTGCTGTTAGGTGAATTGGACATTCTGAATTCTCCCTCTGTGTACCCGAACAGGTGCCGGAATGTGGCGACTAGGGGCTTTTCACAGTAATTTCATTGCAGTGTTAATGTAAGCCAACATGTGACAATAATAAAGGTTATTGATTATTATTAATGGGACAGTCAGGCCCAGTTTCTGGCCTTTTGAGCCTCTTCATGTTACAGCCCCCCACCTAATACCCTCTGCCGACTCCTTGTACGCCTTCAAGCCTTCCTGAAGATGCCCGCTATCCTAAGCCTGCACCACAGCTATTCCGAGCTTTAGTGAAAGCCATATTTGGTACGTTCTATCGCAGAGTTCCAACTTCCACTTGTGATGTCACATCCTCAGCAAGAGTCGAACAGAACCTGCCCTTTATGAAATGATGTAAAATGTTGTTTTCGTGCAGATAATCCTCATGTTTCTTTTCAATGACCTATTCCATTATTTCGGCAGTCACTGATCAGAGATTGCAGAGCCTGTATTTGTGATCCCTCGTCACCTTCTGAATCCCAGGACCTCATTAATAATAATCTTTGTCACAAGTTGGCTTACATTAACACAATGAAGTTACTGTGCATCTTTGAAACTCTATGGGTCCTCTCCTGGCTCCATCATAGTGGCTTCAAGGTCTGTGCATGTGCACACTTTGCCCTTTCGTCACTCTTTGCACAGGGTCTTACTGGTATTCAGTCCTTTTAAGCCTGTTGTAAGTGGTATCCAAGTCATTGAGTTTTGGAACCTCCAATGTTAGTTATCATCTGCTCACAGAAAGGGATCTTGTACAAATGGTCAGAGATGGAAGCAAAGTAGAATTGGCAAGTTTCAGAAAGTGTAGGCTCACACTCACAGGCAAAACTCAGCCATTCAGATAATCTGGTTGTCCCAAGCTGTGTCTGTTTCTCCGTGATGAAGGGAGTGCAGCTTGAGCAGTTATTACAGTCAACAGGAATGGCAAGAAGAGATTTTGAAGATCTGGAGGCTGGTGGGACAAGGCGGGTGTGATTACCAAATCGTCCTGTGCAATTTTCATTCATGGCATCTTCCCCCCCCAACTCTGAATCACACCTTATGAGCGTAGAGACAGGAGTAGACCATTCAGCCCCTCCAGTCTGGCACCACAACCTTCTCTTCTCTCTAATTGTTAGAGGGGCCATCCCATCCTTTATCCACTCTTGTTCAACTTCCATCACGCAGGGTCCTGACTACTTCTTGCCGTGCACATTCCTGTGCAATAGAACCGGATGCAAAATCTTCTGTGTTCGTCTTTTCCATCATTAATTTTTGAATAACCTTTATTGTCACAAGTAGGCTGACATTAACACTGCAATGAGGTTACTGTGAAAAGCCCCTAGTCGCCACATTCCGCCGCCTGTTCGGGTACACTGAGGGAGAATTCAGAATGTCCAATTCAACTAACAGCATGTTTTTCAGGACTTGTGGGAGGAAACCGGAGCACCCGGAGGAAACCCACGCTGACGGGGAGAATGTGCAGACTCCACACAGATATTGACCCAAGCAAGGAATTGAACCTGTGACCCTGGCCCTGTAAAGCCTTAGTGCTAACCACTGTGCCACTGTGCTGCCCATTGTTACAAGCTCCAAACACCACTTTGTTGTGAGCAATACTGCATCTCCACCTACTGTCCATGTGCTGTCTCTGTTGCTGCCCATTGCAGCCTGCACCGCAAAATATCAATCGGTTCTCCTTTTCCTGAAACCTTTTGTGATTTCCTAGTCATCTTTTTATTGCAGGTTTTCATTTTGTTTCTTTCATCACATTGCAAAGCTGTTAAATGAAAAAGCATTTACTCTTTAATCTTCTAACCTGGCAAGATTCTTACTTTGTCCTCTCTTTTGTTTTTAAAACATGCAACAGGATATGGAATGAGCGATTTGAAATCGGTTTGCTTATACCAACTTTACACCGTATGCTTTTTAACCTGTATCTCATCATTAAATGTAAATATGTTTAAATTTGTAAATGTACGTTTCTTATCTCCATCATACAAAGTCACAGTAAATAACAGGTATGTACGTCACGATGAACAGGTTGTATTTTGAGCTGGTTTGCACACTGACTAAACTTGTAATATCTAATTGCTCTGTCGCCTCACAAATAAACTCAGTGCTTCAATGAACATGAAGGAACCAAACATGAAACGCCTGTAGTCTTATTCTTGTACATTTCCAGCTGATTTTATTTCTGTATTTAATCGGATCATTCACTATAGCAGCAAAAATTACTTAACGTAAAATACGCTATCTTTTGAAGTCCGACTTTGCTTCCTGAATGTAGATTTATCATTTGCCTTCTGATGTTTAACGGTGGAATATTTGTTTTGATGCCTAAATGTCTCTGGACTAATGTTTACACGAGTTAAAATGTTTTCAAGTAACAAAATTAGAACCCTGTCCATTTTTTTCTAAATTTAGCTTATCAATTTGTCGATTTGAAGATGTGTATATCTGGGCAGGTAGAATAGAAATACCTGTATTTTTACAAATATGTTTCCCCGCTGTAATCAAACGCAGCTGTAATTTTGTCATTGAAATGTGCATTTCTCTTCACGTTTTGATGTAGTGGTTATACTTTTCAAAATCTGATTATTAAAAATTCAATGAGCATATTCTGCAGGTATGGTTCTTTTGAGAAAAGAGAGGTATTTGGAATACACCTTTTTGTTTTCACGTTCCACCTCATTGAGATCCAATTCTCTGTTACACGTGAGAATGTGAGGATTGAACAATCGGGATGCATCAACAGGGAAGCATTCAAGTTGAGTCTGTGTGTGCAAAATCCTATGAGTGCACAGATATTCCTCGTGCCCTCTCACCATCACTTTTTAAATCTAGCCTTCGGTTATGAGGTAGAGCAGTGACATGTAAGGAGGAATTTCAGTGGCGTACTCTTGAGTTTTTAGCGTGAGGCATAAGAGACTTTTTTTTCCTTGCCACAAGTTCACTTGTTGCTGGATGTACCAAGGTTAAGCAGGGTGTGCCACCAGGTTAGCTTCACCAATCACTAGTGTCATGAGAATGTCACTTTAAGAAATGTCTGTCTGCTCATGTTACTGCAGTGGTGTCAGAGTGTGGGTGGAGCTGAGCTCTGGCTCTGCTTTTTAGTTTCACTTTGAGAAAAGCTTGGGTGTGTCTTTTTTTGGTTTTGTTTTCAGTGTTGGAGCTGAAGCCAGACAAAGCAGGTGTACTGCTGATCTCTCTGCCACGAGAAGACTATCTCTTGATCATTTGGTGAATTCAGAATTATAAATGTTCTCAGTAGTGAATGTAAACCTAATGTGCTTCTGTTAAAAGGTGTTTCTGTTGTCTTCTGGATGTTGTTTGGGAAGTTATTCAGGATTATTGGAGTATTGCGTGCAATTCTGGTCGCCGCATTATAGGAAGGATGTGGAAGCATTGGAAAGGGTGCAGAGGAGATTTACCAGAATGTTGCCTGGTATGGAGGGAATATCTTATGAGGAAAGGCTGAGGGACTTGAGGGTGTTTTCGTTAGAGAGAAGAAGGTTAAGAGGTGACTTAATTGAGGCACACAAGATGATCAGAGGATTGGATAGGGTGGACAGTGAGAGCCTTTTTCCTCGGATGGTGATGTCTAGCATGAGGGGACATAGCTTTAAATTGAGGGGAGATAGATATAGGACAGATGTCAGAGGTAGGTTCTTTACTCAGAGAGTAGTAAGGGCGTAGAATGCCCTGCCTGCAACAGTAGTGGACTCGCCAACACTAAGGACATTCAAATGGTCATTGGATAGTCATATGGATAATAAGGGAATAGTGTAGATGGGCTTTAGAGTGGTTTCACAGGTCGGCGCAACATCGAGGGCCGAAGGGCCTGCACTGTGCTGTAATGTTCTATTACTTAGGGGTTGTATTTGAATTAATGGTTGCTAAGATGTTCACTATGTTTTAAAAAGGTTAACTTGAGTTCATAGAATAAACATTGTTTTGCTTTAAAAAATACTTTTCCATTTCTGCTGTACCATACCTGTAGAGTGGGCCGTGTGCTCCCCATACCACAATCTATTGAAAGTTGTGGGTCAGGGGAACTCCGTGATACACTTTGGGGTTCTCTAAACCCTGGCCCAAAACACTCGTCAGTGCAAATCATTTTGGCTGCTTATGTCCCTGGAGTTTATGGAATGAAGCCATTTGCCTCCACACACACACACACACACACGCGCGCACACACACACACACATACACACACACACACACACACACACACACACACACTGCATTATTCGATTCTTCTCAACTTTACTTATTACATCACATTTTAACAAGCCTTGAAATTTTACAAATTCCTTTTGGTAGGAAGAGCATGGAGAGAAAATCTAAAATAAGGGATACAATTCTATAGAGTACACGGGATTCTATAGGGTACACCTGGGTGTATACTTGCATTAATCACAATTCTATAGGGTACACAGCAGAGAGACCTGGGTGTATACTTGCATTAATCACAATTCTATAGGTGCAGAGACACCTGGGTGTCGATGTGCATTAATTATTGAAGGTGGCAGGACAGATGGAGAGAGCAGTTAATAAAGCAGATAGTATTCTGGACTTTTTTAATAGGGACATAGAGTACAAGAGTGAGGAGGTTATTCTGAACTCCTACAAGACACTCGTTAGACCTCAGCTGGAATTTGTGCACAGTTCTGGGCCACACTACAGGAAGGATGTGAACACATTGGAGAGAGCGCAGAAGAGGTTCACAAGGATGGTTCCAGGGATGAGAAACTTCAGGTATGAAGATGGATTGGAGAGGTTGCGGCTGTTCCCCTTGGAGAGAGAGGAAGCCAAGAGGAGATTTGATAGAGATGTTCAAAATCATGAGGGGGCTGGACAGAGTAGACTGGGAGGAACTGTTCCCGCTCGGAAAAGTATGGAGAACGAGAGGGGCACAGATTGAAAGTGATTTGCAAAAGAAATGAATGTGATGTGTGAAAGTATTTTTCACCCAGCGAGTGGTTGGGGTGTGGAATGCACGGCCTGGAAGTGTGGTGGAGGCAGGTTCAACCGAGGCATTCAAGAGGTGGTTAGATGATTATTTTAATAGAAACAATGTGCGGGGTAAAGGCAGGGGAATGGTGGAGAGCTGGTGCAGGCACAAATGACCTCCTTCAGCACAATAACTATTCTGTGATCTTGATTGTTCATGTTATTGATCCAGAAAGTCCAAATCCCAGTGAATGAATGGAAGCTCATAGCCACCCGGTCAGATTTTGGCTCATCTGATCTAGACCGGATTTGTATTTTACTGGCTACACACAACAGTTGCTGCTACACCTTGCACTAAAACTTTCTATTGTTGGTGTGTATTTGTTCTGCACATGTACAGTCAATAACTTGAGCTTTGTAAAAATCAGTGTAAACAGCAACAATCATGCACCACATTAAATGAGGGCTCGTACCTTGCACACTTGCTGAGAATCTGTGGGAGGGAAGAGAAAGGGCAGCAGGCATGGAAAACGTAGATGTGAGTCGCACTCCATGTCACTCAGCCGAGGTCTGTTGCAGTTTACATACTTCAGTGAAAAGCTGGTGCTCAGTTCCGTGGCTGTGACTTCAATGTTTGTCTCTTGTTGTTAAATCTGCTTTTCCCCTCTCAGCTCATTTGTCCTCGTAATGCCAGTGATGTCTTTGTCAATCTGTTCACAACTTTAACCGCCCAATCTTCGCTTCAGGCCTTGTATCATCACCATCACAAGGCTGCCTCCTTCCACCTGTGTAACAGTGCCTGACTCTGTCTCTGCCTCAGCCCATTTCCTGTTGGAACTCTCGACTTCCCCCCCCCCCCCCCCCCCCCCCGCCCCCCCCCCCCTCCGGATGTGACTCTTCCAGTGCTCCCCTGACTGGCTTCCCATCTGCCGTCCTTATCCATTCTTGCATCAAGTCTCTTTCACCCATTACCCATGTCTTTGTTTACCTGCATTGCCTGCTAACGCCTCCAATGTAGTTATCTCCTGGTTTCACCCCTCTCCATCATTGTGATCCCCTGGAGCCCACAATGCTTTCTCTCCAATCGCTAATTCTGGCCTGAATTTCATCACTCCACCATTCGCTTTTGATGCCAATCGTGCTGGAGTTACCTCCCTAAAGCTCTACTCCTCTCCTCCTTAAAGATGCTCCTTAAAACCTGCCTGTTTTGACCAGGCGTTTGGTTACCCGCCCTTGGTTCGGCGCAACATCGAGGGCCGAAGGACCTGTACTGCGCTGTTATGTTCTATGTTCTAATATAGAACATAACAGCGCAGTACAGGCCCTTCGGACCTCGATGTTGCGCCGACCTGCGAAACCACTCTAAAGCCCATCTACACTATTCCCTTATCGTCCATATGTCTATCCAATGACCATTTGAATGCCCTTAGTGTTGGCGAGTCCACTACTGTTGCAGGCAGGGCATTCCACACCCTTACTACTCTGAGTAAAGAACCTCCCTCTGACATCTGTCTTATACCTATCTCCCCTCAATTTAAAGCCCTCGTGCTAGACGTCACCATCCGAGAAAAAAGGCTCTCACTGTCCACCCTATCCAATCCTCTGATCATCTTGTAATATTTCCTTCTGTGGGTCATATTTCACCTTTACCCTCCTGTGAACGCGTTGAGCCACTTCCACCACGTTGAGTGTGAGCTGTCGGCACGCTCCCTCCCTGTTCAACCCCATCATTAGTGGCTGTGCCGTCCGTCATCTCGACTGCATGCTCTGGATTTCTCAGCCCCTCTACCACTCCACTCCCCTCTTCCTCTGCGACCGACCGGCCTTACACCTCACCCTTGTGACCAAGGCTTTTTGATCGCCCTTCCTGACGTTCCCCCTTCTATCCCGACATCTAGCTTTGTCTGATTGTTCCTCTGCAAAGTGCCTTGGGATGTTAAAAATATAAATGCTTGATATCGCTTTTGCATCTTTGTCCAGCAGTCCGTTTGGAATTTTGTGTATCTCTGTCTGCAATGTCTTGACTGTTCTGCCCCGGTTTCTTTCACTGTCTCTCCTGTGTTTCCCTCCCCAGTCCATGCCAGGCAAAGGAAGAGTAACATGGCAGTGAAGGAAGAGGCTGAGTATCTCGATTCGTTTTCCATTCTATTCACTGCTCGAGCTACTTGTGTTGAA
Organism: Scyliorhinus torazame; assembly: GCF_047496885.1. Classification (NCBI taxonomy): domain Eukaryota; kingdom Metazoa; phylum Chordata; class Chondrichthyes; order Carcharhiniformes; family Scyliorhinidae; genus Scyliorhinus; species Scyliorhinus torazame. Next base: position 34,596,337 of record NC_092736.1, on the reverse strand, counting down.
AGATTCCGTCGCAGTGATGGCCGAGCTGACTGTTTTAGTTGCCTGTGAGGCCGCATCTTTCCTGGGATTGGAGCACGAGCTCTGTCTGTTTGACTCCCAGACTCTGCTGATCCACCTCTATCTCCCTGATCTCTTGCTCTCCAATTGTTCTGTGTGAAACCAACTTGGCGATCTGAATTGCCAGTCCAAAGTTGGGAAGTCTGCGTGGAGTTAGCCTGTATATAGTACTGTACTTCCCAGAGAGGGGCAAATTTAATATAAACCTGTTCCACATGCTTCTGCCCAAATCAGAAGTATGATGCTTGAAAGATCTGGCAGAGGAACTCTTAGCATTAAAAGGGTTTTTCAATTCTGATGGTTATGCCATTGCTCTGTTGAGTAAGGGGAATAAAAAAGAAAATATATGGTTGAATAGGTGCTAAAATCAAATTGATTTTACCATTTGCAGCTTTCAAAATACCCAGCGATTTTGACCCAGCGACAGTAAGGGAATTGCATTTCCAAATCAGGATAATGTGGGGTCCGGAGGGGGAATTGCAACTGGTGACGTTCCCATGGGTCTGATGCTCTTGTCCTTCTAGATGGCTTTGAAAGGTGCCGTTGACGGAGCCTTGGTGAGTTGTTGCAGTGCATCTTGTAGATGGTGCACACGGCTGCTACTGTGTGCCAGTGGTGGAGGTAGTTGATGGTGATGTGATGCGGTGCAGATGTAGTGGGGCTGCTTTGTCCTGGATGACGTCGAGCTTCTCAAGTGTTAGAGCTGCACTCATCCAGGCAATTGGAGAGTGTTCCATCACAGGGTAATCCAGAGGCCCAGACTCTGAGGTCACAGGTTTGAATCCCACTAAGGTAGCTGGTGGAATTTAACTTCAGTTAATACAATCTGGAATTGAGCTAGTCTCAGTAGTAGTGACAGTGAAGCCATTGTCGATTGTCATAAAAACCCATCTAATTCACTAATGCCCTTTAGGGAAGCAAACCTGCCGTCCTTACCTAGTCTGGCCTATATGTAATACAGAGAGTAGTAAGGGCGTGGAATGCCCTGCCTGCAACAGTAGTGGACTCGCCAACACTAAGGACATTCAAATGGTCATTGGATAGACATATGGACGATAAGGGAATAGTGTAGATGGGCTTTAGAGTGGTTTCACAGGTCGGCGCAACATCGAGGGCCGAAGGGCCTGTACTGCGCTGTTATGTTCTATGTGACTGCAGACCTATGCAATGTGACTGGCTCTTAAATCCCCCTCTGAAATGGCCTACCAAGCCACTCAGTTTTATCAACCTGCTACAACATTTGCAAAGAGGAATGAAAATGGACTGACCACCTGACATTGACGTAGAGTAGGTACCGGAATGACGACAAACTCAGCGATGTCGAGCCTCAGAAGTAACATCTGGGGCCTTGTGACAAAATTGGGGGAGCTGTATGACAAACTAGTCAAGCAACAGCCTGCCCAAGTCATCCACATGAAATCATGCCTTTCGGACAATGTCCCAGACAACAACAACACCATCCTGGGTATATCCTATCCCACTGACAAAACCGACCCATCAGAGATGATGGCTCAGTGGTAAACAGTCAGGAAGGAGATGCAACATCGATTCTGAACCTCCATGACGTCTCACGGCATCAGGTCGAACACGGCCAAGGAAACTTCCTGCTGATGATAACCGACCACCCTCCTACAGCTGATGAATTAGTACTCTGCCACGTTGAACACCACCTAATGAGGATGGCTGAGACACAATGTACTCTGGATGGGCGATTTTAATGTCCCTCACCAAGAATGACTCCGTAGCACTTCCACTGACTGAACCTTTGAGTCAGGAGGTGAGTTACTTTGCAGGATTCCCAGGTTCTGAACTGCTCTGAACCCCCCAGTACGGCGGGGGATTCAGCGATGATAATACCATTGAGTATCGTGGGGGGATGGTCAGAATCTCTCGTTGCCGATGGCCGTTTCTCTGGCACTAGTGTGATGTGAATTCTACTTGCCACTTATCAGCCTAAACTCGAATACTGTGCAGGACCTGCTGAATGTGGACTGTTTCCATGTCAGAGGAGTGGCAAATAGTACTGAACGTTGTGCAAGCATCAGCGGACATCCTCACTCCTGATCTTATGATAGAGGGAAGGTCATTGATGGAGCAGCTGAAGATGGTAGGGCCTAGGACACCGGTAGGGCCTACGTTGTCAGTGGGACTGACTGAGATGGAGTGCCTGCCACTATTATGTGGCGTGATACCCTCCAGCAAGTTGCTGAATTAACATTTTACAGCACTGTTCATACACACATGACAATCCACATGCAACACTGTTCTGCTGGCATGGCCACCAGCTAATAAGTTGACCATTCTCACAGCAGTTTGGTTCTTGTACCTAATGGGCGTAACATGTTTAAATTTTGTACTTTGGTTATCCGTTGCTGGAGAGAATGACAGCTGCTGTTTAATTTCATTACAGAAGTTGGATTTTCAGAAGTTTGATGGAGAAAGCTATCGTTTTCATTGTCGTTGGTACGAAAAGAAAAAGGCCAAACTGCTTATCACAAACAGGTACAAGAAACACTGGCTGCTTCCTGGCAGACTCAGCCGTTTTATTTAACCAGTTCAATGAGTGCACAATTGAAGCAAAACACAGCCACTGTATTACATTTCTAATGGTGCACGTGTACAACTGCTGCATAGTATTTACAGCAACTGGCCATTTCCTCCAACTGGCCATTTCCTCCAACTGGCCATTTCCTCCAACTGGCCATTTCCTCCAACTGGCCATTTCCTCCAACTGGCCATTTCCTCCAACTGGCCATTTCCTCCAACTGGCCATTTCCTCCAACTGGCCATTTCCTCCAACTGGCCATTTCCTCCAACTGGCCATTTCCTCCAACTGGCCATTTCCTCCAACTGGCCATTTGCTCCAACTGGCCATTTGCTCCAACTGGCCATTTGCTCCAACTGGCCATTCGCACCAACTGGCCATTCGCACCAACTGGCCATTCGCACCAACTGGCCATTCGCACCAACTGGCCATTCGCACCAACTGGCCATTAACACCAACTGGCCATTCGCACCAACTGGCCATTCGCACCAACTGGCCATTCGCACCAACTGGCCATTCGCACCAACTGGCCATTTGCTCCAACTGGCCATTTTCACCAACTGGCCATTTTCACCAACTGGCCATTCGCACCAACTGGCCATTCGCACCAACTGGCCATTCGCACCAACTGGCCATTCGCACCAACTGGCCATTCGCACCAACTGGCCATTCGCACCAACTGGCCATTCGCACCAACTGGCCATTCGCACCAACTGGCCATTCGCACCAACTGGCCATTCGCACCAACTGGCCATTCGCACCAACTGGCCATTCGCTCCAACTGGCCATTCGCTCCAACTGGCCATTCGCTCCAACTGGCCAATTGCTCCAACTGGCCATTTGCTCCAACTGGCCATTTGCTCCAACTGGCCATTTGCACCAACTGGCCATTTGCACCAACTGGCCATTTGCTCCAACTGGCCATTTGCTCCAACTGGCCATTTCCTCCATTGTTTCTGCTGCACACAAGCCTCCTCTCATTTTAATCCATCTGTAGAAAAATGGGAACAGACTTAGGCCATTTGGCCCATCGTGTCTTCTCCGCCATTCACTCATGGCTGGTATTTTTCTCATCCCCATTCTCCTGCCTCCTCCTCATAACCCCTTATTAATCAAGAACCTATCTATCTCTGTCTTAAAGACACTCAGTGAATTGGCCTCCACAGCCTTCTGCGGCAAAGAGTTCCACAGATTCACCGCCCTCTGGGTGGAGAAACTCCTCCTCCTCTCGGTTTGAAAGGATCGTCCCTTTAGTCGGAGGCTGTGTCTCTCCTCCTAGTTGTTCTAATTGTTTCAACATAGCTTTTTATTCCTTTCTCCGTCGAGTGTTAATCTAGCTTCCCCTTCAATGTGGCCCTGTTATTCACCTCAACACTCCGTGGGAAATGTGTTTTTCTGTCAAGAAGGCTGTATGTGAAAGTTATCTAATTAAGCTAGAAAATGGTTATTGGTGACCATTTGTCTGGAAGAAGTAAGGGATGAAAGGAGAACCTTAGTTAGGCCGTATAGTGTTCAATTCTGGATGTGCAGGCTTTGGAGAGGGTACAGAAGAGGTTTACTAGACTGTTCCTCGGTATGGAGGGCATTAGCTATGAGGAGAGGTTGAATAAACTCAGTTTGGTTCCTGTTGCTGTGCCTCCCCGTGTTTATCCCGAAGGCTTTTTTCAGGCGGGTTAACAGGAGTATAATAGGGTTTGTGTGGGCGCGAGGGACTCCGAGGGTGAGAAGGGTGTTCCTGGAGCGGAGTAGAGATGGGGGGGGGGGGGGGGGGGTTGCTGGCGCTGCCCAACCTCTGTGGGTACTACTGGGCCGATGGTGCGCAAGTGGGTGGTGGAGGGGGAGGGGGCTGCATGGAAGAGGCTGGAGACGGCGGCCTGTGTGGGTATGAGTCTGGGGGCGCTGGCAACGGCGCTGCTGCCGCTCCCTCCAAGGACGTATACCACGAGCCCGGTGGTGGTGGCCCTCAAAATTTGGGGGCAGTGGAGGCGGCATAGGGGGGAAGTTGGGGCCTCGGCGTGGACCCCATTACGGGGGAACCACCGGTTCGCCCCAGGAAGAACAGGTGGAGGGTTTTCGGGGTGGCACAGGGCAGGGATACGAACGTTGGGGGACCTGTTTGTGGACGGGAAGTTCGCGAGCTTGGGTGAGCTGGAGGAGAAGTATGGGCTCCCCCCGGGGAACACCTTCAGGTACTTACAGGTAAGGGCATTTGCCAGACGGCAGGTGGTGGAATTCCCGCGGCTACGGCACACACAGTACAGGACAGGGTGCTCTCGGGGGGGGGGGATCTCGCAAACTTACCAGGTGATGCAGGAGGAGGAGGCCTTGGTGGTGGAGCTGAAAGGTAAGTGGGAGGAGGAGTTGGGAGAGGAGATCGAAGAGGGAACGTGGGCAGATGCCCTAGGGAGGGTGAACTCTTCCTCTTCGTGCGCGAGGCTCAGCCTCATACAGTTTAAGGTGCTACACAGGGCACACATGACCGGGATAAGGATGAGCCCGTTCTTTGGGGGTGAGGACAGGTGTGTTAGGTGCTCAGAGAGCCCAGCAAACCACACCCATATGTTCTGGGCATGCCCAGCGCTGGAGGAATTTTGGAAGGGCGTAGCGAGGACGGTGTCGAGGGTGGTAGGATCCAGGGTCAAACCGGGCTGGGGGCTCGCAATATTTGGGGTGGCAGAGGAGCCGGGAGTGCAGGAGGCGAAAGAGGCTGGAATTCTGGCCTTTGCGTCCCTGGTAGCCCAGCGAAGGATTCTCCTTCAGTGGAAGGATTCCCCAAGCGTGGAATCCTGGATCAGCGATATGGCGGGGTTCATTAAATTGGAGAGGGTGAAATTGGCCTTGAGAGGGTCGGTACAAGGGTTCTTTAGGCGGTGGCAACCGTTCTTAGACTTTCTGGCAGAACGATAGACATTGGTCAATGGCAGCAGCAGCTCGGGGGGGGGTTTACTTTATTTTTGTTTATGGTATTTACACTGGAGGGTCTGAGGGGGTGTATACACCTGTTGTGTTAAGTCGGGGTGTTAATGTTAATTTATTATTTATGTACGGGGGGGGGAAGGGTTTGGGGAGTTGCTTTTTTAGATTGTGTTTTGTACTTAACCCTGTTGTGTTCTTTTTTCTTTCTCATTTTGTTATTCAAAAAAAAAGAATAAACTCTGTTGTTCTCACTGGAACGACGGAGGTTAAGGGGCGACCTGATAGAAGTCTACAAGATAATGAGGGGCATAGACAGGGTGGATAGTGAGAAGCTTTTTCCCAGGGTGGAAGGGTCAATTACTAGGGGGCATAGGTTTAAGGTGTGAGGGGCAAGGTTTAAAGGAGATGTACGAGGCAAGTTTTTTTACACAGAGGGTAGTGGGTGCCTGGAACACGTTGTCGGGGGAGGTGGTGGAAGCAGGGACGATAATGACTTTTAAGGGGTCTCTTGACAAATACATGAATAGGATGGGAATGGAGGGATATGGTCCCTGGAAGGGGAGGGAGTTTTAGTTCAGACGGGCAGCATGGTCGGCACGGGCTTGGAGGGCTGAAGGGCCTGTTCCTGTGCTGTACTTTTCTTTGTACTTTGATTGAAGGTGCAAAATGCATGTATTTGTAATGAAGATAGGGTCGAGTAGATTTTTAAGTAAGGAAGTAAAGTTTAGAGATTTGCATGAGGAGATGGATAGGGACTTTAAAGTCGTTAAATTTCAACAGGGAGTAAAAGACTTCTACAATTTGCAACTGTTTCATAAGTAAACAAGGGAAGGTTATTGAATTTTATTTGACCCCAAAAGTGGGACACAGGAAAGACATAGAACAGAGACAGGCCCTACAGCCCACAATGTTGTGCCGACCATTTATCCTAATCTAAGATTAACCTGACCTACACCCCTTCAATTTACTGCTGTACATGTGCCTATCTAAGAGTCGCTTAAATGTCCCGAATGACTCTGACTCCACCACCTCTGCTGCCAGTGCGTTCCACACACTCACCATGAAAAACATGAAAGAATTTTGTATTTTGGGAACAATCGAATGAAAGATAAAAGGGATATTGAAGGAGAATAGTTGAGCTGATTTGGTGTTGGCTGTGTGGGAAGATCTGGAATCAGCTCTCAAAGGGGAGAGCAGCCTATGTTCCCCGGGGCGAGTGACGACTTTGACATTTACAGTTTGCGTTTTAAAAATCGGGATGGGTGAATATTTGAAGTCTTTTTAATAATTTCTGGTGTTTATTATGTTAAGACGTTTGGGTGGCTTTTTCAAAGGGTTTGAAAAATCATGTCAACAGTTTGGTTAGCTTTGCGATGATTGCTCGTTTGGTAGCTTTGCAGTGAATGACGTGAAGGGTGTTTAGTGATGTGTTTTTTAAATGCTGGTTTATGATTCCTCTTAATCAGGAAGCTGAGCCCATCAGGAGTTTTGGAAGGTTCCCCATGCTACCTGTCCGAGCCACATTTTTAATTGTTTACTGGTGTATAGGACTCAACAACTGTTTTTAATCCTGCACAGTGCAAACTAATTGATCTTTTTGTTTGTTTGCATATTGATCTTTCAGGAGGGTGGTCTATGTATCTGATGAGATTCTAGGCCATCTTGGCAACGACTGGAATTACACTTTTGAAGAATTTGTTCAACCTCCGTCATTAGAAGGCAAAGTGCTGAGCCTGTACATCAAGGTACGCTGAGCGAGAATCCACCTGAAGTATGATGAGAGTGTGAATTAACTTCCATGCACGATTCTGCTTTTCTCACTGAGAAGTGCTAAGTTGATTTTTAATTACTAAAATAATCAATGGTCATTATCCTTTATAATACATACAAGCAACATATTTCTCCAGTGCAATGTTTCTCAAACACCAATGTTTCTGCACTTCCTGTGTGATTTGATATGTGGTTGGAAGCTTTTGTCATTCAACAGAGAAAGCTTTAATAATCCCCTCTCTTTTCCAAAGACTCCCCATGAGTACAGATGTAAACACGGTTTGAGTGTTCCGTTGAAGTCGAGGCTAAAAAAGGATTCTGTGCCTTGAATTGGAACAGCATTTGGCCCAATCTTGACGATACGAGCATCCCCTCTCAGAACTATACCAGAGTCCAAGATGGTGGGACCCTGGGCATCGTTTCACGCATGTTCAGAATGGGAATTGCAAACCAAATCGAGCAGATTCTGTATCGTGCAGCAAGCATTGTTAGGTGGAATCCGAGAATGTAGGAGGGACAAAGTTCCGACATGTCAGTGTGGGGAAATCTAGAAGCTTGTTTTAGAGTGGTAGGGGAAGGCCTTGTAGGATCTTCCTCGGCTACCCTCTTCCTAACTGGAACAATAGCGTACACGACCTGGAATCCAGCTCCAAGCAAATGGGGATTGTGTCATTGAAGTTTGTTTGAAACCTAGTTCAGGAATATTGTTCACAGATGTTATCCTGAAGAATCAAAATGGAAGCTAAAGAGGCAATAGCTCAATAAAAAGATGACAAGCTATGTTTTTTAACAGGATCAGTCAATGATAGGATTTTCAAATCCCAAGAGTGGAACTGAAAGTTTTGTGAGAAAAGTAATTCTCCCAGACACGAATATGGCAAAGGTAAATTATTTTGTTTAAATAGGAATGTAATGTTTGATGCCAGCATGATTTTCTTGGGGAACAATTCTTTATTCCACTAATAAGTGTGCGTGTATGCTTCCTGCCTGAAAAACTTGACATCCTGTTGTCATATTTTCGTTACACTTTTGTCTCCACTTCTTTATTATAAATCCCCATGTCAACATTTAAACTGAAACGGTGAGTGCAGGCTGGGTCATTGAATTAGTTAGATTTTCGATCGACAAGGGAGTCGAGGGCTTTTTAAGGCCACCGTCTGATCAGTTATTGATTGGTGAAGCTGGCTCAAGGCGCCCAATGGCTGTATCCTCCTCCTCCTCCTCCTCGTTCTTATTTTTATTCGGGGAAAGGCACAAGTGATCGCCCTCTGCTGTAACCGCATCCTCCCATCATTGGTGCACCATTTTTAACATCCTATTTCCTCTGCCTGTACAGCAGAAAAAAACCTGGCCTCCAGCAAAATTATCCTATTCTTCACAAAGTGCCTTAAGGTTTGCTGTTTGACCATTATATCATTAAGTTCAGTTAATCCCTCACTCTTTCCCTCCTTGTTTGTAAATCCTTGTCATTGTGGTGAGGTGAGGGTTTTTTACCGAAACAAATCTTAAATAAAGTGAAAATATCGGCATGGTTCCAATGATTGACTCTGTGGGACACCAAAACTATTTCGGCTCACCATATCGATTCCTGATTTAGCTGGCAATGAGTTCACAACATCCTCCTGTCAGTCACAGCGAGCAGGGGATCTTGCTGCCCGCCGAGGCAGTCTGGAGCTAACTGCTCTCAGTCTCATTCCCCTGTCTTTTGCCCCTTGTATTCTTTACCATTCCCTTTTTTATGTGATGTTAATCTCTGGCTCAGTTCAGTGGCCACTTCATGGAAAGCATTCCACGTTATAATAAGGCTGGTTTTTAAAAAAAATACATCCGGTTTCATTTTTGACGCAATGATCTTGAATTCAATCTTCCCATTTGACATATTGGCCAATTAGCGGGAATGATCTTTCGCTATTTATGCTCTCAAATCCTTGCAAATCTCCAATAGCTTTCTGTGTTCCAGTGGAGACGAGCCTTCCTTGCTCTTAGCCCGTCATTTGAGTTTTGATTCTAGTGACTCTCGATGTCTCTTTTCTCAACACTAATACTCTTCTGATTCAAGTTGTCAAAACTGAGTGCCACTTGCCAGCAATGGTCTAACTGATGTCTTACACAAATTCAACACCAGAACCTTTTTTGCTCTTGATACCTTCTATATAACCTACTGCTATTTGTAAAAATATCTGCACCATTTTTCTATTCATCGTGAGAGTTGCAATATTTACAGTACATTTCCCATCACTGATTTTCTGAAAATATATATGACTGACAGTTGTCTATATGGAACTGCATCTGACAACCTGTGTCCTACTATTTTGTGCAGTGTCTAGTTTGGTATCAGAAAAGTAGAGTGTGAGGCTTATCTGCGCTGGTCTTTCAGTAAAGGCCCCTGGCCAGCTCCCTGGTTCCATCCTCTGCAAATTTGAGGTTGCTTAAAATTCTCTGCCCGTTCCCCAACTCGCACGAAGGCTTATCACACCAGGGCTTATCTCCCCTGTGTTCGCTGACCTACATTAACCCCTGGTTAAGCAACATCCTGAATTTAAAATTCTCATAATTGTTTTCAATTAACAGTTAAACAGATCTTAACAAAAAGTAAAGAAAGGTCTTTGAGCTGACTTTCCCATCTACGTCTGAAATCTCAATTAAGCAAAATCCACACACACGCTGGTCAAATGCCACTTATGAATAAAGTTAACATTCAGCGGTTTACAGATTTATTCACAATGTCCTTGGGAGAGAAGCTTTCAGAAGTCAGTCTGGGAAACACCTCCTTTCCTCAGAACCCAGGGCAGAACTCTGAAAATGAAACAAAAAACAATAGACACAGGGCAGGGCTGAAAACGAAACTAGAAACAGGCCCAGCCTCTCCCATGAGTGACATCACAGATTTAGCATATGATCTGGATACCTTCAGCTAAGTTTTTTTTTTAAGATCATTCCTGCAACAGGTATATATATTTATGTAAAACAGATATGTATATGAATTAAAAATGTCCTACATTCATCACACATCCTTTAAGACGCTCCTTAAAACCCACCACATTCACCAAGCCTTTGATCACCTTGCCTGCAATCTCATGGCTTGGTGTCAGTTGTGTTTGATAATGCTCCTGCAAAGCGACATAGGATGTTTATTGCATTAACGATGTAATATCGGTGCAAGTTTTTGTTTATTTTCTGCACTGAATATCTTCCCAAGATGAATTCTGACAAATAGATTGACGATGTTGGACACTAGTTCCATTGAACAGCGGCTATGTGCTAAAGGCACTGTGTGATATTCTCACTGCTGGATTACACCACTGTCAATGACTGAAAATAAGACCATGAACCTGTTTTCTTAATCGTTAATTTTCCACCAGGCATTAATCCACATCACAGAATAATACAGATGAGGGCTTCGGCCTATCGAGTACGCACCGCCGCCTATCTAGCCCCATTGGCCAGCCCTTGGCACATAGCCTCGAATGTCAGGATGTGCCAAGTGCTCATCCAGGTACTTTTTAAAGAATGTGAGGCAACCCGCCTCTACCACCCTCCCAGGCAGCGCGTTCCGGACCCTCACCCCCCTCCCACGCAGCGCGTTCCGGACCCTCACCACCCTCCCAGGCAGCGCGTTCCAGACCCTCACCACCCTCCCAGGCAGCGCGTTCCAGACCCTCACCCCCCTCCCACGCAGCGCGTTCCGGACCCTCACCACCCTCCCAGGCAGCGCGTTCCGGACCCTCACCACCCTCCCAGACAGCGCGTTCCGGACCCTCACCACCCTCCCAGGCAGCGCATTCCAGACCCTCACCACCCTCCCAGGCAGCGCATTCCAGACCCTCACCACCCTCCCAGGCAGCGCGTTCCGGACCCTCACCACCCTCCCAGGCAGCGCATTCCAGACCCTCACCACCCTCCCAGGCTGCGCGTTCCAGACCGTCTCCACCCTCCCAGGCAGCGCGTTCCGGACTCTCACCACCCTCCCAGGCAGCGCATTCCAGACCCTCACCACCCTCCCAGGCAGCGCGTTCCAGACCGTCTCCACCCTCCCAGGCAGCGCGTTCCGGACTCTCACCACCCTCCCAGGCAGCGCATTCCAGACCCTCACCACCCTCCCAGGCAGCGCATTCCAGACCCTCACCACCCTCCCAGGCAGCGCATTCCAGACCCTCACCACCCTCCCAGGCAGCGCGTTCCGGACCCTCACCACCCTCCCAGGCAGCGAGTTCCGGACCCTCACCACCCTCCCAGGCAGCGCGTTCCGGACCCTCACCACCCTCCTAGGCAGCGCATTCCAGACCCTCACCACCCTCCCAGGCAGCGCATTCCAGACCCTCACCACTCTCTGGATAAAAATGTTTTCCTCACATCCCTCCTAAACCTCATACCCCTCACTTTGAACTTGTGTCCCCTCGTAACTGACCCTTCAACTAAGGGGACCAGCTGCTCCCTCTCCACCCTGTCCATGTCCCTCACAATCCTGTCCACCTCGATCAGGTCGCCCCTCAGTCTTCTCTGCTCCAGCGAAAACAACTCAAACCTATCCAACCTCTCTTCATAACTTAAATGTTCCATCCCAGGCAACTTGATGTTGTTTTAAACTTTAAAATCCACATACCTCTCAATGTAACGGAAGAAACAATTTCACGGATCTGGATGATGCTGAGGAGGTCGCGCTTATTGCCCACTCCATGTTGCCCTGGGAAGGGTGATGATAGTCCATCTTTTTGAAGCACTCCGCTCCTTTGTAAGGATTGCCAGGAGATTGACCCAGTGATGCACCTGTGATAAGTCCAAGCCAGGGCAACCTGGAAGCGATTTCCACAACATTTCTGGTTGAAATAAGCTGGGTGAATTGCTGCAGGGTGCCCCCTGTGGGATTGTAGGTGCCGAAGCCACGGTGTGCCGGTGGGAGGGTGGAAGGAGAGGGCAGCGAGGTCAAACATTAGCAGAGAAAGTAAAGGAATGAAAAGTGCACCATTTGAAACCTGCAGAGCTATAAATCTTTACAGAAAATTAGTCCACTAATGGAGTACAATAAAAATATTCCCACGTGTCTTTTTTAAACATTAGGGAGCAGATCCACCACCCATTGAACTAAAGCTCCTTTAACCGTGCATCAATTAGTTTGGTCGACTTGATACTTGAGCTTTTAAAGTTCATCAATAGTGAAATATAGTACAGTGGTTAGCACTGTTGCTTCACAGCCCCAGCCTCTCGGGTTCGATTCCTGGCTTGGATCACTGTCTGTGCGGAGTCTGCACGTTCTCCCCGTGTCTGCGTGGGTTTCCTCCGGGTGCTCCGGTTTCCTCCCACAAGTCCCAAAGACTTAGGTGAATTGGACATTCTGAATTCTCCCTCGGTGTACCCGAACAGGTGCCAGAGTATGGCGACTAGGGGATTTTCACAATAACGTCACTGCAGTGTTGATGTAAGCCTACTTGTGACACTAATAAAGATTATTATTATGAAATAACTATGATGTTTGCAAATGTTCTGTTCCAGAGGGTGAGCGATGCTCTCAAAGAAGCTCGGTCTGCGAGGCAACAACAGCAGCTGGTGAAACGGAAATCTCTGAGGTTTTCGAAGCCCTGAGGTTTTATCTACTATTACCCATTGCACTAAATTAATGTCCAATTTCTGCTTTTCCAGGAAACTGTACTTTGCACTATATATTTTCTTACTTCAAATGAAATATGTATCTTAAAATATGAATTCTGTGGTATGATTGTACCTATTCTATGTAAAAGAATGGGCAAGCTCGTATGGAATGGAAATCAACATTATCTTGTGTCTTAATGTTGATAACTTCAAATTTTGCACAATCAGAAATCTTTCATGCATTTGATAAAAATAAATCCATGTATAATATGTTGCAAATAAAGAGTACATGTTATGTCGATATTGTGTTTCCGTCTGGTTGTTCATACACTCTGATAAATGCTGAGCATCTAGTTAAGAATAACCATACCAATCCTATTCCTAAATGGAAGGACAGTGAATCGTACTTTCTCAACTTGGACAACTATTGCTAAAGAGAAGCTTCAACTGTTTAAAATTCTGCAGTTTTAAGGATTCTTTGAAGTTCACATTGTTAGGATTCCTGAAAATTCCAATAATTTGCTAGACTGAGGGAAGACTACTAAACCACAGGAGTGAGAACATGGACCAATAGGTATCTTTTATGTTAAAACTATCTTTAATTTAAATGCAGAATCAGTCACATTAGCAACACAGTGTTATCTTTTCAATTAACAGTTAAAACTGTTCTTAAATAAAAGAGAAAATAAAAGTTTAATTCCCTGTCTACACCTGCCACTATATATTCCAATTAAGCAAACAAATACAGTTCAAATGTCACTTATAAATAAAGTTAACATTCAGTGTTACTTGCTTCTCTGTGCAGACCTTTGGAGAGAGAGACCCTTTCAGGAACAACCTAAAAATCCATCTTGTCCTACTCCAACCCTATGGCAAACTGCAGACAGACCTGGCTCCTCCCATTAAGTACATCATCTATCCCAAGCAAAAGCATTCTCCAGCCTCCTCCCACTAAGGTGTCCCATGACCTGTTTAGCTGGAACAAAACACAATCCCTCATAAATTATCTATACTCCAGGATCCTCCTAAAACATCAACAATATTCCATTAGCCATCTATATGTAAACAAATAAATGGTTGAAATCAATAAATACCCTGCCTTTATGGCCCCATAATCACTGATTTAGTAGACATACTGCCTGAACCCAAGGTTTTTAATAACATTCCTGCAACAAAATATAACAATTTCCTACATTCATCGCAACACTTCAACATCAAAGTCTTATCAGACCAGTTCTACACTTCTGGTGAGAGAGAGAGTCAGATAGCTGTATCATGCAAAACTCATCCGGTCCAGTTTTTTGATTGGCTTCACTAACCGATATCTGTGCAGTTGGCCGTATGGATTTGCTCAAATATTGATCAGTCACAGAAAGCTACCTCCACCAGTCCTAAACAAAAGGCCCTATGAAGCCGGACCATTGGACTTGTACACATCAAACCGAGCAAAACGTAAATGGTTTTCTGGAACTGCATCCGCCATTTTCTTCACTCATCAGCATTTAGAGTTAGAAATTTTAGTCACAAATCGTGTGCACTGACAAATCACTAAATCTACCCAGAGTTAGTTATCTAAAATATGGAAATGCCTGCCTGAATTCCCTCCCCCACACAGCCCTACTTGATAGTTTAATTTTGGAGTTTACCTTTGAATTTTTAATTGTTTTCTGACTTCGCCGCTTCGCATTCTCTCTTCTCCTGCTCCCTCTGCTGTCTGTCTACTTTTGTCTGTTTCCTCGCCCTCAATTCCTCCCCACTAGAATGTACTTGTTTTAGCAGAATATATTTTTCTTGCTCAAGATTAAATGTTTCCCATTGCTGTTCTGTTGTTGTTTTGCAATAGTTAGATGTTTTATTTTCCCAAGTTCTATTCTCAGCTTCTCAAAATAAACCTTTCTCCAACCTGTTCCCATAGTTTCATCATCTGTCATTTTGACGTCAATGCAGCGTTTCACCGAGTGTGGCATCAAAGAGCCCGAGCAAAACTGGCGTCAATGGGAATCGGGGGACACTCTGCTGGCTGGAATCATATCTGACAAAAAGGAAGATGGTTGTGGTGCTTGGAGGTCAATCATCTCGGCTCCTGGGCATCACTACAGGAGGTCTTCAGTGTAGTGTCCTAGATCCAACCACCTTCAGCTGCTTCATCATTGACCTCCCTCCCATCATAAGGTCAGAAGTGCGGATTTTCGCAGATACTACATAATGTTCAGCACCATTCGCGACTCCTCAGATACTGAAGCAGTCCATATCCAAATGCAACAAGACCTTGATAATATCCAGGCCTGGGCTGACAAGTGACAAGCAACATTCGTGCCACACGCGTACCAGGCAACGACCATCTCCAACAAGAGAGAATCTAACCATCACCCCTTGACATTCAATGACATGACCATCACTGAATCCCCCACTATCAACTTCCTGGGGGTTACTATTGACCAGAAACTGAACTGGGCTAGCCATATAATGGAATACTCTCCACTTTCTTGGGTGAGGGCAGCTCCCAAAACACCCGAAAAGCTCAACACCATTCAGGACAAAGCAGTCCGATTAATTGGCACCCCATCGACAAACATTCAGTCCCTCCACCACCGACGATCAGTGGCAGCCGTGTGTACCGTCTGCAAGATGCACTGCAATAACTTACCAAGGTTCCTCAGGCAGCACCTTCCAAACCTACGATCACTACCATCTAGAAGGACAAGGGCAGCAGATACCTGGGAACCCCACCACCTGGAGGTTCCCCTCCAAGTCACTCACCACCCTGACTTGGAAATATATCGTCGTTACTTCACTGTCACTGGGTCAAAATACTGGAACATAGTTTACTGGGGTCATAGTTTGAGGATAAGGGGTAAACCTTTCAGGACTGATCTGAGGAGAGATGTCTTCGCCCAGAGAGTGGTGACTCTGTGAAATTTGCTGCCACAAAGTAGTTGAGGCCAAAATGTGATGTAATTTCAAGAGGAAATTAGATATAGCTCTTGGGGCTAATGGGATCAACGGATATGGGAAAGGCGGGATCAGGATATTAAACTTGATGATCAGCCATGATCATAATGAATGGCGGAGCAGGCTCGAAGGGCTAAATGGCCTCGTCCTTCTATTTTCTATGTAACTCCATCGCTAACAGCACTGTGGATGTACTTACACCACACTCCTGCAGCTTGCCACTACCTTCTAAAGGGGCAATAAAAATGCTGGTCTAGCCAGCGACACCCATATCCCGTAAAATACATTTTTTAAAATTGCGTCAATGTGTACTATTTTAAGGTCGCTATTGCCTAGGTGTTCCCCTATTATTATTTCTCTTTTCTGCTCTGTTCTGTTCCACCATTACTAGATCCGAATCAAATCTTCCCTGTCCAAGTAATGTCAGGGTAATTGAACTCCTCCATGACTAGGACATGTTGATTAAACTCTTACATAGATACATAGAAGATAGGAAAGTCAGGGAACCAAGAGGTGAAGTAATCAGTGAGAAACGTAGCTGCTTAGGAATACAAAAAAGCATGAAAAGACAGAACTCAGGAGAGGTTACGATAGTCCCCATCTCACAAAATATGACACAGTGTATGGAAAGGCTCAGTAAACCAAGGTCCACCACACTAAGAAAATAAAGAGGGACGGTCAATAGAGAATTATAGGTGCTCTATTTAAATGCGCGCAGTGTACGGAACAAGGTAGATGAGCTTGTGGCCCAGATTGTGACTGGCAGGTATATGGTAGGCATCACAGAGACGTGGTTGCAGGGGGTTCAGGACTGGCATTTAAACATCCAGGAATTCACAACCTATCGAAAAGACAGAGAGGGGGCGGGGTTGCCTTGTTAATTAGGAATTAAATTAAATCAATAGCACTAAACGACATAGGGTCAGATGATGTGGAGTCTGTGTGGGTAGAGTTGAGGAACCACAAAGGCAGAAAAAACCATAATGGGAGTTCTGTACAGGCCTCTTAACAGTGGTCAGGGGCACAAAATGCACCACGAAATAGAAAGTGCATGTCAGAAAGGCAAGGTCACTGATCATGGGGGACTTCAATATGCAGGTGGACTGGGTAAATAATGTTGCCAGTGGACCCAAAGAAAGGGAATTAATTGAATGTTTCCAGGAGGGCTTTTTTGAACAGCTTGTGATGGAGCCCACGAGCGAACAGGCCATCCTGGACTTAGTGTTATGTAATGAGCCAGACTTAATAAAAGATCTTAAAGTAAGGGAACACTTAGGAGGCAGTGATCATAATATGATAGAATTCAGTCTGCAATTTGAAAGAAAGAAGGTAGAATTAGATGTAAAGGTGTTACAGTTAAATAAAGGTAACTACAGGGGCATGAGGGAGGAACTGACAAAATTCGACTGGGAGCAGAGCCTAGTGGGAAAGACAGTAAAACAGCAATGGCAGGAGTTTCTGGGAGTAATTGAGGACACAGTACAGAGGTTCATCCCAAAGAAACGAAAGGTTATCAGAGGGGGGATTAGGCAGCCATGGCTGACAAAGGAAGTCAGGGAATGCATCAAAGCAAAAGAGAAAGCCTATAATGTGGCAAAGAGTAGTGGGAAGTCAGAAGATTGGGAAGGCTACAAAAACAAACAGGATAACAAAGAGAGAAATAAAGAAAGAGAGGATCAAATATGAAGGTAGGCTAGCCAGTAACATTAGGAATGATAGTAAAAGTTTCTTTAAATACATTAAAAACAAACGGGAGGCAAAAGTAGACATTAGGCCGCACCAAAATGACGCTGGTAATCAAGTAATAGGAGACAAGGAAATAGCTGAGGAACTAAATAAGTACTTTGCGTCAGGGTTGGATTAGGACAAGTCAGCATGGATTTAGTAAGGGGAGGTCGTGCCTGACAAACATGTTAGAGTTCTTTGAAGAGATGACATAGGTTAGACCAAGGAGACCAAGGGATGTTATCTAACTTGACTTCCAAAAGGCCTTTGATAAGGTGCCTCACGGGAGACTGCTGAGTAAAATGAGGGTATTCGAGGCAAGGTACTAACATGGATTGACGATTGGCTGTCAGGCAGAAGGCAGAGAGTTGGGATAAAAGGTTCTTTTTCGGAATGGCAACCGGTGACGAGTGGTGTCCCGCAGGGTTCAGTGTTGGGGCCACAGCTGTTCTCTTTATATATTAACGATCTAGATGACGGGACTGGGGGCATCCTGGCTAAGTTTGCCGATGATACAAAGATAGGTGGAGGGGCAGGTAGTATTGAGGAGGTGGGGAGGCTGCAGAAAGATTTAGACAGTTTAGGAGAGTGGTCCAAGTGGCTGATGAAATTCAACGTGGACAAGTGCGAGGTCTTGCACTTTGGAAAAAAGAATAGAGGCGTGGACTATTTTCTAAACGGTGACAAAATTCATAATGCTGAAGTGCAAAGGGACTTGGGAGTCCTAGTCCAGGATTCTCGAAAGGTAAACTTGCAGGTTGAGTCCGTAATTAAGAAAGCAAATGCAATGTTGTCATTTATCTCAAGAGGCTTGGAATATAAAAGCAGGGATGTACTTCTGAAGCTTTATAAAGCTGTAGTTAGACCCCATTTAGAATACTGTGAGCAATTTTGGGCCCCACACCTCAGGAAGGACATACTGGCACTGGAGCGGGTCCAGCGGAGATTCACACGGATGATCCCAGGAATGGTAGGCCTAACATACGATGAACGTCTGAGGATCCTGGGATTATATTCATTGGAGTTTAGGAGGTTGAGGGGAGATCTAATAGAAACTTACAAGATAATGAATGGCTTAGATAGGGTGGACGTAGGGAAGTTTCCATTAGCAGGGGAGACTAGGACCCGGGGGCACAGCCTTAGAATAAAAGGGAGTCACTTTAGAACAGAGATGAGGAGAAATTTCTTCAGCCAGAGAGTGGTGGGTCTGTGGAATTCATTGCCATAGAGGGCAGTGGAGGCCGGGACGTTGAGTGTCTTTAAGACAGAAGTTGATAAATTCTTGATTTCTCGAGGAATTAAGGGCTATGGAGAGATCGCAGGTAAATGGAGTTGAAATCAGCCATGATTGAATTGTGGAGTGGACTCGATGGGCCGAATGGCCTTACTTCCGCTCCTATGCCTTATGGTCCTATAGGAGCAGGAGGAGGCCCTTCAAGCCTGCTCCGCCATTCATCACCATCATGACTGATCATCCAACTCAATTGCCTAATCCTGCTTTCTCCCCATAGCCTTTGATCCCATTCTCCCCAAGTGCTATATCCAGCCACCTCTTGAATATATTCAAAGTTTTAGCATCAACTACTTCCTGTGGCAATGAATTCCACAGGCCCACCACTCTTTGTGTGAAGAAGTGTCTCCTTATGTCTGTCCGAAATGGTTTACCATGAGTCCTCAGGCTGTGACCCCCTCGTTCTGGACACGCCCATCATTGGGAACATCTTCCCTGCATCTACCCTGTCTAGTCCTGTTAGAATTTTATAAGTCTCTATGAGATCCCCCCTCATTCTTCTG
This sequence comes from Scyliorhinus torazame, assembly GCF_047496885.1. Lineage (NCBI taxonomy): Eukaryota > Metazoa > Chordata > Chondrichthyes > Carcharhiniformes > Scyliorhinidae > Scyliorhinus > Scyliorhinus torazame. The sequence continues at coordinate 34,576,992 of NC_092736.1, read as the reverse complement.
AACTCCAGCAATAACAATCCCAACCAAGTCAATCTCTCCTCATGACAGTCCCGCCATCCCTGGAATCAGTCTGGTAAACCTTCGCTGCACTCCCTCGAGAGCAAGAACATCCTTCCTCAGAGAAGGAGACCAAAACTGCCCACAATACTCCAGGTGTGGCCTCACCAAGACCCTGTACAATTGCAGCAACACATCCCTGCTTCTATACTCGAAACCGCTCGCAATGAAGGCCAACATACCGTTAGCTTTCTTTACCGCCTGCTTCACCTGCATGCTTACCTTCAGCGACTGGTGCGCAAGGACACCCAGGTCCCGCTGCACACTCCCCTCTCCCAATTTACAACCATTCAGGTAGTAACGAGAGCCAGTGCAGACTCGATGGGCCAAATGGCCTCCTTCTGCACTGTAAATTCTATGATCCTCTATGAACCTTCCTCTTTTTGCTTCCAAATTGAATGACCCCACACTTATCCAAATTATACTGCATCTGCCATTGGCCTGCTGAGGTACCCTCAACAATGACGCTAGTGTAAACAGTAAAGTCGGCTTTACTAGACTCAGAACTATGCTCGAGCTGAGACATGTGCTGACTGCTGCACAGCCCACAAGGCAGCCCCTTCTATATGGCTCACAGATGGGCGGAGCCAGAGGCGGAGTCCCCAGGGTTCCAGGCCCGGTCTTAAAGGGGACATCACCTTACATGATGACAAGGCGGTAACCGTTCATCACACTTGCCCACTCGCCCAACCTGTCCATATCTTGCTGTAGGATCCCTGCATCCTCGTCACAATTCACCCTCCCACCTAGTTTGGTATCATCTGCAAACTTTGAGATGTTACATTTTGTTCCCTCATCCAAATCATTAATATATTGTTATGGGCCAGGGTTTAGAGAACCCCAAAGTGTATCATGGAGTTCACCTGACCCACAACTTTGAATAGATTGTGGTATGGGGAGCACACGGCCCACTCTACAGGTGTGGGACAGCAGAAATGGAAAAGTATTTTTCAAAGCAAAACAATGTTTATTCTATGAACTCAAGTTAACCTTTTTAAACATGCAGTGAACATCTTAGCAATCATCAATTCAAATACAACCCCCAAAGAATACAACACTAAGTAAACCTTAAGCTGTCCTTTTAACATCCATAAGACTTAAAAAAAGAAATTTTAACAGAAGCTCATCAGGTTAAAGTCACTTCTGAGAGCAGTTATTAGTTTTAAATCACCAAAGGATCGATTTACAGTCTTTAGATTACAGAGAGAAAGACTAATACCCCTTCTGGCTGTGACTGCAGCTATCCAGCTCTGAAAATGAAATTAAAACACACCCTGCAGCAAACAGCCTAAAACGAAAGTAAAAACCTGACAGACAGCCCAGCTCCACCCACTCTCTGACATCACTGCCGTAATAAACACCCATTTCTTAAAGGTACTCTCACTACAGATATTTATATACACACCCATTTAAAAACACCCATTTCTTAAAGGTACTCTCTCATGACAATATATTGTGAATCGCTGGGATCCCAGCACCGATCCCTGTGGTACCCCACTGGTTACTGCCTGCCAATTTGATAAGGACCCATTAGTCCCTACTCTTTGTTTCCCCTCTGCCAGCCAGTTTTTTATCCACCTCAATACATTTCCCCCAATCCCATGCACTTTAATTTTGTACAATAATCTCTTATGTGGGACTTTGTCAAACGCCTTTTGAAAGTCCAAATATACCACATCGACTGGCTCCCCCTTGTCGACTGTACTGGTTACCTCTTCAAAGAATTCCAACAGATTTGTCAAGCATGATTTTCCCTTCATAAATCCATGCTGACTCTGACTGATCCTGCCACTGCTTTCCAAATGTTCCGCTATAAAGTCCTTGATAATGGATTCAAGCATTTCCCCCACTGCCAATGTTAGGCTTACTGGTCTATAATTCCCTGCTTTCTCTCTACCTCCCTTTTGGAATATCGGAGTGATGTAAGCTACCCTCCAATCTGCAGTTGAGGAATTCAAGCAAAGCCAATGTTACTTCTCGGTAAAAAAATTTCACCTTTCATGACTATGGGGTGTTCCAAAGCTCTTTGCAATGAAGCACTTTTTGAAGCATAGTCAAAATAGAGTCGTGGGATATTTTGCATCCACATTCTATCTACTGCCAAACATTCACTCACAACTAACATCGGAATCAGATTGTATGCTCATTTATCTAATTTCTGACTGCTGATTTTCCTCGTGTCTGGTGGTCACAAGTTGGCAGTAATTTTAAAATTGCCCTTTTATTTCTCTCCTGACCAAAGAGGAGCTGGGACAATGTTTTATTTAAGGAAGGCTGATAGTGGGGCGGCATAGCTGAACCAAGTGAGCAATCGCGAGTCTGTTGTGTAAATGGCTGGAGCAGAGAGGGGTGGATCTGGCAGGAAGTGGGGGAGAGGGATGGAAAAAAGTTCAGGGTTAAAACTCTTGACCGGTGCTGAAAGACTCTTCCGCTGAATTCACATCAAAGGAAGATTGGTTCCGTCGTGATTAATGCTGGCAGAAGAGGATCTCTATGGAGTTGAGCCGAGTGTCTGGCAACTAATAATTGGGAGAACGGAGATTTGGAATGGGGGAGAATGGAAATTTCTTGTAATCTTTTATGGAATGAGCACGTTGCTGGTTAGATTTATTGCCCATTGCTAATTTCCCTTCAGAAGGTGGTGGTCAGCTGTTTTGAACTGCTGCAGTCCATGTGGTGTAGGTATACCCAGAGTGCTGTGAGGGAGGGAGGTCCAAGATTTTGACCCAGCAACAGTGAAGGAACGACAATATATTTCCAAGTCAGGGTGGTGAGTGACTTGGAGGGGAACCTCCAGGTGGTGGGGTTCCCAGATACCTGCTGCCCTTGTCCTCGGTGGTAGAGGTTGTGGGTTTGGAAGGTGCTGTCTAGGAGCCTTGGTGAGTTACTGCGATATAGCATGTAGATGGTACTGTGCGAGTGTGACAGAAGATGAAATGGGGGAGGGGATGGATGGGGTAGGGGAAGAGGAAGGTGAATATTGGCAGAGATGTCTCTTGAGGTCACCATGTTGGTGTGAGGAGCAGCCACTTAAGGAGGGTGTTGGCGAAATGGGAAGTTCAAGTACGAGAGTGGTGTCAGGAGCGCTCTTGGAGGAAATGCAGAATGGGAATCTTCCCCAACCCCTCCTGCCCCCCCACCCCATCCCTACCTGCCCCACGCAAATTGTAGGAAAGGAGTTAACAGTGTTCAAATCTTAAAGTAGATGTGAAATCAACTGAAGAAAGATGTTTCTAATTTACAGTTAAATTATCTCAGAATTGAAGCTAGAAAATAGGAGGCTAGTGCAGTTAAATACGTGGCTAAACTGGTGGTGGAGGAGGGAGGGTTTCAGATTTCTGTACCATTGGGATCTCTTTCGGTGCAGGAGTCACCTGTACAAGAAGGACGGGTTGCATCTAAACTGGAGAGGCACCAATATCCAGGCTGGGAGGTTTGCTGGAGTCACTCGGGAGGATTTAAACTAGTATAACTGAATCCCCTGACCTACGCTAGCTACGCTGACCCCTGCCCTTGGCGCCTGACTGTTTCCCGCCCGAGTGCTCGGGCCCTCCCCCGACACACCAAGGACCCATTAACCTGATTGTATCTCCCCGTGCCGTTTCAAGTCCCTTAACCAGCCCCTAGCCCATCCCCCTATCAGAGCCCCGATCTCCCGTCGCCGAAAGATACCAAGTGCAGGGCCCCCTTTGCAGGCCCCCCACCCCCCGCCTCGTTGCAATCTCCCTAAATCACCCTAAGCAGTGCGCCCTCCAGACCCCGCTCTCTGTCCAGGCTGAAAACAATCTTGGATAAAACATTACAGTACCGGATAATTTAACGAACCGTCGCCACACAACAGCTCTGAGAGCCCAGAGTCCTTTAGTTCAAGTCCAGCTTCTTTTAATAAAAGTCCACTCCTAGTCAGAGCCAGTTAGGTTAACAGGCCGCCGCCACTGTACAGCACTGAAAAAACTAAGTGCCCGTAAGTCCAGCTTATTATCTTTAATAAAGGCCCAAACCTGTTCTGGTGTCTCAAAGTAGTGATGGAGTTCCTCAAACGTGACTCAAAACTTCGCAGGATACACATTCCAAACCTCACCTGTTTGTAGAGGGCTGCCTTTACCTTGATGAATCCTGCACGCCTCTTGGTCAGCTCCGTTCCCAAGTCCTGGTAGATGGGCACCTCGCTGTTCTCCCATCTGCTGCTCCTCTCCGCCTTGGCCCATCGCAGCACGCGTTCCCGGTCAGCCAGCCGGTGAAAGCGGACCACCAAGGCCCTCGGTCGGTCGCCCGTCCTGGGCTTCCTTGTGGGGGCTCTATGCGCCCCATCCAACTCCAGGGGTCAAGGGAGGGCCTCCGGTCCCATCAGCGCCTCGAGCATACCCATCACGTATGCGCCCACATTCGACCCTCACAGCCCTCGGGGAGGCCCACGATCCTCAGGTTCTGCCTCCTGGCTCTATTCCCCAGCTCTTCAAGCTGCTCCTGCATCCTCCTCTGGCGAGAGTTCAGCCCCTCCACCTCGTGCTCCAGCTCCGTTACCATGTCCGCCTGGGTGGAGAGCTTCACCTCGACCTCCCTGAGCGCCTTCTCTTGGACCGCCTGCGCCTCGACCATTCGGTCCATCACCGCCCTCATCGGGTCAAACGTGTCCCTCTTCAGTACGGCAAAGCAATTCCTGACGAACTCCATCTGTTGCTCCCTTGGCCAGTGAGCCTCTGCTCCCTGGTCCCTGCCGCCCGCCATGCTTCGCCGCCCGGTCTGGGGTCCCCGTTGCTCCTGCTTCGATCCTTGCCGCTCCATTCGACCACTTCTGGTCCAGCTGTCCATACCCCGGGGGGGAAAGCCTCTTCCCTGTCATCCCCTCCACCGATTCAGGTCGCCAGGTCCCGAAAAAGTCCGTTGGAACAGGTCCGTTTGCCCATCGCGGGCGGGAGCGATCCGACCTGTGACCTGCTTCCTCAAGGGTACCACCGGAAGTCTTTTGAGTCTGAATAACTTTGAAGTAAAATTTGATCCTTGATCTGATTGAATTTCTGTAGGTAGTAAAGAATTTAAGTAACTCCTCCACAATCCATTTAGCTGTAATACTACGTACTGGAATGGCCTCTGGAAACCTAGTAGACACATCCATTATAGTCAAAAGATATTGATTCCCACATTTTGTTTTAGGAAGCGGTCTTACACAATCAATTAGGACCCTTGTAAAAGGTTCCTCAAATGCTGGAATGGGTATTAAGGACGCTGGTTTTATCACTGCTTGAGGTTTCCCTATCACTTGATATGTGTGACATGATTGACAAAATTTAATTACATCTTTATGTAGTCCAGGCCAATAAAAATATTTCTGGATTTCAGCTTGAGTTTTCCTTATTCCCAAATGACCTCCCACTGGTACCTCATGTGCAACTCGCAACACCTCCCTTCTATACCCTACCGGGAATACTACTTGATGAACTTCTGCCCACTTTTCATCCGCCTGCATATGTACAGGTCTCCATTTTCTCATCAAGACATCACTTTTACGGTAATAACACTCTGGTATACTCTCAGATTCCTCTTCCGTATATACTTTCTGATATATCCGTTTTATTTCTACATCTTTCTGTTGTAACTCCGCCAATTTTCCTGAACTAAAAATATCCGCCTCATCCTCCAACTGTTCTTGTTCTTTTTCAACCATCTGATCAAAAATCGTTTCTGATAATTGCACTTCAACTTCATCTTCACTCTTTGATTTCTCCTCTTGTCTTAACCTGTGACTTTGCGACCTTGTTATTACACAATCCGGAAAAATCCCAGGATATTCGTCCTGATTTTCCACTGGCTTATCACCACAGTAGGCATCACTCCCACCTGCGATCCAGCGATATCATTACCCAAGATAAACTGTATTCCTGGACAATATAGTTTATCTATTACTCCTACTACCACTTCACCACTCTTCACCGGACTTTCCAACCTTACCTTATATAATGGAACACTACTCCTCTCACCCTGAATTCCACATATCACCACCTTTTTTGGCAACATTCTTCCCTAACTACATAATTCCTCATCTCTTAGCATTAAAGATTGACTAGCCCCTGTATCTCTTAATATTGTGACTTCTTTACCTGCTCCTCCTGATACACATGAGTAAACTTTACCCACACAAGTAAATTCTTTAAAGACATCTGGCACCTCCTTAACAATTACTTCTTGATCAGGCTGTAAAATCATTTGCACCTCCTTCGCTTCCCTTGGGCTTTCCTTTACCACTTTAACAAACCCCACTGTCTTATCCGGTTTTACCACATCAGCCTTCCCAGTGCTTTTCTTCAACCACCAACACTGTGACTTTACATGGCCTAGTTGATTACAGTGAAAACATCTGAAACTTTTCATTTCTCTTCCACCCTCCTGGATTTCTTTTTTAATCTGAGGTACACTCCCTTTATTATTTCCCATCAGATCACCTTTACCTTTACCACTTGAGTATTTCTCATGTCCCCAGTTTCTATACCTCCCCTGCTGAAACTGAAGTCGGAAACCAATCTTTGATTTATGAACTAATTCATAATCATCTGCCATTTCTGCTGCTAATCTCGCAGTTTTAACTCTCTGTTCTTCCACATGAGTTCTCACTACATCAGGAATTGAATTTTTAAACTCCTCCAATAGTATAATTTCTCAGAGCTTCATACGTTTGGTCTATTTTCAAAGCCTTTATCCACCTATCAAAATTACTCTGTTTGAACCTTTCAAACTCCATGTATGTTTGACCAAATTCTTTCCTTAAATTTCTAAACCTTTGTCTGTCAGCTTCAGGCACTAGCTCATATGCACTTAAGATGGACTTCTTCACCTCCTCATACGTTCCAGATACCTCCTCCGATAGTGATGCAAACACTTCACTAGTCCTACCTACCAGCTTTGTTTGAATCAGTAACACCCCACATGTCCTGTGGCCATTGCATTTGTTTGGCTATCTTCTCAAATTAAATGAAAAAGGCTTCTACCTCCTTCTCGTCAAACCTTGGCAATGCTTGGACATATTTAAATAGATCTCCACCACATCTTCGACTATGACGCTCTGTTTCATTATCCTCATACATCTCCTCCAACTGTACGTGTCCCTTTGCGTCTGCCAATTTCAACTGATTTTCATGTTTCAGAGCCATTTTCCGAAGTTCAAACTCTCTTTTTTCCTTTCCTCGCTATCTCTTTCTTTGTTTCTTTCTTCTCTCTCCTTTTCTTTTTCCTCTCTATCTCTTTCTTTTTCTTTAATTGTATATTCAAGCCGCTTTAATTCTTTTTCGTGTTCAAGTTGCTTTAATTCTTTTTCATGTTTAAATTGCTTAATCTGCATCTGGAGCTTTGCCATATCTAATCAGTCAGAATGTATCACAGGCAAACGTAAATGCGCAGGTACCGCGTTAAGTACCTCACCTTTTCGTATTTTGCTAGGCAGTGTTAACTGCAATGCTTTTGCCAAACCTAACAGCCTGTTTTTAGTCTCTGTCCGTAAGGTATTACGTGTCACCGTGTCCACCCCCAAAAACTTCTGAGCCTCCGAAAGAGCCATTGTTCACAACACTCTCTCCACTTAAACTAAAATACCACACCGGAAAAGCAACAATCCTTCACTGTCTTTAAGTTCACAAAAGCCAATCCAATAGATCGACTTTTATCTCCCTCGAGCCCCCAATTGTTATGGGTGAGGCGTTTTCAGAACCCCAAAATGTATCATGGAGTTCAACCAACCTCTCCCTTTAATGGATTGTTTCTTTTGAAGCACACGGCTTGTTCCCCAGGTGTGATATTACAATTATGAACACGTGGTTTTTAACACAAAACAATGTTTATTCCATGAACTCAACATAACCTTTTAAATAAACATTTGATCCCTTAACACCCCTTACTTCAAAGATAACCCCGAAAATAACAACACTAAATAATCCCTCAAAATGTTCCTTCAAACATCCAAAAGACTTCACCTGTAACAACAGGCGTGAGGTTACATTCAATATGCTTACACTCTTTGGATTTGCAGACATCCACAGACCAGCTCTGTGTTTTCTTCTTGCAGCTCACTGGAAACACACAGACACACTCAAGCTGCTCTCTCAAACTGAAACCAAAAGCAGAAGTGAGCTCAGCTCCCCCCCCCCGCCCCCCCCCCCCCGTGACATCACGTCAGTAATATGATCAGCTTCATTTGTTAAAGGTACATTTCTTCAACATCCAATTCTTAAAGGCATTCTCACATGACAGGAGTATAAAGTTGTTTGTTGTGTACATAAACGATTTGGAGGAAAATGTAGCCAGTCTGATTAGTAAGTTTGCGGATGACACCGAGGTTGGTGGAGTGGCAGATAGTGTTGAGGATTGTCAGAGGATACAGCAGGACACAGATAGGTTGGGGACTTGGGCAGAGAAATGGCAAATGGAGTTTAATCCGGACAAATGTGAGGTAATGCATTTTAGTAGGTCTGACATAGAGGGGAAATATACAGCAATTGGCTAAACTCTTAGGAATATAGAAAGTCAGAGATCTGGGCGTGCAGCTCCACAGATATTTGAAGGTGGCAACACAAGTGGACAAGGTAGTCAAGAAAGCATACGGCATGCGTGCCTTCATTGGACGGGGCATCGAGTATAAAAACTGGCAAGTCCTGCGACAGTTGTATAGAACCTTGGTAAGGCCACACTTGGAATATTGCGCACAATTCGGGTCGGCACACTACCAGAAGGATGTGGAGGCTTTGCAGAGGAGGTTTACCAGGATGTTGCCTGGTCTGGAGTGTGTTAGCTATGTGGAGAGGCTGAATAGACTCGAACTGTTTTCATTACAACGACTGAGGTTGAGGGGTAACCTGATGGGAGGTCTACAAGATTATGAGGGGCATGGGCAGCATGGTAGTGGTTAGCACTGTTGCTTCACAGCTCCAGGGTCCCAGGTTTGATTCTTTGATTCCGGCTTGGGTCACTGTCTGTGCGGAGTCTGCGCGTTCTCCCCGTGTCTGCGTGGGTTTCCTCCGGGTGCTCCGGTTTCCTCCCACAAGTCCCGAAAGACGTGCTGCTGGGTAAATTGGACATTCTGAATTCTCCCTCCGTGTACCCGAACAGGTGCCGGAATGTGGCGACTAGGGGCTTTTCACAGTAACTTCATTGCAGCGTTAATGTGAGCCTACTTGTGCCAATAAAGTTTATAAAACAAAATATAAAAGATAGTGGATGGACAAGCACTCTTTCCCAGGGTGGAGGGGTCACTCACCAGGGGGCAGAGGTTTAAGGTCCATAGGGCAATGTTTAGAGGAGATGTTCGAGGCAGGATTTTTACACAGAGGGTGGTGAGTGCCTGGATCGCGTTGCCAGGGGAGGTTGTGGAAGCAGATACATTAACGCAGTTCAAAAGGCATCTTGACAAACACATGGTTCCCAGTTTCTAACAGTAAAAGTGATCAATTTACACAGAACTAGAATGGAAGCTGTGAGATTCACCCAATTCATTCCAAGTCAATTCAACGTGAAAAGCTAGTGTAATTTCTGTGTCTGGTGCCGAGACTTTGAATCTCTTCTGCTGGAGAAACTGCAGATGAACACACATTTGTTCAAATGCGCTGGAATGCTGAACAGCACTCTGTCTCCCCCTGTCAAGGCAGCAGCCTCATTCAGCTGTAATACCTGAGCACACCATGTGGGGGCGCACTGGTCCCATAAATTGGAATGGTCTCAAAACTTAGACGTTGGAATGAAAGTAACATTTGATTCCTCTTGATGATCTACACTCCGGAGAGGTTTTTGCCCAAGGACATTTCAATATTGAAACGCTTTATCCTGTCCTAATGTCTAGATGGCTTGTTCCTTATTAACAACAGAATCAAAGGGGATGGGGAGTGGGAGGGAACATAAGAACATAAAAACTAGGAGCAGGAGTAGGCCATCTGGCCCCTAGAGCCTGCTCCGCCATTCAATGATATCATGGCTGATCTTTTGTGGACTCAGCTCCACTTTCCGGCCCGAACGCCATAACCCTTAATCCCTTTATTCTTCAAAAAACTATCCATCTTTATCTTGAAAACATTTAATGAAGGAGCCTCAACTGCTTCACTGGGCAAGGAATTCATAGATTCACAACCCTTTGGGTGAAGAAGTTCCTCCTAAACTCGGTCCTAAAAAGGTGGATTGAGGTGCAAGATCGGCAATGATTGTGGTGAATGGCAGGCTCGGTGGAATGAATGACCTACACCTCCGAGCTCTTATGATCAAATCCTGTTAATATCGCAAAAGTAGATATTGGATCAGCTCTCCCGAGAAGTTCAATCGCTATCATCCCTAAGTACGTGCGAATTACTGAAACATCGTAACTATCGACCGATCATCACATCCTCAAGGTGCTGAAGTATTACCCAAACGGAGCGAGGACTAAACCAAAATGGCGGAGTTATTTAATGGGTAAGTAGAATCTTTCCATTCTAGATTTTGTTGCTTCACCTATCATCAGTCTCTGGTTAATCCCAATTTTATTTCCAAAAGAAAACGCGGTGATGGAGATTCTGACGTTTCAAAGACTTTGGAGAGTCTTACCTCTAAGTCTACATTTTAACTCCGTCATTCGTGGACACACAACGATCCCGAAAGCTCACTCTGGATGTCCTACCTCTGCAGTCCCAGGGGTGGCTCAAGGATCGGGGTGGGAAGGAAGAAATCGTGAGCATTCCAAAAGAGTACATTCACCTTGGCGCAGTCTCTACTCCTGATTCCTCAAGTGGCTGAAGGACTCTCGGGAATATCACAAACCTGTCTGTGCAAAGCAGCGCCTGATTGAAGATGATTCACTTTTAATTTTTGGAAAATTCAAGCCTCCTAATTAGCACGGTGACAGAGGGTCCTTTCTCCTTCAGTGTAGCTGCTGGATTTGGCCGTTAACGGCCACGATCCTGGACCTCAGCAGGTGATAGGATTCTTATGATTCCCATTCTTCCAATTTAATGCGTTGCTCAATTAAAAATATTTAACATAATCTCATCCACCACCTTAAACATTTGCTAATTCCACGACCGGCACGCCAGCGCACAGTGGCAGCCGTGTGTACCATCTACAAGATGCACCGCAGGAACTCACCAAGGCTCCTAGACAGCACCTTCCAAACCCACAACTACCACCATCTAGAAGGGCAAGGGCAGAAGATACCTGGGAACCCCACCCACTGGAGGTTCCCCTCCCAGTCACTCACCATCCTGACTTGGAAATATATCGGCCGTTCCTTGGCTGTCAAAATCGTGGAACTCTCTCCCTAACAGCTGTGGGTATACCTACACCACATGGATTGCAATGGTTCAGTCGACAGTTAGGAAGGCAAATGCAATGTTAGCATTCATGTCGAGAGGGCCAGAATACAAGAGCAGGGATGTACTTCTGAGGCTGTAGGACGCTCTGGTCAGACCCCATTTGGTGTATTGTGAGCAGTTTTGGGCCCCGTATCTAAGGAAGAATGTGCTGACCTTGGAAAGGGTCCAGAGGAGGTTCACAAGAATGATCCCGGAATGAAGAACTTGTCGTATGAGGAATGTTTGAGGACTCTGGGTCTGTACTCGTTGGAGTTTAGAAGGATGAGAGGGGATCTTACTGAAAGTTACTGATACTGCGAGGCCTGGATAGAGTGGACGTGGAGAGGATGTTTCCACTTGTAGGAAAAAATAGAACCAGAGGCACACCATCTCAGATTAAAGGGACGATCCTTTAAAACTGAGATGAGGAGGAATTTCTTCAGCCAGAGGGTGGTGAATCTGTGGAACTCTTTGCCGCAGAAGGCTGTGGCGGCCAATTCACTGAGTGTCTTTAAGACAGAGATAGACAGGTTCTTGATTAATAAGGGGATCAGGGTTATGGGGAGAAGGCAGGAGAATGGGGCTGAGAAAATATCAGCCATGATTGAATGGCGGAGCAGACTCGATGGGCCGAGTGGCCTAATTCTGCTCCTATATCTTATGGTCTTACGGCCCTCTGACAGTGCAGCACTCCCTCAGTACTGACCCACTGACAGTGCGACACTCCCTCAGTACTGACCCTCTGACAGTGCGACACTCCCTCAGTACTGACCCTCTGACAGTGCGGCACTCCCTCAGTACTGACCCTCTGACAGTGCGGCACTCCCTCAGTACTGACCCTCTGACAGTGCGACACTCCCTCAGTACTGACCCACTGACAGTGCGACACTCCCTCAGTACTGACCCTCTGACAGTGCGGCACTCCCTCAGTACTGACCCTCTGACAATGCAGTACTCCCACAGTACTGACCCTCTGACAGTGCAGCACTCCCTCAGTACTGACCCTCTGACAGTGCAGCACTCCCTCAGTACTGACCCTCTGACAGTGCGGCGCTCCCTCAGTACTGACCCACTGACAGTGCGGCACTCCCTCAGTACTGACCCACTGACAGTGCGACACTCCCTCAGTACTGACCCTCTGACAGTGCGGCACTCCCTCAGTACTGACCCTCTGACAGTGCAGCACTCCCTCAGTACTGACCCACTGACAGTGCGGCACTCCCTCAGTACTGACCCTCTGACAGTGCGGCACTCCCTCAGTACTGACCCTCTGACAATGCAGTACTCCCACAGTACTGACCCTCTGACAGTGCAGCACTCCCTCAGTACTGATTCTCTGTCAGTGCGGCACTCCCTCAGTACTGACCCTCTGACAGTGCAGCACTCCCTCAGTACTGACCCTCTGACAGTGCAGCACTCCCTCAGTACTGACCCTCTGACAATGCAGTACTCCCACAGTACTGACCCTCTGACAGTGCAGCACTCCCTCAGTACTGATTCTCTGTCAGTGCGGCACTCCCTCAGTACTGACCCTCTGACAGTGCAGCACTCCCTCAGTACTGACCCTCTGACAGTGCAGCACTCCCTCAGTACTGACCCTCTGACAGTGCGATACACCCTCAGTACTGACCCTCTGACAGTGCGACACTCCCTCAGTACTGACCCTCTGACAGTGCAGCACTCCCTCAGTGCTGAAATTCTGACAGTGCAGCACTCCCTCAGTACTGATCCACTGACAGTGCGGCACTCCCTCAGCACTGACCCTCTGACAGTGCTGCACTCACTCAGTACTGACCCTCTGATAGTGCAGCGCTCCCTCAGTACTGACCCTCTGACAGTGCGGCACTCCCTCAGTACTGACCCTCTGACAGTGCGGCACTCCCTCAGTAATGACCCTCTGACAGTGCGGCACTCCCTCAGTACTGACCATCTGACAGTGCAGCACTCCCTCAGTACTGACCCTCTGACAGTGCGGCACTCCCTCAGTACTGACCCTCTGACAGTGCGGCACTCCCTCAGTACTGACCATCTGACAGTGCAGCACTCCCTCAGTACTGACCCACTGACAGTGCGGCACTCCCTCAATACTGACCTTCTGATAGGGCAGCATTCTCTCAGTACTGACTCTCTGAATGTGCGGCACTCCTTCAGTACTGACCCTCTGACAGTGCGGCACTCCCTCAGTACTGACCCTCTGACGGTGCAGCACTCCCTCAGTACTGACCCTCTGACAGTGCGGCACTCCCTCAGTACTGACCCTCTGACAGTGCGGCACTCCCTCAGTACTGACCCTCTGACAGTGCAGCACTCCCTCGGTACTGACCCTCTGACAGTGCAGCACTCCCTCAGTACTGACCCTCTGACAGTGCAGCACTCCCTCAGTACTGACCCTCTGACAGTGCAGCACTCTCTCAGTACTGACCCTCTGACAGTGCAGAACTCCCTCCGTACTGACCCTCTGACAGTGCAGCACTCCCTCAGTGTTGACCCTCTGACTGTGCGATGCTCCCTCAGTACTGACCCTCTGACAGTGTGGCACTCCCTCAGTGTTGACCCTCTGACAGTGCGATGCTCCCTCAGTACTGACCATCTGACAGTGCAGCACTCCCTCAGTCCTGACCCTCTGAAAGTGCGGCACTCCCTCAGTCCTGACCCTCTGACAGTGCGGCACTCCCTCAGTACTGACCCTCAGACAGTGCGATGCTCCCTCAGTCCTGACCCTCTGACAGTGCGGCACTCCCTCAGTACTGACCCTCTGACAGTACGGCACTCCCTCAACACTGACCTTCTGATAGGGCAGCATTCTCTCAGTACTGACTCTCTGAATGTGCTGCACTCCTTCAGTACTGACCCTCTGACAGTGCAGCACTCCCTCAGTACTGACCCTCTGACAGTGCAGCACGCCCTCAGTACTGGCCCTCTGACAGTGCAGCACTCCCTTAGTACTGACCCTCTGACAGTGCGGCACTCCCTCAGTACTGACTCTCTGACAGTGCGGCGCTCCCTCAGTACTGACCCTCTGACAGTGCAGCATTCCCTCAGTACTGACCCGCTGACAGTGCAGCACTCCCTCCGTACTGACCCTCTGACAGTGCGGCACTCCCTCACTACTGACCCTCTGACAGTGCGGCACTCCCTCAGTACTGACCATCTGACAGTGCAGCACTCCCTCAGTACTGACCCTCTGGCAGTGCGGCACTCCCTCAGTACTGACCCTCTGACAGTGCGGCACTCCCTCAATACTGACCTTCTGATAGGGCAGCATTCTTTCAGTACTGACTCTCTGAATGTGCGGCACTCCTTCAGTACTGACCCTCTGACAGTGCGGCACTCCCTCAGTACTGACCCTCTGACAGTGCGGCACTCCCTCAGTACTGACCCTCTGACAGTGCAGCACTCCCTCGGTACTGACCCTCTGACAGTGCAGCACTCCCTCAGTACTGACCCTCTGACAGTGCAGCACTCCCTCAGTACTGACCCTCTGACAGTGCAGCACTCTCTCAGTACTGACCCTCTGACAGTGCAGAACTCCCTCCGTACTGACCCTCTGACAGTGCAGCACTCCCTCAGTGTTGACCCTCTGACTGTGCGATGCTCCCTCAGTACTGACCCTCTGACAGTGTGGCACTCCCTCAGTGTTGACCCTCTGACAGTGCGGCACTCCCTCGGTACTGACCCTCTGACAGTGCACCACTCCCTCGGTACTGACCCTCTGACAGTGCAGCACTCCCTCAGTACTGACCCTCTGACAGTGCAGCACTCCCTCAGTACTGACCCTCTGACAGTGCAGCACACTCTCAGTACTGACCCTCTGACAGTGCAGAACTCCCTCCGTACTGACCCTCTGACAGTGCAGCACTCCCTCAGTACTGACCCTCTGACAGTGCAGCACTCTCTCAGGACTGACCCTCTGACAGTGCAGAACTCCCTCCGTACTGACCCTCTGACAGTGCAGCACTCCCTCAGTGTTGACCCTCTGACTGTGCGATGCTCCCTCAGTACTGACCCTCTGACAGTGTGGCACTCCCTCAGTGTTGACCCTCTGACAGTGCGATGCTCCCTCAGTACTGACCATCTGACAGTGCAGCACTCCCTCAGTCCTGACCCTCTGAAAGTGCGGCACTCCCTCAGTCCTGACCCTCTGACAGTGCGGCACTCCCTCAGTACTGACCCTCAGACAGTGCGATGCTCCCTCAGTCCTGACCCTCTGACAGTGCGGCACTCCCTCAGTACTGACCCTCTGACAGTGCGGCACTCCCTCAACACTGACCTTCTGATAGGGCAGCATTCTCTCAGTGCTGACACTCTGAATGTGCGGCACTCCTTCAGTACTGACCCTCTGACAGTGCAGCACTCCCTCAGTACTGACCCTCTGACAGTGCAGCACGCCCTCAGTACTGGCCCTCTGACAGTGCAGCACTCCCTCAGTACTGACCCTCTGACAGTGCGGCACTCTATCAGTACTGACCCTCTGACAGTGCAGAACTCCCTCCGTACTGACCCTCTGACAGTGCAGCACTCCCTCAGTGTTGACCCTCTGACAGTGCAGCACGCCCTCAGTACTGGCCCTCTGACAGTGCGGCACTCCCTCAATACTGACCTTCTGATAGGGCAGCATTCTTTCAGTACTGACTCTCTGAATGTGCGGCACTCCTTCAGTACTGACCCTCTGACAGTGCGGCACTCCCTCAGTACTCACCCTCTGACAGTGCCGCACTTCCTCTCTATTGACCCTCTGACAGTGCAGCACTCCCTCAGTACTGACCCTCTGACAGTGCGGCACTCCCTCAGTACTGACCCTCTGACAGTGCGGCACTCCCTCAGTACGGACCCTCTGACAGTGCAGCACTCCCTGAGTACTGACCCAATGACAGTGCAGCACTCCCTCAGTACTGACCCTCTGACAGTGCAGCACTCCCTCAGTACTGACGCTCTGACAGTGCAGCACTCCCTCAGTACTGACCCTCTGACAGTGCAGAACTCCCTCCGTACTGACCCTCTGACAGTGCTGCACTCCCTCAGTGTTGACCCTCTGACAGTGCGGCACTCCCTCAGTGTTGACCCGCTGACAGTGCGATGCTCCCTCAGTACTGATTCTCTGTCAGTGCGGCAGTCCCTCAGTACTGACCCTCTGACAGTGCTGCACACCCTCAGTACTGACGCTCTGACAGTGCAGCACTCCCTCAGTACTGACCCTCTGACAGTGCGGCACTCCCTCAGTACTGACCCTCTGACGGTGCAGCACTCCCTCAGTACTGACCCTCTGACAGTGCGGCACTCCCTCAGTACTGACCCTCTGACAGTGCGGCACTCCCTCAGTACTGACCCTCTGACAGTGCAGCACTCCCTCGGTACTGACCCTCTGACAGTGCAGCACTCCCTCAGTACTGACCCTCTGACAGTGCAGCACTCCCTCAGTACTGACCCTCTGACAGTGCAGCACTCTCTCAGTACTGACCCTCTGACAGTGCAGAACTCCCTCCGTACTGACCCTCTGACAGTGCAGCACTCCCTCAGTGTTGACCCTCTGACTGTGCGATGCTCCCTCAGTACTGACCCTCTGACAGTGTGGCACTCCCTCAGTGTTGACCCTCTGACAGTGCGATGCTCCCTCAGTACTGACCATCTGACAGTGCAGCACTCCCTCAGTCCTGACCCTCTGAAAGTGCGGCACTCCCTCAGTCCTGACCCTCTGACAGTGCGGCACTCCCTCAGTACTGACCCTCAGACAGTGCGATGCTCCCTCAGTCCTGACCCTCTGACAGTGCGGCACTCCCTCAGTACTGACCCTCTGACAGTGCGGCACTCCCTCAACACTGACCTTCTAATAGGGCAGCATTCTCTCAGTACTGACTCTCTGAATGTGCGGCACTCCTTCAGTACTGACCCTCTGACAGTGCAGCACTCCCTCAGTACTGACCCTCTGACAGTGCAGCACGCCCTCAGTACTGGCCCTCTGACAGTGCAGCACTCCCTCAGTACTGACCCTCTGACAGTGCGGCACTCCCTCACTACTGACCCTCTGACAGTGCGGCACTCCCTCAGTACTGACCATCTGACAGTGCAGCGCTCCCTCAGTACTGACCCTCTGACAGTGCGGCACTCCCTCAGTACTGACCCTCTGACAGTGCAGCACGCCCTCAGTACTGACCCGCTGACAGTGCAGCACTCCCTCCGTACTGACCCTCTGACAGTGCGGCACTCCCTCACTACTGACCCTCTGACAGTGCGGCACTCCCTCAGTACTGACCCTCTGACAGTGCGGCACTCCCTCAGTACTGACCCTCTGACAGTGCGGCACTCCCTCAGTAATGACCCTCTGACAGTGCGGCACTCCCTCAGTACTGACCCTCTGACAGTGCGGCACTCCCTCAGTATTGACCCTCTGACAGGGCGGCACTCCCTCAGTACTGACCATCTGACAGTGCAGCACTCCCTCAGTACTGACCCACTGACAGTGCGGCACTCCCTCAATACTGACCTTCTGATAGGGCAGCATTCTCTCAGTACTGACTCTCTGAATGTGCGGCACTCCTTCAGTACTGATCCTCTGACAGTGCGGCACTACCTCAGTACTGACCCTCTGACGGTGCAGCACTCCCTCAGTACTGACCCTCTGACAGTGCGGCACTCCCTCAGTACTGACCCTCTGACAGTGCGGCACTCCCTCAGTACTGACCCTCTGACAGTGCAGCACTCCCTCAGTACTGACCCTCTGACAGTGCAGCACTCCCTCAGTACTGACCCTCTGACAGTGCGATACACCCTCAGTACTGACCCTCTGACAGTGCGACACTCCCTCAGTACTGACCCTCTGACAGTGCAGCACTCCCTCAGTGCTGAAATTCTGACAGTGCAGCACTCCCTCAGTACTGATCCACTGACAGTGCGGCACTCCCTCAGCACTGACCCTCTGACAGTGCTGCACTCACTCAGTACTGACCCTCTGATAGTGCAGCGCTCCCTCAGTACTGACCCTCTGACAGTGCGGCACTCCCTTAGTACTGACCCTCTGACAGTGCGGCACTCCCTCAGTAATGACCCTCTGACAGTGCGGCACTCCCTCAGTACTGACCATCTGACAGTGCAGCACTCCCTCAGTACTGACCCTTTGACAGTGCGGCACTCCCTCAGTACTGACCCTCTGACAGTGCGGCACTCCCTCAGTACTGACCATCTGACAGTGCAGCACTCCCTCAGTACTGACCCACTGACAGTGCGGCACTCCCTCAATACTGACCTTCTGATAGGGCAGCATTCTCTCAGTACTGACTCTCTGAATGTGCGGCACTCCTTCAGTACTGACCCTCTGACAGTGCGGCACTCCCTCAGTACTGACCCTCTGACGGTGCAGCACTCCCTCAGTACTGACCCTCTGACAGTGCGGCACTCCCTCAGTACTGACCCTCTGACAGTGCGGCACTCCCTCAGTACTGACCCTCTGACAGTGCAGCACTCCCTCGGTACTGACCCTCTGACAGTGCAGCACTCCCTCAGTACTGACCCTCTGACAGTGCAGCACTCCCTCAGTACTGACCCTCTGACAGTGCAGCACTCTCTCAGTACTGACCCTCTGACAGTGCAGAACTCCCTCCGTACTGACCCTCTGACAGTGCAGCACTCCCTCAGTGTTGACCCTCTGACTGTGCGATGCTCCCTCAGTACTGACCCTCTGACAGTGTGGCACTCCCTCAGTGTTGACCCTCTGACAGTGCGATGCTCCCTCAGTACTGACCATCTGACAGTGCAGCACTCCCTCAGTCCTGACCCTCTGAAAGTGCGGCACTCCCTCAGTCCTGACCCTCTGACAGTGCGGCACTCCCTCAGTACTGACCCTCAGACAGTGCGATGCTCCCTCAGTCCTGACCCTCTGACAGTGCGGCACTCCCTCAGTACTGACCCTCTGACAGTGCGGCACTCCCTCAACACTGACCTTCTGATAGGGCAGCATTCTCTCAGTACTGACTCTCTGAATGTGCGGCACTCCTTCAGTACTGACCCTCTGACAGTGCAGCACTCCCTCAGTACTGACCCTCTGACAGTGCAGCACGCCCTCAGTACTGGCCCTCTGACAGTGCAGCACTCCCTCAGTACTGACCCTCTGACAGTGCGGCACTCCATCAGTACTAACCCTCTGACAGTGCAGCGCTCCCTCAGTACTGACCCTCTGACAGTGCGGCACTCCCTCAGTACTGACCATCTGACAGTGCAGCACTCCCTCAGTACTGACCCTCTGGCAGTGCGGCACTCCCTCAGTACTGACCCTCTGACAGTGCGGCACTCCCTCAATACTGACCTTCTGATAGGGCAGCATTCTCTCAGTACTGACTCTCTGAATGTGCGGCACTCCTTCAGTACTGATCCTCTGACAGTGCGGCACTACCTCAGTACTGACCCTCTGACGGTGCAGCACTCCCTCAGTACTGACCCTCTGACAGTGCGGCACTCCCTCAGTACTGACCCTCTGACAGTGCGGCACTCCCTCAGTACTGACCCTCTGACAGTGCAGCACTCCCTCAGTACTGACCCTCTGACAGTGCAGCACTCCCTCAGTACTGACCCTCTGACAGTGCGATACACCCTCAGTACTGACCCTCTGACAGTGCGACACTCCCTCAGTACTGACCCTCTGACAGTGCAGCACTCCCTCAGTGCTGAAATTCTGACAGTGCAGCACTCCCTCAGTACTGATCCACTGACAGTGCGGCACTCCCTCAGCACTGACCCTCTGACAGTGCTGCACTCACTCAGTACTGACCCTCTGATAGTGCAGCGCTCCCTCAGTACTGACCCTCTGACAGTGCGGCACTCCCTCAGTACTGACCCTCTGACAGTGCGGCACTCCCTCAGTAATGACCCTCTGACAGTGCGGCACTCCCTCAGTACTGACCATCTGACAGTGCAGCACTCCCTCAGTACTGACCCTTTGACAGTGCGGCACTCCCTCAGTACTGACCCGCTGACAGTGCGGCACTCCCTCAGTACTGACCATCTGACAGTGCAGCACTCCCTCAGTACTGACCCACTGACAGTGCGGCACTCCCTCAATACTGACCTTCTGATAGGGCAGCATTCTCTCAGTACTGACTCGCTGAATGTGCGGCACTCCTTCAGTACTGACCCTCTGACAGTGCGGCACTCCCTCAGTACTGACCCTCTGACGGTGCAGCACTCCCTCAGTACTGACCCTCTGACAGTGCGGCACTCCCTCAGTACTGACCCTCTGACAGTGCGGCACTCCCTCAGTACTGACCCTCTGACAGTGCAGCACTCCCTCGGTACTGACCCTCTGACAGTGCAGCACTCCCTCAGTACTGACCCTCTGACAGTGCAGCACTCCCTCAGTACTGACCCTCTGACAGTGCAGCACTCTCTCAGTACTGACCCTCTGACAGTGCAGAACTCCCTCCGTACTGACCCTCTGACAGTGCAGCACTCCCTCAGTGTTGACCCTCTGACTGTGCGATGCTCCCTCAGTACTGACCCTCTGACAGTGTGGCACTCCCTCAGTGTTGGCCCTCTGACAGTGCGATGCTCCCTCAGTACTGACCATCTGACAGTGCAGCACTCCCTCAGTCCTGACCCTCTGGAAGTGCGGCACTCCCTCAGTCCTGACCCTCTGACAGTGCGGCACTCCCTCAGTACTGACCCTCAGACAGTGCGATGCTCCCTCAGTCCTGACCCTCTGACAGTGCGGCACTCCCTCAGTACTGACCCTCTGACAGTGCGGCACTCCCTCAACACTGACCTTCTGATAGGGCAGCATTCTCTCAGTACTGACTCTCTGAATGTGCGGCACTCCTTCAGTACTGACCCTCTGACAGTGCAGCACTCCCTCAGTACTGACCCTCTGACAGTGCAGCACGCCCTCAGTACTGGCCCTCTGACAGTGCAGCACTCCCTCAGTACTGACCCTCTGACAGTGCGGCACTCCATCAGTACTAACCCTCTGACAGTGCGGCACTCCCTCAGTACTGACCCTCTGACAGTGCAGCACTCCCTCAGTACTGACCATCTGACAGTGCAGAACTCCCTCCGTACTGACCCTCTGACAGTGCAGCACTCCCTCAGTACTGACCCTCTGGCAGTGCGGCACTCCCTCAGTACTGACCCTCTGACAGTGCGGCACTCCCTCAATACTGACCTTCTGATAGGGCAGCATTCTTTCAGTACTGACCCTCTGACAGTGCAGCACTCCCTCAGTACTGACCCTCTGACAGTGCGGCACTCCCTCAGTACTGACTCTCTGAATGTGCGGCACTCCTTCAGTACTGACCCTCTGACAGTGCGGCACTCCCTCAGTACTGACCCTCTGACAGTGCGGCACTCCCTCAGTACTGACCCTCTGACAGTGCAGCACTCCCTCGGTACTGACCCTCTGACAGTGCAGCACTCCCTCAGTACTGACCCTCTGACAGTGCAGCACTCCCTCAGTACTGACCCTCTGACAGTGCAGCACTCTCTCAGTACTGACCCTCTGACAGTGCAGAACTCCCTCCGTACTGACCCTCTGACAGTGCAGCACTCCCTCAGTGTTGACCCTCTGACTGTGCGATGCTCCCTCAGTACTGACCCTCTGACAGTGTGGCACTCCCTCAGTGTTGACCCTCTGACAGTGCATCACTCCCTCGGTACTGACCCTCTGACAGTGCAGCACTCTCTCGGTACTGACCCTCTGACAGTGCAGCACTCCTTCAGTACTGACCCTCTGACAGTGCAGCACTCCCTCAGTACTGACCCTCTGACAGTGCAGCACTCTCTCAGTACTGACCCTCTGACAGTGCAGAACTCCCTCCGTACTGACCCTCTGACAGTGCAGCACTCCCTCAGTACTGACCCTCTGACAGTGCAGCACTCTCTCAGTACTGACCCTCTGACAGTGCAGATCTCCCTCCGTACTGACCCTCAGACAGTGCAGCACTCCCTCAGTGTTGACCCTCTGACTGTGCGATGCTCCCTCAGTACTGACCCTCTGACAGTGTGGCACTCCCTCAGTGTTGACCCTCTGACAGTGCGATGCTCCCTCAGTACTGACCATCTGACAGTGCAGCACTCCCTCAGTCCTGACCCTCTGAAAGTGCGGCACTCCCTCAGTCCTGACCCTCTGACAGTGCGGCACTCCCTCAGTACTGACCCTCAGACAGTGCGATGCTCCCTCAGTCCTGACCCTCTGACAGTGCGGCACTCCCTCAGTACTGACCCTCTGAAAGTGCGGCACTCCCTCAACACTGACCTTCTGATAGGGCAGCATTCTCTCAGTGCTGACACTCTGAATGTGCGGCAATCCTTCAGTACTGACCCTCTGACAGTGCAGCACTCCCTCAGTACTGACCCTCTGACAGTGCAGCACGCCCTCAGTACTGGCCCTCTGACAGTGCAGCACTCCCTCAGTACTGACTCTCTGACAGTGCGGCACTCCCTCACTACTGACCCTCTGACAGTGCGGCACTCCCTCAGTACTGACCCGCTGACAGTGCAGCACTCCCTCCGTACTGACCCTCTGACAGTGCGGCACTCCCTCACTACTGACCCTCTGACAGTGCGGCACTCCCTCAGTACTGACCATCTGACAGTGCAGCACTCCCTCAGTACTGACCCTCTGGCAGTGCGGCAATCCCTCAGTACTGACCCTCTGACAGTGCGGCACTCCCTCAATACTGACCTTCTGATAGGGCAGCATTCTTTCAGTACTGACTCTCTGAATGTGCGGCACTCCTTCAGTACTGACCCTCTGACAGTGCGGCACTCCCTCAGTACTCACCCTCTGACAGTGCCGCACTTCCTCTCTATTGACCCTCTGACAGTGCAGCACTCCCTCAGTACTGACCCTCTGACAGTGCGGCACTCCCTCAGTACTGACCCTCTGACAGTGCGGCACTCCCTCAGTACGGACCCTCTGACAGTGCAGCACTCCCTGAGTACTGACCCAATGACAGTGCAGCACTCCCTCAGTACTGACCCTCTGACAGTGCAGAACTCCCTCAGTACTGACGCTCTGACAGTGCAGCACTCCCTCAGTACTGACCCTCTGACAGTGCAGATCTCCCTCCGTACTGACCCTCTGACAGTGCTGCACTCCCTCAGTGTTGACCCTCTGACTGTGCGATGCTTTCTCAGTACTGACCCTCTGACAGTGCGGCACTCCCTCAGTGTTGACCCGCTGACAGTGCGATGCTCCCTCAGTACTGATTCTCTGTCAGTGCGGCAGTCCCTCAGTACTGACCCTCTGACAGTGCTGCACACCCTCAGTACTGACGCTCTGACAGTGCAGCACTCCCTCAGTACTGATTCTCTGTCAGTGCGGCACTCCCTCAGTACTGACCCTCTGACAGTGCAGCACTCCCTCAGTACTGATCCACTGACAGTGCTGCACTCACTCAGTACTGACCCTCTGATAGTGCAGCGCTCCCTCAGTACTGACCCTCTGACAGTGCGGCACTCCCTCAGTACTGACCCTCTGACAGTGCGGCACTCCCTCAGTAATGACCCTCTGACAGTGCGGCACTCCCTCAGTACTGACCCTCTGACAGTGCGGCACTCCCTCAGTATTGACCCTCTGACAGGGCGGCACTCCCTCAGTACTGACCATCTGACAGTGCAGCACTCCCTCAGTACTGACCCACTGACAGTGCGGCACTCCCTCAACACTGACCTTCTGATAGGGCAGCATTCTCTCAGTACTGACCCTCTGACAGTGCGGCACTCCCTCAGTACTGACCCTCTGACAGTGCGGCACTCCCTCAGTACTGACCCTCTGACAGTGCAGCACTCCCTCGGTACTGACGCTCTGACAGTGCAGCACTCCCTCAGTACTGACCCTCTGACAGTGCAGCACTCCCTCAGTACTGACCCTCTGACAGTGCAGCACTCCCTCAGTCCTGACCCTCTGAAAGTGCGGCACTCCCTCAGTCCTGACCCTCTGACAGTGCGGCACTCCCTCAGTACTGACCCTCAGACAGTGCGATGCTCCCTCAGTCCTGACCCTCTGACAGTGCGGCACTCCCTCAGTACTGACCCTCTGACAGTGCGGCACTCCCTCAACACTGACCTTCTGATAGGGCAGCATTCTCTCAGTGCTGACACTCTGAATGTGCGGCACTCCTTCAGTACTGACCCTCTGACAGTGCAGCACTCCCTCAGTACTGACCCTCTGACAGTGCAGCACGCCCTCAGTACTGGCCCTCTGACAGTGCAGCACTCCCTCAGTACTGACTCTCTGACAGTGCGGCACTCCATCAGTACTAACCCTCTGACAGTGCAGCACTCCCTCAGTACTGACCCTCTGACAGTGCAGCACTCCCTCCGTACTGACCCTCTGACAGTGCGGCACTCCCTCACTACTGACCCTCTGACAGTGCGGCACTCCCTCAGTACTGACCATCTGACAGTGCAGCACTCCCTCAGTACTGACCCTCTGGCAGTGCGGCAATCCCTCAGTACTGACCCTCTGACAGTGCAGCACTCCCTCAGTACTGACCCTCTGACAGTGCGGCACTCCCTCAATACTGACCTTCTGATAGGGCAGCATTCTTTCAGTACTGACTCTCTGAATGTGCGGCACTCCTTCAGTACTGACCCTCTGACAGTGCGGCACTCCCTCAGTACTCACCCTCTGACAGTGCCGCACTTCCTCTCTATTGACCCTCTGACAGTGCAGCACTCCCTCAGTACTGACCCTCTGACAGTGCGGCACTCCCTCAGTACTGACCCTCTGACAGTGCGGCACTCCCTCAGTACGGACCCTCTGACAGTGCAGCACTCCCTGAGTACTGACCCAATGACAGTGCAGCACTCCCTCAGTGCTGACCCTCTGACAGTGCAGCACTCCCTCAGTACTGACGCTCTGACAGTGCAGCACTCCCTCAGTACTGACCCTCTGACAGTGCAGAACTCCCTCCGTACTGACCCTCTGACAGTGCTGCACTCCCTCAGTGTTGACCCTCTGACTGTGCGATGCTTTCTCAGTACTGACCCTCTGACAGTGCGGCACTCCCTCAGTGTTGACCCGCTGACAGTGCGATGCTCCCTCAGTACTGATTCTCTGTCAGTGCGGCAGTCCCTCAGTACTGACCCTCTGACAGTGCTGCACACCCTCAGTACTGACGCTCTGACAGTGCAGCACTCCCTCAGTACTGATTCTCTGTCAGTGCGGCACTCCCTCAGTACTGACCCTCTGACAGTGCAGCACTCCCTCAGTACTGATCCACTGACAGTGCTGCACTCACTCAGTACTGACCCTCTGATAGTGCAGCGCTCCCTCAGTACTGACCCTCTGACAGTGCGGCACTCCCTCAGTACTGACCCTCTGACAGTGCGGCACTCCCTCAGTAATGACCCTCTGACAGTGCGGCACTCCCTCAGTACTGACCCTCTGACAGTGCGGCACTCCCTCAGTATTGACCCTCTGACAGGGCGGCACTCCCTCAGTACTGACCATCTGACAATGCAGCACTCCCTCAGTACTGACCCACTGACAGTGCGGCACTCCCTCAACACTGACCTTCTGATAGGGCAGCATTCTCTCAGTACTGACCCTCTGACAGTGCGGCACTCCCTCAGTACTGACCCTCTGACAGTGCGGCACTCCCTCAGTACTGACCCTCTGACAGTGCAGCACTCCCTCGGTACTGACGCTCTGACAGTGCAGCACTCCCTCAGTACTGACCCTCTGACAGTGCAGCACTCCCTCAGTACTGACCCTCTGACAGTGCAGCACTCTCTCAGTACTGACCCTCTGACAGTGCAGAACTCCCTCCGTACTGACCCTCTGACAGTGCAGCACTCCCTCAGTGTTGACCCTCTGACTGTGCGATGCTCCCTCAGTACTGACCCTCTGACAGTGTGGCACTCCCTCAGTCTTGACCCTCTGACAGTGCGATGCTCCCTCAGTACTGACCATCTGACAGTGCAGCACTCCCTCAGTCCTGACCCTCTGAAAGTGCGGCACTCCCTCAGTCCTGATCCTCTGACAGTGCGGCACTCCCTCAGTACTGACCCTCAGACAGTGCGATGCTCCCTCAGTCCTGACCCTCTGACAGTGCGGCACTCCCTCAGTACTGACCCTCTGACAGTGCAGCACTCCCTCAGTACTGACCCTCTGACAGTGCAGCATTCCCTCAGTACTGGCCCTCTGACAGTGCAGCACTCCCTCTGACCCTCTGACAGTGCGGCACTCCGTCAGTACTGACCCTCTGACAGTGCAGTACTCGCTCTGCTATGACCCTCTGACAGTGCGGCACTTCCTCAGTACTGACCCTCTGACAGTGCAGCACTCTCTCAGTACTGACTCTCTGAATGTGCGGCACTCCTTCAGTACTGACCCCCTGACAGTGCGGCACTCCCTCAGTACTGACCCTCTGACAGTGCAGCACTCCCTCAGTACTGACTCTCTGACAGTGCGGCACTCCCTCAGTCCTGACCCTCTGACAGTGCAGCACTCCCTCAGTACTGACCCTCTGACAGTGTGGCACTCCCTCAGTAATGACCCTCTGACAGTGCACCACTCCCTCAGTACTGACCCTCTGAAAGTGCAGCAGTCCCTCAGTACTGACCCTCTTACACTGCTGCACTCCTTCAGTACTGACCCTCTGACAGTGCGGCACTCCCACAGTACTAACCCTCTGACAGTACAGTGCACCCTCAGTACTGACAATCTGACAGTGCAGCATTCTCTCAGTACTGACCCCCTGACAGTGCGGCACTCCCTCAGTACTGACCCTCTGACAGTGCAGCACTCCCTCAGTACTGACTCTCTGACAGTGCGGCACTCCCTCAGTCCTGACCCTCTGACAGTGCAGCACTCCCTCAGTACTGACCCTCTGACAGTGTGGCACTCCCTCAGTAATGACCCTCTGACAGTGCACCACTCCCTCAGTACTGACCCTCTGAAAGTGCAGCAGTCCCTCAGTACTGACCCTCTTACACTGCTGCATTCCCTCAGTACTGGCCCTCTGACAGTGCGGCACTCACTCAGTACCGAACCTCTGAAAGTGCAGCACTCCTTCAGTACTGACCCTCTGCCACTGCTGCGCTCCTGCAGTACTGACCCTCTGACAGTGCAGTGCACCCACAGTACTGACCCTCTGACAGTGCAGCATTCTCTCAGTACTGACCGCCTGACAGTGCGGCACTCCCTCAGTACTGACCCTCTGACAGTGCAGCACTCCCTCAGTACTGACTCTCTGACAGTGCGGCACTCCCTCAGCACTGACCCTCTGACAGTGCAGCACTCCCTCAGTACTGACCCTCTGAAAGTGCAGCACTCCCTCAGTACTGACCCTCTGGCACTGCTGCACTCCTTAAGCACTGACCCTCTGACAGTGCGGCACTCCCACAGTACTAACCCTCTGACAGTGCGGCACTCCCTCAGTACTGACCCTCTGACAGTGCAGCACTCCCTCAGTACTGACCCTCTGAAAGTGCAGCACTCCCTCAGTAATGACCCTCTGACACTGCTGCACTCCTTCAGTACTAACCCTCTGACAGTCTGGCACTCCCTCAGTACTGACCCTATGACAGTGCAGTGCTCCCTCTGTATTGACCCTCTGACAGTGCGGCACTCCCTCAGAACTGACCCTCTGACAGTGCGGCACTCCCTCAGTAATGTCCCTCTGACAGTGCAGCACTCCCTCAGTACTGTCCCTCTGACAGTGCAGCACTCCCTCAGTACTAACCCTCTGACAGTGCAGTGCACCCTCAGTACTGACCCTCTGACAGTGCGGCACTCCCTCAGTATTGACCCTCTGACAGTGCGGCACTCCCTCAGTACTGACCCTCTGACAGTGCGGCACTCACTCAGTACTGACCCTCTGACAGTGCGGCACTCACTCAGTACTGCCCCTCTGACAGTGCAGCACTCCCTCAGTACTGACCCTCTGACAGTGCGGCGCTCCCTCAGTACTTTCCCTCTGACAGTGCGGCACTCACTCAGTACTGACCCTCTGACAGTGCGGCACTCACTCAGTACTGCCCCTCTGACAGTGCGGCACTCCCTCAGTACTGACCCTCTGACAGAGCGGCACTCACTCAGTACTGACCCTCTGACAGTGCGGCACTCACTCAGTACTGCCCCTCTGACAGTGCGGCACTCCCTCAGTACTGACCCTCTGACAGTGCGGCACTCCCTCAGTACTGACCCTCTGACAGTGCGGCACTCCCTCAGTACTGACCCTGGTAGGCTTATGCAGAAAGTAAGGAGGCATGGGATAGTTGGAAATTTGGCCATTTGGATAACAAACTGGCTAACCGATAGAAGTCAGAGAGTGGTGGTGGATGGCAAATATTCAGCCTGGATCCCAGTTACCAGTGGTGTACCGCAGGGATCAGTTCTGGGTCCTCTGCTGTTTGTGATTTTCATTAATGACTTGGATGAGGGAGTTGAAGGGTGGGTCAGTAAATTTGCAGACGATACGAAGATTGGTGGAGTTGTGGATAGTGAGAAGGGCTGTTGTCGGCTGCAAAGAGACATAGATAGGATGCAGAGCTGGGCTGAGAAGTGGCAGATGGAGTTTAACCCTGAAAAGTGTGAGGTTGTCCATTTTGGAAGGACAAATATGAATGCGGAATACAGGGTTAACGGTAGAGTTCTTGGCAATGTGGAGGAGCAGAGAGATCTCGGGGTCTATGTTCATACATCTTTGAAAGTTGCCACTCAAGTGGACAGAGCTGTGAAGAAGGCCTATGGTGTGCTCGCGTTCATTAACAGAGGGATTGAATTTAAGAGCCGTGAGGTGATGATGCAGCTGTACAAAACTTTGGTAAGGCCACATTTGGAGTACTGTGTACAGTTCTGGTCGCCTCATTTTAGGAAGGATGTGGAAGCTTTGGAAAAGGTGCAAAGAAGATTTACCAGGATGTTGCCTGGAATGGAGAGTAGGTCTTACGAGGAAAGTTTGAAGGTGCGAGGCCTTTTCTCATTAGAACGGAGAAGGATGAGGGGCGACTTGATAGAGGTTTATAAGATGATCAGGGGAATAGATAGAGTAGACAGTCAGAGACTTTTTCCCCGGGTGGAACAAACCATTACAAGGGGACATAAATTTAAGGTGAAAGGTGGAAGATATAGGAGGGATATCAGAGGTAGGTTCTTTACCCAGAGAGTAGTGGGGGCATGGAATGCACTGCCTGTGGAAGTAGTTGAGTCGGAAACATTAGGGACCTTCAAGCAGTTATTGGATAGGTACATGGATTATGGTAAAATGATATAGTGTAGATTTATTTGTCCTTAAGGGCAGCACTGTAGCATTGTGGATAGCACAATTGCTTCACAGCTCCAGGGCCCCAGGTTCGATTCCGGCTTGGGTCACTGTCTGTGCGGAGTCTGCACGTCCTCCCTGTGTGCGCGTGGGTTTCCTCCGGGTGCTCCGGTTTCCTCCCACAGTCCAAAGATGTGCGGGTTAGTAGAAATGGCCAATGATAAATTGCCCTTAATGTCCAAACTTGCCCTTGGTGTTGGGTGGAGGTGTTGAGTTTGGGTATGGTGCTCTATCCAGGAGCCGGTGCAGACTCAAGGGGCCGAATGGCCTCCTTCTGCACTGTAAATTCAATGATAATCTATGATTAATCTAGGACAAAGGTTCGGCAAAACATCGTGGGCCGAAGGGCCTGTTCTGTGCTGTATTTTCTATGTTCTATGTTCAATGACCCTCTGACAATGCAGCAATCCCACTGTCTTGACCCTCTGACAGTGCAGCACTCCCTCAGTACTGACCCTCTGACAGTGCGGCACACCCTCAGTACAGACCCTCTGACAGCGCAGCACCCCCTCAGTACTGACCCTTTGAGAGTGCAGCACTCCCTCAGTACTGACCCTCTGACAGTGCGGCACTCCCTCAGTACTGACCCTTTGACACTTCAGCGCTCCCTATGTATTGATCCTCTGACAGTGCAGCACTCCCTCAGTACTGACCCTGTCACAGCACAGCACTCCCTCAGTACTGACCCTCTGACAGTGCGGCACTCCCTCAGTACTGACCCTTTGACAGTGCAGCGCTCCCTATGTATTGATCCTCTGACAGTGCAGCACTCCCTCAGTACAAACTCTCTGACAGCGCAGCACTCCCTCAGTACTGACCCTCTGACAGTGCAGCACTCCCTCTGTATTGACCCTCTGACAGTGCAGCAATCCCTCAGTACTGACCCTCTGACAGTGCAGCGCTGCCTCTGCACTGACCCTCTGACAGTGCAGCACTCACTCAGTACTCAATGTCTGACAGTGCAGCACTCCCTCAGTACTGACCCTCTGACAGTACCGCACCCCCTCAGTACTGACCCTCTGACAGTACGGCACTCCCTCAGTGTTGACCCTCTGACAGTGCGGCACTCCCTCAGTACAGACACTCTGACAGCGCAGCACCCCCTCAGTACTGACCCTTTGAGAGTGCAGCACTCCCTCAGTACTGACCCTCTCACAGCACAGCACTCCCTCAATACTGACCCTCTGACAGTGCAGCACTCCCTCAGTACTGACCCTCTGACAGTGCGGCACTTCCTCAGTACTGACCCTCTGACAGTGCAGCACTCACTCAGTACTCAATATCTGACAGTGCGGCACTCGCTCAGAACTGACCCTCTCACAGCACAGCACTCCCTCAGTACTGACCCTCTGACAGCGCAGCACCTCCTCAGTACTGACCCTTTAACAGTGCAGCACTCCCTCAGTACTGATCCTCTCACAGCACAGCACTCCCGCAGTACGGACCCTCTGACAGTGCGGCACTCCCTCAGTACTGACCCTTTGACAGTGCAGCACTCCCTCTGTATTGACCCTCTGACAGTGCAGCACTCCCTCAGCACTGACCCTCTGACAGTGCGGCACTCCCTCTGCATTGAACCTCTGACAGTGCGGCACTCCCTCAGAACTGACCCTCTGACAGTGCGGCACTCCCTCAGAAATGTCCCTCTGACAGTGCAGCACTCCCTCAGTACTGTCCCTCTAACAGTGCAGCTCTCCCTCAGTACTAACCCTCTGACAGTGCAGTGCACTCTCAGTACTGACCCTCTGACAGTGCGGCACTCCCTCTGTATTGACCCTCTGACAGTGCGGCACTCCCTCAGTACTGACCCTCTGACAGTGCGGCACTCACTCAGTACTGACCCTCTGACAGTGCGGCACTCACTCAGTACTGCCCCTCTGACAGTGCGGCACTCCTTCAGCACTGACCCTCTGACAGTGCGGCACTCCCTCTGCATTGACCCTCTGACAGTGCGGCACTCCCTCAGTACTGACCCTCTGACAGTGCAGCACTCCCTCAGTACTGACCCACTGACAGTGCGGCACTCCCTCAGTGTTGACCCTCTGACAGTGCGGCACTCCCTCAGTACTGACCCTCTGACAGTGCGGCACTCCCTCAGTACTGACCCTTTGACAGTTCAGCGCTCCCTATGTATTGATCCTCTGACAGTGCAGCACTCCCTCAGTACTGACCCTGTCACAGCACAGCACTCCCTCAGTACTGACCCTCTGACAGTGCGGCACTCCCTCAGTATTGACCCTCTGACAGTGCGGCACTCCCTCAGTACTGACCCCCTGACAGTGCAGCACTCCCTCAGCAGTGACCCTCTGACAGTACCGCACCCCATCTGTACTGACCCTCTGACAGTGCGGCACTCGCTGAGTACTGACCCTCTGACAGTGCGGCACTCCCTCTGTATTGACCCTCTGACAGTGCGGCACTCCCTCAGTACTGACCCTCTGACAGTGCGGCACTCACTCAGTACTGACCCTCTGACAGTGCGGCACTCACTCAGTACTGCCCCTCTGACAGTGCGGCACTCCTTCAGCACTGACCCTCTGACAGTGCGGCACTCCCTCTGCATTGACCCTCTGACAGTGCAGCACTCCCTCAGTACTGACCCACTGACAGTGCGGCACTCCCTCAGTGTTGACCCTCTGACAGTGCGGCACTCCCTCAGTACTGACCCTCTGACAGTGCGGCACTCCCTCAGTACTGACCCTTTGACAGTTCAGCGCTCCCTATGTATTGATCCTCTGACAGTGCAGCACTCCCTCAGTACTGACCCTGTCACAGCACAGCACTCCCTCAGTACTGACCCTCTGACAGTGCGGCACTCCCTCAGTACTGACCCTTTGACAGTTCAGCGCTCCCTATGTATTGATCCTCTGACAGCGCAGCACTCCCTCAGTACTGACCCTCTGGCAGTGCGGCACTCCCTCAGTACTGACCCTCTGACAGTGCAGCACTCCCTCTGTATTGACCCTCTGACAGTGCAGCACTCCCTCAGTTCTGACCCTCTGACAGTGCGGCGCTCCCTCTGCACTGACCCTCTGACAGTGCAGCACTCACTCAGTACTGACCCTCTGACAGCACTCCCTCAGTACTGACCCTCTGACAGCGCAGCACCTCCTCAGTACTGACCCTCTGACAGTGCGGCACTCCCGCAGTACTGACCCTCTGACAGTGCGGCACTCACTCAGTACTGACCCTCTGACAGCACTCCCTCAGTACTGACCCTCTGACAGCGCAGCACCTCCTCAGTACTGACCCTTTGACAGTGCGGCACTCCCGCAGTACTGACCCTCTGACAGTGCGGCACTCCCTCAGTACTGACCCTCTGACAGTGCGGCACTCCCTCAGTACTGACTATCTGACAGTGCAGCACTCCCTCAGTACTGACCCTCTGACAGCGCCGCACCTCCTCAGTACTGACCCTTTAACAGTGCAGCACTCCCTCAGTACTGACCCTCTCACAGCACAGCACTCCCGCAGTACGGACCCTCTGACAGTGCGGCACTCCCTCAGTACAGACCCTCTGACAGTTCAGCGCTCCCTATGTATTGATCCTCTGACAGTGCAGCACTCCCTCAGTACTAACTCTCTGACAGCGCAGCACTCCCTCAGTACTGACCCTCTGACAGTGCAGCACTCCCTCAGTACTGACCCTCTGACAGTGCAGCACTTTCTCTGTATTGATCCTCTGACAGTGCAGCACTCCCTCAGTACTGACCCGCTGACAGTGCAGCACTCCCTCAGTTCTGACCCTCTGACAGTGCGGCGCTCCCTCAGTACTGACCCTCTGACAGTGCAGCACTCCCTCTGTATTGACCCTCTGACAGTGCAGCACTTCCTCAGCACTGACACTCTGACAGTGCAGCACTCCCCCAGCAGTGACCCTCTGACAGTACCGCACCCCCTCAGTACTGACCCTCTGACAGTGCGGCACTCGCTGAGTACTGTCCCTCTGACAGTGCGGCACTCCCTCAGTACTGACCCTCTGACAGTGCGGCACTCCTTCAGTGTTGACCCTCTAACAGTGCGGCACTCCCTCAGTACTGACCCTCTGACAGTGCAGCACTCCCTCAGTACTGTCCCTCTGACAGTGCAGCACTCCCTCAGTACTGACCCTCTGATAGTGTGGCACCTCCTCAGTACTGACCCTCTGACAGTACCGCACTCCTTCAGTACTGTCCCTCTGACAGTGCAGCACTCCCTCAGTACTGACCCTCTGATAGTGTGGCACTCCCTCAGTACTGACCCTCTGACAGCGCGGCACTCCCTCAAGACTGACCCTCTGACAGTGCCGCACTCCCTCAGTACTGGCCCTCGGACAGTGCAGTGCTCCCTCAGTACTGACCCTCTGAAAGTGCGGCGCTCCCTCAGTACTGACCCTCTGACAGTGCAGCACTCCCTCAGTACTGACCCTCTGACAGTGCGGCACTCCCTCAGTTCTGACCCTCTGACAGTGCGGCGCTCCCTCTGCACTGACCCTCTGACAGTGCAGCACTCACTCAGTACTGACCCTCTGACAGCACTCCCTCAGTACTGACCCTCTGACAGCGCAGCACCTCCTCAGTACTGACCCTTTCACAGTGCGGCACTCCCGCAGTACTGACCCTCTGACAGTGCGGCACTCACTCAGTACTGACCCTCTGACAGCACTCCCTCAGTACTGACCCTCTGACAGCGCAGCACCTCCTCAGTACTGACCCTTTGACAGTGCGGCACTCCCGCAGTACTGACCCTCTGACAGTGCGGCACTCCCTCAGTACTGACTCTCTGACAGTGCGGCACTCCCTCAGTACTGACCCTCTAACAGTGCGGCACTCCCTCAGTACTGACCCTTTGACAGTGCGGCACCCCCTCAGTACTGACCCTTTAACAGTGCAGCACTCCCGCAGTACGGACCCTCTGACAGTGCGGCACTCCCTCAGTACTGACCCTCTGACAGTGCGGCGCTCCCTATGTATTGATCCTCTGACAGTGCAGCACTCCCTCAGTACTAACTCTCTGACAGCGCAGCACTCCCTCAGTACTGACCCTCTGACAGTGCAGCACTTTCTCTGTATTGATCCTCTGACAGTGCGGCACTCCCTCAGTACTGACCCTCTGACAATGCAGCACTCCCTCAGTACTGACCCTCTCACAGCACAGCACTCCCGCAGTACGGACCCTCTGACAGTGCGGCACTCCCTCAGTACAGACCCTTTGACAGTTCAGCGCTCCCTATGTATTGATCCTCTGACAGTGCAGCACTCCCTCAGTACTAACTCTCTGACAGTGCGGCACTCCCTCAGTACTGACCCTCTGATAGTGTGGCACTCCCTCAGTACTGACCCTCTGACAGCGCGGCACTCCCTCAAGACTGACCCTCTGACAGTGCCGCACTCCCTCAGTACTGGCCCTCGGACAGTGCAGTGCTCCCTCAGTACTGACCCTCTGAAAGTGCGGCGCTCCCTCAGTACTGACCCTCTGACAGTGCAGCACTCCCTCAGTACTGACCCTCTGACAGTGCGGCACTCCCTCAGTTCTGACCCTCTGACAGTGCGGCGCTCCCTCTGCACTGACCTTCTGACAGGGCAGCACTCACTCAGTACTGACCCTCTGACAGCACTCCCTCAGTACTGACCCTCTGACAGCGCAGCACCTCCTCAGTACTGACCCTTTGACAGTGCGGCACTCCCGCAGTACTGACCCTCTGACAGTGCGGCACTCACTCAGTACTGACCCTCTGACAGTGCAGCACTTCCTCAGCACTGACCCTCTGACAGTGCGGCACTACCTCTGCATTGACCCTCTGACAGTGCGGCACTCCCTCAGTACTGACCCTCTGACAGTGCAGCACTCCCCCAGCAGTGACCCTCTGACAGTACCGCACCCCCTCAGTACTGACCCTCTGACAGTGCGGCACTCGCTGAGTACTGTCCCTCTGACAGTGCGGCACGCCCTCAGTACTGACCCTCTGACAGTGCGGCACTCCTTCAGTGTTGACCCTCTAACAGTGCGGCACTCCTTCAGAACTGACCCTCTGACAGTGCGGCACTCCTTCAGTACTGTCCCTCTGACAGTGCAGCACTCCCTCAGTACTGACCCTCTGATAGTGTGGCACTCCCTCAGTACTGACCCTCTGACAGTGCCGCACTCCCTCAGTACTGGCCCTCGGACAGTGCAGTGCTCCCTCAGTACTGACCCTCTGAAAGTGCGGCGCTCCCTCAGTACTGACCCTCTGACAGTGCGGCACTCCCTCAGTACTGACCCTCTGACAGTGCGGCACTCCCTCAGTACCTACCCTCTGATAGTGCAGCTCTCCCTCAGTACTGACCCTCTGACAGTGCGGCACTCCCTCAGTACAGACCCTTTGACAGTTCAGCGCTCCCTATGTATTGATCCTCTGACAGTGCAGCACTCCCTCAGTACTGAC
Organism: Scyliorhinus torazame; assembly: GCF_047496885.1. Lineage (NCBI taxonomy): Eukaryota > Metazoa > Chordata > Chondrichthyes > Carcharhiniformes > Scyliorhinidae > Scyliorhinus > Scyliorhinus torazame. Next base: position 34,540,981 of record NC_092736.1, on the reverse strand, counting down.
CCTCTGACAGCGCGGCACTCCCTCAAGACTGACCCTCTGACAGTGCCGCACTCCCTCAGTACTGGCCCTCGGACAGTGCAGTGCTCCCTCAGTACTGACCCTCTGAAAGTGCGGCGCTCCCTCAGTACTGACCCTCTGACAGTGCAGCACTCCCTCAGTACTGACCCTCTGACAGTGCGGCACTCCCTCAGTTCTGACCCTCTGACAGTGCGGCGCTCCCTCTGCACTGACCCTCTGACAGTGCAGCACTCACTCAGTACTGACCCTCTGACAGCACTCCCTCAGTACTGACCCTCTGACAGCGCAGCACCTCCTCAGTACTGACCCTTTGACAGTGCGGCACTCCCGCAGTACTGACCCTCTGACAGTGCGGCACTCACTCAGTACTGACCCTCTGACAGTGCAGCACTTCCTCAGCACTGACCCTCTGACAGTGCGGCACTACCTCTGCATTGACCCTCTGACAGTGCGGCACTCCCTCAGTACTGACCCTCTGACAGTGCAGCACTCCCCCAGCAGTGACCCTCTGACAGTACCGCACCCCCTCAGTACTGACCCTCTGACAGTGCGGCACTCGCTGAGTACTGTCCCTCTGACAGTGCGGCACGCCCTCAGTACTGACCCTCTGACAGTGCGGCACTCCTTCAGTGTTGACCCTCTAACAGTGCGGCACTCCTTCAGAACTGACCCTCTGACAGTGCGGCACTCCTTCAGTACTGTCCCTCTGACAGTGCAGCACTCCCTCAGTACTGACCCTCTGATAGTGTGGCACTCCCTCAGTACTGACCCTCTGACAGTGCCGCACTCCCTCAGTACTGGCCCTCGGACAGTGCAGTGCTCCCTCAGTACTGACCCTCTGAAAGTGCGGCGCTCCCTCAGTACTGACCCTCTGACAGTGCGGCACTCCCTCAGTACTGACCCTCTGACAGTGCGGCACTCCCTCAGTACCTACCCTCTGATAGTGCAGCTCTCCCTCAGTACTGACCCTCTGACAGTGCGGCACTCCCTCAGTACCGACCCTCTGACAGTGCGGCACTCCGTCAGTACTGACCCTCTGACAGTGCAGCACTCCCTCAGTACTGACCCTCTGACAGTGCAACACTCCTCCAGTACTGACCCTCTGACAGTGCGGCACTCCCTCAGTACTGATCCTCTAACAGTGCGGCACTCACTCAGTACTGACCCTCTGACAGTGCGGCACTCCCTCAGTACTGACCCTCTGACAGTGCAGCACTCCCTCAGTACTGACCCTCTGACAGTGCGGCATTCCCTCAGTGTTGGCCCTCTGACAGTCCGGCACTCCCTCAGTACTGATCCTCTGACAGCGCAGCACTCCGTCTGTATTGACCCTCTGAAAGTGCGGCACTCCCTCAGCACTGACCCTCTGACAGTGCAGCTCTCCCTCTGCATTGACCCTCTGACAGTGCGGCACTCCCTCAGTACTCACCCTCTGACAGTGCAGCACTCCCTCAGCACTGACCCTCTGACAATACCGCACCACCTCAGTACTGACCCTCTGACAGTGCGGCACTCCCTCAATGTTGACCCTCTGACAGTGCGGCACTCCCTCAGTACCGACCCTCTTACAGTGCGGCACTCCCTCAGTACTGACCCTCTGACAGTGCGGCACTCCATCAGTATTGACCCTCTGACAGTGCGGCACTCCCTCAGTACTGACCCCCTGACAGTGCAGCACTCCCTCAGCAGTGACCCTCTGACAGTACCGCACCCCATCTGTACTGACCCTCTGACAGTGCGGCACTCGCTGAGTACTGACCCTCTAACAGTGCGGCGCTCCCTCAGAACTGACCCTCTCACAGTGCGGCACTCCTTCAGTACTGTCCCTCTCACAGTGCGGCACTCCTTCAGTACTGTCCCTCTCACAGTGCGGCACTCCCTCAGTACTGGCCCTCGGACAGTTCAGTGCTCCCTCAGTACTGACCCTCTGAAAGTGCGGCGCTCCCTCAGTACTGACCCTCTGACAGTGCGGCACTCTCTCAGTACTGACCCTCTGACAGTGCGGCACTCCCTCAGTACCTACCCTCTGATAGTGCAGCACTCCCTCAGTACTGACCCTCTGACAGTGCGGCACTCCCTCAGTACCCATCCTCTGACAGTGCGGCACTCCCTCAGTACTGACCCTCTGACAGTGCAGCACTCCCTCAGTACTGACCCTCTGACAGTGCAACACTCCCTCAGTACTGACCCTCTGACGGTGCAGCACTCCTTCAGTACTGACCATCTGACAGTGCGGCACTCCCTCAATACTGACCCTCTAACAGTGCGGCACTCCCTCAGTACTGACCCTCTGACAGTGCGGCACTCCCTCAGTACTGGCCCTCTGACAGTGCAGTGCACCCTCAGTACTGACCCTCTGACAGTGCAGCACTCCCTCAGTACTGACCCTCTGACAGTGCAGCACTCCCTCAGTACTGACTCTCTGACAGTGCGGCACTCCCTCAGTACTGACCCTCTGACAGTGCAGCACTCCCTCAGTACTGACCCTCTGAAAGTGCAGCACTCCCTCAGTACTGACCCTCTGACAGTGCGGCACTCCCTCAGTACTAACCCTTTGACTGTTCAGCGCTCCCTATGTATTGATCCTCTGACAGTGCAGCACTCCCTCAGTACTAACTCTCTGACAGCGCAGCACCTCCTCAGTACTGACCCTCTGACAGTGCAGCACTCCCTCAGTACTGACCCTCTGACAGTGCGACACTCCCTCAGTGTTGGCCCTCTGACAGTGCGGCTCTCCCTCAGTACTGACCCTCTGACAGCGCAGCACTCCCTCTGTATTGACCCTCTGAAAGTGCAGCACTCCCTCAGCACTGACCCTCTGACAGTGCAGCTCTCCCTCTGCATTGACCCTCTGACAGTGCGGCACTCCCTCAGTACTCACCCTCTGACAGTGCAGCACTCCCTCAGCACTGACCCTCTGACAATACCGCACCACCTCAGTACTGACCCTCTGACAGTGCGGCACTCCCTCAATGTTGACCCTCTGACAGTGCGGCACTCCCTCAGTACTGACCCTCTGACAGTGCGGCACTCCCTCAGTACTGACCCTCTGACAGTGCGGCACTCCCTCAGTGTTGACCCTCTGACAGTGCGGCACTCGCTCAGTACTGACCCTCTTACAGTGCGGCACGCCCTCAAAACTGACCCTCTGACAGTGCCGCACTCCCTCAGTATTGAACCTCTGACAGTGCGGCACTCCCTCATTACTGACCCCCTGACAGTGCAGCACTCCCTCAGTACTGACCCTCTGACAGTGCTGCACTCCCTCATTACTGATTCTCTGTCAGTGCGGCACTCCCTCATTACTGACCCTCTGACAGTGCAGCACTCCCTCAGTACTGACCTTCTGACAGTGCGGCACTCCCTCAGTACTCTCCCTCTGACAGTGCGGCACTCCCTCAGTACTGTACCTCTGATAGTGCGGCACTCCCTCAGTACTGACCCTCTGACAGTGCAGCACTCCCTCAGTACTAACTCTCTGATAGTGCAGCACCTCCTCAGTACTGACCCTCTGACAGTGCAGCACTCCCTCAGTACTGACCATCTGCCAGTGCGGCACTCCCTCAGTGTTGGCCCTCTGACAGTGCGGCACTCCCTCTGTACTGACCCTCTGACAGCGCAGCACTCCCTCTGTATTGACCCTCTGAAAGTGCAGCACTCCCTCAGCACTGAACCTCTGACAGTGCAGCTCTCCCTCTGCATTGACCCTCTGACAGTGCGGCACTCCCTCAGTACTGACCCTCTGACAGCGCTGAACTCACTCAGTACTGACCCTCTCACAGTGCGGCACTCCCTCAGTACAGAATCTCTGACGGTGCAGCACTCCTTCAGTACTGACCATCTGACAGTGCGGCACTCCCTCAGTACTGACCCTCTAACAGTGCGGCACTCCCTCAGTACTGACCCTCTGACAGTGCGGCACTCCCTCAGTACTGGCCCTCTGACAGTGCAGTGCACCCTCAGTACTGACCCTCTGACAGTGCAGCACTCCCTCAGTACTGACCCTCTGACAGTGCAGCACTCCCTCAGTACTGACTCTCTGACAGTGCGGCACTCCCTCAGTACTGACCCTCTGACAGTGCAGCACTCCCTCAGTACTGACCCTCTGAAAGTGCAGCACTCCCTCAGTACTGACCCTCTGACAGTGCGGCACTCCCTCAGTACTAACCCTTTGACTGTTCAGCGCTCCCTATGTATTGATCCTCTGACAGTGCAGCACTCCCTCAGTACTAACTCTCTGACAGCGCAGCACCTCCTCAGTACTGACCCTCTGACAGTGCAGCACTCCCTCAGTACTGACCCTCTGACAGTGCGACACTCCCTCAGTGTTGGCCCTCTGACAGTGCGGCTCTCCCTCAGTACTGACCCTCTGACAGCGCAGCACTCCCTCTGTATTGACCCTCTGAAAGTGCAGCACTCCCTCAGCACTGACCCTCTGACAGTGCAGCTCTCCCTCTGCATTGACCCTCTGACAGTGCGGCATTCCCTCAGTACTCACCCTCTGACAGTGCAGCACTCCCTCAGCACTGACCCTCTGACAATACCGCACCACCTCAGTACTGACCCTCTGACAGTGCGGCACTCCCTCAATGTTGACCCTCTGACAGTGCGGCACTCCCTCAGTACTGACCCTCTGACAGTGCGGCACTCCCTCAGTACTGACCCTCTGACAGTGCGGCACTCCCTCAGTGTTGACCCTCTGACAGTGCGGCACTCGCTCAGTACTGACCCTCTGACAGTGCGGCACGCCCTCAAAACTGACCCTCTGACAGTGCCGCACTCCCTCAGTATTGAACCTCTGACAGTGCGGCACTCCCTCAGTACTGACCCCCTGACAGTGCAGCACTCCCTCAGTACTGACCCTCTGACAGTGCTGCACTCCCTCATTACTGATTCTCTGTCAGTGCGGCACTCCCTCATTACTGACCCTCTGACAGTGCAGCACTCCCTCAGTACTGACCTTCTGACAGTGCGGCACTCCCTCAGTACTCTCCCTCTGACAGTGCGGCACTCCCTCAGTACTGTACCTCTGATAGTGCGGCACTCCCTCAGTACTGACCCTCTGACAGTGCAGCACTCCCTCAGTACTAACTCTCTGATAGTGCAGCACCTCCTCAGTACTGACCCTCTGACAGTGCAGCACTCCCTCAGTACTGACCATCTGCCAGTGCGGCACTCCCTCAGTGTTGGCCCTCTGACAGTGCGGCACTCCCTCTGTACTGACCCTCTGACAGCGCAGCACTCCCTCTGTATTGACCCTCTGAAAGTGCAGCACTCCCTCAGCACTGACCCTCTGACAGTGCAGCTCTCCCTCTGCATTGACCCTCTGACAGTGCGGCACTCCCTCAGTACTGACCCTCTGACAGCGCTGAACTCACTCAGTACTGACCCTCTCACAGTGCGGCACTCCCTCAGTACAGAATCTCTCACAGTGCAGCACTCGCTCAGTACTGATCCTCTGACAGTGCAGCACTCCCTCAATACTGAACTTCTGACAGGGCAGCACTCCCTCAGTACTGACCCTCTGAAGTGCAGTGCTCCCTCTATATTGATCCTCTGACAGTGCAGCACTCCCTCAATACTGACCTTCTGACAGGGCAGCATTCTCTCAGTACTGACTCTCTAAATGTGCGGCATTCCTTCAGTACTGACCCTCTGACAGTGCAGCCCTCCCTCAGTACTGACCCTCTGACAGTGCGGCACTCCCTCAGTACTCACCCTCTGACAGTGCCGCACTCCCTCTGTATTGACCCTCTGATAGTGCGGCACTCCCTCAGTACTGACCCTCTGACAGTGCACCACTCCCTCAGTACTGACCCTCTGATAGTGCGGCACTCCCTCAGTACTGACCCTCTGACAGTGCACCACTCCCTCAGTACTGACCCAATGACAGTGCAGAACTCCCTCCGTACTGGCCCTCTGACAGTGCAGCACTCCCTCAATGTTGACCCTCTGACTGTGCGATGCTCTCTCAGTACTGATTCTCTGTCAGTGCGGCAGTCCCTCAGTACTGACCCTCTGACAGTGCTGCACACCCTCAGTACTGACGCTCTGACAGGGCAGCATTCTCTCAGTACTGACTCTCTGAATGTGCGGCATTCCTTCAGTACTGACCCTCTGACAGTGCAGCCCTCCCTCAGTACTGACCCTCTGACAGTGCGGCACTCCCTCAGTCCTCACCCTCTGACAGTGCCGCACTCCCTCTGTATTGACCCTCTGACAGTGCAGCACTCCCTCAGTACTGACCCTCTGACAGTGCGGCACTCCCTCAGTACTGAACCTCTGACAGTGCAACACTCCCTCAGCACTGACCCAATGACAGTGCAGCACTCCCTCAGTACTGATTCTCTGTCAGTGCGGCACTCCCTCAGTACTGACCCTCTGACAGTGCAGCACTCCCTCAGTACTGACCCTCTGGCAGTGCAGCACTCCCTCAGCACTGACCCACTGGCAGTGCGACACGCCCTCAGTACTAACACTCTGACAGTGCAGCACTCCCTCAATACTGATCTTCTGACAGGGCAGCATTCTCTCAGTACTGACTCTCTGAATGTGCGGCATTCCTTCAGTACTGACCCTCTGACAGTGCAGCCCTCCCTCAGTACTGACCCTCTGACAGTGCGGCACTCCCTCAGTACTCACCCTCTGACAGTGCCGCACTCCCTCTGTATTGACCCTCTGACAGTGCAGCACTCCCTCAGTACTGACCCTCTGACAGTGCGGCACTCCCTCAGTACTGACCCTCTGACAGTGCTGCACTCCCTCAGTCCTGGCTCTCTGACAGTGTGGCACTCCCTCAATACTGACTCTCTGACAGTGTTGCACTCCCTCAGTCCTGACCCTCTGACAGTGCAGCATTCCCTCAGTTCTGATCCTCTGACAGTGCGGCACTCCCTCAGTACTGACCCTCTGACAGTGCAGTGCACCCTCAGTACTGACCCTCTGACAGTACAGCATTCTCTCAGTACTGACCCTCTGACAGTGCAGCATTCTCTCAGTACTGACCCTCTGACAGTACTGCACTCCCTCAGTCCTGGCTCTCTGACAGTGCGGCACTCCCTCAGTACTGAGCCTCTGACAGTGCAGCACGCCCTCAATACTGACTCTCTGACAGTGCGGCACTCCCTCAGTACTAACCCTCTGACAGTACAGTGCACCCTCAGTACTGACCCTCTGACAGTGCAGCATTCTCTCAGTACTGACCCCCTGACAGTGCGGCACTCCCTCAATACTGACCCTCCGACAGTGCAGCACTCCCTCAGTACTTACCCTCTGACACTGCTGCACTCCTTCAGTACTGACCCTCTGACAGTGCGGCACTCCCTCAGTACTGACCCTCTGACAGTGCGGCACTCCTTCAGTACTGACCCTCTGACAGTGCGGCACTCCCACAGCACTGACCCTCTGACAGTGCAGCACTCCCTCAATACTGACCCTCTGACAGTGCAGCACTCCCTCAGTACTGACCCTCTGACAGTGCAGCACTCCCTCAGTACTGACCCTCTGACAGTGCGGCACTCCCTCGGTACTGACCCTCTGACAGTGCAGCACTCCCTCAGTACTGACCCTCTGACAGTGCGGCACTCACTCAGTCCTGTCCCTCTGACAGTGCGGCACTCCCTCAGTACCGACCCTCTGAAAGTGCAGCACTCCCTCAGTACTGACCCTCTGCCACTGCTGCGCTCCTGCAGTACTGACCCTCTGACAGTGCAGCACTCCCTCAGTACTGACCCTCTGAAAGTGCAGCATTCTCTCAGTACTGACCCCCTGACAGTGCGGCACTCCCTCAGTACTGACCCTCTGACAGTGCAGCACTCCCTCAGTACTGACCCTCTGACAGTGCAGCACTCCCTCAGTACTGACCCTCTGAAAGTGCAGCATTCTCTCAGTACTGACCCCCTGACAGTGCGGCACTCCCTCAGTACTGACCCTCTGACAGTGCTGCACTCCCTCAGTACTGAACCTCTGACACTGCTGCACTCCTTCAGCACTGACCCTCTGACAGTGCGGCACTCCCACAGTACTAACCCTCTGACAGTGCGGCACTCCCTCAGTACTGACCCTCTGAAAGTGCAGCACTCCCTCATATTGACCCTCTGACACTGCTGCACTCCTTCAGTACTGACCCTCTGACACTGCTGCACTCCTTCAGTAATAACCCTCTGACAGTGCGGCACTCCCTCAGTACTGACCCTCTGACAGTGCAGTGCTCCCTCTGTATTGACCCTCTGACAGTGCGGCACTCCCTCAGTACTGACCCTCTGACAGTGCAGCACTCCCTCAGTACTGACGCTCTGACAGTGCGGCACTCCCTCAGTACTGACCCTCTGACAGTGCGGCACTCCCTCAGCACTGACCCACTGGCAGTGCAACACTCCCTCAGTACTAACACTCTGACAGTGCAGCACTCCCTCAATACTGACCTTCTGACCGGGCAGCACTCCCTCAATACTGACACTCTGACAGTGCAGCACTCCCTCAGTACTGACCCTCTGACAGTGCAGCACTCCCTCAGTACTGACCCTCTGACAGTGCGGCACTCCCTCAGTGTTGACCCTCTGACAGTGCAGCACTCCCTCAGTATTGAGCCTCTGACAGTGCGGCACTCCCTCAGTACTGACCCTCTGACAGTGCGGCACTCCCTCAGTACTGACCCTCTGACAGTGCAGCACTCCCTCAGTACTGACCCTCTGACAGTGCAGCACTCCCTCAGTATTGACACTCTGACACTGCGGCGCTCCCTCAGAACTGACCCTCTGACAGTGCGGCACTCCCTCAGTACTGTCCCTCTGACAGTGCAGCGCTCCCTCAGTACTGACCCTCTGACAGTGCGGCCCTCCCACAGTACTAACCCTCTGACAGTGCAGTGCTCCCTCTGTATGGACCCTCTGACAGTGCTGCACTCCCTCAGTACTGACCCTCTGACAGTGCGGCACTCCCTCAGTGTTGACCCTCTGACAGTGCGGCATTCGCTCAGTACTGACTCTCTGACAGTGCAGCACTCCCTCAGTACTGACCCTCTGACAGTGCGGTGCTCCCTCAGTACTGACCCTCTGACAGTGCAGCACTCCCTCAGTACTGACCCTCTGACAGTGCAGCACTCCCTCAGTACTGACCCTCTGACAGTGCAGCACTCCCTCAGTACTGACCCTCCCACAAGCCAGCACTGATCCTGCAATAGTCTAATACTCTCTCCGTGCAGCCTTAGTGACAGTGCCGCACTCCCACAGTACTGCTATGAGATGTCAGACTGGACATCTTGGGTGAGGGTGGAAATTTAACTTCAGACTTTCTGATGCAGAGAGGACAGTGAGGACAGAGAGGACAGTGAGGACAGAGAGGACAGAGAGGACAGAGAGGACAGTGAGGACAGTGAGGACAGAGAGGACAGAGAGGACAGAGAGGACAGTGAGGACAGAGAGGACAGTGAGGACAGTGAGGACAGAGAGGACAGAGAGGACAGTGAGGACAGTGAGGACAGAGAGGACAGTGAGGACAGTGAGGACAGAGAGGACAGAGAGGACAGAGAGGACAGAGAGGACAGTGAGGACAGAGAGGACAGAGAGGACAGAGAGGACAGAGAGGACAGAGAGGACAGAGAGGACAGAGAGGACAGAGAGGACAGTGAGGACAGGGAGGACAGAGAGGACAGTGAGGACAGTGAGGACAGTGAGGACAGAGAGGACAGTGAGGACAGTGAGGACAGTGAGGACAGTGAGGACAGTGAGGACAGTGAGGACAGTGAGGACAGAGAGGACAGTGAGGACAGAGAGGACAGTGAGGTCAGAGAGGACAGTGAGGACAGAGAGGACAGAGAGGACAGTGAGGACAGTGAGGACAGAGAGGACAGAGAGGACAGAGAGGACAGAGAGGACAGAGAGGACAGAGAGGACAGAGAGGACAGTGAGGACAGTGAGGACAGAGAGGACAGAGAGGACAGTGAGGACAGTGAGGACAGTGAGGACAGTGAGGACAGTGAGGACAGTGAGGACAGAGAGGACAGAGAGGACAGAGAGGACAGAGAGGACAGTGAGGACAGAGAGGACAGAGAGGACAGTGAGGACAGAGAGGACAGAGAGGACAGTGAGGACAGAGAGGACAGAGAGGACAGAGAGGACAGTGAGGACAGTGAGGACAGTGAGGACAGAGAGGACAGTGAGGACAGTGAGGACAGAGAGGACAGAGAGGACAGTGAGGACAGAGAGGACAGAGAGGACAGAGAGGACAGAGAGGACAGTGAGGACAGAGAGGACAGAGAGGACAGTGAGGACAGTGAGGGGAGTGAGGACAGTGAGGACAGTGAGGACAGTGAGGACAGAGAGGACAGTGAGGACAGAGAGGACAGAGAGGACAGAGAGGACAGAGAGGACAGTGAGGACAGAGAGGACAGTGAGGACAGTGAGGACAGAGAGGACAGAGAGGACAGTGAGGACAGAGAGGACAGAGAGGACAGAGAGGACAGAGAGGACAGTGAGGACAGAGAGGACAGTGAGGACAGTGAGGACAGAGAGGACAGAGAGGACAGAGAGGACAGAGAGGACAGTGAGGACAGTGAGGACAGTGAGGACAGAGAGGACAGAGAGGACAGAGAGGACAGAGAGGACAGAGAGGACAGAGAGGACAGTGAGGACAGTGAGGACAGTGAGGACAGAGAGGACAGAGAGGACAGTGAGGACAGTGAGGACAGTGAGGACAGTGAGGACAGTGAGGACAGAGAGGACAGTGAGGACAGTGAGGACAGTGAGGACAGTGAGGACAGTGAGGACAGTGAGGACAGTGAGGACAGTGAGGACAGTGAGGACAGTGAGGACAGAGAGGACAGAGAGGACAGAGAGGACAGTGAGGACAGTGAGGACAGTGAGGACAGTGAGGACAGTGAGGACAGAGAGGACAGTGAGGACAGTGAGGACAGTGAGGACAGAGAGGACAGTGAGGACAGTGAGGACAGTGAGGACAGTGAGGACAGTGAGGACAGTGAGGACAGTGAGGACAGTGAGGACAGAGAGGACAGTGAGGACAGTGAGGACAGTGAGGACAGTGAGGACAGTGAGGACAGTGAGGACAGAGAGGACAGTGAGGACAGAGAGGACAGTGAGGACAGTGAGGGGAGTGAGGACAGTGAGGACAGAGAGGACAGTGAGGACAGTGAGGACAGTGAGGACAGTGAGGACAGTGAGGGGAGTGAGGACAGTGAGGACAGAGAGGACAGTGAGGGGAGTGAGGACAGTGAGGACAGTGAGGACAGAGAGGACAGTGAGGACAGAGAGGACAGAGAGGACAGAGAGGACAGTGAGGACAGAGAGGACAGTGAGGACAGTGAGGACAGTGAGGACAGTGAGGACAGTGAGGGGAGTGAGGACAGTGAGGACAGTGAGGACAGTGAGGACAGAGAGGACAGAGAGGACAGAGAGGACAGAGAGGACAGTGAGGACAGAGAGGACAGTGAGGACAGAGAGGACAGAGAGGACAGAGAGGACAGTGAGGACAGTGAGGACAGTGAGGACAGTGAGGACAGTGAGGACAGTGAGGACAGTGAGGACAGTGAGGACAGAGAGGACAGAGAGGACAGTGAGGACAGTGAGGACAGAGAGGACAGAGAGGACAGAGAGGACAGTGAGGGGAGTGAGGACAGTGAGGACAGTGAGGACAGTGAGGACAGTGAGGACAGTGAGGACAGTGAGGACAGTGAGGACAGTGAGGACAGTGAGGACAGTGAGGACAGAGAGGACAGAGAGGACAGTGAGGACAGTGAGGACAGTGAGGACAGTGAGGACAGTGAGGACAGTGAGGACAGTGAGGACAGTGAGGACAGTGAGGACAGTGAGGACAGAGAGGACAGAGAGGACAGTGAGGACAGTGAGGACAGAGAGGACAGAGAGGACAGAGAGGACAGTGAGGGGAGTGAGGACAGTGAGGACAGTGAGGACAGTGAGGACAGTGAGGACAGTGAGGACAGTGAGGACAGAGAGGACAGTGAGGACAGAGAGGGGAGTGAGGACAGTGAGGACAGAGAGGGGAGTGAGGACAGTGAGGGGAGTGAGGACAGTGAGGACAGTGAGGGGAGTGAGGACAGTGAGGGGAGTGAGGACAGTGAGGACAGTGAGGACAGTGAGGACAGTGAGGACAGAGAGGGGAGTGAGGACAGTGAGGACAGTGAGGACAGTGAGGACAGTGAGGACAGTGAGGACAGTGAGGACAGTGAGGACAGTGAGGACAGTGAGGACAGTGAGGGGAGTGAGGACAGTGAGGGGAGTGAGGACAGTGAGGGGAGTGAGGACAGTGAGGACAGTGAGGACAGTGAGGACAGTGAGGACAGTGAGGACAGAGAGGACAGAGAGGACAGAGAGGACAGAGAGGGGAGTGAGGACAGTGAGGGGAGTGAGGACAGTGAGGGGAGTGAGGACAGTGAGGACAGAGAGGACAGAGAGGACAGTGAGGACAGTGAGGACAGTGAGGACAGTGAGGACAGTGAGGACAGAGAGGACAGAGAGGACAGAGAGGACAGAGAGGACAGTGAGGACAGAGAGGACAGTGAGGACAGTGAGGACAGTGAGGACAGTGAGGACAGTGAGGACAGTGAGGACAGTGAGGACAGTGAGGACAGTGAGGACAGTGAGGACAGTGAGGACAGTGAGGACAGTGAGGACAGTGAGGACAGAGAGGACAGTGAGGACAGTGAGGACAGTGAGGACAGTGAGGACAGTGAGGACAGTGAGGACAGTGAGGACAGTGAGGACAGTGAGGACAGTGAGGACAGAGAGGACAGAGAGGACAGAGAGGACAGTGAGGACAGTGAGGACAGTGAGGACAGTGAGGACAGTGAGGACAGTGAGGACAGTGAGGACAGTGAGGACAGTGAGGACAGAGAGGACAGTGAGGACAGAGAGGACAGAGAGGACAGAGAGGACAGAGAGGACAGTGAGGGGAGTGAGGACAGTGAGGACAGTGAGGACAGTGAGGACAGTGAGGACAGTGAGGACAGTGAGGACAGTGAGGACAGTGAGGACAGTGAGGACAGAGAGGACAGAGAGGACAGTGAGGGGAGTGAGGACAGTGAGGACAGTGAGGACAGTGAGGACAGAGAGGACAGTGAGGACAGTGAGGACAGTGAGGGGAGTGAGGGGAGTGAGGGGAGTGAGGACAGAGAGGACAGTGAGGACAGTGAGGACAGTGAGGACAGTGAGGACAGTGAGGACAGTGAGGACAGTGAGGACAGTGAGGACAGTGAGGACAGAGAGGACAGAGAGGACAGAGAGGACAGAGAGGACAGTGAGGGGAGTGAGGACAGAGAGGGGAGTGAGGACAGTGAGGACAGAGAGGACAGTGAGGACAGAGAGGGGAGTGAGGACAGTGAGGACAGAGAGGGGAGTGAGGACAGTGAGGACAGAGAGGACAGTGAGGACAGTGAGGACAGAGAGGACAGTGAGGACAGAGAGGGGAGTGAGGACAGTGAGGACAGAGAGGACAGTGAGGACAGTGAGGACAGTGAGGACAGTGAGGACAGTGAGGACAGTGAGGACAGAGAGGACAGTGAGGACAGAGAGGGGAGTGAGGACAGTGAGGACAGAGAGGACAGTGAGGACAGTGAGGACAGTGAGGACAGTGAGGACAGTGAGGACAGTGAGGGGAGTGAGGACAGAGAGGACAGTGAGGACAGAGAGGACAGTGAGGACAGTGAGGACAGAGAGGACAGAGAGGACAGAGAGGACAGTGAGGACAGAGAGGGGAGTGAGGACAGTGAGGACAGAGAGGGGAGTGAGGACAGTGAGGACAGTGAGGGGAGTGAGGACAGTGAGGACAGTGAGGACAGAGAGGACAGAGAGGACAGAGAGGACAGAGAGGACAGAGAGGACAGTGAGGACAGTGAGGACAGAGAGGACAGTGAGGACAGTGAGGACAGTGAGGGGAGTGAGGACAGTGAGGACAGTGAGGACAGTGAGGACAGTGAGGACAGAGAGGACAGTGAGGACAGTGAGGACAGAGAGGACAGTGAGGACAGAGAGGGGAGTGAGGACAGTGAGGACAGAGAGGACAGTGAGGACAGTGAGGACAGTGAGGGGAGTGAGGACAGTGAGGACAGTGAGGGGAGTGAGGACAGTGAGGACAGAGAGGACAGAGAGGACAGAGAGGACAGTGAGGACAGAGAGGGGAGTGAGGACAGTGAGGACAGAGAGGACAGTGAGGACAGTGAGGACAGTGAGGGGAGTGAGGACAGTGAGGACAGTGAGGACAGTGAGGACAGTGAGGACAGTGAGGGGAGTGAGGACAGTGAGGACAGTGAGGACAGTGAGGACAGTGAGGGGAGTGAGGACAGTGAGGACAGAGAGGACAGAGAGGACAGTGAGGACAGAGAGGACAGTGAGGACAGTGAGGACAGTGAGGGGAGTGAGGACAGTGAGGACAGAGAGGACAGAGAGGACAGAGAGGACAGTGAGGACAGAGAGGGGAGTGAGGACAGTGAGGACAGAGAGGACAGTGAGGACAGTGAGGACAGTGAGGGGAGTGAGGACAGTGAGGACAGTGAGGACAGTGAGGACAGTGAGGACAGTGAGGGGAGTGAGGACAGTGAGGACAGTGAGGACAGTGAGGACAGTGAGGACAGTGAGGGGAGTGAGGACAGTGAGGACAGAGAGGACAGAGAGGACAGTGAGGACAGAGAGGGGAGTGAGGACAGTGAGGACAGAGAGGACAGTGAGGACAGTGAGGACAGTGAGGGGAGTGAGGACAGTGAGGACAGTGAGGACAGTGAGGACAGTGAGGACAGTGAGGGGAGTGAGGACAGTGAGGACAGTGAGGACAGTGAGGGGAGTGAGGACAGTGAGGACAGTGAGGACAGAGAGGACAGAGAGGACAGAGAGGACAGAGAGGACAGAGAGGACAGTGAGGACAGTGAGGACAGTGAGGACAGTGAGGACAGTGAGGACAGTGAGGGGAGTGAGGACAGTGAGGACAGTGAGGACAGTGAGGGGAGTGAGGACAGTGAGGACAGTGAGGACAGAGAGGACAGAGAGGACAGTGAGGACAGTGAGGGGAGTGAGGACAGTGAGGACAGTGAGGACAGTGAGGACAGTGAGGACAGAGAGGACAGTGAGGACAGTGAGGACAGTGAGGACAGTGAGGACAGTGAGGACAGTGAGGGGAGTGAGGACAGTGAGGGGAGTGAGGACAGTGAGGACAGTGAGGGGAGTGAGGACAGTGAGGGGAGTGAGGACAGTGAGGACAGAGAGGACAGTGAGGACAGTGAGGGGAGTGAGGACAGAGAGGACAGAGAGGACAGAGAGGACAGTGAGGGGAGTGAGGACAGTGAGGACAGTGAGGACAGTGAGGGGAGTGAGGACAGTGAGGACAGTGAGGACAGAGAGGACAGTGAGGACAGTGAGGACAGAGAGGACAGTGAGGACAGTGAGGACAGTGAGGACAGTGAGGACAGTGAGGACAGTGAGGGGAGTGAGGACAGTGAGGACAGTGAGGACAGTGAGGACAGTGAGGACAGTGAGGACAGTGAGGGGAGTGAGGACAGAGAGGACAGTGAGGACAGAGAGGACAGTGAGGACAGTGAGGACAGAGAGGACAGTGAGGACAGTGAGGACAGTGAGGACAGTGAGGACAGTGAGGACAGTGAGGACAGTGAGGACAGTGAGGACAGTGAGGGGAGTGAGGACAGTGAGGACAGTGAGGACAGTGAGGACAGTGAGGACAGTGAGGACAGTGAGGACAGTGAGGACAGTGAGGACAGAGAGGACAGAGAGGACAGAGAGGACAGAGAGGACAGAGAGGACAGAGAGGACAGAGAGGACAGAGAGGACAGTGAGGACAGTGAGGACAGAGAGGACAGAGAGGACAGAGAGGACAGAGAGGACAGTGAGGACAGTGAGGACAGTGAGGACAGTGAGGACAGTGAGGACAGAGAGGACAGTGAGGACAGTGAGGACAGAGAGGACAGTGAGGACAGAGAGGACAGTGAGGACAGTGAGGACAGTGAGGACAGTGAGGACAGTGAGGACAGAGAGGACAGTGAGGACAGTGAGGACAGTGAGGACAGTGAGGACAGTGAGGACAGTGAGGACAGAGAGGACAGGGAGGACAGTGAGGACAGAGAGGACAGTGAGGACAGTGAGGACAGTGAGGACAGAGAGGACAGGGAGGACAGAGAGGACAGGGAGGACAGAGAGGACAGGGAGGACAGAGAGGACAGTGCTGCTCCGAGAGCCACTGATGGATTGATATCAATCTAATGCAAGATGCTTTCTGATGAAACGCACATCCGCTTCCCTCACCCCGCGTAAAGTTGTGTTATCAAGTTACACATTTCCAGTAAATCCAAATCAGTTAAGTTGCTGCCGAGCTTCTTGCAGTGTCTCTCCGTTAGTTAGACCCCTCCATCTTTCATCCTGTGATTTCCATCTTAACAGGCAAATATGTGGGTAAATATGAGACCTCAGTTAATGAGGGAACCAACACACTTCCTGTTGATTAACTCTCTGTGGTGGGAAGGCAGTGCGGTCCTCACCAACTACGACACGGTAGTTCTGTGTTTAGCACTGTTGCTTCACAGCTCCAGGGACCCGGGTTTAATTCCCAGCTTGGGTCACTGTCTGTGCGGAGTCTGCACGTTCTCCCCGTGTCTGCGTGGGTTTCCTCCGGGTGCTCCGGTTTCCTCCCACAGTCCAAAGACGTGCTGTTAGGTGAATTGGACATTCTGAATTCTCCCTCTGTACCCGAACAGGTGCCGGAATGTGGCGACTAGGGGCCTTTCACAGTAACTTCATTTCAGTGTTAATGTAAGCCTCCTTGTGACAATAATAAAGATTAGAATATTATTGAAAGGCAGTCATTGCCAGCATTCTCAATTTAAAAGTTGGCCGCGTCTGTTAAGGGCTTCTCCCCCGATCAGGGACGCGTGACCCTCCCGACCCCTGCCCCAACCGACCTGCAGGTCGTGACCCGCAGTTTGAAAAACCCTGTTCTCGAGAGTAGAGGCCATGGGTTTGGACGGCGCTGCCTCAGGAACCTTAATGAGTTCCTGCAGTGCATCTTCTAGACAGTACACACGGCTGTTACTGTGGCGTCGGTGGTGGAGGGATTGAATAAGACCATAAGACATAGGAGCAGAATTAGGCCACTCGGCCCATCGAGTCTGCTCCGCCATTCAATCATGGCTAATGTTTCTCATCCCCATTCTCCTGCCTCCTCCCCATAACCCCTGATCCCTTATTAATCAAGTCCCTATCTATCTCTGTCTAAAGACACTCAGTGATTTGGCCTCCACAGCCTTCTGCGGCAAAGAGTTCCACAGATTCACCACCCTCTGGCTGAAAAAAATCCTCCTCATCTCTGTTTGAAAGGATTGTCTCTTTAGTCTGAGATCTAGTTTTTCCTACAAGTGGAAACATTCTCTCCACGTCCACTCTATCCAGGCCTCGCAGTATCCTATAAGTTTCAATAAGATCCCCTCTCATCCTTCTAAACTCCAACGAGTACAGACCCAGAGTCCTCAATCGTTCCTCATACGACAAGCTCTTCATTCCCGGGATCATTCTTGTGAACCCCCTCTGGACCCTTTCCAAGGCCAGCACAACCTTCCTTAGGTATGGAGTCCAAAACTGCTCACAATACTCCAAATGGGGTCTGACCAGAGCCTTATTCAGCCTCAGAAGGACAACTTTAGTCTTGTATTCTAGCCCTCTTGACATGAATGCTAACATTGCATTTGCCACTGCCGACTGAACCTGCACATTGACCTTAAGAGAATCGTGAACAAGGACTCCCAAGTCCCTTTGTGCTTCTGCTTTACGAAGCATTTCCCCATTTAGAAAATAGTCTACGCCTAGATTCCTCCTTCCAAAGTGCATAACCTCACACTTTTCCACATTGTATGTTTGCGGCTGGGATGCCAATCAAGCGGGGTTGCTTTGTCCTGGATGGTGTTGAGCTTCTTGAGCGTTGCTGGAGCTGCGCTCATCCAGGCAAGTGGGGAGCATTCCCTCACACTCCTGACTTGTGCCTTGTCGATGGTGGACAGGCTTCGGGGAGTCAGGAGGTGAGTTACTCACCACAGGATTCCCAGCCTCCGACCTGCTCTTGTAGCCGCAGTATTAGTGTGGCTGGGTCCAGTTCGGCTGCCTTTCAGTCCGTAATGCTGCTCTAAACTGACTCCGAATAAATATCCTGGGAATGATGCAGAAATGCTGCTGGGTCAGTGCTGGGTCACAGGTTAAGTCTCACCCAATATCGCGCTGCCCCACCCCTCCACCCAGTCCATCTCCCTCCTCCCATCTGTGCTTCCATGTCTCCCATTTTCCCCCTATCCAGCGCTGATCCAATAGTGGCCAGTGCTCTTGTAAATGCCCCTCATAGCGGATCCATGACGGATTTGTAAATATGGCCAAACTCTCCTCCAGGAAAAATGGATTAAGTTCCGAAAAGGCACAACACCATTCCTGTAGTGATTGTTTAGATCCACGAGGATTATCCTGGCCCACTTAGAGAAGTAAAAATGCAGTGACTTAACTGGGCAGTACTTGCCGTGACCATTCTAACAATTAGGAGAGAAAACAGTCATTGTGCGAGGGATGGTTTGTTAGTCCTGGGCAGGTGCACCATACATTAC
Source organism: Scyliorhinus torazame (assembly GCF_047496885.1). Taxonomy (NCBI): domain Eukaryota; kingdom Metazoa; phylum Chordata; class Chondrichthyes; order Carcharhiniformes; family Scyliorhinidae; genus Scyliorhinus; species Scyliorhinus torazame. The sequence continues at coordinate 34,522,353 of NC_092736.1, read as the reverse complement.
TAACACCTTCGAGCTGAAGATGTGAGCTGCTGCTTTCCATGTGCAGAATGCGCGGCCTCTACACAGCCGGACTGCGAGAGAATTGACAGGACTATGAATTTTTCTCACTGCGTTATCCATCTCAATTTCTGTCCTTTTCTTTGCCGGGACATTGATTAAAGACTCGCGGAGCACTTGCAGCAGCTGATCCATGGTAGCTGGCACTTAGCATCGTCAACAGTCAACGCTACACATATTTAGGACACTGGGAAGAAACAGAACTTGGGAACAATGAGCTTGCTCCAGCAGCGCTCCGGGGTCACTGACTAGCTTCTATTAATAGAAAAAAGGGAGAGGTGGAGAGAAACTGAGAGTTCTAGTGATACAGTGTTGGATACAAACAGTTCTTTATGATAAATAGGATTAAAGTCCAGGAGTAATCATTCAATTGGGCTTGAGCTGCCCGAAGCGATACTCATCGAACCCCAGTTTGACACAAACCAATTTTACTACAAACATGTTCCAATTTAATCTTTGATGACCCATCCACTCAGGCACATTTTTTTTCGCTCAAACCAGCGATCCTGGAGGAATCGGGAAAAGCAGGAATTTGTGGCTTGACCTGTCCCTCCCTGGTCGGTGAGCCTACAAACGGTACACCCCCACCCTCAAACTGTAACTCTCCGAGCTCCTTTGCCAATGGAGACAGTTTTCTCCATTCGCGGAAACCCGGAAGGAATCCTGGTCTCCTCTTTGGAAGCAAAAACGGGAAGGCAGACTATTACCTGAATGGTTGTAAATTGGGAGAGGGGAGTGTGCAGCGGGACCTGGGTGTCCCTGTGCACCAGTCACTGAAGGTAAGCGTGCTGGTACAGCCGGTGGTAAAGAAGGCAAACGGTCCGCTGGCCTTCATTGCGAGGGGATTTGAGCAGGAGTGTGTTGCTGCAATTATACATGGCCTTGGTAAGGCCACACTTGGTGTATTGAAATTAAAATGAAAATCGCTTATTGTCACAAGTAGGCTTCAAATTAAGTTACTGTGAAAAGCCCCTAGTTGCCACATTCCGGCGCCTGTTCAGGGAGGCTGGTACAGGAATTGAACCGCGCTGCTGGCCTGCCTTGGTCTGCTTTCAAAGCCAGCGATTTAGCCCTGTGCTAAACCAGCCCCTATTGATACTGTTATAATTAGCCTTTCCCCAATTTAGCACATTCACCCGAGGACCACTCTTATCCTTGTCCACCAGCACTTTAAAACTTACTGAATTGTGGTCACTGTTACCGAAATGCTCTCCTACTGAAACGTCTACCACCTGGCCGGGCTCATTCCCCAATACCAGGTCCAGTACCGCCCCTTCCCTAGTTGGACTGTCTACATATTGTTTTAAGAAGCCCTCCTGGATGCTCCTTACAAACTCTGCCCCGTCTAAGCCCCTGGCACTAAGTGAGTCCCAGTCAATATTGGGAAAGTTGAAGTCTCCCATCACCACAACCCTGTTGTTTTTACTCTTTTCCAAAATCTGTCTACCTATCTGCTCCTCTATCTCCCGCTGGCTGTTGGGAGGCCTGTAGTAAACCCCCAACATTGTGACTGCACCCTTCTTATTCCTGATCTCTACCCATATAGCCTCACTGCCCTCTGAGGTGTCCTCCCGCAGTTTTGGTCTCCTTCTCTGAGGAAGGATGGTCTTACTCTCGAAGGAGTGCAGCGAAGGTTTACCAGACTGATTCCAGGGATGGTGGGACTGTCATATGAGGAGAGATTGACTTGGTTGGGATTGTTCTCGCTGGAGTTCAGAAGAATGAGGGGGGATCTCATAGAGACTTATAAAATTCTAACAGGACTAGACAGGGTAGATGTAGAGAGGATGTTCCCGATGGTGGGCGTGTCCAGAACGAGGGGGTCACAGTCTGGGGATACGGGGTAGACCATTTAGGACTGAGATGAGGAGAAATTTCTTCACCCAGAGAGAGGTCGGCCTGTGGAATTCGTGACCACAGGAAGTAGTTGAGTCCAAAACATTGTATGGTTTCAAGAAGCAGTTAAATATCGCACTTGGGGCGAAGGGGATCGAAGGCCATGGGGCGAAAGCAGGATTAGGCTATTGAGTTGGATGATCAGCCATGATCGTGATGAATGGCGGAGCAGGCTCGAAGGGCCAAAAGGCCTCCTCCTGCTCCTTTTTTCTATGTTTCTTTTTATGACCCTGTGAATGAAACTGTGAGACTGCGAGCTCCTGAGAATTTAATTGGAGGAAACTGAACAAGTAGAAAGCCACTCACGGTGCACCCATAATAACGCTGCTCCAAAATGGCCACTGATCCCACTGTGGAAATCCGCTGTAACCGGGGAGGAGGATAAACCAAGTTTGAGAAATGAGCGGCTCTTTGACATCCGAGTGAAAGAGGAGCAGATTTTGGGCGGAGAAGGTAGAAGAGTGGCCGCGTGTCAATTGGCAGAGTCGCCAAGGAGGAGCGAGAATTACAAAAGGGCGCCAGGGTGAGCTGTGGGTGTGAGCTTAAATACAGCAGGTGTACGGGCAGCAAACGAAAGGGCAGTTAACGTTCGGAGAGACAGATGAAAGCAGAGGTAGGCAAGACAGAAAGAAGTAGAACCTCTCGTGATCTTTGAACATCCTAAAGCACTTTTAAACTGGGGTCAGTGTTGTCATCGAAGCAAACACAGCAAGATCCCACACTGGGCAGCACAGTGGTTAGCTTGGGTTCAATTCTGGCCTTGGGCGACTGTCTGTGCGGAGTCTGCACGTTCTCCCCGTGTCTGCGTGGGTTTCCTCCGGGTGCTCCGGTTTCCTCCCACAGTCCAAAGATGTCTAAGTTGTCCCTTAGTGTTCAAAGATGTGCAGCTTAGGTAGGGTTACAGGGATAGGGTGGGGGCGCGGGCCTAGGTAAGATGCTCTTTCAAAGGGTCGGTGCAGACTCGATGGGCCGAATGGTCTCCTTCTGCACTGTAGGAATTCTATGTTCTCAATATTATGAATGTCAAATTGAACTAATTGAGGTGATGTTGGTGGAGGGATGAATGTTGGCCATGAAACCAGAGAGCTTCTTATTCTCCTATTACTATATAACCATAAACTGAACTGGACCCATCCACATAAATACTGTGGCTTCAAGAGCAGGTTAAGGACTGGGAATCCTGCAGTGAGTAACTCACCTCCTGACTCCCCAAAGCCTGTCCACCATCTACAAGACACAAGTCAGGAGTGTGATGGAATACTCTCCACTTGCCTGGATGAGCGCAGCTCCAACAACACAAGCAGCTCGACACCATCCAGGAAAAAGCAGATGGCTCGATTGGCACCCCTTCCAGAAACAGTCACTCTCTCCTCCAACAACGCACAGTAGCAGCCGTGTGCACCATCTACAAGATGCACTGCTGGAACTCACTGAGGCTCCTCAGGCAGCACCTTCCAAACCCTCGACCACTAACATCTAGAAGGACAAGGGCAGCAGATACCTGGGAACCCCACCACCTGGAGGGTCCCCTCCAAGACACTCACCATCCTGACTTGGAAATATATCGGCCGTCCCTTCACTGTCGTTGGTCAAAATCCTGGAACTCCCTCCCTAGCAGCACAGTGGGTGTATCTACACCACATAAACTGCAGCAGTTCAAGAAGGCGGCTCACCACCACTTTCTCAAGGGCAATCTGAACTGGGGAATATAAATGAAGCCAGCAACCATATCCCATCAAATCATTTTCAAAAATTGAACACATGAAAGAATGACCAGCCAAGGAATTAACCTTCCTGGGGAAGGTAAAGGGCACTCAATGAAATCTGCGTTTGTGGAGTCTGAGTTCCTAAGTCACATTTTCCAAGCCGCTGGAATCACAATTGATCCACAAAAAGCCAAAGTGAATTTGCACAACCCAGAAACATTCCTGAGTTCAAAGGTTTCTCTTGTTAGTCAGCCGAGGAGCCCAGTTTCTACCAAGTCTAAGAGGGGTCAGTGAGCCCTTGCGGAAGCTGTTCAGGCAGTCAGTGTGGAGCTGGAATGCGGATCAGCAAAATGTTTTTGAGGAAGGATTACACAACTTTGAATCTCTTCTGAAATCTTGGCACTTTGCAACCCAGAATTGGAGTGTTTAATATCAGCAAATGCATCTTCCACAGGTTAATAATAGAATCCCAACCATGGGGCATCTTTTGCAGAAAGAGGCCATTTGGCTCATCGAGTGTGCACTGACTCTCCGAGGGAGCGCTCACCCTAGGCCCACTTCCCCACCCTACCGCCATAACCCCACACATTTGATCATGGCCAATCCACCTAACCTGCACATCTTTGGACGGTGGGAGGGAACCTGAGCACCCGGAGGAAACCCACGCACACACGGGGAGGATGTGCAGACTCCGCACAGACAGTGACCCAAGTTGGGAATCGAACCCAGGACCCTGGAGCTGTGAGGCAGCGGTGCTAACCTCTGTGCCCCCGTGCCGCCCAATGAGTTTGGTGGACCAAAGTAAATCTCTTAACAGTTTTCACTCTGAACATATCTAGCTCTGTTTAATCCGGCTCCATTTCGCACACCTTCGTGTGATGGATTGGCTGGGGACCAACGGAATTAATCGCAACATCATGGAAGCAGGAGGTAGCAGTGAAAAGTTGTTGAAGGTCAGAGTCAGCTTTCACCCCGAGGGCAACTGTGCTGACAGATGGCCCTGCCATTGTCGAGTGTTGGAGCCCATGCTGACCGAATGAACAGCTGCTTCATCGGTTCAGTGCCCCAGTCGCTGGGAAGGCAGGTTCCTCCAGCCCCTTCTCTCTGGAACATACAAACCTTCCCCTTCACTCTGCCTCTTATTGTTTTCCACCTGTGCCTTTCTCTGCCTGAACGATTTGGTGCTTTCTGCAGTAATTTCCTGGTTTTGGGCTCCGGATCTTAAAGGGCAAGGTTTTTACTCAAAATGGTGATGGTTAAATCAGTGGCTTCTCACTCTTGGGTGGCATGTTGGCACAGTGGTTAGCACTGTGGCTTCACAGCTCCAGGGTCCCAGGTTCGATTCCGGCTTGGGTCACTGTCTGTGTGGAGTCTGCACATCCTCCCCGTGTGTGCGTGGGTTTCCTCCGGGTGCTCCGGTTTCCTCCCACAGTCCAAAGACGTGCAGGTTAGGTGGATTGGACATTTTGAATTCTCCCTCAGTGTACCCGAACAGGCGCCGGAATGTGGCGACTAGGGGCTTTTCACAGTAACCTCATTGCAATGTTAATGTAAGCCTACTTGTGACAATAAAGATTATTATTGTTGTTGCCTCTGAACATTTGCAGAAGTGGCCAGAGCTGCAGTAACATTGTTGCTCGTGGCGCAGGTATTGGTGCATTTACCACCCAGGACTCGTGCAGTTTCAAAATTTGATGACTATGGATATTATCTGTGTCTTTCCTCAGCGGCTGAAGTACGCCCACTGTTTTGAGGAGGCCCTGACATGTGTCCGTACCTGACATCTGTTCTTCATTTCCAACAAAGTCCAGAAATGTCCAACCTCAAAACAAATTGAAACTTGGACAGATTTATAAAAATCTGGCTTTGTTCAAACGTGAGAGATATTCGAGCGTGTCCCATGTGATGTCTTTAAACCCGAGCCGTGTGAACAGTGCCTTCATTGCGGATAATAAACAGCAGGAATGGAGGGTCAGTAATGGACGATCGAGATTGGAACAAAGAACAAAGAACAAAGAAAAGTACAGCACAGGAACAGGCCCTTCGGCCCTCCAAGCCCGTGCCGACCATACTGCCCGACTAAACTACAATCTTCTACACTTCCTGGGTCCGTATCCCTCTATTCCCATCCTACTCATATATTTGTCAAGATGCCCCTTAAATGTCCCTATCGTCCCTGCTTCCACTACCTCCTCCGGTAGCGAGTTCCAGGCACCCACTACCCTCTGCGTAAAAAACTTGCCTCGTACATCTACTCTAAACTTTGCCCCTCTCACCTTAAACCTCTGCCCCCTAGTAATTGACCCCTCTACCCTGGGGAAAAGCCTCTGACTATCCACTCTGTCTATGCCCCTCATAATTTTGTATACCTCTATCAGGTCGCCCCTCAACCTCCTTCGTTCCAGTGAGAACAAACCGAGTTTATTCAACCTCTCCTCATAGCTAATGCCCTCCATACCAGGCAACATTCTGGTAAATCTCTTCTGCACCCTCTCTAAAGCCTCCACATCCTTCTGGTAGTGTGGCGACCAGAATTGAACACTACACTCCAAGTGTGGCCTAACTAAGGTTCTATACAGCTGCAAAAGGAGCGCAGACGGTTTTTTTTGTTTATAAACTTAGAGTACCACAATTTAACGTGGCCAATCCACCAACCTGCACATAGACATAGATAGAACATAGAACACAGAACATACAGTGCAGAAGGAGGCCATTCGGCCCATCAAGTCTGCACCGACTCACTTAAACCCTAATTTCCACCCGATTCCCTGCAACCCAATAAACTTTTTGGTCACTAATGGCAATTTATCATGGCCAATGCACCTAACCTGCACGTCTTTGGACTGTGGGAGGAAACCGGAGCACCCGGAGGAAACCCACGCACACACGGGGAGGATGTGCAGACTCCACACAGACAGTGACCCAGCGGGAATCGAACCTGGGACCCTGGAGCTGTGAAGCCACTTGTGCTACCGTGCTGCCCTTTGTGTTCCATCTTTGGGTTGTGGGGGCGAAGCCCACGCAGACACGGGGAGAATGTGCAAACTCCACACGGACAGTGACCCAGGGCTGGGATCGAACCCGGGTCCTTGGCGCTGTGAGGCAGCAGTGCTAAGCACTGCACCACTGTGAAAGGACGGCAGAATTAGTAAAAGCCTGGAGAGGAGGAATTAAACAAACACGTGAGGCGACGAGGACCCACCCAAACGGGCTGAGGCGTCAGGGCGTATGCCAGGCTACCCCCCAATAAACAAATGGATGGACCTCCAAACACAGGAGCTCCACTTGCCCAGAGCGGCCATCAAATTAGAAATGATGGTGATGGTGCAGGCGGCGGCCGCACTGGTCCCCTTCCAAGTGGTGCTGGAAACGGCGGAGCGGCGACTGGAGACACGGGAGGTGACAATCAGCGAGCTGGAGAAGGCCACCGCGGACCAGAGCGGCCGGACCGCCTCACTGGAGCTGGAGGTGGCAAGGTCGGACGCTGAAGAGGAAGGTCGAGGACCAGGGTAACCAATCGCGCCATCAAAACCTCCGCGTTGTAGACCTACCAGAGGGCACCGAGGGCAGGAACCCCATGGAGTACGTGGCCCAGGTGCTGGGCATGTTGGTTGGAGGGGAAAGGTTCCCCAGGCCCCCAGAACTGGACAGAGGGCACAGGTCACTCCGGCCAAGGCCCAAAGCCAGGGACCAGCCATGGGCTATCATCGCAAAACTGCACCGGTACCAAGACATGGAAAAGATCCTGAATTGGGCAGAGCACCCACGGGCCTGTGGGATGGACACTCGATCTGCGTGTACCAGGGCAACAGGACAGACCCGGCCAAGCGCCGGGCGGAATGTAGCGCAGCCAAGGCGGCCCTATACAAAAGCCAAGTGCGGTTTGAGATGCTGGACCCGGCTAAGCTCTGGGTAACTCTCCCGGGTAAGGATTCTAGTTCACCACACCGACAGAAGCAGAGGGTTCCATGCACGCGGGCTGGGAAGACAATCACTCCAGCAGCGAATCAAACTCTTCTTTCCTCCGTTTAAAAAGAAAAGACCAATTGCGTGGGACAGACTTGCCTCGCCTTCGGTCTGACTGAGTCTCGGGGAGGAGGGGCCAGAGCGGTAACGGACAGAAAGGGGTGAAGGGGGGGGGCAGGGGGAAAAATGCAACGGGTAAGGGTACGTAACAATCGCTCCCGGGGAGGGGGGCATCACACTGGCGGGTGACAGGGAAGCAATGGCGAGGGGGGAGCTGCGGCACAACTCCCGACGGAGAGAGTGGCTGGCAGGGGAGAGGCGACACTGGATGGTGGAAGGTAGGAGGGAATAATGTGGGGGGGGGGTGGCAGAGGCTGGGTAGGTGGGAAGCCCTCGGGGGCGTGGGGGGGGGGGGTAGAATGCTGGCTACGACACGTTGCACATGATGACAACTGATGCACGATCAATTTCACGAAGACGAGAGTTGAATACAACTGAGGCTTTATTACACTAAGATGTGTGGCCTCCTACAGCAGCTGGCGAAATGGCTGCTGTACAGGGAGCACGCATATTTATACTCCGCCTACTGCGCGGAGCCAGCAGGCAGGAAACTACCCCCGTACCTGTAGTACAGGGCCCACCACACATCTCCTAATATATACAAGTGGTGATTACCACAACAACGGAAACAGTGGCACCATAAACAGTCAGCTTGGAGGCCCCTCAAACAAAGGGAAACCTCGGAGAGCAGGGGCACATCCACACGGTAAATACGGTTGACCCCAGAGGAGGGAGGGGGGACAGAACCGCCCCAACTGAAAAGTCACCTGGAACGCCAGAGGACTTAACAGCCCGGTGAAAAGATCCACAGTCTTCGCCCACCTGAATGGTCTGACATAGCCTTACTCCAGGAGACTCACCTGAGGGAGAAGGACCGACTGTGGGTAAGAAAGAGCTGGGTGGGACAGACTTGACAATCGTGCTACGGGACGAGGGTGAGAGGAGTGACCATACTGCTCAATACGAGGTTAGCATTTGCAGCGACGAGGGTGGTTACGGACCAAGGGCAAACGATACGTTGTGGTTAGCGGTGTCCTGGAAGGGGCACCTGTGGTCCTTGTCAACGTGTATGCTCCCAACTGGGAGGATGCGGAATTCATGGAAATGACCATGGCACAAATCCTGGACATGGACTCACACCAACTCAACATGGGTGGGTGGGGGGGACTTTAACGGCGGACAGGACCCACCGACCGGACAATCAAACCCCAAGTCGGAGAAAAGATGAAACATGGCGAAGGAATTCAACACCTTTATGGAGCAGCTGAGGGTGGTGGGCCCATGGACGGGACCTTCTTCTCCCAGGTACACAGGGTCTACACCAGGATCGATTACTTCATAGTGGGGCAAGCGGTGCTCCCTGGGATAGTGGGAGCGCAGCACTCTGCAATCGTAATCTCCGACCACGCTCCACACTACATGGATTTGAGGTTGGAGACGGACCAGGCCTCATGCCCCCCCCCCCCCCAGCTGTTGGCTGGACACAGCCCTCCTGACCCAGGAGGCATTCAGCGAACAGATTTCACAGGCCATAGACGGTTTGGTTACCATCACCAGAATGGGGAGATCTCACCCTCCACGTTCTGGGAGGCGCTGAAGGGTGTGATAAGGGGGGGGTAATTATTGCGTACAAGGCGCACAGAGATAGGAAGGAGAGCGCGGCCTGGCAACGGCTGGTCGACTCCATACTGGAGGTGGATCAGCAATACTCCGCAGCCCCGACCTTGGAGCCACTGGTGGGGAGGACGAAGCTCCAAGTGGACTCTGAGCTGCTCTCCACTAGGAACGCACTGCACCAACTCCGCCAGACACAAAAATGGAGACAAAGACCAGCTGAGCAAGCAGGCAGCCCCGAGGGAAATAGCTCAGGTTAGGGACAGCCACGGCAGGCTGGTCGCCGTGCCGGTAAAGGTCAACGAGGCCTTCGGGAGCTTATACCAGGGGCTGTACACTGCTGATGAAGCAGTTCCTCGATGGACTGGAGATGCCAGTCAAGGGGGATGATTGGAGAGGTATCTGGAAGCACCATTAGAACTGGGAGAGGTCGTGCAAAGTATCAACTCCCGTGCACACGGGCCACACGGATTCCCGGCAGACTTCAACAAAATATTTTCACCAGCACTGGCCCCACACTTGTGGGAGATGTTCGGAGACTCATCGGTAAGGGGCACCCTGCCACCATCACTGGCACAAGCCTCAACACCCAGAAAGGACAAAGACCCAACGGAGTGTGGTTCCTACAGGCCCATCTCAGTACTTAATGTAGATACAAAGTGTCATAATATACACATCAGTATATGATGGTGCGGAGACACACACTGACTGACACACTGCCAGACCAATCAACACTGGCTGGATGGATAAAGAACTGGCTGGGCAACAGGAGACAGAGAGTAGTGGTGGAAGGGAGTGTCTCAAAATGGAGAAAGGTGACTAGTGGTGTTCCACAGGGATCCGTGCTCGGGCCACTGTTGTTTATGATGTACATAAATGATCTGGACGAAGGTATAGGTGGTCTGATTAGCAAGTTTGCAGATGATACTAAGATTGGTGGAGTTGCAGATAGCGAGGGGGACTGTCGGAGATCACAGCAAAATATAGATAGATTGGAGAGTTGGGCAGAGAAATGGCAGATGGAGTTCAATCCAGGCAAATGCGAGCTGATGCATTTTGGAAGATCCAATTCAAGAGTGGACGATACGGTCAATGGAAGAGTCCTGGGGAAAATTGATGTACAGAGAGATCTGGGAGTTCAGGTCCATTGTACCCTGAAGGTGGCAACGCAGGTCGATAGAGTGGTCAAGAAGGCATACAGCATGCTTGCCTTCATCGGACGGGGTGTTGAGTACAAGAGTCGGCAGGTCATGTTACAGTTGTGTAGGACTTTGGTTAGGCCACATTTGGAATACTGCATGCAGTTCTGGTCGCCACATTACCAGAAGGATGTGGATGCTTTAGAGAGGGTGCAGAGGAGGTTCACCAGGATGTTGCCTGGTATGGAGGGGGCTAGCTATGAAGAAAGGTTGAGTAGATTAGGATTGTTTTCGTTGGAAAGACGGAGGTTGAGGGGGGACCTGATTGAGGTCTACAAAATTATGAGAGGTATGGACAGGGTGGATAGCAACAAGCTTTTTCCAAGAGTGGGGGTGTCAATTAGAAGGGGTCATGATTTCAAGGTGAGAGGGGGAAAGTTTAAGGGAGATGCGCGTGGAAAATTTTTTACGCAGAGGGTGGTGGGTGCCTGGAATGCTTTGCCAGCGGAGGTGGTAGAGGCGGGCACAATAGCATCATTTAAGATGCATCTAGACAGATATATGAACGGGCGGGGAACAGAGGGAAGTAGATCCTTGGAAAATAGAAGACAGGTTTAGATAAAGGATCTGGATCGGCGCAGGCTGGGAGGGCCGAAGGGCCTGTTCCTGTGCTGTAATTTTCTTTGTTCTTTTGTTCTAACACACACAACACAGCAGCCAATCACCAGTTAGGGCACGGTCACTATAAAGACAGAGGGCACTAGTTTTCCCGCTCATTCGGGATGCAGCCTCTGAGACAGACAGAACCCGCAGTCAGTAGCACAAACATCCACCATGTGCTCGCAGTATAGGCTGGTCAGGTTAGGCATAGGTCTTCAGTCCATCTAACAGAGTGTCGATCACAGTGCAAGTATGTTTAACAGCTCTTAGTTTAATAAAATAGAGTTGTACTATTAAAGTGTTGGTAGCCTGTCTATGTTACTGCTAAGGTAAACGCAGTCTCCACAGATCCAGAGTTCCCAACACATAAGAACATAAGAACATAAGAACTAGGAGCAGGAGTAGGCCATCTGGCCCCTCGAGCCTGCTCCACCATTCAATGAGATCATGGCTGATCTTTTGTGGACTCAGCTCCACTTTCCGGCCCGAACACCATAACCCTTAATCCCTTTATTCTTCAAAAAACTATCTATCTTTATCTTGAAAACATTTAATGAAGGAGCCTCTACTGCTTCACTGGGCAAGGAATTCCATAGATTCACAACCCTTTGGGTGAAGAAGTTCCTCCTAAACTCAGTCCTAAATCTACTTCCCCTTATTTTGAGGCTATGCCCCCTAGTTCTGCTTTCACCTGCCAGTGGAAACAACCTGCCCGCATCTATCCTATCTATTCCCTTCATAATCTTGTATGTTTCTATAAGATCCCCCCTCATCCTTCTAAATTCCAACGAGTACAGTCCCAGTCTACTCAACCTCTCCTCGTAATCCAACCCCTTCAGCTCTGGGATTAACCTAGTGAATCTCCCCTGCACACCCTCCAGTGCCAGTACGTCCTTTCTCAAGTAAGGAGACCAAAACTGAACACAATACTCCAGGTGTGGCCTCACTAACACCTTATACAATTGCAGCATAACCTCCCTAGTCTTAAACTCCATCCCTCTAGCAATGAAGGACAGAATTCCATTTGCCTTCTTAATCACCTGTTGCACCTGAAAACCAACTTTTTGCGACTCATGCACTAGCACACCCAGGTCTCTCTGCACAGCAGCATGTTTTAATATTTTATCATTTAAATAATAATCCCTTTTGCTGTTATTCCTACCAAAATGGATAACCTCACATTTGTTGACATTGTATTCCATCTGCCAGACCCTAGCCCATTCACTTAGCCTATCCAAATCCCTCTGCAGACTTCCAGTATCCTCTGCACTTTTTGCTTTACCACTTATCTTAGTGTCGTCTGCAAACTTGGACACATTGCCCTTGGTCCCCAACTCCAAATCATCTATGTAAATCATCTCTGTAAATTGTGAACAGAATCCTGGCGAAGGCCCTCGCAAGCCGGCTGGAGAGCTGCGTACCAGAGCTAGTCTCAGAGGACCAGGCGGGCTTCGTCAAGGACAGGCAGCTGACAATGAACATCAGGCGCCTGCTGAATGTGATCACGACCCCATCCAGGGGAGAACACCAGAGGTGATCGTCTCCCTGGACGCAGAAAAGGCCTTCGACAGAGTTGAGTGGAGGTACCTCACAGAGGCACTGGAACGGTTTGGGTTTGGACCAGGGTTTACCTCTTGGGCCAAACTACTGTACGGCGCTTCCAGGGCGAGCGTACGGACAAACACCAGCAGCTCTGGATACTTCTGGCTGCACAGAGGCACGAGACAGGGATGCCCTCTGTCCTCGCTGCTGTCGCCCTGGCAATCGAGCCACTGGCAATTGCCCTCGTCGTTCGGGGAAGGGGTGGAGGTGTATCCAAATGGGAGACAAAGAGGACACAGTTTCACTCTATGCGGATGACCTGCCCCTCTACATCTCGAACCCCCGGCCCAGCATGGAAGGGATAATGAAACTCTTAAAGGAGTTCGGAGCCTTCTCGGGCTTCAAACTCAACCTGAGCAAGAACAAGATCTTACCTCAGAACCTGCAGCAGGGAGGGTACAGAGCTGGGGGACTGCTGTTTGAGCAAGCCCAGACCACATTCCACAACCTGGGGATCCAAACAGACCACGACTGGACACAGATCCACAAATGGAACCTGACGAGTCTGGTGGAGGAAGGCGAAAGGGACCTGCAGAGGTGGGGCCCACCCCCACTCTCGATAGCTGGGAGAATGCAGATGATCAAAATGAACGTACTGCTCAGGTTCCTCTTCCTGTTCAGATCCCCGCCGATCCACATCCCCAAGGCCTTCTTCTACACGGTAGACAAACTAATCATGGCGTTTGTGTGTGTGTGTGTGTGGAGGGGATGGCAAAGAACCCAAGGATCCAAGCTTGGGATCCATGCTGCTTCTACTAAGGAAGCTACAGTTCTACCACTGGGCTGTCCTGCAGAAAGAGTGTAGGGTGGGTGAAGGGACCAGGAGCAGAGTGAGTAAAGATGGAGGAGAGTTCCTGCACAAGGACGTCCCTCCGATCCCTCGTCACAACCTCACTCCCACCCACTCCGTCCAAGTCCCTCCGAGCCCTCGTCACAACCTCACTCCCACCCACTCCGGCCTAGTCCCTCCGATCCCTCGTCACAACCTCACTCCCACCCACTCCGTCCAAGTCCCTCCGAGCCCTCGTCACAACCTCACTCCCACCCACTCCGGCCTAGTCCCTCCGAGCCCTCGTCACAACGTCACTCCCACCCACTCCGTCCAAGTCCCTCCGATCCCTCGTCACAACCTCACTCCCACCCACTCCGGCCTAGTCCCTCTGAGCCCTCGTCACAACCTCACTCCCACCCACTCCGGCCTAGTCCCTCCGAGCACTCGGCACAACCTCACTCCCACCCACTCCGGCCCAAGTTTCGAGAAGCTCAGTAGCAGCAGCCACGCTCCGGACTTGGTACCAGATGAGACAGCACTTTGGCCAAACCGAAATGTCCCCAATGGCACCCAGCTGTAACAACCACAGGGTTACTGCCGCAGTAATGAACGCCACCTTCAATATATGGAGACAGGACGAGGGGACTCTGACTGTGAGTGACATGTACAAGGATGAGCAACCCTGGGGGAGCTCATGGAGAGGTTCCAGTTACCAAGAGGAAATGACCTGAGATACATTCAGATCAATAACCTCCTCCGTAGGGAAACAGCGAGTATCCCCGGATACCAGGACACTCGTTAGGAGAAGAACTGCTGGACTCGGGCGACTGAGGGAAGGGAAACTGTGGGGAGGTACCCTCCCCCCTGGACAAGGCAAGGGAAAAATGGGAGGAAGAACTCGGCATGGAAGTAGGGGGAGGACTCTGGAGCGAAGCATTGCTCAGGGCGAACTCCACCTCCACGTGCACTGGGCTGAACCTAACGCTAAAGGTGATGCACAGAGCACACCTGACCCCAAGCCGAATGAATGGCTTCTTCCCGGAGGTGGAGGATACTTGCGAATGGTGACAAGGAGGCCCGGTCAACCACACCCACATGTTCTGGGCCTGTCCCAGGCTGGCCTAGTCCTGGACGGGCTTCTGTGACCCAAGTCCAAGGTGTGGGGGTGAGGGTGGAGTTGTGTCAGTTTCATTTTCTCGCTTTATTCCCTCAGCTCTGCACATTTATTCTCTTCAATTGCCCTTCCAATCAACTTTTGAAGTCGCCCATTGCCACCGCCCTTGAGGCAGCGAGTTCCAGGTCATTACCACTCCGAGTGTAATACGATTATTTCGCACTTTCTGCTCTGAATCTCTTGCTCAAAACTTGAAATCTGTGTCCCTCCAGCCCCCGTACAATCAGGCAATGAACTTGACTTTGTCTAGCTTATCCAACCCTGTCATCATCTTGACACCATTCCCGCCCCCCCCACCCCCGTGCTCCATGGCGGACTCAGACCGCTGAGCTGGACCCTCCAAGAAGTGACTCCGAATGGCCGCGTGCCAACCCTGACTGCCCGCCTAAAATCAGCCCAGTGCCCTGCTCTCCAATCGGCCCGTCCCCGACCAGGGAGGCCGCGGACTGACCGCAATGACCGCAGGTAGGCGATGCTCGGCGAGGCGTACTCTCTCGGGGCCGGATAATGGCCGCAGGTAGACGGTACTCGGCGCGGCGTACTCTCTCGGGGCCCGGACAATGGCCGCAGGTAGGCGATGCTCGGCGAGGCGTACTCTCTCGGGGCCGGACAATGGCCGCAGATAGGCGATACTCGGCGCGGCGTACTCTCTCGTGGCCCGGACAATGGCCGCAGGTAGGCGATACTCGGCGAGGCGCACTCTCTCGGGGCCCGGACAATGGCCGAGGGAAGGCGATACTCGGCGCGGCGTACTCTCTCGGGGCCCGGACAATGGCCGCAGGTAGACGATGCACGGCGCGGCGTACTCTCTCGGGGCCGGACAATGGCCGAGGGAAGGCGATGCTCGGCGCGCCGTACTCTCTCGGGGCCGGACAATGGCCGCAGGTAGACGGTACTCGGCGCGGCGTACTCTCTCGGGGCCGGACAATGACCGCAGGTAGGCGATACTCGGCGAGGCGTACTCTCTCGGGGCCTGGACAATGGCCGCAGGTAGGCGATACTCGGCGAGGCATACTCTCTCGGGGCCTGGACAATGGCCACAGGTAGGCGATACTCGGCGCGGCGTACTCTCTCGGGGCCGGACAATGACCGCAGGTAGGCGATACTCGGCGAGGCGTACTCTCTCGGGGCCTGGACAATGGCCGCAGGTAGGCGATACTCGGCGAGGCATACTCTCTCGGGGCCTGGACAATGGCCACAGGTAGGCGATACTCGGCGCGGCGTACTCTCTCGGGGCCGGACAATGACCGCAGGTAGGCGATACTCGGCGAGGCATACTCTCTCGGGGCCTGGACAATGGCCGCAGGTAGGCGATGCACGGCGCAGCGCACTCTCTCGGGGCCCGGACAATGGCCGCAGGTAGGCGATACTCGGCGAGGCGTACTCTCTCGGGGCCTGGACAATGGCCACAGGTAGGCGATGCGCGGCGCGGCGAGGCGCACTCTCTAGCGGCCCGGACAATGGCCGCAGGTAGAAGGTACTCGGCGCGGCGTACTCTCTCGGGGCCAGCTACCCAATGAGCGATTCACTTCGCGCCATTCTCACCTGCAGACGTGTGCAACCTTCTGGTCAGATGGGCCACATTTGACTTCACAGCGGCCAATCTGACTGTTACATAAATTCAAGTAAATATTAACCCGCAGGGACTGAGAGACGTTTTGACCAACAATTTCCACCCCTTTCTCTGAAGCTCAAATCCGTATTGAACAACATTTCAGACAGAAGTCGCAACAAAACATTAACATTGAATGGTCGATTGTAACCCTGGGTAATCAGCTGTGCTGGGAGTGTAGAATGCGGGACAACGTCCTGAATAACTGCAGTCTCTATTTTCCTCTTGGCATTATAAACAAAGAACAAAGAAATGTACAGCACAGGAACAGGCCCTTCGGCCCTCCAAGCCCGTGCCGACCATGCTGCCCGACTAAACTACAATCTTCTACACTTCCTGAGTCCGTATCCCTCTATTCCCATCCTATTCATGTATTTGTGAAGATGCCCCTTAAATGTCACTATCGTCCCTGCTTCCACCACCTCCTCCGCTAGCGAGTTCCAGGCACCCACTACCCTCTGTGTAAAAAAACTTGCCTCGTACATCTACTCTACACCTTGCCCCTCTCACCTTAAACCTATGCCCCCTAGTAATTGACACCTCTACCCTGGGGAAAAGCCTCTGACTATCCACTCTGTCTATGCCCCTCATAATTTTGTAGACCTCTATCAGGTCGCCCCTCAACCTCCGTCGTTCCAGTGAGAACAAACCGAGTTTATTCCACCGCTCCTCATACCTAATGCCCTCCATACCAGGCAACATTCTGGTAAATCTCTTCTGCACCCTCTCTAAAGCCTCCACATCCTTCTGGTAGTGTTGCGACCAGAATTGAACACTATACTCCAAGTGTGGCCTAACTAAGGTTCTATACAGCTGCAACATGACTTGCCAATTTTTATACTCAATGCCCCGGCCAATGAAGGCAAGCATGCCGTATGCCTTCTTGACTACCTTCTCCACCTGTGTTGCCCCTTTCAGTGACCTGTGGACCTGTACTCCTAGATCTGTCTGACTTTCAATACTCTTGAGGGTTCTACCATTCACTGTATATTCCCTACCTGCATTAGACCTTCCAAAATGCATTACCTCACATTTGTCCGGATTAAACTCCATCTGCCATCTCTCCGCCCAAGTCTCCAAACAATCTAAATCCTGCTGTATCCTCCGACAGTCCTCATCGCTATCCGCAATTCCACCAACCTTTGTGTCGTCTGCAAACTTACTAATCAGACCAGTTACATTTTCCTCCAAATCATTTATATATACTACAAAGAGCAAAGGTCCCAGCACTGATCCCTGTGGAACACCACTGGTCACAGCCCTCCAATTAGAAAAGCATCCTTCCATTGCTACTCTCTGCCTTCTATGACCTAGCCAGTTCTGTATCCACCTTGCCAGCTCACCCCTGATCCCGTGTGACTTCACCTTTTGTACTAGTCTACCATGAGGGACCTTGTCAAAAGCCTTACTGGAGTCCATATAGACAACATCCACTGCCCTACCTGCATCAATCATCTTAGTGACCTCCTCGAAAAACTCTATCAAGTTAGTGAGACACGACCTCCCCTTCACAAAACCATGCTGCCTCTCACTAATACGTCCATTTGCTTCCAAATGGGAGTAGATCCTGTCTCGAAGAATTCTCTCCAGTAATTTCCCTACCACTGAAGTAAAGCTCACCGGCCTGTAGTTCCCTGGATTATCCTTGCTACCCTTCTTAAACAGAGGAACAACATTGGCTATTCTCCAGTCCTCTGGGACATCACCTGAAGACAGTGAGGATCCAACGATTTCTGTCAAGGCCTCAGCAATTTCCTCTCCAGCCTCCTTCAGTATTCTGGGGTAGATCCCATCAGGCCCTGGGGTCTTATCTAACTTAATATTTTTTAAGACGCCCAACAGCTCGTCTTTTTGGATCTCAATGTGACCCAGGCTATCTACACACCCTTCTCCAGACTCAACATCTACCAATTTCTTCTCTTTGGTGAATACTGATGCAAAGTATTCATTTAGTACCTCACCCATTTCCTCTGGCTCCACACATAGATTCCCTTGCCTATCCTTCAGTGGGCCAACCCTTTCCCTGGCTACCCTCTTGCTTTTTATGTACGTGTATAAAGCCTTGGGATTTTCCTTAACCCTATTTGCCAATGACTTTTCGTGACCCCTTCTAACCCTCCTGACTCCTTGAGTTCCTTCCTACTTTCCTTATATTCCACACAGGCTTCGTCTGTTCCCAGCCTTTTAGCCCTGACAAATGCCTCCTTTTTCTTTTTGACGAGGCCTACAATACCTCTCGTTACCCAACGTTCCCGAAAATTGCCGTATTTATCCTTCTTCCTCACAAGGAACATGCCGGTCCTGAATTCCTTTCAACTGACACTTGAAAGCTTCCCACATGTCAGATGTTGATTTGCCCTCAAACATCCGCCCCCAATCTTGGTTCTTCAGTTCCCGCCTAATATTGTTATAATTAGCCTTCCCCCAATTTAGCACATTCATCCTAGGACCACTCTTATCCTTGTCCACCAGCTCTTTAAAACTTACTGAATTGTGGTCACTGTTCCCGAAATGCTCCCCTACTGAAGCATCTCCCACCTGGCCGGGCTCATTCCCCAATACCAGGTCCAGTACCGCCCCTTCCCTAGTTGGACTGTCTACATATTGTTTTAAGAAGCCCTCCTGGATGCTCCTTACAAACTCCGCCCCGTCTAAGCCCCTGGCACTAAGTGAGTCCCAGTCAATATTGGGGAAGTTGAAGTCTCCCATCACCACAACCCTGTTGATTTTACTCTTTTCCAAAATCTGTCTACCTATCTGCTCCTCTATCTCCCGCTGGCTGTTGGGAGGCCTCGAGTAAACCCCCAACATTGTGACTGCACCGTTCTTATTCCTGATCTCTACCCATATAGCCTCACTGCCCTCTGAGGTGTCCTCCCATAGTACAGCTGTGATATTCTCCCTGACCAGTAGCGCAACTCCGCCACCCCTTTTACATCCCCCTCTATCCCGCCTGAAACATCTAAATCCTGGAACATTTAGCTGCCAATCCTGCCCTTCCCTCAACCAGGTCTCTGTAATGGCAATAACATCATAGTTCCAAGTACTAATCCAAGCTCTAAGTTCATCTGCCTTACCCGTAATACTTTTTGCATTAAAACATATGCACTTCAGGCCACCAGACCCGCTGTGTTCAGCAACTTCTCCCTGTCTGCTCTGCCTCAGAGCCACACTGTCCCTATTCCCTAATTCTCCCTCAATGCTCTGACCTTCTGACCTATTGCTCCCGTGCCCACCCCCCTGCCATACTAGTTTAAACCCTCCCGTGTGAGGGTTTATTGATGATGCTAACTCCTCTTCCATCGATGGCCTGGTTAAAGGTCATGGCACATAGCATGATGGATGGTAGTGTGACTATGAACTCCCAGGAAGACTAACTCTCTAAGAAGTTTAAAGAAGGGTTAAAGGGCACAAGAATGCTCGTGTGTTCCTGTCCTGGGGCGGGGGGAGGTAAGGTGATAAAATAGTTTGTGGAACAGATTCTCTGTACCCGTTCCTCAATATCTGGGGCGTCACAATAATCGAGGCAGGAAGGCCGTCTTCAATTCATGAGTTTTCTTCTCATTGAATAAAGTAATTTTGGATCTGCAAAAAAACTCCAGCGATACTGTGGCGTCAGACATTCCAGCTGTTCTGCCAGATGTCCTCTTCCTGTGCCTGTGAGCCGCCACCCAGATACATACATTTATTTATAATGGCCCTGTCTGGAGGTTCCCTGAGCGTCATACTTCAATCCATAAGACGGAATTTAAATGCTCAAATTCCCGTTTATGGGTGGGCATTTCACACTAAATATCAGAGTTTAATATTAGGACATTTGGGTGAAGCATACTACTTAAACCGCGTAGGATTCACAATTCAAATGTTAGTGAGCAAAAGGCTTCCTTTGGAACAGCAGCTTGACTTGCTCTGAAATGACTCTCTTTATGGAGAAGAATTTAGTCCCGTACTTAAAGTTAGTTTAAACCACGCTAAGTCCAGAGCCCCTGAATTTAGTTCAGCTGATTAGCTGTTAGGTGTTCTACATGTAAATAGTTACTTGGATTGATTTAACTCCATTCACAACCTCGGAATGTCTTCAATTGTTTGCAGCTGATGAAGTATTTTGGAATTGTGCTCTGTAATGTTACAAATGTGGGTGTCGTGGACATTTACCTAAATGGTCCCAGGGATAGAACCATAGAATTGCTACAGTGCAGAAGGAGGCCATTCGGCCCATCAAAGCTGTACTGACTCGCTGAAAGAGCGCCCTACCGAGGCCTGCACCTCCGCCCTATCTCTGTAACCCCACTTGACCTGCACATCTTTTGGACACTAAGGGCAATTTATCATGGCCAATCCACCTAACCCCCACATTTTTGGAGTGTGGGAGGAAACCGGAGCCCCCGGAGGAAACCCACGCAGACACGAGGATAACGTGCAGACTCCGCACAGACAGTGACCCGAGGCTGGAATTGAACCTGGGATCCTGGAGCTGTGAGGCAGCAGTGCTAACCACTGTGCCGCCTGACAATGTGAGGTAACAGTGCTGACCCCTGCTGACCACTGTGTCGCCCTCACAATGTGGGGTAACAGTGCTGACCACTGCTGACCACTGTTCCGCCCTCACAATGTGAGGTAACAAACAAAGAAAGAACAAAGAAATGTACAGCACAGGAACAGGCCCTTCGGCCCTCCAAGCCCGTGCCGACCATGCTGCCCGACTAAACTACAATCTTCTACACTTCCTGGGTCCGTATCCCTCTATTTCCATCCTATTCATGTATTTGTCAAGATGCCCCTTAAATGTCCCTATCGTCCCTGCTTCCACCGCCTCCTCCGGTAGCGAGTTCCAGGCACCCACTACCCTCTGCGTAAAAAACTTGCCTCGTACATCTACTCTAAACCTTGCCCCTCTCACCTTAAACCTAAGCCCCCTAGTAATTCACAGAATTTACAGTGCAGAAGGCACTTAATTGCCTTAATTGACTGTTCCAGTGTTACCTCACTGGAGGTTACCTGCTCCACTGTTAATTGACCCCTCTACCCTGGGGAAAAGCCTCTGACTATCCACTCTGTCTATGCCCCTCATAATTTTGTAGACCTCTATCAGGTCTCCCCTCAACCTCCTTCATTCCAGTGAGAACAAACCGAGGGCATCGGCCGCGTCCCTGAACTCCCATTTAGCACGAGGAGCATAACACGGGATGGGATCTCCTGCCATTTTTACACTTTACCTTAACTGATTACAAATATAATATCAAATAATGAATAAGTGAAAGGAATAAGGATTTTACTTACCAATCACAATACTTACCAACCCACGAAGAGTTAAATTTCTCCCAGCTACAGCTAATTGGAGCACTTTCCTTAGCAGCCAATCAGGTCACTGCTTTGCTGTGATGTCACTCTTCAAGGTAAGTTTTAAAAGTTTTTAAAGAGGAAAAACCTTTGCGACAGACCCCTGGCCACTGCTCCCGCCGAAAATCTGAAGGCTGTGTCTCCGCCGCTCTCCTTGCGCTCTTTTATGCTGTGTCCCCGCCGCTCTCCTCGCGCTCTTTCACTGTGTCCCCGCCGCTCTCCTCGTGCTCTTTCACTGTGTCCCCGCTGCTCTCCTCGCGCTCTTTCACTGTGTCCCCGCCGCTCACCTCGCGCTCTTTCATTGTGTCCCCGTCGCCCTCCTCGCGCTCTTTCACTGTGTCCCCGCCGCTCTCCTCGCGCTCTTTAATTGCGTCCCCGCCGCTCTCCTCGCGCTCTTTCAGAGTCTCCGCCGCTCTCCTCGCGCTCTTTCATTGCGTCCCCGCCGCTCTCCTCGCGCTCTTTCAGAGTCTCCGCCGCTCTCCTCGTGCTCTTTCACTGTGTCCCCGCCACTCTCCTCGTGCTCTTTCACTGTGTCCCCACCGCTCTTCTCGTGCTCTTTCACTTTGCTTCCGCCGCTCTCCTCGCGCTCTTTCACTGTGTCCCCGCCGCTCTCCTCGCGCTCTTTCATTGTGTCCCCGCCACTCTCCTCGCGCTCTTTCACTGTGTCCCCACCACTCTCCTCGTGCTCTTTCACTGTGTCCCCACCGCTCTCCTCGCGCTCTTTCACTGTGTCCCCGCATCTCTCCTCGCGCTCTTTCACTGTGTCCCCACCGCTCTCCTCGCGCTCTTTCACTTTGCCTCCGCCGCTCTCCTCGGGCTCTTTCACTGTGTCCCCGCCGCTCTCCTCGTGCTCTTTCACTTTGCCTCCGCCGCTCTCCTCGCGCTCTTTCACTGTGTTCCCGCCGCTCTCCTCGCGCTCTTTCACTGTGTCCCCGCCGCTCTCCTCGTGCTCTTTCACTGTGTCTCCGCTGCTCTCCTCGTGCTCTTTCACTGTGTCTCCGCTGCTCTCCTCGCGCTCTTTTATCCTGTGTCCCCGTCGCTCTTCTCGCGCTCTTTCACTGTGTCTCCGCCACTCTCCTCGCGCTCATTCACTGTGTCTCCGCTGCTCTCCTCGCGCTCTTTTATCCTGTGTCCCCGTCGCTCTTCTCGCGCTCTTTCACTGTGTCCCCACCGCTCTCCTCGCGCTCTTTCACTGAGTCCCCGTCGCTCTCCTCGCGCTCTTTCACTGTGTCCCCGCCGCTCTCCTCGCGCTCTTTCACTGTGTCCCCACCGCTCTCCTCGCGCTCTTTCACTGTGTCCCCGCCGCTCTCCTCGCGCTCTTTCACTGTGTCTCTGCCGCTCTCCTCGCGCTCTTTCACTGTGTCCCTGCATCTCTCCTCGCGCTCTTTCACTGTGTCCCCGCCGCTCTCCTCGCGCTCTTTCACTGTGTCCCCACCACTCTCCTCGTGCACTTTCACTGAGTCTCTACCGCTCTCCTCGCGCTCTTTCACTGTGTCTCTGCCGCTCTCCTCGCGCTCTTTCACTGTGTCCCTGCATCTCTCCTCGCGCTCTTTCACTGTGTCCCCACCGCTCTCCTCGTGCTCTTTCACTGTGTCTCCGCCGCTCTCCTCGCGCACTTTCACTGAGTCTCTACCGCTCTCCTCGTGCTCTTTCACTGTGTCCCCGCCGCTCTCCTCTTGCTCTTTTATCCTGTGCCCCCTCCACTCTCCTCGCGCTCTTTCACTGTGTCCCCGCCGCTCTCCTCACTCTCTTTCACTGTGTCCCCGCCGCTCTCCTCGCGCTCTTTCACTGTGTCCCCGCCGCTCTCCTCGCGCTCTTTCACTGTGTCTCCGCCGCTCTCCTCGCGCTCTTTCACTGTGTCCCCGCCGCTCTCCTCGCGCTCTTTCACTGTGTCTCCGCCGCTCTCCTCGTGCTCTTTCACTGTGTCCCCGCCGCTCTCCTCGCGCTCCTTCACTGAGTCTCCGCCGTTCTCCTCGTGCTCTTTCACTGTGTCCCCGCCGCTCTCCTCTTGCTCATTTATCCTGTGACGCCTCCACTCTCCTCGCGCTCTTTCACTGTGTCCCCGCCGCTCTCCTCACTCTCTTTCACTGTGTCTCCGCCGTTCTCCTCGCGCTCTTTCACCGTGTCCCCGCCGCTCTCCTCACTCTTTTTCACTGTGTCCCCGCTGCTCTCCTCGCGCTCTTTCACTGTGTCCCCGCCGCTCTCCTCACTCTTTTTCACTGTGTCCCCGCTGCTCTCCTCGCGCTCTTTTATCCTGTGTCCCCGCCGCTCTTCTCGCGTTCTTTCACTGTGTCCCCGCCGCTCTCCTCGCGCTCTTTCACGGTGTCCCCGCCGCTCTCCTCGAGGTCTTTCACTGTGTCCCCGCTGCTCTCCTCATGCTCTTTCACTGTGTCCCCGCTGCTCTCCTCGTGCTCTTTCACTGTGTCCCCGCCGCTCTCCTCGCGCTCTTTTGTCCTGTGTCCCCGCCGCTCTTCTTGCGCTCTTTCACTGTGCCCCACCGCTCTCCTCGCGCTCTTTCACTGAGTCCCCGCCGCTCTCCTCGCGCTCTTTTATTCTGTGTCCCCGCCGCTCTTCTCACGCTCTTTCACTGTGTCCCCACCGCTCTCCTCTCGCTCTTTCACTGTGTCCCCACCGCTCTTCTCGTGCTCTTTCACTGTGTCCCCGCCGCTCTCCTCGCGCTCTTTCACTGTGTCTCCGCCTCTCTCCTTGCACTCTTTCACTGAGTCCCCTCCGCTCTCCTCGCGCTCTTTCACTGAGTCCCCTCCGCTCTCCTCGCGCTCTTTTATCCTGTGTCCCCGCCGCTCTTCTCGCGCTCTTTCACTGTGTCCCCACCGCTCTCCTCTCGCTCTTTCACTGTGTTTCCACCGCTCTTCTCGTGCTCTTTCACTGTGTCCCCGCCGCTCTCCTCGCGCTCTTTCACTGTGTCTCCGCCTCTCTCCTTGCACTCTTTCACTGAGTCCCCTCCGGTCTCCTCGCGCTCTTTCACTGAGTCCCCTCCGCTCTCCTCGCGCTCTTTCACTGTGTCTCTGCCGCTCCCCTCGCGCTCTTTCACTGTGTCTCCGCCTCTCTCCTCGCGCTCTTTCACTGCGTCCCCGCCGCTCTCCTCGCGCTCTTTCAATGTGTCCCCACCGCTCTCCTCGCTCTCTTTCAATGTGTCCCCACCGCTCTCCTCGCTCTCTTTCACTGTGTCTCCGCTGCTCCCCTCGCGCTCTTTCACTGTGTCTCCGCCTCTCTCCTCGCACTCTTTCACTGTGTCCCCGCCGCTCTCCTCGCGCTCTTTCACTGAGTCCCCGCCGCTCTCCTCGCGCTCTTTCACTGTCTCCCCGCCACTCTCCTCGCGCTCTTTCACTGTGTCCCCGCCGCTCTCCTCGCGCTCTTTCACTGTGTCCCCGCCGCTCTCCTCGCGCTCCTTCACAGTGTCCCCGCCGCTCTCCTCGCGCTCCTTCACAGTGTCCCCGCAGCTCTCCTCGCGCTCTTTCACTGAATCCCCGCCGCTCTCCTCGCGCTCTTTCACTGTGTCTCCCCCGCTCTCCTCGCGCTCTTTCACTGTGTCCCTGCCGTACTCCTCGCTCTTTCACTGTGCCCCCGCCGCTCTCCTCGCGCTCTTTCACTGTGTCTCCGCCGCTCACCTCGCGCTCCTTCACTGTGTCCCCGCCGCTCTCCTCGCGCTCTTTTATTGTGTCCCCGCCGCTCTCCTCGCGCTCTTTCACTGTGTCCCCGCCGCTCTCCTCGCACTCCTTCACTGTGTCCTCGCCGCTCTCCTCGCGCTCTTTCACTGTGTCCCCGCATCTCTCCTCGCGCTCTTTCACTGTGTCCCTGCCGCTCTCCTCGCGCTCTTTCACTGTGTCCCCGCCGCTCTCCTCGTGCTCTTTCACTGTGTCCCCGCTGCTCTCCTCGCGCTCTTTCACTGTGTCCCCGCCGCTCTCCTCGTGCTCTTTAACTGTGTCCCCGCATCTCTCCTCGCGCTCTTTCACTGTGTCCCCGCCGCTCTTCTCGTGCTCTTTCACTGTGTCCCCGCCGCTCTCCTCGCGCTCTTTCACTGTGTCCCCGCCGCTCTCCTCGCGCTCCTTCACTGTGTCCCCGCTGCTCTCCTCGCGCTCTTTCACTGTGTCCCCGCCGCTCTCCTCGCGCTCCTTCACTGTGTCCCCGCATCTCTGCTCGCGCTCTTTCACTGTGTCCCCGCCGCTCTCCTCGCGCTCTTTCACTGTTTCCCCGCCGCTCTCATCGCGCTCCTTCACTGTGTCCCCGCCGCTCTCCTTGCACTCTTTCACTGTGTGCCCGCATCTCTCCTCGCGCTCTTTCACTGTGTCTCCAGCGCTCTCCTCGCTCTCTTTCACTGTGTCTCTACCGCTCTCCTCGCGCTCTTTCACTGTGGCCCCGCCGCTCTCCTCGCGCTCTTTCACTGTGTCTCCGCAGCTCTCCTCGTGCTCTTTCACTGTGTCCCTGCCGCTCTCCTCGCGCTCTTTCACTGTGTCTCTACCACTCTCCTCGCGCTCCTTCACTGTGTCCCTGCGGCTCTCCTTGCGCTCTTTCACTGTGGCCCCGCCACTCTCCTCGCGCTCTTTCACTGTGTCTCCGCAGCTCTCCTCGTTCGCTTTCACTGTGTCCCCGCTGCTCTCCTCGCGCTCTTTTATCCTGTGTCCCCGCCGCTCTTCTCGCGCTCTTTCACTGTGTCCCCGCCGCTCTCCTTGCGCTCTTTCACTGTGTCCCCGCCGCTCTCCTCGCGCTCTTTTATCCTGTGTCCCCGCCGCTCTTCTCGCGCTCTTTCACTGTGTCCCCACCGCTCTCCTCGCGCTCTTTCACTGTGTCCCCACCGCTCTTCTCGTGCTCTTTCACTGTGTCCCCGCCGCTCTCCTCGCGATCTTTCACTGTGTCCCAGCCACTCCCCTCGTGCTCTTTCGCTGTGTCCCGCCGCTCTCCTCGCGATCTTTCACTGTGTCCCCGCCACTCTCCTCGCGCTCTTTCACTGTCTCCCCACCTCTCTCCTCGCGCTCTTTCACTGTGTCTCTGCCTCTTTCCTCGCGCTCTTTCACTGTGTCTCCGCCGCTCTCCTCGCGCTCTTTCACCGTGTATCCGCCGCTCTCCTCGCGCTCCTTCACAGTGTCCCCGCAGCTCTCCTCGCGCTCTTTCACTGAGTCCCCGCCACTCTCCTCACGCTCTTTCACTGTGTCTCCGCCGCTCTCCTCGCGCTCTTTCACTGTGGCCCCGCCGCTCTTCTTGCTCTCTTTCACTGTGTCCCCGCCACTCTCCTCGCGCTCCTTCACTGTGTCCCCGCCGCTCTCCTCGCGCTCTTTCACTGTGTCCCTGCCGTACTCCTCGCTCTTTCACTGTGCCCCCGCCGCTCTCCTCGCGCTCTTTCACTGTGTCTCCGCTGCTCTCCTCGCGCTCCTTCACTGTGTCCCCGCAGCTCTCCTCGCGCTCTTTCATTGTGTCCCCGCCGCTCTCCTTGCGCTCTTTCACTGTGTCCCCGCCGCTCTCCTCGCGCTCCTTCGCTGTGTCCTTGCCGCTCTCCTCGCGCTCTTTCACTGTGTCCCCGCATCTCTCCTCGCGCTCTTTCACTGTGTCCCTGCCGCTCTCCTCGCGCTCTTTCACTGTGTCCCCGCCGCTCTCCTCGTGCTCTTTCACTGTGTCCCCGCTGCTCTCCTCGCGCTCTTTCACTGTGTCCCTGCCGCTCTCCTCGTGCTCTTTCACGGTGTCCCCGCATCTCTCCTCGCGCTCTTTCACTGTGTCCCCGCCGCTCTTCTCGTGCTCTTTCACTGTGTCCCCGCCGCTCTCCTCGCGCTCCTTCACTGTGTCCCCGCAGCTCTCCTCGCGCTCCTTCACTGTGTCCCCGCCGCTCTCCTCGCGCTCTTTCACTGTGTCCCCGCCGCTCTCCTCCCGCTCCTTCACTGTGTCCCCTCATCTCTCCTCGCGCTCTTTCACTGTGTCCCCGCCGCTCTCCTCGCGCTCTTTCACTGTGTCCCCGCCGCTCTCATCGCGCTCCTTCACTGTGTCCCCGCCGCTCTCCTTGCACTCTTTCACTGTGTGCCCGCATCTCTCCTCGCGCTCTTTCACTGTTTCTCCGGCGCTCTCCTCGTTCTCTTTCACTGTGTCTCTACCGCTCTCCTCGCGCTCTTTCACTGTGGCCCCGCCGCTATCCTCGCACTCTTTCACTGTGTCTCCGCAGCTCTCCTCGCGCTCTTTCACTGTGTCCCTGCCGCTCTCCTCGCGCTCTTTCACTGTGTCTCTACCACTCTCCTCGCGCTCCTTCACTGTGTCCCCGCGGCTTTCCTTGCGCTCTTTCACTGTGGCCCCGCCGCTCTCCTCGCGCTCTTTCACTGTGTCTCCGCAGCTCTCCTCGTGCTCTTTCACTGTGTCCCCGCTGCTCTCCTCGCGCTCTTTTATCCTGTGTCCCCGCCGCTCTTCTCGCGCTCTTTCACTGTGTCCCCGCCGCTCTCCTTGCGCTCTTTCACTGTGTCCCCACCGCTCTCCTTGCGCTCTTTTATCCTGTGTCCCCGCCGCTCTTCTCGCGCTCTTTCACTGTGTCCCCACCGCTCTCCTCGCGCTCTTTCACTGTGTCCCCACCGCTCTTCTCGTGCTCTTTCACTGTGTCCCCGCCGCTCTCCTCACGATCTTTCACTGTGTCTCCGCCGCTCCCCTCGCGCTCTTTCACTGTGTCCCCACCGCTCTCGTCGCGCTCTTTCACTGTGTCTCCGCCTCTCTCCTTGCGCGCTTTCACTGTGTCCCCGCCGCTCTCCTCGCGCTCCTTCACTGTGTCCCCTCATCTCTCCTCGCGCTCTTTCACTGTGTCCCCACCGCACTCCTCGCGCTCTTTCATTGTGTCCCCGTCGCCCTCCTCGCGCTCTTTCACTGTGTCCCCGCCGCTCTCCTCGCGCTCTTTCATTGCGTCCCCGCCGCTCTCCTCTCGCTCTTTCAGAGTCTCCGCCGCTCTCCTCGCGCTCTTTCACTGTGTCCCCGCCACTCTCCTCGTGCTCTTTCACTGTGTCCCCACCGCTCTCCTCGCGCTCTTTCACTTTGCCTCCGCCGCTCTCCTCGCGCTCTTTCACTGTGTCCCCGCCGCTCTCCTCGCGCTCTTTCATTGTGTCCCCGCCACTCTCCTCGTGCTCTTTCACTGTGTCCCCGCTGCTCTCCTCGCGCTCTTTCACTGTGTCCCCGCCGCTCACCTCGCGCTCTTTCATTGTGTCCCCGTCGCCCTCCTCGCGCTCTTTCACTGTGTCCCCGCCGCTCTCCTCGCGCTCTTTCATTGCGTCCCCGCCGCTCTCCTCGCGCTCTTTCAGAGTCTCCGCCGCTCTCCTCGCGCTCTTTCACTGTGTCCCCGCCACTCTCCTCGTGCTCTTTCACTGTGTCCCCACCGCTCTCCTCACGCTCTTTCACTTTGCTTCCGCCGCTCTCCTCGCGCTCTTTCACTGTGTCCCCGCCGCTCTCCTCGCGCTCTTTCATTGTGTCCCCGCCACTCTCCTCGCGCTCTTTCACTGTGTCCCCACCACTCTCCTCGTGCTCTTTCACTGTGTCCCCACCGCTCTCCTCGCGCTCTTTCACTGTGTCCCCGCATCTCTCCTCGCGCTCTTTCACTGTGTCCCCACCGCTCTCCTCGCGCTCTTTCACTTTGCCTCCGCCGCTCTCCTCGGGCTCTTTCACTGTGTCCCCGCCGCTCTCCTCGTGCTCTTTCACTTTGCCTCCGCCGCTCTCCTCGCGCTCTTTCACTGTGTTCCCGCCGCTCTCCTCGCGCTCTTTCACTGTGTCCCCGCCGCTCTCCTCGTGCTCTTTCACTGTGTCTCCGCTGCTCTCCTCGTGCTCTTTCACTGTGTCTCCGCTGCTCTCCTCGCGCTCTTTTATCCTGTGTCCCCGTCGCTCTTCTCGCGCTCTTTCACTGTGTCTCCGCCACTCTCCTCGCGCTCATTCACTGTGTCTCCGCTGCTCTCCTCGCGCTCTTTTATCCTGTGTCCCCGTCGCTCTTCTCACGCTCTTTCACTGTGTCCCCACCGCTCTCCTCGCGCTCTTTCACTGAGTCCCCGTCGCTCTCCTCGCGCTCTTTCACTGTGTCCCCGCCGCTCTCCTCGCGCTCTTTCACTGTGTCCCCACCGCTCTCCTCGCGCTCTTTCACTGTGTCCCCGCCGCTCTCCTCGCGCTCTTTCACTGTGTCTCTGCCGCTCTCCTCGCGCTCTTTCACTGTGTCCCTGCATCTCTCCTCGCGCTCTTTCACTGTGTCCCCGCCGCTCTCCTCGCGCTCTTTCACTGTGTCCCCACCACTCTCCTCGCGCACTTTCACTGAGTCTCTACCGCTCTCCTCGCGCTCTTTCACTGTGTCTCTGCCGCTCTCCTCGCGCTCTTTCACTGTGTCCCTGCATCTCTCCTCGCGCTCTTTCACTGTGTCCCCACCGCTCTCCTCGTGCTCTTTCGCTGTGTCTCCGCCGCTCTCCTCGCGCACTTTCACTGAGTCTCTACCGCTCTCCTCGTGCTCTTTCACTGTGTCCCCGCCGCTCTCCTATTGCTCTTTTATCCTGTGCCCCCTCCACTCTCCTCGCGCTCTTTCACTGTGTCCCCGCCGCTCTCCTCACTCTCTTTCACTGTGTCCCCGCCGCTCTCCTCGCGCTCTTTCACTGTGTCCCCGCCGCTCTCCTCGCGCTCTTTCACTGTGTCTCCGCCGCTCTCCTCGCGCTCTTTCACTGTGTCCCCGCCGCTCTCCTCGCGCTCTTTCACTGTGTCTCCGCCGCTCTCCTCGTGCTCTTTCACTGTGTCCCCGCCGCTCTCCTCGCGCTCTTTCACTGAGTCTCCGCCGTTCTCCTCGTGCTCTTTCACTGTGTCCCCGCCGCTCTCCTCTTGCTCATTTATCCTGTGACGCCTCCACTCTCCTCGCGCTCTTTCACTGTGTCCCCGCCGCTCTCCTCACTCTCTTTCACTGTGTCTACGCCGTTCTCCTCGCGCTCTTTCACCGTGTCCCCGCCGCTCTCCTCACTCTTTTTCACTGTGTCCCCGCTGCTCTCCTCGCGCTCTTTCACTGTGTCCCCGCCGCTCTCCTCACTCTTTTTCACTGTGTCCCCGCTGCTCTCCTCGCGCTCTTTTATCCTGTGTCCCCGCCGCTCTTCTCGCGTTCTTTCACTGTGTCCCCGCCGCTCTCCTCGCGCTCTTTCACGGTGTCCCCGCCGCTCTCCTCGAGGTCTTTCACTGTGTCCCCGCTGCTCTCCTCGTGCTCTTTCACTGTGTCCCCGCTGCTCTCCTCGTGCTCTTTCACTGTGTCCCCGCCGCTATCCTCGCGCTCTTTTGTCCTGTGTCCCCGCCGCTCTTCTTGCGCTCTTTCACTGTGCCCCACCGCTCTTCTCGCGCTCTTTCACTGAGTCCCCGCCGCTCTCCTCGCGCTCTTTTATTCTGTGTCCCCGCCGCTCTTCTCACGCTCTTTCACTGTGTCCCCACCGCTCTCCTCTCGCTCTTTCACTGTGTCCCCACCGCTCTTCTCGTGCTCTTTCACTGTGTCCCCGCCGCTCTCCTCGCGCTCTTTCACTGTGTCTCCGCCTCTCTCCTTGCACTCTTTCACTGAGTCCCCTCCGCTCTCCTCGCGCTCTTTCACTGAGTCCCCTCCGCTCTCCTCGCGCTCTTTTATCCTGTGTCCCCGCCGCTCTTCTCGCGCTCTTTCACTGTGTCCCCACCGCTCTCCTCTCGCTCTTTCACTGTGTTTCCACCGCTCTTCTCGTGCTCTTTCACTGTGTCCCCGCCGCTCTCCTCGCGCTCTTTCACTGTGTCTCCGCCTCTCTCCTTGCACTCTTTCACTGAGTCCCCTCCGGTCTCCTCGCGCTCTTTCACTGAGTCCCCTCCGCTCTCCTCGCGCTCTTTCACTGTGTCTCTGCCGCTCCTCTCGCGCTCTTTCACTGTGTCTCCGCCTCTCTCCTCGCGCTCTTTCACTGCGTCCCCGCCGCTCTCCTCGCGCTCTTTCAATGTGTCCCCACCGCTCTCCTCGCTCTCTTTCAATGTGTCCCCACCGCTCTCCTCGCTCTCTTTCACTGTGTCTCCGCTGCTCCCCTCGCGCTCTTTCACTGTGTCTCCGCCTCTCTCCTCGCACTCTTTCACTGTGTCCCCGCCGCTCTCCTCGCGCTCTTTCACTGAGTCCCCGCCGCTCTCCTCGCGCTCTTTCACTGTCTCCCCGCCACTCTCCTCGCGCTCTTTCACTGTGTCCCCGCCGCTCTCCTCGCGCTCTTTCACTGTGTCCCCGCCGCTCTCCTCGCGCTCCTTCACAGTGTCCCCGCAGCTCTCCTCGCGCTCTTTTACTGAGTCCCCGCCGCTCTCCTCGCGCTCTTTCACTGTGTCTCCCCCGCTCTCCTCGCGCTCTTTCACTGTGGCCCCGCCGCTCTCCTTGCTCTCTTTCACTGTGTCCCCGCCGCTCTCCTCGCGCTCTTTCACTGTGTCCCTGCCGTACTCCTCGCTCTTTCACTGTGCCCCCGCCGCTCTCCTCGCGCTCTTTCACTGTGTCCCCGCCGCTCTCCTCGCGCTCTTTCACTGTGTCCCTGCCGTACTCCTCGCTCTTTCACTGTGCCCCCGCCGCTCTCCTCGCGCTCTTTCACTGTGTCTCCGCCGCTCACCTCGCGCTCCTTCACTGTGTCCCCGCCGCTCTCCTCGCGCTCTTTTATTGTGTCCCCGCCGCTCTCCTGGCACTCTTTCACTGTGTCCCCGCCGCTCTCCTCGCGCTCTTTCACTGTGTCCCCGCCGCTCTCCTCGCACTCCTTCACTGTGTCCTCGCCGCTCTCCTCGCGCTCTTTCACTGTGTCCCCGCATCTCTCCTCGCGCTCTTTCACTGTGTCCCTGCCGCTCTCCTCGCGCTCTTTCACTGTGTCCCCGCCGCTCTCCTCGTGCTCTTTCACTGTGTCCCCGCTGCTCTCCTCGCGCTCTTTCACTGTGTCCCCGCCGCTCTCCTCGTGCTCTTTCACTGTGTCCC
This sequence comes from Scyliorhinus torazame, assembly GCF_047496885.1. Taxonomy (NCBI): domain Eukaryota; kingdom Metazoa; phylum Chordata; class Chondrichthyes; order Carcharhiniformes; family Scyliorhinidae; genus Scyliorhinus; species Scyliorhinus torazame. The sequence goes on along the minus strand of NC_092736.1, from coordinate 34,489,831 downwards.
CGCATCTCTCCTCGCGCTCTTTCACTGTTTCCCCGCCGCTCTCATCGCGCTCCTTCACTGTGTCCCCGCCGCTCTCCTTGCACTCTTTCACTGTGTGCCCGCATCTCTCCTCGCGCTCTTTCACTGTGTCTCCAGCGCTCTCCTCGCTCTCTTTCACTGTGTCTCTACCGCTCTCCTCGCGCTCTTTCACTGTGGCCCCGCCGCTCTCCTCGCGCTCTTTCACTGTGTCTCCGCAGCTCTCCTCGTGCTCTTTCACTGTGTCCCTGCCGCTCTCCTCGCGCTCTTTCACTGTGTCTCTACCACTCTCCTCGCGCTCCTTCACTGTGTCCCTGCGGCTCTCCTTGCGCTCTTTCACTGTGGCCCCGCCGCTCTCCTCGCGCTCTTTCACTGTGTCTCCGCAGCTCTCCTCGTGCGCTTTCACTGTGTCCCCGCTGCTCTCCTCGCGCTCTTTTATCCTGTGTCCCCGCCGCTCTTCTCGCGCTCTTTCACTGTGTCCCCGCCGCTCTCCTTGCGCTCTTTCACTGTGTCCCCGCCGCTCTCCTCGCGCTCTTTTATCCTGTGTCCCCGCAGCTCTTCTCGCGCTCTTTCACAGTGTCCCCACCGCTCTCCTCGCGCTCTTTCACTGTGTCCCCACCGCTCTTCTCGTGCTCTTTCACTGTGTCCCCGCCGCTCTCCTCGCGATCTTTCACTGTGTCCCAGCCACTCCCCTCGTGCTCTTTCGCTGTGTCCCGCCGCTCTCCTCGCGATCTTTCACTGTGTCCCCGCCACTCTCCTCGCGCTCTTTCACTGTCTCCCCACCTCTCTCCTCGCGCTCTTTCACTGTGTCTCTGCCTCTTTCCTCGCGCTCTTTCACTGTGTCTCCGCCGCTCTCCTCGCGCTCTTTCACCGTGTATCCGCCGCTCTCCTCGCGCTCCTTCACAGTGTCCCCGCAGCTCTCCTCGCGCTCTTTCACTGAGTCCCCGCCACTCTCCTCACGCTCTTTCACTGTGTCTCCGCCGCTCTCCTCGCGCTCTTTCACTGTGGCCCCGCCGCTCTCCTTGCTCTCTTTCACTGTGTCCCCACCACTCTCCTCGCGCTCCTTCACTGTGTCCCCGCCGCTCTCCTCGCGCTCTTTCACTGTGTCCCTGCCGTACTCCTCGCTCTTTCACTGTGCCCCCGCCGCTCTCCTCGCGCTCTTTCACTGTGTCTCCGCTGCTCTCCTCGCGCTCCTTCACTGTGTCCCCGCAGCTCTCCTCGCGCTCTTTCATTGTGTCCCCGCCGCTATCCTTGCGCTCTTTCACTGTGTCCCCGCCGCTCTCCTCGCGCTCCTTCGCTGTGTCCTTGCCGCTCTCCTCGCGCTCTTTCACTGTGTCCCCGCATCTCTCCTCGCGCTCTTTCACTGTGTCCCTGCCGCTCTCCTCGCGCTCTTTCACTGTGTCCCCGCCGCTCTCCTCGTGCTCTTTCACTGTGTCCCCGCTGCTCTCCTCGCGCTCTTTCACTGTGTCCCCGCCGCTCTTCTCGTGCTCTTTCACTGTGTCCCCGCCGCTCTCCTCGCGCTCCTTCACTGTGTCCCCGCCGCTCTCCTCGCGCTCCTTCACTGTGTCCCCGCAGCTCTCCTCGCGCTCCTTCACTGTGTCCCCGCCGCTCTCCTCGCGCTCTTTCACTGTGTCCCCGCCGCTCTCCTCCCGCTCCTTCACTGTGTCCCCTCATCTCTCCTCGCGCTCTTTCACTGTGTCCCCGCCGCTCTCCTCGCGCTCTTTCACTGTGTCCCCGCCGCTCTCATCGCGCTCCTTCACTGTGTCCCGGCCGCTCTCCTTGCACTCTTTCACTGTGTGCCCGCATCTCTCCTCGCGCTCTTTCACTGTGTCTCCGGCGCTCTCCTCGTTCTCTTTCACTGTGTCTCTACCGCTCTCCTCGCGCTCTTTCACTGTGGCCCCGCCGCTATCCTCGCACTCTTTCACTGTGTCTCCGCAGCTCTCCTCGCGCTCTTTCACTGTGTCCCTGCCGCTCTCCTCGCGCTCTTTCACTGTGTCTCTACCACTCTCCTCGCGCTCCTTCACTGTGTCCCCGCGGCTTTCCTTGCGCTCTTTCACTGTGGCCCCGCCGCTCTCCTCGCGCTCTTTCACTGTGTCTCCGCAGCTCTCCTCGTGCTCTTTCACTGTGTCCCCGCTGCTCTCCTCGCGCTCTTTTATCCTGTGTCCCCGCCGCTCTTCTCGCGCTCTTTCACTGTGTCCCCGCCGCTCTCCTTGCGCTCTTTCACTGTGTCCCCACCGCTCTCCTTGCGCTCTTTTATCCTGTGTCCCCGCCGCTCTTCTCGCGCTCTTTCACTGTGTCCCCACCGCTCTCCTCGCGCTCTTTCACTGTGTCCCCACCGCTCTTCTCGTGCTCTTTCACTGTGTCCCCGCCGCTCTCCTCACGATCTTTCACTGTGTCTCCGCCGCTCCCCTCGCGCTCTTTCACTGTGTCCCCACCGCTCTCGTCGCGCTCTTTCACTGTGTCTCCGCCTCTCTCCTTGCGCTCTTTCACTGTGTCCCCGCCGCTCTCCTCGCGCTCCTTCACTGTGTCCCCTCATCTCTCCTCGCGCTCTTTCACTGTGTCCCCACCGCACTCCTCGCGCTCTTTCATTGTGTCCCCGTCGCCCTCCTCGCGCTCTTTCACTGTCTCCCCGCCGCTCTCCTCGCGCTCTTTCATTGCGTCCCCGCCGCTCTCCTCGCGCTCTTTCAGAGTCTCCGCCGCTCTCCTCGCGCTCTTTCACTGTGTCCCCGCCACTCTCCTCGTGCTCTTTCACTGTGTCCCCACCGCTCTCCTCGCGCTCTTTCACTTTGCCTCCGCCGCTCTCCTCGCGCTCTTTCACTGTGTCCCCGCCGCTCTCCTCGCGCTCTTTCATTGTGTCCCCGCCACTCTCCTCGTGCTCTTTCACTGTGTCCCCGCTGCTCTCCTCGCGCTCTTTCACTGTGTCCCCGCCGCTCACCTCGCGCTCTTTCATTGTGTCCCCGTCGCCCTCCTCGCGCTCTTTCACTGTGTCCCCGCCGCTCTCCTCGCGCTCTTTCATTGCGTCCCCGCCGCTCTCCTCGCGCTCTTTCAGAGTCTCCGCCGCTCTCCTCGCGCTCTTTCACTGTGTCCCCGCCACTCTCCTCGTGCTCTTTCACTGTGTCCCCACCGCTCTCCTCACGCTCTTTCACTTTGCTTCCGCCGCTCTCCTCGCGCTCTTTCACTGTGTCCCCGCCGCTCTCCTCGCGCTCTTTCATTGTGTCCCCGCCACTCTCCTCGCGCTCTTTCACTGTGTCCCCACCACTCTCCTCGTGCTCTTTCACTGTGTCCCCACCGCTCTCCTCGCGCTCTTTCACTGTGTCCCCGCATCTCTCCTCGCGCTCTTTCACTGTGTCCCCACCGCTCTCCTCGCGCTCTTTCACTTTGCCTCCGCCGCTCTCCTCGCGCTCTTTCACTGTGTTCCCGCCGCTCTCCTCGCGCTCTTTCACTGTGTCCCCGCCGCTCTCCTCGTGCTCTTTCACTGTGTCTCCGCTGCTCTCCTCGTGCTCTTTCACTGTGTCTCCGCTGCTCTCCTCGCGCTCTTTTATCCTGTGTCCCCGTCGCTCTTCTCGCGCTCTTTCACTGTGTCTCCGCCACTCTCCTCGCGCTCATTCACTGTGTCTCCGCTGCTCTCCTCGCGCTCTTTTATCCTGTGTCCCCGTCGCTCTTCTCACGCTCTTTCACTGTGTCCCCACCGCTCTCCTCGCGCTCTTTCACTGAGTCCCCGTCGCTCTCCTCGCGCTCTTTCACTGTGTCCCCGCCGCTCTCCTCGCGCTCTTTCACTGTGTCCCCACCGCTCTCCTCGCGCTCTTTCACTGTGTCCCCGCCGCTCTCCTCGCGCTCTTTCACTGTGTCTCTGCCGCTCTCCTCGCGCTCTTTCACTGTGTCCCTGCATCTCTCCTCGCGCTCTTTCACTGTGTCCCCGCCGCTCTCCTCGCGCTCTTTCACTGTGTCCTCACCACTCTCCTCGCGCACTTTCACTGAGTCTCTACCGCTCTCCTCGCGCTCTTTCACTGTGTCTCTGCCGCTCTCCTCGCGCTCTTTCACTGTGTCCCTGCATCTCTCCTCGCGCTCTTTCACTGTGTCCCCACCGCTCTCCTCGTGCTCTTTCACTGTGTCTCCGCCGCTCTCCTCGCGCACTTTCACTGAGTCTCTACCGCTCTCCTCGTGCTCTTTCACTGTGTCCCCGCCGCTCTCCTATTGCTCTTTTATCCTGTGCCCCCTCCACTCTCCTCGCGCTCTTTCACTGTGTCCCCGCCGCTCTCCTCACTCTCTTTCACTGTGTCCCCGCCGCTCTCCTCGCGCTCTTTCACTGTGTCCCCGCCGCTCTCCTCGCGCTCTTTCACTGTGTCTCCGCCGCTCTCCTCGCGCTCTTTCACTGTGTCCCCGCCGCTCTCCTCGCGCTCTTTCACTGTGTCTCCGCCGCTCTCCTCGTGCTCTTTCACTGTGTCCCCGCCGCTCTCCTCGCGCTCTTTCACTGAGTCTCCGCCGTTCTCCTCGTGCTCTTTCACTGTGTCCCCGCCGCTCTCCTCATGCTCATTTATCCTGTGACGCCTCCACTCTCCTCGCGCTCTTTCACTGTGTCCCCGCCGCTCTCCTCACTCTCTTTCACTGTGTCTACGCCGTTCTCCTCGCGCTCTTTCACCGTGTCCCCGCCGCTCTCCTCACTCTTTTTCACTGTGTCCCCGCTGCTCTCCTCGCGCTCTTTCACTGTGTCCCCGCCGCTCTCCTCACTCTTTTTCACTGTGTCCCCGCTGCTCTCCTCGCGCTCTTTTATCCTGTGTCCCCGCCGCTCTTCTCGCGTTCTTTCACTGTGTCCCCGCCGCTCTCCTCGCGCTCTTTCACGGTGTCCCCGCCGCTCTCCTCGAGGTCTTTCACTGTGTCCCCGCTGCTCTCCTCGTGCTCTTTCACTGTGTCCCCGCTGCTCTCCTCGTGCTCTTTCACTGTGTCCCCGCCGCTCTCCTCGCGCTCTTTTGTCCTGTGTCCCCGCCGCTCTTCTTGCGCTCTTTCACTGTGCCCCACCGCTCTCCTCGCGCTCTTTCACTGAGTCCCCGCCGCTCTCCTCGCGCTCTTTTATTCTGTGTCCCCGCCGCTCTTCTCACGCTCTTTCACTGTGTCCCCACCGCTCTCCTCTCGCTCTTTCACTGTGTCCCCACCGCTCTTCTCGTGCTCTTTCACTGTGTCCCCGCCGCTCTCCTCGCGCTCTTTCACTGTGTCTCCGCCTCTCTCCTTGCACTCTTTCACTGAGTCCCCTCCGCTCTCCTCGCGCTCTTTCACTGAGTCCCCTCCGCTCTCCTCGCGCTCTTTTATCCTGTGTCCCCGCCGCTCTTCTCGCGCTCTTTCACTGTGTCCCCACCGCTCTCCTCTCGCTCTTTCACTGTGTTTCCACCGCTCTTCTCGTGCTCTTTCACTGTGTCCCCGCCGCTCTCCTCGCGCTCTTTCACTGTGTCTCCGCCTCTCTCCTTGCACTCTTTCACTGAGTCCCCTCCGGTCTCCTCGCGCTCTTTCACTGAGTCCCCTCCGCTCTCCTCGCGCTCTTTCACTGTGTCTCTGCCGCTCCTCTCGCGCTCTTTCACTGTGTCTCCGCCTCTCTCCTCGCGCTCTTTCACTGCGTCCCCGCCGCTCTCCTCGCGCTCTTTCAATGTGTCCCCACCGCTCTCCTCGCTCTCTTTCAATGTGTCCCCACCGCTCTCCTCGCTCTCTTTCACTGTGTCTCCGCTGCTCCCCTCGCGCTCTTTCACTGTGTCTCCGCCTCTCTCCTCGCACTCTTTCACTGTGTCCCCGCCGCTCTCCTCGCGCTCTTTCACTGAGTCCCAGCCGCTCTCCTCGCGCTCTTTCACTGTCTCCCCGCCACTCTCCTCGCGCTCTTTCACTGTGTCCCTGCCGTACTCCTCGCTCTTTCACTGTGCCCCCGCCGCTCTCCTCGCGCTCTTTCACTGTGTCTCCGCCGCTCACCTCGCGCTCCTTCACTGTGTCCCCGCCGCTCTCCTCGCGCTCTTTTATTGTGTCCCCGCCGCTCTCCTGGCACTCTTTCACTGTGTCCCCGCCGCTCTCCTCGCGCTCTTTCACTGTGTCCCCGCCGCTCTCCTCGCACTCCTTCACTGTGTCCTCGCCGCTCTCCTCGCGCTCTTTCACTGTGTCCCCGCATCTCTCCTCGCGCTCTTTCACTGTATCCCTGCCGCTCTCCTCTCGCTCTTTCACTGTGTCCCCGCCGCTCTCCTCGTGCTCTTTCACTGTGTCCCCGCATCTCTCCTCGCGCTCTTTCACTGTGTCCCCGCCGCTCTTCTCGTGCTCTTTCACTGTGTCCCCGCCGCTCTCCTCGCGCTCTTTCACTGTGTCCCCGCCGCTCTCCTCGCGCTCCTTCACTGTGTCCCCGCTGCTCTCCTCGCGCTCTTTCACTGTGTCCCCGCCGCTCTCCTCGCGCTCCTTCACTGTGTCCCCGCATCTCTGCTCGCGCTCTTTCACTGTGTCCCCGCCGCTCTCCTCGCGCTCTTTCACTGTTTCCCCGCCGCTCTCATCGCGCTCCTTCACTGTGTCCCCGCCGCTCTCCTTGCACTCTTTCACTGTGTGCCTGCATCTCTCCTCGCGCTCTTTCACTGTGTCTCCAGCGCTCTCCTCGCTCTCTTTCACTGTGTCTCTACCGCTCTCCTCGCGCTCTTTCACTGTGGCCCCGCCGCTCTCCTCGCGCTCTTTCACTGTGTCTCCGCAGCTCTCCTCGTGCTCTTTCACTGTGTCCCTGCCGCTCTCCTCGCGCTCTTTCACTGTGTCTCTACCACTCTCCTCGCGCTCCTTCACTGTGTCCCTGCGGCTCTCCTTGCGCTCTTTCACTGTGGCCCCGCCGCTCTCCTCGCGCTCTTTCACTGTGTCTCCGCAGCTCTCCTCGTGCTCTTTCACTGTGTCCCCGCTGCTCTCCTAGCGCTCTTTTATCCTGTGTCCCCGCCGCTCTTCTCGCGCTCTTTCACTGTGTCCCCGCCGCTCTCCTTGCGCTCTTTCACTGTGTCCCCGCCGCTCTCCTCGCGCTCTTTTATCCTGTGTCCCCGCCGCTCTTCTCGCGCTCTTTCACTGTGTCCCCACCGCTCTCCTCGCGCTCTTTCACTGTGTCCCCACCGCTCTTCTCGTGCTCTTTCACTGTGTCCCCGCCGCTCTCCTCGCGATCTTTCACTGTGTCCCAGCCACTCCCCTCGTGCTCTTTCGCTGTGTCCCGCCGCTCTCCTCGCGATCTTTCACTGTGAACCCGCCACTCTCCTCGCGCTCTTTCACTGTCTCCCCACCTCTCTCCTCGCGCTCTTTCACTGTGTCTCTGCCTCTTTCCTCGCGCTCTTTCACTGTGTCTCCGCCGCTCTCCTCGCGCTCTTTCACCGTGTATCCGCCGCTCTCCTCGCGCTCCTTCACAGTGTCCCCGCAGCTCTCCTCGCGCTCTTTCACTGAGTCCCCGCCACTCTCCTCACGCTCTTTCACTGTGTCTCCGCCGCTCTCCTCGCGCTCTTTCACTGTGGCCCCGCCGCTCTCCTTGCTCTCTTTCACTGTGTCCCCGCCACTCTCCTCGCGCTCCTTCACTGTGTCCCCGCCGCTCTCCTCGCGCTCTTTCACTGTGTCCCTGCGGTACTCCTCGCTCTTTCACTGTGCCCCCGCCGCTCTCCTCGCGCTCTTTCACTGTGTCTCCGCTGCTCTCCTCGCGCTCCTTCACTGTGTCCCCGCAGCTCTCCTCGCGCTCTTTCATTGTGTCCCCGCCGCTCTCCTTACGCTCTTTCACTGTGTCCCCGCCGCTCTCCTCGCGCTCCTTCGCTGTGTCCTTGCCGCTCTCCTCGCGCTCTTTCACTGTGTCCCCGCATCTCTCCTCGCGCTCTTTCACTGTGTCCCTGCCGCTCTCCTCGCGCTCTTTCACTGTGTCCCCGCCGCTCTCCTCGTGCTCTTTCACTGTGTCCCCGCTGCTCTCCTCACGCTCTTTCACTGTGTCCCTGCCGCTCTCCTCGTGCTCTTTCACGGTGTCCCCGCATCTCTCCTCGCGCTCTTTCACTCTGTCCCCGCCGCTCTTCTCGTGCTCTTTCACTGTGTCCCCGCCGCTCTCCTCGCGCTCTTTCACTGTGTCCCCGCAGCTCTCCTCGCGCTCCTTCACTGTGTCCCCGCCGCTCTCCTCGCGCTCTTTCACTGTGTCCCCGCCGCTCTCCTCCCGCTCCTTCACTGTGTCCCCTCATCTCTCCTCGCGCTCTTTCACTGTGTCCCCGCCGCTCTCCTCGCGCTCTTTCACTGTGTCCCCGCCGCTCTCATCGCGCTCCTTCACTGTGTCCCCGCCGCTCTCCTTGCACTCTTTCACTGTGTGCCCGCATCTCTCCTCGCGCTCTTTCACTGTGTCTCCGGCGCTCTCCTCGTTCTCTTTCACTGTGTCTCTACCGCTCTCCTCGCGCTCTTTCACTGTGGCCCCGCCGCTATCCTCGCACTCTTTCACTGTGTCTCCGCAGCTCTCCTCGCGCTCTTTCACTGTGTCCCTGCCGCTCTCCTCGCGCTCTTTCACTGTTTCTCTACCACTCTCCTCGCGCTCCTTCACTGTGTCCCCGCGGCTTTCCTTGCGCTCTTTCACTGTGGCCCCGCCGCTCTCCTCGCGCTCTTTCACTGTGTCTCCGCAGCTCTCCTCGTGCTCTTTCACTGTGTCCCCGCTGCTCTCCTCGCGCTCTTTTATCCTGTGTCGCCGCCGCTCTTCTCGCGCTCTTTCACTGTGTCCCCGCCGCTCTCCTTGCGCTCTTTCACTGTGTCCCCACCGCTCTCCTTGCGCTCTTTTATCCTGTGTCCCCGCCGCTCTTCTCGCGCTCTTTCACTGTGTCCCCACCGCTCTCCTCGCGCTCTTTCACTGTGTCCCCACCGCTCTTCTCGTGCTCTTTCACTGTGTCCCCGCCGCTCTCCTCACGATCTTTCACTGTGTCTCCGCCGCTCCCCTCGCGCTCTTTCACTGTGTCCCCACCGCTCTCGTCGCGCTCTTTCACTGTGTCTCCGCCTCTCTCCTTGCGCTCTTTCACTGTGTCCCCGCCGCTCTCCTCGCGCTCCTTCACTGTGTCCCCTCATCTCTCCTCGCGCTCTTTCACTGTGTCCCCACCGCTCTCCTCGCGCTCTTTCATTGTGTCCCCGTCGCCCTCCTCGCGCTCTTTCACTGTGTCCCCGCCGCTCTCCTCGCGCTCTTTCATTGCGTCCCCGCCGCTCTCCTCGCGCTCTTTCAGAGTCTCCGCCGCTCTCCTCGCGCTCTTTCACTGTGTCCCCGCCACTCTCCTCGTGCTCTTTCACTGTGTCCCCACCGCTCTCCTCGCGCTCTTTCACTTTGCCTCCGCCGCTCTCCTCGCGCTCTTTCACTGTGTCCCCGCCGCTCTCCTCGCGCTCTTTCATTGTGTCCCCGCCACTCTCCTCGCGCTCTTTCACTGTTTCCCCGCCACTCTCCTCGTGCTCTTTCACTGTGTGCCCACCGCTCTCCTCGCGCTCTTTCACTGTGTCCCCGCATCTCTCCTCGCGCTCTTTCACTGTGTCCCCACCGCTCTCCTCGCGCTCTTTCACTTTGCCTCCGCCTCTCTCCTCGGGCTCTTTCACTGTGTCCCCGCCGCTCTCCTTGTGCTCTTTCACTTTGCCTCCGCCGCTCTCCTCGCGCTCTTTCACTGTGTTCCCGCTGCTCTCCTCGCGCTCTTTCACTGTGTCCCCGCCGCTCTCCTCGTGCTCTTTCACTGTGTCTCCGCTGCTCTCCTCGTGCTCTTTCACTGTGTCTCCGCTGCTCTCCTCGCGCTCTTTTATCCTGTGACCCCGTCGCTCTTCTCGCGCTCTTTCACTGTGTCTCCGCCACTCTCCTCGCGCTCATTCACTGTGTCTCCGCTGCTCTCCTCGCGCTCTTTTATCCTGTGTCCCCTTCGCTCTTCTCGCGCTCTTTCACTGTGTCCCCACCGCTCTTCTCGCGCTCTTTCACTGACTCCCCGCCGCTCTCCTCGCGCTCTTTCACTGTGTTCCCGCCGCTCTCCTCGCGCTCTTTCACTGTGTCCCCGCCGCTCTCCTCGTGCTCTTTCACTGTGTCTCCGCTGCTCTCCTCGTGCTCTTTCACTGTGTCTCCGCTGCTCTCCTCGCGCTCTTTTATCCTGTGACCCCGTCGCTCTTCTCGCGCTCTTTCACTGTGTCTCCGCCACTCTCCTCGCGCTCATTCACTGTGTCTCCGCTGCTCTCGTCGCGCTCTTTTATCCTGTGTCCCCGTCGCTCTTCTCGCGCTCTTTCACTGTGTCACCACCGCTCTCCTCGCGCTCTTTCACTGAGTCCCCGTCGCTCTCCTCGCGCTCTTTCACTGTGTCCCCGCCGCTCTCCTCGCGCTCTTTCACTGTGTCCCCACCGCTCTCCTCGCGCTCTTTCACTGTGTCCCCGCCGCTCTGCTCGCGTTCTTTCACTGTGTCTCTGCCGCTCTCCTCGCGCTCTTTCACTGTGTCCCCGCCGCTCTCCTCGCGCTCTTTCACTGTGTCCCCACCACTCTCCTCGCGCACTTTCACTGAGTCTCTACCGCTCTCCTCGCGCTCTTTCACTGTGTCTCTGCCGCTCTCCTCGCGCTCTTTCACTGTGTCCCTGCATCTCTCCTCGCGCTCTTTCACTGTGTCCCCACCGCTCTCCTCGCGCTCTTTCACTGTGTCTCCGCCGCTCTCCTCGCGCACTTTCACTGAGTCTCTACCGCTCTCCTCGTGCTCTTTCACTGTGTCCCCGCCGCTCTCCTCTTGCTCTTTTATCCTGTGCCCCCTCCACTCTCCTCGCGCTCTTTCACTGTGTCCCCGCCGCTCTCCTCACTCTCTTTCACTGTGTCCCCGCCGCTCTCCTCGCGCTCTTTCACTGTGTCCCCGCCGCTCTCCTCGCGCTCTTTCACTGTGTCTCCGCCGCTCTCCTCGCGCTCTTTCACTGTGTCCCCGCCGCTCTCCTCGCGCTCTTTCACTGTGTCTCCGCCGCTCTCCTCGTGCTCTTTCACTGTGTCCCCGCCGCTCTCCTCGCGCTCTTTCACTGAGTCTCCGCCGTTCTCCTCGTGCTCTTTCACTGTGTCCCCGCCGCTCTCCTCTTGCTCTTTTATCCTGTGCCGCCTCCACTCTCCTCGCGCTCTTTCACTGTGTCCCCGCCGCTCTCCTCACTCTCTTTCACTGTGTCTCCGCCGTTCTCCTCACTCTTTTTCACTGTGTCCCCGCTGCTCTCCTCGCGCTCTTTTATCCTGTGTCCCCGCCGCTCTTCTCGCGTTCTTTCACTGTGTCCCCGCCGCTCTCCTCGCGCTCTTTCACGGTGTCCCCGCCGCTCTCCTCGCGGTCTTTCACTGTGTCCCCGCTGCTCTCCTCGTGCTCTTTCACTGTGTCCCCGCTGCTCTGCTCGTGCTCTTTCACTGTGTCCCCGCCGCTCTCCTCGCGCTCTTTAGTCCTGTGTCCCCGCCGCTCTTGCGCTCTTTCACTGTGCCCCACCGCTCTCCTCGCGCTCTTTCACTGAGTCCCCGCCGCTCTTCTCGCGCTCTTTTATCCTGTGTCCCCGCCGCTCTTCTCGCGCTCTTTCACTGTGTCCCCACCGCTCTCCTCTCGCTCTTTCACTGTGTCCCCACCGCTCTTCTCGTGCTCTTTCACTGTGTCCCCGCCGCTCTCCTCGCGCTCTTTCACTGTGTCTCCGCCTCTCTCCTTGCACTCTTTCACTGAGTCCCCTCCGCTCTCCTCGCGCTCTTTCACTGAGTCCCCTCCGCTCTCCTCGCGCTCTTTCACTGTGTCTCTGCCGCTCCCCTCGCGCTCTTTCACTGTGTCTCCGCCTCTCTCCTCGCGCTCTTTCACTGCGTCCCCGCTGCTCTTCTCGTGCTCTTTCACTGTGTCCCCGCCGCTCTCCTCGCGCTCTTTCACTGTGTCTCCGCCTCTCTCCTTGCACTCTTTCACTGAGTCCCCTCCGCTCTCCTCGCGCTCTTTCACTGAGTCCCCTCCGCTCTCCTCGCGCTCTTTCACTGAGTCCCCTCCGCTCTCCTCGCGCTCTTTTATCCTGTGTCCCCGCCGCTCTTCTCGCGCTCTTTCACTGTGTCCCCACCGCTCTCCTCTCGCTCTTTCACTGTGCCCCACCGCTCTTCTCGTGCTCTTTCACTGTGTCCCCGCCGCTCTCCTCGCGCTCTTTCACTGTGTCTCCGCCTCTCTCCTTGCACTCTTTCACTGAGTCCCCTCCGCTCTCCTCGCGCTCTTTCACTGAGTCCCCTCCGCTCTCCTCGCGCTCTTTCACTGTGTCTCTGCCGCTCCCCTCGCGCTCTTTCACTGTGTCTCCGCCTCTCTCCTCGCGCTCTTTCACTGCGTCCCCGCCGCTCTCCTCGCGCTCTTTCAATGTGTCCCCACCGCTCTCCTCGCTCTCTTTCACTGTGTCTCCGCTGCTCCCCTCGCGCTCTTTCACTGTGTCTCCGCCTCTCTCCTCGCACTCTTTCACTGTGTCCCCGCCGCTCTCCTCGCGCTCTTTCACTGAGTCCCCGCCGCTCTCCTTGCGCTCTTTCACTGTGTCCCCGCCACTCTCCTCGCGCTCTTTCACTGTGTCCCCGCCGCTCTCCTCGCGCTCTTTCACTGTGTCCCCGCCGCTCTCCTCGCGCTCCTTCACAGTGTCCCCGCAACTCTCCTCGCGCTCTTTCACTGAGTCCCCGCCGCTCTCCTCACGCTCTTTCACTGTGTCTCCCCCGCTCTCCTCGCGCTCTTTCACTGTGGCCCCGCCGCTCTCCATGCTCTCTTTCACTGTGTCCCCGCCGCTCTCCTCGCGCTCTTTCACTGTGTCCCTGCCGTACTCCTCGCTCTTTCACTGTGCCCCCGCCGCTCTCCTCGCGCTCTTTCACTGTGTCTCCGCCGCTCACCTCGCGCTCCTTCACTGTGTCCCCGCCGCTCTCCTCGCGCTCTTTCATTGTGTCCCCGCCGCTCTCCTGGCACTCTTTCACTGTGTCCCCGCCGCTCTCCTCGCGCTCTTTCACTGTGTCCCCGCCGCTCTCCTCGCACTCCTTCACTGTGTCCTCGCCGCTCTCCTCGCGCTCTTTCACTGTGTCCCCGCATCTCTCCTCGCGCTCTTTCACTGTGTCCCTGCCGCTCTCCTCGCGCTCTTTCACTGTGTCCCCGCCGCTCTCCTCGTGCTCTTTCACTGTGTCCCCGCTGCTCTCCTCGCGCTCCTTCACTGTGTCCCCGCCGCTCTCCTCGCGCTCTTTCACTGTGTCCCCGCCGCTCTCCTCCCGCTCCTTCACTGTGTCTCCGCTGCTCTCCTCGCGCTCCTTCACTGTGTCCCCGCAGCTCTCCTCGCGCTCTTTCATTGTGTCCCCGCCGCTCTCCTTGCGCTCTTTCACTGTGTCCCCGCCGCTCTCCTCGCGCTCCTTCGCTGTGTCCTTGCCGCTCTCCTCGCGCTCTTTCACTGTGTCCCCGCATCTCTCCTCACGCTCTTTCACTGTGTCCCTGCCGCTCTCCTCGCGCTCTTTCACTGTGTCCCCGCCGCTCTCCTCGTGCTCTTTCACTGTGTCCCCGCTGCTCTCCTCGCGCTCTTTCACTGTGTCCCTGCCGCTCTCCTCGTGCTCTTTCACGGTGTCCCCGCATCTCTCCTCGCGCTCTTTCACTGTGTCCCCGCCGCTCTTCTCGTGCTCTTTCGCTGTGTCCCCGCCGCTCTCCTCGCGCTCTTTCACTGTGTCCCCGCAGCTCTCCTCGCGCTCCTTCACTGTGTCCCCGCCGCTCTCCTCGCGCTCTTTCACTGTGTCTCCGGCGCTCTCCTCGTTCTCTTTCACTGTGTCTCTACCGCTCTCCTCGCGCTCTTTCACTGTGGCCCCGCCGCTATCCTCGCACTCTTTCACTGTGTCTCCGCAGCTCTCCTCGCGCTCTTTCACTGTGTCCCTGCCGCTCTCCTCGCGCTCTTTCACTGTGTCTCTACCACACTCCTCGCGCTCCTTCACTGTGTCCCCGCGGCTTTCCTTGCGCTCTTTCACTGTGGCCCCGCCGCTCTCCTCGCGCTCTTTCACTGTGTCTCCGCAGCTCTCCTCGTGCTCTTTCACTGTGTCCCCGCTGCTCTCCTCGCGCTCTTTTATCCTGTGTCCCCGCCGCTCTTCTCGCGCTCTTTCACTGTGTCCCCGCCGCTCTCCTTGCGCTCTTTCACTGTGTCCCCACCGCTCTCCTCGCGCTCTTTTATCCTGTGTCCCCGCCGCTCTTCTCGCGCTCTTTCAGTGTGTCCCCACCGCTCTCCTCGCGCTCTTTCACTGTGTCCCCACCGCTCTTCTCGTGCTCTTTCACTGTGTCCCCGCCGCTCTCCTCACGATCTTTCACTGTGTCTCCGCCGCTCCCCTCGCGCTCTTTCACTGTGTCCCCACCGCTCTCGTCGCGCTCTTTCACTGTGTCTCCGCCACTCTCCTCGTGCTCTTTCACTGTGTCCCCACCGCTCTCCTCGCGCTCTTTCACTGTGTCCCCGCATCTTTCCTCGCGCTCTTTCACTGTGCCCCCACCGCTCTCCTCACGCTCTTTCACTTTGCCTCCGCCGCTCTCCTCGGGCTCTTTCACTGTGTCCCCGCCGCTCTCCTCGTGCTCTTTCACTTTGCCTCCGCCGCTCTCCTCGCGCTCTTTCACTGTGTTCCCGCCGCTCTCCTCGCGCTCTTTCACTGTGTCCCCGCCGCTCTCCTTGTGCTCTTTCACTGTGTCTCCGCTGCTCTCCTCGTGCTCTTTCACTGTGTCTCCGCTGCTCTCCTCGCGCTCTTTTATCCTGTGACCCCGTCGCTCTTCTCGCGCTCTTTCACTGTGTCTCCGCCACTCTCCTCGCGCTCATTCACTGTGTCTCCGCTGCTCTCCTCGCGCTCTTTTATCCTGTGTCCCCGTCGCTCTTCTCGCGCTCTTTCACTGTGTCCCCACCGCTCTCCTCGCGCTCTTTCACTGAGTCCCCGTCGCTCTCCTCGCGCTCTTTCACTGTGTCCCCGCCGCTCTCCTCGCGCTCTTTCACTGTGTCCCCACCGCTCTCCTCGCGCTCTTTCACTGTGTCCCCGCCGCTCTCCTCGCGTTCTTTCACTGTGTCTCTGCCGCTCTCCTCGCGCTCTTTCACTGTGTCCCTGCATCTCTCCTCGCGCTCTTTCACTGTGTCCCCGCCGCTCTCCTCGCGCTCTTTCACTGTGTCCCCACCACTCTCCTCGCGCACTTTCACTGAGTCTCTACCGCTCTCCTCGCGCTCTTTCACTGTGTCTCTGCCGCTCTCCTCGCGCTCTTTCACTGTGTCCCCGCCGCTCTCCTCTTGCTCTTTTATCCTGTGCCCCCTCCACTCTCCTCGCGCTCTTTCACTGTGTCCCCGCCGCTCTCCTCACTCTCTTTCACTGTGTCCCCGCCGCTCTCCTCGCGCTCTTTCACTGTGTCCCCGCCGCTCTCCTCGCGCTCTTTCACTGTGTCTCCGCCGCTCTCCTCGCGCTCTTTCACTGTGTCCCCGCCGCTCTCCTCGTGCACTTTCACTGTGTCTCCGCCGCTCTCCTCGTGCTCTTTCACTGTGTCCCCGCCGCTCTCCTCGCGCTCTTTCACTGAGTCTCCGCCGTTCTCCTCGTGCTCTTTCACTGTGTCCCCGCCGCTCTCCTCTTGCTCTTTTATCCTGTGCCGCCTCCACTCTCCTCGCGCTCTTTCACTGTGTCCCCGCCGCTCTCCTCACTCTCTTTCACTGTGTCTCCGCCGTTCTCCTCACTCTTTTTCACTGTGTCCCCGCTGCTCTCCTCGCGCTCTTTTATCCTGTGTCCACGCCGCTCTTCTCGCGTTCTTTCACTGTGTCCCCGCCGCTCTCCTCGCGCTCTTTCACGGTGTCCCCGCCGCTCTCCTCGCGGTCTTTCACTGTGTCCCCGCTGCTCTCCTCGTGCTCTTTCACTGTGTCCCCGCTGCTCTCCTCGTGCTCTTTCACTGTGTCCCCGCCGCTTTCCTCGCGCTTTTTTGTCCTGTGTCCCCGCCGCTCTTCTTGCGCTCTTTCACTGTGCCCCACCGCTCTCCTCGCGCTCTTTCACTGAGTCCCCGCCGCTCTTCTCGCGCTCTTTTATCCTGTGTCCCCGCCGCTCTTCTCGCGCTCTTTCACTGTGTCCCCACCGCTCTCCTCTCGCTCTTTCACTGTGTCCCCACCGCTCTTCTCGTGCTCTTTCACTGTGTCCCCGCCGCTCTCCTCGCGCTCTTTCACTGTGTCTCCGCCTCTCTCCTTGCACTCTTTCACTGAGTCCCCTCCGCTCTCCTCGCGCTCTTTCACTGAGTCCCCTCCGCTCTCCTCGCGCTCTTTCACTGTGTCTCTGCCGCTCCCCTCGCGCTCTTTCACTGTGTCTCCGCCTCTCTCCTCGCGCTCTTTCACTGCGTCCCCGCTGCTCTTCTCGTGCTCTTTCACTGTGTCCCCGCCGCTCTCCTCGCGCTCTTTCACTGTGTCTCCGCCTCTCTCCTTGCACTCTTTCACTGAGTCCCCTCCGCTCTCCTCGCGCTCTTTCACTGAGTCCCCTCCGCTCTCCTCGCGCTCTTTCACTGAGTCCCCTCCGCTCTCCTCGCGCTCTTTCACTGAGTCCCCTCCGCTCTCCTCGCGCTCTTTTATCCTGTGTCCCCGCCGCTCTTCTCGCGCTCTTTCACTGTGTCCCCACCGCTCTCCTCTCGCTCTTTCACTGTGTCCCCACCGCTCTTCTCGTGCTCTTTCACTGTGTCCCCGCCGCTCTCCTCGCGCTCTTTCACTGTGTCTCCGCCTCTCTCCTTGCACTCTTTCACTGAGTCCCCTCCGCTCTCCTCGCGCTCTTTCACTGAGTCCCCTCCGCTCTCCTCGCGCTCTTTCACTGTGTCTCTGCCGCTCCCCTAGCGCTCTTTCACTGTGTCTCCGCCTCTCTGCTCGCGCTCTTTCACTGCGTCCCCGCCGCTCTCCTCGCGCTCTTTCAATGTGTCCCCACCGCTCTCCTCGCTCTCTTTCACTGTGTCTCCGCTGCTCCCCTCGCGCTCTTTCACTGTGTCTCCGCCTCTCTCCTCGCACTCTTTCACTGTGTCCCCGCCGCTCTCCTCGCGCTCTTTCACTGAGTCCCCGCCGCTCTCCTCGCGCTCTTTCACTGTGTCCCCGCCACTCTCCTCGCGCTCTTTCACTGTGTCCCCGCCGCTCTCCTCGCGCTCTTTCACTGTGTCCCCGCCGCTCTCCTCGCGCTCCTTCACAGTGTCCCCGCAGCTCTCCTCGCGCTCTTTCACTGAGTCCCCGCCGCTCTCCTCGCGCTCTTTCACTGTGTCTCCCCCGCTCTCCTCGCGCTCTTTCACTGTGGCCCCGCCGCTCTGCATGCTCTCTTTCACTGTGTCCCCGCCGCTCTCCTCGCGCTCTTTCACTGTGTCCCTGCCGTACTCCTCGCTCTTTCACTGTGCCCCCGCCGCTCTCCTCGCTCTCTTTCACTGTGTCTCCGCCGCTCACCTCGCGCTCCTTCACTGTGTCCCCGCCGCTCTCCTCGCGCTCTTTAATTGTGTCCCCGCCGCTCTCCTGGCACTCTTTCACTGTGTCCCCGCCGCTCTCCTCACGCTCTTTCACTGTGTCCCCGCCGCTCTCCTCGCACTCCTTCACTGTGTCCTCGCCGCTCTCCTCGCGCTCTTTCACTGTGTCCCCGCATCTCTCCTCGCGCTCTTTCACTGTGTCCCTGCCGCTCTCCTCGCGCTCTTTCACTGTGTCCCCGCCGCTCTCCTCGTGCTCTTTCACTGTGTCCCCGCTGCTCTCCTCGCGCTCTTTCACTGTGTCCCCGCCGCTCTCCTCGTGCTCTTTCACTGTGTCCCCGCATCTCTCCTCGCGCTCTTTCACTGTGTCCCTGCCGCTCTTCTCGTGCTCTTTCACTGTGTCCCCGCCGCTCTCCTCGCGCTCTTTCACTGTGTCCCCGCCGCTCTCCTCGCGCTCCTTCACTGTGTCCCCGCCGCTCTCCTCGCGCTCTTTCACTGTGTCCCCGCCGCTCTCCTCGCGCTCCTTCACTGTGTCCCCGCATCTCTGCTCGCGCTCTTTCACTGTGTCCCCGCCGCTCTCCTCGCGCTCTTTCACTGTTTCCCCGCCGCTCTCATCGCGCTCCTTCACTGTGTCCCCGCCGCTCTCCTTGCACTCTTTCACTGTGTGCCCGCATCTCTCCTCGCGCTCTTTCACTGTGTCTCCGGCGCTCTCCTCGCTCTCTTTCACTGTGTCTCTACCGCACTCCTCGCGCTCTTTCACTGTGGCCCCGCCGCTCTCCTCGCGCTCTTTCACTGTGTCTCCGCAGCTCTCCTCGTGCTCTTTCACTGTGTCCCTGCCGCTCTCCTCGCGCTCTTTCACTGTGTCTCTACCACTCTCCTCGCGCTCCTTCACTGTGTCCCTGCGGCTCTCCTTGCGCTCTTTCACTGTGGCCCCGCCGCTCTCCTCGCGCTCTTTCACTGTGTCTCCGCAGCTCTCCTCGTGCTCTTTCACTGTGTCCCCGCTGCTCTCCTCGCGCTCTTTTATCCTGTGTCCCCGCCGCTCTTCTCGCGCTCTTTCACTGTGTCCCCGCCGCTCTCCTTGCGCTCTTTCACTGTGTCCCAGCCACTCCCCTCGTGCTCTTTCACTGTGTCCCGCCGCTCTCCTCGCGATCTTTCACTGTGTCCCCGCCACTCTCCTCGCGCTCTTTCACTGTCTCCCCACCTCTCTTCTCGCACTCTTTCACTGTGTCTCCGCCGCACTCCTCGCGCTCTTTCACCGTGTATCCGCCGCTCTCCTCGCGCTCCTTCACAGTGTCCCCGCAGCTCTCCTCGCGCTCTTTCACTGAGTCCCCGCCGCTCTCCTCACGCTCTTTCACTGTGTCTCCGCCGCTCTCCTCGCGCTCTTTCACTGTGGCCCCGCCGCTCTCCTTGCTCTCTTTCACTGTGTCCCCGCCACTCTCCTCGCGCTCCTTCACTGTGTCCCCGCCGCTCTCCTTGCGCTCTTTCACTGTGTCCCTGCCGTACTCCTCACTCTTTCACTGTGCCCCCGCCGCTCTCCTCGCGCTCTTTCACTGTGTCTCCGCCTCTCTCCTCGCGCTCCTTCACTGTGTCCCCGCAGCTCTCCTCGCGCTCTTTCATTGTGTCCCCGCCGCTCTCCTTGCGCTCTTTCACTGTGTCCCCGCCGCTCTCCTCGCGCTCCTTCGCTGTGTCCTTGCCGCTCTCCTCGCGCTCTTTCACGGTGTCCCCGCATCTCTCCTCGCGCTCTTTCACTGTGTCCCTGCCGCTCTCCTCGTGCTCTTTCACGGTGTCCCCGCATCTCTCCTCGCGCTCTTTCACTGTGTCCCCGCCGCTCTTCTTGTGCTCTTTCACTGTGTCCCCGCCGCACTCCTCGCGCTCTTTCACTGTGTCCCCGCCGCTCTCCTTGCGCTCCTTCACTGTGTCCCCGCCGCTCTCCTCGCGCTCTTTCACTGTGTCCCCGCCGCTCTCCTCGCGCTCCTTCACTGTGTCCCCTCATCTCTCCTCGCGCTCTTTCACTGTGTCCCCGCCGCTCTCCTCGCGCTCTTTCACTGTGTCCCCGCCGCTCTCATCGCGCTCCTTCACTGTGTCCCCGCCGCTCTCCTTGCACTCTTTCACTGTGTGCCCGCATCTCTCCTCGCGCTCTTTCACTGTGTCTCCGGCGCTCTCCTCGTTCTCTTTCACTGTGTCTGTACCGCTCTCCTCGCGCTCTTTTACTGTGGCCCCGCCGCTCTCCTCGCGCTCTTTCACTGTGTCTCCGCAGCTCTCCTCACGCTCTTTCACTGTGTCCCTGCCGCTCTCCTCGCGCTCTTTCACTGTGTCTCTACCACTCTCCTCGCGCTCCTTCACTGTGTCCCCGCGGCTTTCCTTGCGCTCTTCCACTGTGGCCCCGCCGCTCTCCTCGCGCTCTTTCACTGTGTCTCCGCAGCTCTCCTCGTGCTCTTTCACGGTGTTCCCGCTGCTCTCCTCCCGCTCTTTTATCCTGTGTCCCCGCTGCTCTTCTCGCGCTCTTTCACTGTGTCCCCGCCGCTCTCCTTGCGCTCTTTCACTGTGTCCCCGCCGCTCTCCTCGCGCTCTTTTATCCTGTGTCCCCGCCGCTCTTCTCGCGCTCTTTCACTGTGTCCCCACCGCTCTCCTCGCGCTCTTTCACTGTGTCCCCACCGCTCTTCTCGTGCTCTTTCACTGTGTCCCCGCCGCTCTCCTCACGATCTTTCACTGTGTCCCCGCCGCTCTCCTCGTGCTCTTTCACTGTGTCCCCGCATCTCTCCTCGCGCTCTTTCACTGTGTCCCTGCCGCTCTTCTCGTGCTCTTTCACTGTGTCCCCGCCGCTCTCCTCGCGCTCTTTCACTGTGTCCCCGCCGCTCTCCTCGCGCTCCTTCACTGTGTCCCCGCCGCTCTCCTCGCGCTCTTTCACTGTGTCCCCGCCGCTCTCCTCGCGCTCCTTCACTGTGTCCCCGCATCTCTGCTCGCGCTCTTTCACTGTGTCCCCGCCGCTCTCCTCGCGCTCTTTCACTGTTTCCCCGCCGCTCTCATCGCGCTCCTTCACTGTGTCCCCGCCGCTCTCCTTGCACTCTTTCACTGTGTGCCCGCATCTCTCCTCGCGCTCTTTCACTGTGTCTCCGGCGCTCCCCTCGCTCTCTTTCACTGTGTCTCTACCGCTCTCCTCGCGCTCTTTCACTGTGGCCCCGCCGCTCTCCTCGCGCTCTTTCACTGTGTCTCCGCAGCTCTCCTCGTGCTCTTTCACTGTGTCCCTGCCGCTCTCCTCGCGCTCTTTCACTGTGTCTCTACCACTCTCCTCGCGCTCCTTCACTGTGTCCCTGCGGCTCTCCTTGCGCTCTTTCACTGTGGCCCCGCCGCTCTCCTCGCGCTCTTTCACTGTGTCTCCGCAGCTCTCCTCGTGCTCTTTCACTGTGTCCCCGCTGCTCTCCTCGCGCTCTTTTATCCTGTGTCCCCGCCGCTCTTCTCGCGCTCTTTCACTGTGTCCCCGCCGCTCTCCTTGCGCTCTTTCACTGTGTCCCCGCCGCTCTCCTCGCGCTCTTTTATCCTGTGTCCCCGCCGCTCTTCTCGCGCTCTTTCACTGTGTCCCCACTGCTCTCCTCGCGCTCTTTCACTGTGTCCCCACCGCTCTTCTCGTGCTCTTTCACTGTGTCCCCGCCGCTCTCCTCGCGATCTTTCACTGTGTCCCAGCCACTCCCCTCGTGCTCTTTCACTGTGTCCCGCCGCTCTCCTCGCGATCTTTCACTTAGTCCCCGCCACTCTCCTCGCGCTCTTTCACTGTCTCCCCACCTCTCTTCTCGCACTCTTTCACTGTGTCTCTGCCTCTTTCCACGCGCTCTTTCACTGTGTCTCCGCCGCACTCCTCGCGCTCTTTCACCGTGTATCCGCCGCTCTCCTCGCGCTCCTTCACAGTGTCCCCGCAGCTCTCCTCGCGCTCTTTCACTGAGTCCCCGCCGCTATCCTCACGCTCTTTCACTGTGTCTCCGCCGCTCTCCTCGCGCTCTTTCACTGTGGCCCCGCCGCTCTCCTTGCTCTCTTTCACTGTGTCCCCGCCACTCTCCTCGCGCTCCTTCACTGTGTCCCCGCCGCTCTCCTCGCGCTCTTTCACTGTGTCCCTGCCGTACTCCTCACTCTTTCACTGTGCCCCCGCCGCTCTCCTCGTGCTCTTTCACGGTGTCCCCGCATCTCTCCTCGCGCTCTTTCACTGTGTGCCCGCCGCTCTTCTCGTGCTCTTTCACTGTGTCCCCGCCGCACTCCTTGCGCTCTTTCACTGTGTCCCCGCCGCTCTCCTCGCGCTCCTTCACTGTGTCCCCGCCGCTCTCCTCGCGCTCTTTCACTGTGTTCCCGCCGCTCTCCTCGCGCTCCTTCACTGTGTCCCCTCATCTCTCCTCGCGCTCTTTCACTGTGTCCCCGCCGCTCTCCTCGCACTCTTTCACTGTGTCCCCGCCGCTCTCATCGCGCTCCTTCACTGTGTCCCCGCCGCTCTCCTTGCACTCTTTCACTGTGTGCCCGCATCTCTCCTCGCGCTCTTTCACTGTGTCTCCGGCGCTCTCCTCGTTCTCTTTCACTGTGTCTGTACCGCTCTCCTCGCGCTCTTTTACTGTGGCCCCGCCGCTCTCCTCGCGCTCTTTCACTGTGTCTCCGCAGCTCTCCTCGTGCTCTTTCACGGTGTCCCCGCTGCTCTCCTCCCGCTCTTTTATCCTGTGTCCCCGCCGCTCTTCTCGCGCTCTTTCACTGTGTCCCCGCCGCTCTCCTTGCGCTCTTTCACTGTGTCCCCGCCGCTCTCCTCGCGCTCTTTTATCCTGTGTCCCCGCCGCTCTTCTTGCGCTCTTTCACTGTGTCCCCACCGCGCTCCTCGCGCTCTTTCACTGTGTCCCCACCGCTCTTCTCGTGCTCTTTCACTGTGTCCCCGCCGCTCTCCTCACGATCTTTCACTGTGTCTCCGCCGCTCCCCTCGCGCTCTTTCACTGTGTCCCCACCGCTCTCGTCGCGCTCTTTCACTGTGTCTCCGCCTCTCTCCTTGCGCTCTTTCACTGTGTCCCCGCCGCTCTCCTCGCGCTCCTTCACTGTGTCCCCTCATCTCTGCTCGCGCTCTTTCACTGTGTCCCCGCCGCTCTCCTCGCGCTCCTTCACTGTGTCCCCGCCGCTCTCATCGCGCTCTTTCACTGTGTCTCCGCAGCTCTCCTCGCGCTCTTTCACTGTGTCCCCGATGCTCTCCTCGCGCTCTTTCACTGTGTCCCTGCCGCTGTCCTCGCGCTCTTTCATCCTGTGTCCCCACCGCTCTTCTCGCGCACTTTCACTGTGTCCCCACCGCTCTCCTAGTGCTCTTTCACTGTGTTCCAGCATCTCTCCTCGCGCTCTTTCACTGTGTCTCGACCACTCTCCTCGCGCTCCTTCACTGTGTCCCTGCGGCTCTCCTTGCGCTCTTTCACTGTGTCCACGCTGCTCTCCTCGCGCCCTTTCACTGTGTCCCTGCGGCTCTCCTTGCGCTCTTTCACTGTGTCCCCGCTGCTCTCCTCGCGCTCTTTCACTGTGTCCCCACTGCTCTCCTCGCGCTCTTTCACTGTTTCCCCGATGCTCTCCTCGCGCTCTTTCACTGTGTCCATGCCGCTGTCCTCGCGCTCTTTCATCCTGTGTCCCCACCGCTCTTCTCGCGCACTTTCACTGTGTCCCCACCGCTCTCCTCGTGCTCTTTGACTGTGTCCCAGCATCTCTCCTCGCGCTCTTTCACTGTGTCACCGGCGCTCTTCTCGCTCTCTTTCATAGTGTCTCTACTGCTCTCCTCGCGCTCTTTCACTGTGGCCCCGCCGCTCTCCTCGTGCTCTTTCACTGTGTCTCCGCAGCTCTCCTCACGCTCTTTCACTGGTCCCTGCCGCTCTCCTCGCGCTCTTTCACTGTGTCCCCGCCACTCTCCTCGCGCTCTTTCACTGTGTCCCCGCCGCTCTCCTCGCGCTCTTTCACTGTGTCCCCGCCGCTCTCCTCGCGCTCTTTCACTGTGTCCCCGCCGCTCTCCTCGCACACTTTCGCTGTGTCCCCGCCGCTCTCCTCGCGCTCTTTCACTGTGTCCCCGCCGCTCTCCTCACGCTCTTTCACTGTGTCTCTACCACTCTCCTCGCGCTCCTTCACTGTGTCCCTGCGGCTCTCCTTGCGCTCTTTCACTGTGTCCACGCTGCTCTCCTCGCGCCCTTTCACTGTGTCCCTGCGGCTCTCCTTGCGCTCTTTCACTGTGTCCCCGCTGCTCTCCTCGCGCTCTTTCACTGTGTCCCCGATGCTCTCCTCGCGCTCTTTCACTGTGTCCCTGCCGCTGTCCTCGCGCTCTTTCATCCTGTGTCCCCACCGCTCTTCTCGCGCACTTTCACTGTGTCCCCACCGCTCTCCTCGTGCTCTTTCACTGTGTCCCAGCATCTCTCCTCGCGCTCTTTCACTGTGTCTCTACCACTCTCCTCGCGCTCCTTCACTGTGTCCCTGCGGCTCTCCTTGCGCTCTTTCACTGTGTCCACGCTGCTCTCCTCGCGCCCTTTCACTGTGTCCCCGCGGCTCTCCTTGCGCTCTTTCACTGTGTCCCCGCTGCTCTCCTCGCGCTCTTTCACTGTGTCCCCGCTGCTCTCCTCGCGCTCTTTCACTGTTTCCCCGATGCTCTCCTCGCGCTCTTTCACTGTGTCCCTGCCGCTGTCCTCGCGCTCTTTCATCCTGTGTCCCCACCGCTCTTCTCGCGCACTTTCACTGTGTCCCCACCGCTCTCCTCGTGCTCTTTCACTGTGTCCCAGCATCTCTCCTCGCGCTCTTTCACTGTGTCTCCGGCGCTCTCCTCGCTCTCTTTCATTGTGTCTCTACCGCTCTCCTCGCGCTCTTTCACTGTGGCCCCGCCGCTCTCCTCGTGCTCTTTCACTGTGTCTCCGCAGCTCTCCTCGCGCTCTTTCACTGGTCCCTGCCGCTCTCCTCGCGCTCTTTCACTGTGTCCCCGCCACTCTCCTCGCGCTCTTTCACTGTGTCCCCGCCGCTCTCGTCGCGCTCTTTCACTGTGTCCCCGCCGCTCTCCTCGCGCTCTTTCACTGTGTCCCCGCCGCTCTCCTCGCACACTTTCGCTGTGTCCCCGCCGCTCTCCTCGCGCTCTTTCACTGTGTCCCCGCCGCTCTCCTCGCGCTCTTTCACTGTGTCTCTACCACTGTCCTCGCGCTCCTTCACTGTGTCCCTGCGGCTCTCCTTGCGCTCTTTCACTGTGTCCACGCTGCTCTCCTCGCGCCCTTTCACTGTGTCCCCGCGGCTCTCCTTGCGCTCTTTCACTGTGTCCCCGCTGCTCTCCTCGCGCTCTTTCACTGTGTCCCCGCTGCTCTCCTCGCGCTCTTTCACTGTGTCCCCGATGCTCTCCTCGCGCTCTTTCACTGTGTCCCTGCCGCTGTCCTCGCGCTCTTTCATCCTGTGTCCCCACCGCTCTTCTCGCGCACTTTCACTGTGTCCCCACCGCTCTCCTCGTGCTCTTTCACTGTGTCCCAGCATCTCTCCTCGCGCTCTTTCACTGTGTCTCTACCACTCTCCTCGCGCTCCTTCACTGTGTCCCTGCGGCTCTCCTTGCGCTCTTTCACTGTGTCCACGCTGCTCTCCTCGCGCCCTTTCACTGTGTCCCCGCGGCTCTCCTTGCGCTCTTTCACTGTGTCCCCGCTGCTCTCCTCGCGCTCTTTCACTGTGTCCCCGCTGCTCTCCTCGCGCTCTTTCACTGTTTCCCCGACGCTCTCCTCGCGCTCTTTCACTGTGTCCACGCTGCTCTCCTCGCGCCCTTTCACTGTGTCCCCGCGGCTCTCCTTGCGCTCTTTCACTGTGTCCCCGCTGCTCTCCTCGCGCTCTTTCACTGTGTCCCCGCTGCTCTCCTCGCGCTCTTTCACTGTTTCCCCGATGCTCTCCTCGCGCTCTTTCACTGTGTCCCTGCCGCTGTCCTCGCGCTCTTTCATCCTGTGTCCCCACCGCTCTTCTCGCGCACTTTCACTGTGTCCCCACCGCTCTCCTCATGCTCTTTCACTGTGTCCCAGCATCTCTCCTCGCGCTCTTTCACTGTGTCTCCGGCGCTCTCCTCGCTCTCTTTCATTGTGTCTCTACCGCTCTCCTCGCGCTCTTTCACTGTGGCCCCGCCGCTCTCCTCGTGCTCTTTCACTGTGTCTCCGCAGCTCTCCTCGCGCTCTTTCACTGGTCCCTGCCGCTCTCCTCGCGCTCTTTCACTGTGTCCCCGCCACTCTCCTCGCGCTCTTTCACTGTGTCCCCGCCGCTCTCGTCGCGCTCTTTCACTGTGTCCCCGCCGCTCTCCTCGCGCTCTTTCACTGTGTCCCCGCCGCTCTCCTCGCACACTTTCGCTGTGTCCCCGCCGCTCTCCTCGCGCTCTTTCACTGTGTCCCCGCCGCTCTCCTCGCGCTCTTTCACTGTGTCTCTACCACTCTCCTCGCGCTCCTTCACTGTGTCCCTGCGGCTCTCCTTGCGCTCTTTCACTGTGTCCACGCTGCTCTCCTCGCGCCCTTTCACTGTGTCCCCGCTGCTCTCCTCCCGCTCTTTTATCCTGTGTCCCCGCCGCTCTTCTCGCGCTCTTTCACTGTGTCCCCGCCGCTCTCCTTGCGCTCTTTCACTGTGTCCCCGCCGCTCTCCTCGCGCTCTTTTATCCTGTGTCCCCGCCGCTCTTCTTGCGCTCTTTCACTGTGTCCCCACCGCGCTCCTCGCGCTCTTTCACTGTGTCCCCACCGCTCTTCTCGTGCTCTTTCACTGTGTCCCCGCCGCTCTCCTCACGATCTTTCACTGTGTCTCCGCCGCTCCCCTCGCGCTCTTTCACTGTGTCCCCACCGCTCTCTTCGCGCTCTTTCACTGTGTCTCCGCCTCTCTCCTTGCGCTCTTTCACTGTGTCCCCGCCGCTCTCCTCGCGCTCCTTCACTGTGTCCCCTCATCTCTCCTCGCGCTCTTTCACTGTGTCCCCGCCGCTCTCCTCGCGCTCCTTCACTGTGTCCCCGCCGCTCTCATCGCGCTCTTTCACTGTGTCTCCGCAGCTCTCCTCGCGCTCTTTCACTGTGTCCCCGATGCTCTCCTCGCGCTCTTTCACTGTGTCCCTGCCGCTGTCCTCGCGCTCTTTCGTCCTGTGTCCCCACCGCTCTTCTCGCGCACTTTCACTGTGTCCCCACCGCTCTCCTAGTGCTCTTTCACTGTGTTCCAGCATCTCTCCTCGCGCTCTTTCACTGTGTCTCTACCACTCTCCTCGCGCTCCTTCACTGTGTCCCTGCGGCTCTCCTTGCGCTCTTTCACTGTGTCCACGCTGCTCTCCTCGCGCCCTTTCACTGTGTCCCTGCGGCTCTCCTTGCGCTCTTTCACTGTGTCCCCGCTGCTCTCCTCGCGCTCTTTCACTGTGTCCCCACTGCTCTCCTCGCGCTCTTTCACTGTTTCCCCGATGCTCTCCTCGCGTTCTTTCACTGTGTCCATGCCGCTGTCCTCGCGCTCTTTCATCCTGTGTCCCCACCGCTCTTCTCGCGCACTTTCACTGTGTCCCCACCGCTCTCCTCGTGCTCTTTGACTGTGTCCCAGCATCTCTCCTCGCGCTCTTTCACTGTGTCACCGGCGCTCTTCTCGCTCTCTTTCATAGTGTCTCTACTGCTCTCCTCGCGCTCTTTCACTGTGGCCCCGCCGCTCTCCTCGTGCTCTTTCACTGTGTCTCCGCAGCTCTCCTCACGCTCTTTCACTGGTCCCTGCCGCTCTCCTCGCGCTCTTTCACTGTGTCCCCGCCACTCTCCTCGCGCTCTTTCACTGTGTCCCCGCCGCTCTCCTCGCGCTCTTTCACTGTGTCCCCGCCGCTCTCCTCGCGCTCTTTCACTGTGTCCCCGCCGCTCTCCTCGCACACTTTCGCTGTGTCCCCGCCGCTCTCCTCGCGCTCTTTCACTGTGTCCCCGCCGCTCTCCTCGCGCTCTTTCACTGTGTCCCCGCCGCTCTCCTCGCACACTTTCGCTGTGTCCCCGCCGCTCTCCTCGCGCT
Source organism: Scyliorhinus torazame (assembly GCF_047496885.1). Classification (NCBI taxonomy): domain Eukaryota; kingdom Metazoa; phylum Chordata; class Chondrichthyes; order Carcharhiniformes; family Scyliorhinidae; genus Scyliorhinus; species Scyliorhinus torazame. Next base: position 34,462,451 of record NC_092736.1, on the reverse strand, counting down.
CTTTCACTGTGTCCCCGCCGCTCTCCTCGCGCTCTTTCACTGTGTCTCTACCACTCTCCTCGCGCTCCTTCACTGTGTCCCTGCGGCTCTCCTTGCGCTCTTTCACTGTGTCCACGCTGCTCTCCTCGCGCCCTTTCACTGTGTCCCTGCGGCTCTCCTTGCGCTCTTTCACTGTGTCCCCGCTGCTCTCCTCGCGCTCTTTCACTGTGTCTCCGATGCTCTCCTCGCGCTCTTTCACTGTGTCCCTGCCGCTGTCCTCGCGCTCTTTCATCCTGTGTCCCCACCGCTCTTCTCGCGCACTTTCACTGTGTCCCCACCGCTCTCCTCGTGCTCTTTCACTGTGTCCCAGCATCTCTCCTCGCGCTCTTTCACTGTGTCTCTACCACTCTCTTCGCGCTCCTTCACTGTGTCCCTGCGGCTCTCCTTGCGCTCTTTCACTGTGTCCACGCTGCTCTCCTCGCGCCCTTTCACTGTGTCCCCGCGGCTCTCCTCGTGCTCTTTCACTGTGTCTCCGCAGCTCTCCTCGCGCTCTTTCACTGGTCCCTGCCGCTCTCCTCGCGCTCTTTCACTGTCCCCGCCACTCTCCTCGCGCTCTTTCACTGTGTCCCCGCCGCTCTCCTCGCGCTCTTTCACTGTGTCCCCGCCGCTCTCCTCGCGCTCTTTCACTGTGTCCCCGCCGCTCCCCTCGCACACTTTCGCTGTGTCCCCGCCACTCTCCTCGCGCTCTTTCACTGTGTCCCCGCCGCTCTCCTCGCGCTCTTTCACTGTGTCTCTACCACTCTCCTCGCGCTCCTTCACTGTGTCCCTGCGGCTCTCCTTGCGCTCTTTCACTGTGTCCACGCTGCTCTCCTCGCGCCCTTTCACTGTGTCCCCGCGGCTCTCCTTGCGCTCTTTCTCTGTGTCCCCGCTGCTCTCCTCGCGCTCTTTCACTGTGTCCCCGCTGCTCTCCTCGCGCTCTTTCACTGTGTCCCCGATGCTCTCCTCGCGCTCTTTCACTGTGTCCCTGCCGCTGTCCTCGCGCTCTTTCATCCTGTGTCCCCACCGCTCTTCTCGCGCACTTTCACTGTGTCCCCACCGCTCTCCTCGTGCTCTTTCACTGTGTCCCAGCATCTCTCCTCGCGCTCTTTCACTGTGTCTCTACCACTCTCCTCGCGCTCCTTCACTGTGTCCCTGCGGCTCTCCTTGCGCTCTTTCACTGTGTCCACGCTGCTCTCCTCGCGCCCTTTCACTGTGTCCCCGCGGCTCTCCTTGCGCTCTTTCACTGTGTCCCCGCTGCTCTCCTCGCGCTCTTTCACTGTGTCCCCGCTGCTCTCCTCGTGCTCTTTCACTGTTTCCCCGACGCTCTCCTCGCGCTCTTTCACTGTGTCCCCGCCGCTCTCCTCGCGCTCTTTCACTGTGTCTCTACCACTCTCCTCGCGCTCCTTCACTGTGTCCCTGCGGCTCTCCTTGCGCTCTTTCACTGTGTCCACGCTGCTCTCCTCGCGCCCTTTCACTGTGTCCCTGCGGCTCTCCTTGCGCTCTTTCACTGTGTCCCCGCTGCTCTCCTCGTGCTCTTTCACTGTGTCCCCGCTGCTCTCCTCGCGCTCTTTCACTGTGTCCCCGATGCTCTCCTCGCGCTCTTTCACTGTGTCTCTGCCGCTGTCCTCGCGCTCTTTCATCCTGTGTCCCCACCGCTCTTCTCGCGCACTTTCACTGTGTCCCCACCGCTCTCCTCGTGCTCTTTCACTGTGTCCCAGCATCTCTCCTCGCGCTCTTTCACTGTGTCTCTACCACTCTCCTCGCGCTCCTTCACTGTGTCCCTGTGGCTCTCCTTGCGCTCTTTCACTGTGTCCACGCTGCTCTCCTCGCGCCCTTTCACTGTGTCCCCGCGGCTCTCCTTGCGCTCTTTCACTGTGTCCCCGCTGCTCTCCTCGCGCTCTTTCACTGTGTCCCCGCTGCTCTCCTCGCGCTCTTTCACTGTTTCCCCGATGCTCTCCTCGCTCTCTTTCATTGTGTCTCTACCGATCTCCTCGCGCTCTTTCATCCTGTGTCCCCACCGCTCTCCTCGTGCTCTTTCACTGTGTCCCAGCATCTCTCCTCGCGCTCTTTCACTGTGCCTCCGGTGCTCTCCTCGCTCTCTTTCATTGTGTCTCTACCGCTCTCCTCGCGCTCTTTCACTGTGGCCCCGCCGCTCTCCTCGTGCTCTTTCACTGTGTCTCCGCAGCTCTCCTCGCGCTCTTTCACTGGTCCCTGCCGCTCTCCTCGCGCTCTTTCACTGTGTCCCCGCCACTCTCCTCGCGCTCTTTCACTGTGTCCCCGCCGCTCTCCTCGCGCTCTTTCACTGTGTCCCCGCCGCTCTCCTCGCGCTCTTTCACTGTGTCCCCGCCGCTCTCCTCGCACACTTTCGCTGTGTCCCCGCCGCTCTCCTCGCGCTCTTTCACTGTGTCCCCGCCGCTCTCCTCGCGCTCTTTCACTGTGTCTCTACCACTCTCCTCGCGCTCTTTCACTGTGTTCCAGCATCTCTCCTCGCGCTCTTTCACTGTGTCTCTACCACTCTCCTCGCGCTCCTTCACTGTGTCCCTGCGGCTCTCCTTGCGCTCTTTCACTGTGTCCATGCTGCTCTCCTCGCGCCCTTTCACTGTGTCCCTGCGGCTCTCCTTGCGCTCTTTCACTGTGTCCCCGCTGCTCTCCTCGCGCTCTTTCACTGTGTCCCCGCTGCTCTCCTCGCGCTCTTTCACTGTTTCCCCGATGCTCTCCTCGCGCTCTTTCACTGTGTCCCTGCCGCTGTCCTCGCGCTCTTTCATCCTGTGTCCCCACCGCTCTTCTCGCGCACTTTCACTGTGTCCCCACCGCTCTCCTCGTGCTCTTTCACTGTGTCCCAGCATCTCTCCTCGCGCTCTTTCACTGTGTCTCCGGCGCTCTCCTCGCTCTCTTTCATAGTGTCTCTACCGCTCTCCTCGCGCTCTTTCACTGTGGCCCCGCCGCTCTCCTCGTGCTCTTTCACTGTGTCTCCGCAGCTCTCCTTGCGCTCTTTCACTGTGTCCCCGCCACTCTCCTTGCGCTCTTTCACTGTGTTCCCGCCGCTCTCCTCGCGCTCTTTCACTGTGTCCCCGCCGCTCTCCTCGCGCTCTTTCACTGTGTCCCCGCCACTCTCCTCGCGCTCTTTCGCTGTGTCCCCGCCGCTCTCCTCGCACACTTTCGCTGTGTCCCCGCCGCTCTCCTCGCGCTCTTTCACTGTGTCCCCGCTGCTCTCCTCGAACTCTTTCAATGTGTCTCCGCCGCTCTCCTCGCGCTCTTTCACTGTGTCCCCGCCGCTCTCCTCGCGCTCCTTCACTGTGTCCCCGCCGCTCTCCTTGCGCTCTTTCACTGTGTCCCCGCCGTTCTCCTTGTGCTCTTTCACTGCGTCTGCCTGTTGAGTCTGTGCAAATCTTGCAAAGAAAATCAGCCTTCTCCCAATCCTCACCTTAACGAGGACGTTAACGTCCTTTAGCACCTCTCTTGACACCAGACCACCCGTGACCCAGAGACTGGAAGGGGGGGGGGGGTTGCTCAGTGAATGGAGGACTCAGTAGATTAAAGCAAATGCAGAACCCCCTGCCTGGCAGTCCCTATTTTATTTTAAACCAGTCTGTCAGCTGAGTTTCACTGACACTTGCTACCCCTGCTGTGTCCGACGTGCGGGCAGCTCGCTCCGTGGTTCCAATTGTTTTTTTAAGCCTGCCAAAAAAAAATCACAAGGTGCCCAAAGGTCACCAGCAGCAACTACCAGGAGAGTGTTCTTGATCATAAACCTGGTTAAAAAACAGTATGTGAAACTTCTCTAATCATTCTAGAGGATGCCGTGTGGGGAGGGGGCATCACTTTTATTACAACAAAACTAAATTCTGCACACGTCTCAGAATTCTCTTTTGAATTTAAACCAGCCTAGAAATAGCGAGATTTTCATTCTGACCTAAAGTCGACAGAATTCTGATGATCTGACTGTGCTAATCTTTCAGAGGCTTGAGAATCATGAGCCTCATTAATATAAATGTTAAAAAAATACCCCAAAAGCAGGGAGCGCTGGAAAACAGGGCGTTGCATCACTGTGACCCTTTTTAATATTGTTGCAAAGTCTGGGATTTTGACCCCTACAGGTCGAGAACCCTTTATCCATAAAACCAAATGCTGAGCTCGTCCAAAAAACACCGCGTGTAAAAGCTGTTCAGATAGTGTAAATAAAACACATACTGTTATTTTTCCCTGGTCTCCAGCCTATTGGAACGCATCGCTTCCACATGGTACTAGGAGTCGACAGACCAGCACAGGGGCTCTGCTGCATTGACCACCTTGCGTTTGATGAAAATGACACAGGCAACCTGACCAAATTTGAAAAAGAGTGGCGTATCCACCCAAGTGCTCGCCTATCGGGCAAATCAAAGAAGTTACGAACGTACACCCTCTTAAATTCAGCGGACAGCCAATTGGCCGGGAAACAAGAGTCCTTCACTTTTCAAATGGGGGAGGGTGCCGAAATTCTGCTGAAAAGGTTTGAGCACATATGCATGTGTCAGGGTAAAAGCAAATGTCTGTGGAGGCTGGAATCTGATACCAAAACAGAAACTGCTGGACAATCTCAGCAGATCTGACAGCATCTGTGGAGAGAGAAGGGGGATAACGTTTTGAATCTAGATGACTATTCGCCAAAGCTTTGACAAAGGATCATCCAGACTGGAAACATTAGCTCCCTTCTCTCTCCACAGAATTAATAATGCCCATGAATTGTAGAACCCCTCCGTCCTTCCCCTCAGTTCAAACTTAACCTTCTCAAGAGTCAAGAATTCCAACAGGTCCCCCCCGCCACGCCAAGGCACAGGGTGGAGAGGCTGCTCTCCATCCCAACAGTATCCGCCTCCGCCTCCAACCCTGGCTGGTCCGACACCCTGAATATGGCCTCCCGGGGACCCGGGTCCAGTTTCACATGCACCACCTTGGAAATTACCCTGAAAACCTCCTTCCAGTAATCCTCTATCTTTGGACAGGACCAAAACATATGAATGTGATTAGCGGGGCTCCCCCCGCAACGCTCACACACATCCTCTACTCCTTCAAAGAATTGGCTCATCCTCTCTGTATACCACCTTCAGCTGTATCAGCTCCAACGTCGCACACGAGGTGGAGGCATTTACTCTCCGGAGCACCTCACACCATAACCCCTCCTTTATAACCTCTCCCAGCTCTTCCTCCCACTTTGCTTTGATTCCTTCCAGTGGTGCCTTATCCTCTTCCAAAATAGCTCCGTAAACCGCTGACACTACCCCCTTCTCCAGTCCCCTTGTCGTCAGCACCTCCTCCAGCAATGTGGAGGCCGGCTCCACCGGGAAGCTCTGTATCTCCTTTCTGGCAAAATCCCGAACCTGCTTATATCTAAACATTTCCCCCTGCTCCAGCCCATACTTCGCTTCCAGCTCCCTCAATCCTGCAAACCAACCCCTAAGAAACAAATCTTTTAGCGTCTTAATCCCCTTCTCCTCCCATTTCCGGAAATTTCCATCCCACCTCCCACGCTCAAATCTGTGGTTCCCCCGAATCGGCATTTCCCTTGACCACTGGGAGCTCTTCCGGGGCAGGTGTGACCTGTATAAGATGGACGGGTTGCATCTAAACCGGAGAGGCATAAATATCCTGGCCGCGAGGTTTGCTAGTGTCACACGGGAGGGTTTAAACTAGTATGGCAGGGGGGTGGGCGTGGGAGCAATAGGTCAGAAGGTGAGAGCATTGAGGGAGAACTAGGGAATAGGGACAGTGTGGCTCTGAGGCAGAGCAGACGGGGAGAAGTTGCTGAACACAGCGGGTCTGGTGGCCTGAAGTGCATATGTTTTAATGCAAGGAGCATTACGGGTAAGGCAGATGAACTTAGAGCTTGGATTACTACTTGGAACTATGATGTTGTTGCCATTACAGAGACCTGGTTGAGGGAAGGGCAGGATTGGCAGCTAAACGTTCCAGGATTTAGATGTTTCAGGCGGGATAGAGGGGGATGTAAAAGGGGAGGCGGAGTTGCGCTACTTGTTCGGGAGAATATCACAGCTATACTGCGAGAGGACACCTCAGAGGGCATTGAGGCTATATGGGTAGAGATCAGGAATAAGAAGGGTGCAGTCACAATGTTGGGGGTATACTACAGGCCTCCCAACAGCCAGCGGGAGATAGAGGAGCAGATAGGTAGACAGATTTTGGAAAAGAGTAAAAACAACAGGGTTGTGGTGATGGGAGACTTCAACTTCCCCAATATTGACTGGGACTCACTTAGTGCCAGGGGCTTAGACGGGGCGGAGTTTGTAAGGAGCATCCAGGAGGGCTTCTTAAAACAATATGTAAACAGTCCAACTAGGGAAGGGGCGGTACTGGACCTGGTATTGGGGAATGAGCCCGGCCAGGTGGTAGATGTTTCAGTAGGGGAGCATTTCGGTAACAGTGACCACAATTCAGTAAGTTTTAAAGTACTGGTGGACAAGGATAAGAGTGGTCCGAGGATGAATGTGCTAAATTGGGGGAAGGCTAATTATAACAATATTAGGCGGGAACTGAAGAACATAGATTGGGGGCGGATGTTTGAGGGCAAATCAACATCTGACATGTGGGAGGCTTTCAAGTGTCAGTTGAAAGGAATACAGGACAGGCATGTTCCTGTGAGGAAGAAAGATAAATACGGCAATTTTCGGGAACCTTGGATGACGAGTGATATTGTAGGCCTCGTCAAAAAGAAAAAGGAGGCATTTGTCAGGGCTAAAAGGCTAGGAACAGACGAAGCCTGTGTGGCATATAAGGAAAGTAGGAAGGAACTTAAGCAAGGAGTCAGGAGGGCTAGAAGGGGTCACGAAAAGTCACTGGCAAATAGGGTTAAGGAAAATCCCAAGGCTTTTTACACGTACATAAAAAGCAAGAGGGTAGCCAGGGAAAGGGTTGGCCCACTGAAGGATAGGCAAGGGAATCTATGTGTGGAGCCAGAGGAAATGGGCGAGGTACTAAATGAATACTTTGCATCAGTATTCACCAAAGAGAAGGAATTGGTAGATGTTGAGTCTGGAGAAGGGGGTGTAGATAGCCTGGGTCACATTGTGATCCAAAAAGACGAGGTGTTGGGTGTCTTAAAAAATATTAAGGTAGATAAGTCCCCAGGGCCTGATGGGATCTACCCCAGAATATTGAAGGAGGCTGGAGAGGAAATTGCTGAGGCCTTGACAGAAATCTTTGGATCCTCGCTGTCTTCAGGGGATGTCCCGGAGGACTGGAGAATAGCCAATGTTGTTCCTCTGTTTAAGAAGGGTAGCAAGGATAATCCCGGGAACTACAGGCCGGTGAGCCTTACTTCAGTGGTAGGGAAATTACTGGAGAGAATTCTTCGAGACAGGATCTACTCCCATTTGGAAGCAAATGGACGTATTAGTGAGAGGCAGCACGGTTTTGTGAAGGGGAGGTCGTGTCTCACTAACTTGATAGAGTTTTTCGAGGAGGTCACTAAGATGATTGATGCAGGTAGGGCAGTAGATGTTGTCTATATGGACTTCAGTAAGGCCTTTGACAAGGTCCCTCATGGTAGACTAATACAAAAGGTGAAGGGATCAGGGGTGAACTGGCAAGGTGGATACAGAACTGGCTAGGCCATAGAAGGCAGAGGGTAGCAATGGAGGGATGCTTTTCTAATTGGAGGGCTGTGACCAGTGGTGTTCCACAGGGATCAGTGTTGGGACCTTTGCTGTTTGTAGTATATATAAATGATTTGGAGGAAAATGTAACTGGTCTGATTAGTAAGTTTGCAGACGACACAAAGGTTGGTGGAATTGCGGATAGCGATGAGGACTGTCAGAGGATACAGCAGGATTTAGATTGTCTGGAGACTTGGGCGGAGAGATGGCAGATGGAGTTTAATCCGGACAAATGTGAGGTAATGCATTTTGGAAGGGCTAATGCAGGTAGGGAATATACAGTGAATGGTAGAACCCTCAAGAGTATTGAAAGTCAAAGAGATCTAGGAGTACAGGTCCACAGGTCATTGAAAGGGGCAACACAGGTGGAGAAGGTAGTCAAGAAGGCATACGGCATGCTTGCCTTCATTGGCCGGGGCATGGAGTATAAGAATTGGCAAGTCATGTTGCAGCTGTATAGAACCTTAGTTAGGCCACACTTGGAGCATAGTGTTCAATTCTGGTCGCCACACTACCAGAAGGATGTGGAGGCTTTAGAGAGGGTGCAGAAGAGATTTACCAGAATGTTGCCTGGTCTGGAGGGCATAAGCTATGAGGAGCGATTGAATAAACTCGGTTTGTTCTCACTGGAACGAAGGAGGTTGAGGGGCGACCTGATAGAGGTATACAAAATTATGAGGGGCTTAGACAGAGTGGATAGTCAGAGGCTTTTCCCCAGGGTAGAGGGGTCAATTACTAGGGGGCATAGGTTTAAGGTGAGAGGGGCAAGGTTTAGAGTAGATGTACGAGGCAAGTTTTTTACGCAGAGGGTAGTGGGTGCCTGGAACTCACTACCGGAGGAGGTAGTGGAAGCAGGGACGATAGTGACATTTAAGGGGCATCTTGACAAATATATGAATAGGATGGGAATAGAAGGATACGGACCCAGGAAGTGTAGAAGATTGTAGTTTAGTCGGGCAGTATGGTCGGCACGGGCTTGGAGGGCCGAAGGGCCTGTTCCTGTGCTGTACATTTCTTTGTTCTTTGTTCTTTGTTTGACCCTGCCCCCAACCCGAAGTGTTGGCGAAACTGCCTCCAGATTTTCAATGAAGCTATTATTACCGGACTCCGAGTATTTTCCCGGAGCTATCGGGAGCGGCGCTGTTGCTAGTGCTTTCAGCCCCGACCCTCTGCACAAACTCTCCTCCATTCTGACCCACTGGCCATTCAACCCCTCTGACCCAGCTCTGCACCTTCTCCACATTCGCCGCCCAGTAGTAATACATCAGGTTCGGAAGACCCAAACCCCCTGCCTGCCTTCCCCTCTGTAGTAGCACCTTTCTAATTCTGGCCACCTTCCCTCCCCATGTGATCGAGGTAATCCTTCCCTCAATCTCTCTGAAAAAAGCTTTTGGCAGGAAGATCGGTTGGCATTGAAAAATAAACAGGAATCGCGGCAACATATTCATTTTAACCGCCTGTACCCGACCTGCCAGTGACAGAGGAAGGCCGTCCCACCTTGCCGATCGGCTTTCACTCTCCCCACCAAACCAGTGATGTTGTACCTGCGAAGCCTCCCCCACTCCCGGGCAACCTGCACCCCCAGATACCTAAAGTGAGTCCCTGCCCTCCGGAATGGCAGCCCCCCCCAACCCTGCCCCACCCCCGGCCAAGACACCACAAAATACTCACTCTTGTCTAGATTCTGCTTGTACTCCGAGAAATACTCGCAGTAACTCCAATATTCCCCCTATTGACACACTCGGTTCCGACATGTATAATCGCAAGTCGTCGGCATGAAAGGACACCCCCCCCCCCCCCCACCCCCTCCCCCCGCACTATTCCTTTCCATGCTCCCAAACTTTTTAATGCGATGGCCAACGGCTCAATCGTGAGTGTAAACAGCAGGGGGGACATAGGACATCCCTGTCTCGTCCCACGGTGGAGAGAGAAATATCTCGAGCTGATGTTGTTTGTGCGGACACTCGCCTTCGATTCCTTATATAGTAGCTTTACCCAGTTCACAAATCTTGGTCCAATCCCAAACTGCTCCAGCACTGCCATCAAGTACCCCCATTCTCGGCGTCCAATGCCACAACCACCTCTGTTTCCTTCCCCTCCGCCGGTGCCATAGCAACGTTCAAAACCCTCCTAATGTTCGGAAACAGCTGCCTCCCTTTCACGAACCCCGTCTGATCCTCCGCTATTACCTTCGGGAGGCACTCCTCCAGCCTACCCGCCAGTACCTTCGCCAATACTTTTGCGTCCACATTCAGAAGTGATATGGGCCGATACAACCCACACTCCGTCGGATCCTTATCTTTTTTTAGTAACAGTGAAATCGGTGCCTGCCCCAAGGTTTGTGGCAACACCCCCTTCCCTATCGCCTCCTCAAACATCCCCACCATCAGGGGTGCCAACCTATCCTTAAATTGTTTATAATATTCCACCGGAAACCCATCCGGCCCTGCCACCTTCCCCGACTGCATCCTCCCAATCGCATCCTTTATCTCCTGCTCCACTATTGCTCCTTCTAATGTAGCCCTGTCCCCCTCCCCTAGCCTCGGGTACTCCAACCCACCTAGAAATTCCTGCATCTCACGGTCTCCTCCGAGTGGCTCTGACTTGTACAACCTCTCATAAAACTCCTCAAAAACCTTGTTAATCAGCACTGGAGCCACCACCAACTTCCCTGCCCTATCCTTCACCTGAAGAATTTCCCTTGTCGCTGCCTCCCTCCGGAGCTGACCTGCTAACATACCTTATCCCCATGTTCATAAACTGCCCCCCTTGCTCGTCTCAGTTGGCGCACCGCCTTCCTGGTGGACAGTCGGTCGAAGCTCGCCTGTAGTTCCTTCCTCTTTTCCAGGTTCACTGGGTCCCCATCTTCTGCATACCTCCTATCTACCTCCAACATCTCATCTATTACCCTCCAACCTCTCCTCTTTATCCACCCTGGCCTTAAACAAAATTACCTCACCCCTCACCACCGCCTATGGAGCCTCCCAGACGACTGCCTTCGACACCTCACCCGTACAGTTGAAACCTACATATTCCTTAATCACCTTTTCAATTTTCTCACAGAACACTTGGTTCCCCAAAAGCCCCACATCCAATTTCCACCCCGGTCTCTGCGCTGCCCCCTTCTCCAGTACCATATCCCCCCAATGTGGAGTGTGATCTGACACTGCAATTGCCGAGTATTCCGACCCCTTAACGCCAGCCAGCAAAGACTTCCCCACCACAAAAAAGTCGATCCGCGAGTGTACCTTATGGACTGCTGAGAAAAACGAATACTCCTGTTCCCTTTGGTGCAGAAACCTCCAAGGGTACCGCTAACATCACTAAATTTATGGATCGCATACGGGATCACCTGGACGGAATGCAGGACCCTGGCTCTTGGGGTAACTGGGGATTTGGAGGTTGGAAGGACTGGTTGATAAATATGGCCATGTATTTAGCAGTGGCTATCGGCTGCATCTTTGTGGGCCCAGACATCCTTAAATCCGTGATGGGTAGAATGTGGGGTGCACTGGAATGGATAGACGCCCCTAGAATCTTGGCTGTTACCCATTAGCCCAGCCATCGCCTTCGCCCCCCAGATGGGACCAGCGAGCGCGGCCGTGATCTGTCCAACCTTGGCTCCTGCACCAAGTTCCAGTCCCCCCCCCACAATGAGATTGTGCGTGTCCAAGTCGGGGATGGCCCCAAACACCTTCTTCGCGAATCCCACATCGTCCCAATTGGGACCGGATTTTCCGACATACCTGCCCTTCGATCCCTCCCTGACTTTTTGGGGGCCGATAGTGAAAATGAAATGAGAATTGCCATTGTCCCGAGCACCATAGGCTATTCTCCCTTTCTGAGAGCGAGCTGACTGGTGGTGATTTAACCTGACGGTCACCACACCTCAGGCAATGGGCAAGGCCTTCATGGATAACCCCAGCTGGCAGGGGAATTGATCCCACACTGTTAGTGTCGCTCTGCATCACAAACCAACCGTCCAGCAACCGACCCCGAACAGGGGGACATATAATACACTCCCAGCAAAGTGACTGCCCCCTTTTTGTTTTTATGTTCTACCCATCTGGCCTCAATTGAGGCGGTGCTAATCCCTCTTCCCGCCTCACTGCAGTAATTGACACCTTGATCAATAATGTAACACCGCCTCCTCTTTTACACTTCTTCAGTCTCTCCTGAAGATTCCACGCACTGGAATATTGAGGTGGCATTCCAGCCCATCCCTCAACCACATCTCTCCGAATGCAATAATGGCGCGATCGACTGGCTGCATCGAGAACAGGAGCGTGGCGCGTCTGGTAGATGCCAGGTGAAGCCTCCACGCGCTTCCTGGCAGCCAGAGCGGGATCTACCCAGATCTCACATTCGAATCAGGATCCCGCCCATAATGGACATGACCAAGCAGTGCTCGCTTAAATCAGTTTTAAACCGACTTGAGCGGCTCACCCGAGATCTATCAGCCTCCAGAGATCTACCGGCCTCCCCAGGGAGGACCCAGCTGGGTGCCATTCAGCACTGGTCCACATGAAAACCTCCAGCCCGTTGGAGGTTCCTGGGTGGTCAGGGACAGGGCAGAGTAGCGCCCTGGCCCTCTCTCTGGAACATGGGCACTTTGGCACTGCCAAGGTGCCCGGGTGGCACTGCAAAGCTGGCAGGAGCACTGCCAGGGTGGCACTGCCAACATGGTCAGAGCCTGAAGGGGACCATGCCCATGAAAGAAGGGTGAGGGGGATTTGAAGGGTGGGGAGGGGGGGGGTGCAGTCCAGCTAGGTAGAGGTCTCTGAGAGGTTGGGGAGTGAAGGGTTCGGGTCCTGGAGGAGGGGTCTGTCAGGACATGTGGGGGGCCTGAATACCCCTACACCCTCAGGGACCTGAACGGTCCTGGCGATGGGAAGGGAACATTACATGGACATTGCCTTGTTTTTGGAGTACATGTAAATTCGATTTCGGATGTGTTAAGATTGGTGCAATAAAGGTAACATCAGACTGTCAGGAGAGAGTAGGAAGAGGTTGTGAGAGAGAGAGGGACTAGAGAGAGGACGGGGCGTGTAAGGAGGGGAGTACAACTAGAACGTAGGTTATCAGGAGATACACTTAATTCATTTAGGACCCAGAATGAGAGAAACCCGGGTAGTATGAATCTCTTCTATCAGATTTACCACCGCTTGTATGGCCACGGACGGGTTGTCTGCTACCCAAACCCCGCAGCGGTGTCTAGGTTATTTTCTGTTTCACCGCTTTAGGGCACTCCCCAAACGGTGGTTCATTGTCAGCGTTCCGAGCCACTGCCCGAGCAAGTCACTCTTCCTTACGATCCGGGTTCAGCACCACCGGCTATTTGTCTTCCCCTTCCACGGGATAATTCCCACTCACAGTATGATAGGCTGCGACGGTGGAGGGCGTATATACCTAGCCACTTCACTCCCAATAGGGACTCCCGGTCGTACGAGAATTGTTTCAGCAGTGATGTGTACGGCTGTTTGCTGGTAGAGGTGGAAATGAATATAACATGTCTGTTCCCCACCTGTACGGACAGGAGGTGTCATATCACTCAGGCGTCTGGCCAATGCATTCATTACACCACCTGCGTTCCATTGAACGCCAGCCTCCAGCTCCTTTGTGGCTGGGCGAATGTCTCTCAGATCACTGTTGGGACTAGGGCTTTCCGCATTGCTGGGAGGCCCGAATGGGCGTTCCAAAGCTGGATAAACTGGGCTACTGGGGGATCCCTACGCAACCGATATACTGATTGTGATGCTAGCCTGTACACGGAGCAAGGATACTACTTTTTTTTAATGGCACAGCGACCAATGTTTTGTCACCCCCATTTCCCCGCCAAATTGCTATCGGGACTCTAGTCCCTACCACAGTCCCCTGCCCCTCGGCGTGGGTGCTGCATAATCAGTTACCACGCCGGGCAGTCTCAGCTGAATTCTGCGAGAACTGGAAAAAACCTCAGGTTCTCGCACCCAACCGGGGCCACTCAGCCGGGTGGGGAATTCTGAGCGTCTTGACACTGGGAGGTGTGGGGGATTCCTTGGCGATCAGCGATAGGAATTATTTTATTTGTGGCCTTACCATCCTGGGAAACGAAACCTTGGGAGCCCTCTGGGCAATAACCAAGGAATTGTCTCAGCTGCGGTTGTTTGCAATGCAGAACCGGTATGCTCTTGACTATCTTCTGGCCCGTGAGGGTGGGGTATGCGCCATAGTGCAGGGCAAGTGTATCATGGGAGTTCAAGACCTAACCGCTAACATCACTAAATTTATGGATCGCAGACGGGATCACCTGGACGGAATGCAGGATCCTGGCTCTTGGGGTAACTGGGGATTTGAGTTTGGAAGGACTGGTTGATAAATATGGCCATGTATTTAGCAGTGGCACTCGGCTGCATCTTTGTGGGCCTGGCCATCCTTAAATGCGTGATGGGTAGAATGCGGGGTGCACTGGAACGGATAGACGCCCCTAGAATCTTGGCTGTTAGGATCCACGAGGGTGCAGCGGATGACGGGGGGCTACAACAGGAATTGGAAATGCAGCGACAAATCTTCTTAGATGAGGGTCCATAGCTACAGATTGGACAGATAGGTTATCATGAAATGATAAAAGGAGGGAATGAGGAATTGAACAAACGAATGTGATATAAAATAGATAGTTCAAATATTAGTTACAGTAATGTGGATGTGATCGGTCTAATAGTAGTGAGTTCACAGACAAAGGATTTCAGAAAGCATGGCAAGGAAGGGGGGAGGGGTGTCTGGTGGAGGATGGGAAAAGGATGCTGGGTAACAAGAGGCCCAGGGTTAAGGAATGTGATGTGAGCCAATCAGGATATATGGCCAGGTCAGGAGGGGTATAGGATGACCTATGGGAATCGTGTATGTGAAACTTGATGCTATTTGAATGTATGTGTAGAGATTCCTTTGTCTCCGATAGCACTCGGTTCCTAGGGTTTCAGAAGACAGCTTGTGTGATCTGAGGCTCATTATGAAGCGAGTCAGACTTGCAAGTTGGTTAAAAATAAATAATACTGTGCCTACAAATCCATCTCGAGTTTTATTGAGGCCAGACTGACGGGTAAGTAATTCAATATTGTCACTTGTAGTGGGCTGTCCTCACTTAGGCAGGGGGGTGAGGTAGTGCCCAACTATGTGGGGGGTGACATCGCCCAAGGGTTGGGGGGTGGGGGACCCTCAAGCTCACTTAGAGACGAGGGCACCCTTTAAAAATAGTGCCTCGATCTCCGAGGGGTGGACCTGGCCAGCGGGTCCAGCACCCCAGCGATGAAACAAATCGAAGTGTGGGTTAAACTGGTGGGAAATTCCTCAGGGCCCAGAAAAGTGATGAGATGAGTGCCGGTTTAGCTCAGTGGGCTAGACAGCTGGTTTGTGATGCAGAACAAGGCCAGCAGCGCGGGTTCAATTCCCGTACCAGCTGAGAATTCTGAATTCTCCCTCTGTGTACCCGAACAGGCGCCGGAATGTGGCGACTAGGGGCTTTTCACAGTAACTTCACTGCAGTGTTAATGTGAGCCTACTTGTGACAATAAAGATTATTTATGATTATTTTTATTTGTCTATTTAAGTGTCGTTAGCAAGTGGTGGGGAACTCACCAGACTGAACCGGCAGGGAACTCCCTGACAAAAACGCCACAAATGACACTTAGAAACGTTTTCTTTGGAACTCACCCACTATCTTCCTCGCGTGTGGTAATCAATGCCCTCAATTCATCGGCCTTACCCGTAAGACTCCTTGCATTAAAGCAAATGCCACCCAGCATTGGCATATTCCCATGTGCCTCAACATGTCTGTCTTCACCCTAACTTCCAGTCAGATTTGGTTTCTCTTCTATGTTTGGCTGTGCATCACTCCCTACCCTGCCTTCACTCCGTGTCCCACCTCAGTAGCACGAGCAAACCTCCCCGGAAGGATGTTGGTCTCATTCTGGTTCAGGAGCAACCCGTCCAACTTGTACAACTCCCACCTTCCTCAGAAATGGACCCAGTTTTCCAGAAAACTAATCCCTCCCTCCTGCACCATCTCTTCAGGCTCTCATTGAACTACTCTCTCCTCCCATGTCTATACTCACTGGCACATAGCACTGGGAGTAATCCAGAGATTACAACCTTTGAGGTCCTACTTTTCAATTTGTTCCCTCGCTCCCTAAGTTCTTGCTGCAGGGCCTCATCCCTCTTTCTACCTATCCCATTGCTACCAATGTAATAATAATAATCTTTATTATTGTCACAAGTAGGCTTACATTAACACTGCAATGAAGTTACTGTGAAAAGCCCCTAGTCGTCACATTCCGGCGCCTGTTCGGGTACACCGAGGGGGAATTCAGAATGTCCGATTCACCTAACAGCACGTCTTTCGGGACTTGTGGGAGGAAACCGGAGCGTCCGGAGGAAACCCACGCAGACACGGGGAGAACGCGCAGACTCCGCACAGACAGTGACCCAAGCCGGGAATCGAATCAGGGTCCCGCGCTCTGTGAAGCAACATTGCTAACCACTAACCTGAAGGAGGCTGGAGAGGAAATTGCTGAGGCCTTGACAGAAATCTTTGGATCCTCACTGTCTTCAGGTGATGTCCCGGAGGACTGGAGAATAGCCAATGTTGTTCCTCTGTTTAAGAAGGGTAGCAAGGATAATCCAGGGAACTACAGGCTGGTGAGCCTTACTTCAGTGGTAGGGAAATTACTGGAGAGAATAATTTGAGACAGGATCTACTCCCATTTGGAAGCAAATGGACGTATTAGTGAGAGGCAGCATGGTTTTGTGAAGGGGAGGTCGTGTCTCACTAACTTGATAGAGCTTTTCGAGGAGGTCACTAAGATGATTGATGCAGGTAGGGCAGTGGATGTTGTCTATATGGACTTCAGTAAGGCCTTTGACAAGGTCCCTCATGGTAGACTGGTACAAAAGGTGAAGTCACACGGGATCAGGGGTGAGCTGGCAAGGTGGATACAGAACTGGCTAGGTCATAGAAGGCAGAGAGTAGCAATGGAAGGATGCTTTTCTAATTGGAGGGCTGTGACCAGTGGTGTTCCATAGGGATCAGTGCTGGGACCTTTGCTATTTGCAGTATATATAAATGATTTGGAGGAAAATGTAACTGGTCTGATTAGTAAGTTTGCAGATGACACAAAGGTTGGTGGAATTGCGGATAGCGATGAGGACTGTCGGAGGATACAGCAGGATTTAGATTGTTTGGAGACTTGGGCGGAGAGATGGCAGATGGAGTTTAATCCGGACAAATGTGAGGTAATGCATTTTGGAAGGTCTAATGCAGGTAGGGAATATACAGTGAATGGTAGAACCCTCAAGAGTATTGAAAGTCAAAGAGATCTAGGAGTACAGGTCCACAGTTCACTGAAAGGGGCAACACAGATGGAGAAGGTAGTCAAGAAGGCATACGGCATGCTTGCCTTCATTGGCCGGGGCATTGAGTATAAAAATTGGCAAGTCATGTTGCAGCTGTATAGAACCTTAGTTAGGCCACACTTGGAGTATAGTGTTCAATTCTGGTCGCCACACTACCAGAAGGATGTGGAGGCTTTAGAGAGGGTGCAGAAGAGATTTACCAGAATGTTGCCTGGTATGGAGGGCATTAGCTATGAGGAGCGGTTGAATAATCTCTGTTTGTTCTCGCTGGAACGAATGAGGTTCAGGGGCGACCTGATAGAGGTATACAAAAGTTTGAGGGGCAAAGACAGAGTGGATAGTCAGAGGCTTTTCCCTGGGGTAGAGGGGTCAATTACTAGGGGGCATAGGTTTAAGGTGAGAGGGGCAAGGTTTAGAGTAGATGTACGAGGCAAGTTTTATTCACAGAGGGTAGTGGGTGCCTGGAACTCGCTACCGGAGGAGGTGGTGGAAGCAGGGACGATAGTGACATTTAAGGGGCATCTTGACAAATACGTTTTTTGTACAGTGTGTGCAGGAGGGTTTCCTGACACAATATGTTGACAGGCCAACAAGAGGCGAGGCCATGTTGGATTTGGTTTTGGGTAATGAACCTGGCCAGGTGTTGGCTTTGGAGGTAGGAGAGCACTTTGGGGACAGTGACCACAATTCGGTGACGTTTACGTTAGTGATGGAAAGGGATAAGTATACACCGCAGGGCAAGAGTTATAGCTGGGGGAAGGGCAATTATGATGCCATTAGACGTGACTTGGGGGGGATAAGGTGGAGAAGTAGGCTGCAAGTGTTGGACTCACTGGATAAGTGGAGCTTATTCAAGGATCAGCTACTGTGTGTCCTTGATAAGTATGTACCGGTCAGGCAGGGAGGAAGGCATAGAGCGAGGGAACCATGGTTTACCAAAGAAGTGGAATCTCTTGTTAAAAGGAAGAAGGAGGCCTATGTGAAGATGAGGTGTGAAGTTTCAGTTGGGGCGATGGATAGTTACAAGTAGGCGAGGAAGGATCTAAAGAGAGAGCTAAGACGAGCAAGGAGGGGACATGAGAAGTATTTGGCAGGTAGGATCAAGGAAAACCCAAAAGCTTTCTATAGGTATGTCAGGAATAAGCGAATGACTAGGGTAAGAGTAGGACCAGTCAAGGACAGGGATGGGAAGTTGTGTGTGGAGTCTGAAGAGATAGGCGAGATACTAAATGAATATTTTTCGTCAGTATTCACTCAGGAAAAAGATAATGTTGTGGAGGAGAATGCTGAGCTCCAGGTAAATAGATTAGATGGCATTGAGGTACGTAGGGAAGAGGTGTTGGCAATTCTGGACAGGCTGAAAATAGATAAGTCCCCGGGGCCTGATGGGATTTATCCTAGGATTCTCTGGGAGGCCAGGGCAGAGATTGCTGGACCTTTGGCTTTGATTTTTATGTCATCATTGGCTACAGGAATAGTGCCAGAGGACTGGAGGATAGCAAATGTGGTCCCTTTGTTCAAAAAGGGGAGCTGAGACAACCCCGGCAACTATAGACCGGTGAGCCTCACGTCTGTAGTGGGTAAAGTCTTGGAGGTGATTATAAGAGACAAGATTTGTAATCATCTAGATAGGAATAATATGATCAGGGATAGTCAGCATGGCTTTGTGAAGGGTAGGTCATGCCTCACAAACCTTATCGAGTTCTTTGAGAAGGTGACTGAACAGGTAGATGAGGGTAGAGCAGTTGATGTGGTGTATATGGATTTCAGTAAAGCGTTTGATAAGGTTCCCCACGGTAGGCTATTGCAGAAAATACGGAGGCTGGGGATTGAGGGTGATTTAGAGATGTGGATCAGAAATTGGCTAGCTGTAAGAAGACAGAGGGTGGTGGTTGATGGGAAATGTTCAGAATGGAGTTCAGTTACAAGTGGCGTACCACAACGATCTGTTCTGGGGCCGTTGCTGTTTGTCATTTTTATCAATGACCTAGAGGAAGGCGCAGAAGGGTGAGTGAGTAAATTTACAGACGACACTAAAGTCGGTGGTGTTGTCGATAGTGTGGAAGGATGTAGCAGGTTACAGAGGGATATAGATAAGCTGCAGAGCTGGGCTGAGAGGTGGCAAATGGAGTTTAATGTAGAGAAGTGTGAGGTGATTCACTTTGGAAGGAATAACAGGAATGCAGAATATTTGGCTAATGGTAAAGTTCTTGGAAGTGTGGATGAGCAGAGGGATCTAGGTGTCCATGTACATAGATCCCTGAAAGTTGCCACCCAGGTTGATAGGGTTGTGAAGAAGGCCTATGGAGTGTTGGCCTTTATTGGTAGAGGGATTGAGTTCCGGAGTCAGGAGGTCATGTTGCAGCTGTACAAAACTCTGGTACGGCCGCATTTGGAGTATTGCGTACAGTTCTGGTCACCGCATTATAGGAAGGACGTGGAGGCTTTGGTGTGGGTGCAGAGTAGATTTACCAGGATGTTGCCTGGTATGGAGGGAAAATCGTATGAGGAAAGGCTGATGGACTTGAGGTTGTTTTCGTTGGAGAAAAGAAGGTTAAGAGGAGACTTAATAGAGGCATACAAAATGATCAGGGGGTTAGATAGGGTGGACAGTGAGAGCCTTCTCCCGCGGATGGAAATGGCTAGCATGAGGGGACATAGCCTTAAACTGAGGGGTAATAGATATAGGTCAGAGGTCAGAGGTAGGTTCTTTACGCAAAGAGTAGTGAGGCCGTGGAATGCCCTACCTGCTACAGTAGTGAACTCGCCAACATTGAGGGCATTTAAAAGTTTATTGGATAAGCATATGGATGATAATGGCATAGTGTAGGTTAGATGGCTTTTGTTTCGGTGCAACATCGTGGGTCGAAGGGCCTGTACTGCGTTGTATCGTTCTATGTTCTATGTTCTATGAATAGGATGGGAATAGAGGGATACGGACCCAGGAAGTGTAGAAGATTGTAGTTTAGTCGGGCAGCATGGTCAGCACGGCTTGGAGGGCCGAAGGGCCTGTTCCTGTGCTGTACATTTCTTTGTTCTTTGTTCACTGTGCCACCGTAACGCCCACGTGAACGGTGGCCTCTGTTTGTTCACCCTTCACCAGAATACCCTGCAGCCGCTCAGTGACATTCTTGACCATGGCACCAGGGAGGCAACACACCATCCTGGAGTTACGTCTGTGGCCACAGCCTGACTACACCCCTCACTATCCGAGTCTCCTGCCACTATTGCTCTCCCACTCTTCCCCCCTCATGTAGCTGAGCCAATCACAGTGCCGTGAACATGGCTCTGCCTGCACTCTCCAGAGAAACTGTCGTTCCCACCGGTTTCCAACACAGAATGACTGTTCTTGAGTGAGATGCACTCTGGGGCTTTCCTGATGACCTGGCTGCCCACCTTCTTCTGACTAGTGGTCACCCACCCCCTCTCTGACTGCACTTCCCTGAGCTACGGGGTGACCACGCTATTCATGTAAGTCTCAGCCTCGCGGATGCACCTCAGAGCCTCCAGCCGAAACTCAACCTCCGAAACCTGGAGCTCGTTGGGTTAACTGGTGGCATTTCCTGCACATGTGGTCATTCAGACTGCATGGAGCGAGTATGAATTCCCACAGGCTGCAGGTGGAGCAACACACAGGACTGAACTCCCCTGTCATAACTCCAGTTAAAAGACTCTTACCTTAAATTTGTGGCAAGTAGAACGTTATTGAAGATTTTCTTCAAAAAGCCCAAACTCTTACCTTTTCTTAATGTAGCTTTACGGAGCAGAAAACAACTCACACATTTCCCACCAATCAGCTCTCTCACTGGTGCTGATATTACTTTTCAAAAAGTGACATCCGGCGCCCCCGAGTGTCTGGAGTCTGCAGTTTAGAATCTGGGGCGTCATTTTCCGACCCCCCGCCGGGTCGGAGAATGGCCGTTGGCCGCCGTGAATCCCGCCCCCGCCGAAGTCTCCGGTACCGGAGATTGGACGGGGGCGGGAATCGGGCCGCGCCGGTTGGCGGGACCCCCCGCTGGATTCTCCGGCCCGGACGGGCCGAAGTCCCGCCCAGGAATTGCCTGTCCCGCCGACGTAAATCAAACCTGGTATTTACCGGCGGGACCAGGCGGCGTGGGCGGGCTCCGGGGTCCTGGGGGGGGCACGGGGCGATCTGACCCCGGGGGTGCCCCCACGGTGGCCTGGCCCGCGATCGGGGCCCACCGATCCGCGGGCGGGCCTGTGCCGTGGGGGCACTCTTTCCCTTCCGCCTCCGCTACGGCCGCCACCATGGCGGAGGCGGAAGAGACTCTCCCCACTGCGCATGCGCGGGAAACTGACAGCGGCCGCTGACGCCCCCGCGCATGCGCCGGGAAACTGACAGCGGCCGCTGATGCTCCCGCGCATGCGCCGGGAAACTGACAGCGGCCGCTGACGCTCCCGCGCATGCGCCGCATTTCCGCGCCAGCTGGCGGGGCAACAAACGCCATTTCCGCCAGCTGGCGGGGCGGAAATCCCTCCGGCGTCGGCCTAGCCCCTCAATGTTGGGGCTCGGCCCCCAAAGATGCGGAGCATTCGCACCTTTGGTCCGGCGCGATGCCCGTCTGATTGGCGCCGTCTTTGGCGCCAGTCGGCGGACATCCAACCGTTGGGGGAGAATTTCGCCCAAGGTGTCTGAAGTTTGGAATATGGAGCTGGATTCTCCGCCCCGCCCCGCCACATTTCTGTTTCGCGACGCCGGTGGGATACTCCGTTATGCTGGCTGGTCAATGGGGTTTCCCGTTGTGGGGCAGCCCTACAGGAAGCCCCGAGCTGCTGGCAAAACGGAGCATCCCACCGGCGGAGAATCCAGTCCATGAAGTCTGGATTCTGGACCCTGGAGACCTCCAGCCCGCTGCTCCCACACAGGTAAGCTCCCGAGTGTCTGGAGTCTGCATCGCTCAGCTCCTTGGCGGGTAGGATCAAGGAAAACCTCAAGGCTTTTTACACTTATGTGAGGAATAAAAGAATGACCAAGGTGAAGTTAGGGCCGGTCAAGGACAGTAGTGGGAACGTGTGCATGGAGTCTGAAGATATAGGAGAGGCTCTGAATGAATACTTTTCTTCGTGTTCACAAAGGAGAGGGGCCATGTTGTTGAGGAGGATGGCGCGATACAGGCTGGTAGGCTGGAGGAGGTAGATATTCGGAAGGAAAATGTGTTAGAAATTTTGAGAAGCCTCAGGATAGATAAATCCCCTGGGCCTGATGGGATATATCCTGGGATTCTTTGGGAGGCAAGAGATGAGATTGCAGAGCCTTTGGCTTTGATCTTTATGTCCTCACTGTCTACAGGAATAGTGCCAGAAGACTGGAGAGAGGCGAATGTTGTCCCCTTGTTCAAGAAAGGGAATAGGTATAACCCTGGGAATTATAGGCCGGTTAGTCTCACTTCGGTCATACGTAAATTATTGGAAAGGGTCCTGAGGGATAGGATTGATGATCATTTGGAAAGATACAGCTTAATCCAGGATAGTCAGCGCGGATTTGTGAGGGGTAAGTCTTGCCTCACAAGTTTGATTGTATTCTTTGAGGAGGTTACTAAGAACATAGATGAAGGTAGAGCAGTTGATGTTGTATACATGGACTTTAGTAAGGCGTTTGATAAGGTGCCCCATGGTCAGCTCATGTAGAAAGTAAGGAGGTGTGGGATAGAGGGAAATTGGATCAGTAACTGGCTATCACATAGAAGACGGAGGGTGGTGGTAGATGGTAAATTTTCATCCTGGAGACCAGTTACCAGCGGTGTACCACAGGGATCAGTGCTGGGTCCTCTGCTATTTGTGATTTTTATCAATGACTTGGAGGAGGGGGCTGAAGGGTGGGTCAGTAATTTTGCTGATGACACCAAGATTGGTGGAGTAGTGGATGAGGTGGAGGGCTGTTGTAGGCTGCAAAGAGACATTGATAGGATGCAGAGCTGGGCTGAAAAGTGGCAGATGGAGTTTAACCCTGATAAGTGTGAGATGATTCATTTTGGTAGGACAAATTTGAATGCGGATTACTGGGTTAACGGCAGGATTCTGAAGAATGTGGAGGAGTAAAGAGTTCTCGGAGTTCATGTCCATAGATCTCTGAAAGTTACCACCCAAGTGGATAGAGCCGTGAAGAAAGCCTATCGTGTGTTAGCGTTTATTAACAGGGGGATTGAGTTTAAGAGCCGTGAGGTTATGCTGCAACTGTACAAGACCTTGGTTTTTACATAGAATTTACAGTGCAGAAGGAGGCCATTCGGCCCATCGAGTCTGCACCAGCTCTTGGAAACAGCACCCTACCCAAGCCCAGATCTCCACCCTATCCCCATTACCCAGTAACCCCACCCAACACTGAGGGCAATTTTGGACACTAAGGACAATTTAGCATGGCCAATCCACCTAACCTGCACATCTTTGGACTGTGGGAGGAAACCGGAGCACCCGGAGGAAACCCACGCACACACGGGGAGAACGTGCAGACTCCGCACAGACAGTGACCCAAGCCGGGAATAGAACCTGGGACCCTGGAGCTGTGAAACAATTCTGCTAACCACAATGCTACCGTGCTGGCCACATTTGGAGATCACATTTGGAGTGTGTGCAGTTCTGGTCACCTCATTATAGGAAGGATGTGGAAGCATTGGAAAGGGTGCAAAGGAGATTTACCAGGATGCTGCCTGGATTGGAGGGTAGGTCTTATGAGCAAAGGTTGAGAGAGCTAGGGCTTTTCTCTTTGGAGCGAAGGAGGATGAGAGGCGACTTAATTGAGGTGTATAAGATGATGAGAGGGATAGATAGAGTGGACGTTCAGAGACTATTTCCTCGGGTGGATGTAGCTGTTACAAGGGGGCATAACTATAAGATTCAGGGTGGGAGATATCGGAGGGATGTCCGAGGTAGGTTCTTTACTCAGAGAGTGGTTAGGGTGTGGAATGGACTGCCTGCTGTGATAGTGGAGTCGGACACTTTAGGAACTTTCAAGCGGTTATTGGATAGACATATGGGGCGAAATTCTCCGTTATCGGCGGAAAGTCCGCCGATCGGCGCAAAAAACGGCGCAAATCCCACTTGCGTCACGTCATAAAAATGGGCCGATAGTCTCCGGCCCGAAATGGGCTAGCAGCGACGTAACGGGATCCGCGCTTGCGCAATGGTTCACGCCGTGCAGCGTCATACGCGCTGCACGGCGTGACGGCTCATAAGGCAGCGCAGCTCCCCCCAACCCGACCGGAACACCCGACCGGAACACCCGGCTGGATGGCTAGCCGTCGCTCAGCCCCGAGGTTCGAGTCACGCGATGTGGAGGCGCTCCTGGACGCGGTGGAGCAGAGGAGGGACGCCCTGTATCCTGGGCACGGCCGCAGAGTTGCCCCACGCCACAGCCGGCGTCTGTGGAGGGAAGTGGCAGAGGCCGTCACCGCTGTGGCACGGACAGGCACCCAGTGCCACAAGAAGGTGAACGACCTCGTCAGAGCAGGCAGGGTGAGCCTCCCCCATATCCCCCATATCCCCCCTCCCCATATCTCCCTCCCCATATCCCCCCTCCCCCATATCCCCCATATCCCCCCTCCCCCATATCCCCCCTCCCCCATATCTCCCCCTCCCCATATCCCCCCTCCCCATATCCCCCCCCTCCCGATATCCCCCATATCCCCCCTCCCCCATATCCCCCTCCCCATATCCCCCATATTCCCCCTCCCCCATATCCCCCCTCCCCCATATCCCCCATATCCCCCCTCCCCCATATCCCCCTCCCCCATATCCCCCATATCCCCCCTCCCTCATATCCCCCCTCCCCATATCCCCCCTCCCCCATATCCCCCATATCCCCCCCTCCCCCATATCCCCCCTCCCCATATCCCCCATATCTCCCCTCCCCCATATCCCCCCTCCCCCATATCCCCCATATCCCCCTCCCCATATCCCCCCTCCCCCATATCCCCCCTCCCCATATCCCCCTCCCCATATCCCCCATATCCCCCCTCCCCCATAGCCCCCCTCCCCATATTCCCCCTCCCCCATATCCCCCATATCCCCCCTCCACCATATCCCCCTCCCCATATCCCCCATATCTCCCCCTCCCCCATATCCCCCTCCCCATATCCCCCCTCCCCCATATCCCCCTTCCCCCCTCCCCCATATCCCCCCTCCTCCATATCCCCCATATCCCCCCCTCCCCATATCCCCCCTCCCCCATATCCCCCATATCCCCCCTCCCCCATATCCCCCCTCCCCCATATCCCCCATATCTCCCCCTCCCCCATATCCCCCCTCCCCCATATCCCCCCTCCCCATATCCCCCTTATCCCCCCCTCCCCCATATCCCCCCTCCCCCATATCCCCCATAACCCCCTCCCCCATATCCCCCATATCCCCCCTCCCCATATCCCCCCTCCCCCATATCCCCCCTCCCCATATCCCCCCTCCCCATATCCCCCCTCCCCCATATCCCCCTCCCCCATATCCCCCCTCCCCCATATCCCCCATATCTCCCCCTCCCCCATATCCCCCTTCCCCCATATCCCCCATATCCTCCCTCCCCCATATCCCCCCTCCCCCATATCCCCCCTCCCCCATATACCCCCTCCCCCATATCCCCCATATCCCCCCTCCCCCATATCCCCCCTCCCCATATCCCCCCTCCCCATATCCCCCATATCCCCCCTCCCCATATCCCCCCTCCCCATATCCCCCATATCTCCCCCTCCCCCATTTCCCCCTCCCCCATATCCCCCCTCCCCCATATCCCCCATATCCCCCCTCCCCCATATCCCCCTTCCCCACTCCCCATATCCCCCCTCCCCCATATCCCCCTCCCCCATATCCCCCCTCCCCCTCCCCCATATCCCCCCTCCCCCATATCCCCCTCCCCCATATCCCCCATATCCCCCCCTCCCCATATCCCCCATATCCCCCCTCCCCATATCCCCCCCTCCCCCATATCCCCCATATCCCCAAGTGAATCCAGCCCTAACCTTAACCTCTGCAATGCACGCGCAACCGATGGCGTGCATTCATATAACTGCCTAACACTGTTGCCTTTTACCCCTGCCACCACCCCCCCCCCCACAGGAGAAGCGCGCACACAACAATAGGGAGCATGTGAGGACTGGAGGAGGGCCCGCTGATGAGAGGCCACTGACCGTACATGAGGAAAGGGCCCTGGAACTGGCTGGCGGACCTGAGGACCGGGAGGTTGCTGATGCAGAGGTCGGGGCCCCACGAGCAAGTGAGCCACCAACAGCCCGTCCCCATATCCCCCCTCCCCTATATCCCTCTCCCCCGTATCACCTGATCACTGCCTGATGTCTAACCATGCATGCTTCATTTTGTATCGCAGGACCAAACGTCCAGGCACCCATCCCCGCAGATGCACACCGCCCGCAGGATGCCCCTCGGAGACCACGGGAGACGGAGAGACCCGGACCCTCCAGCATGCGACGCCCGCAGGATGCCCCTCGGAGACCACGGGAGACGGAGAGACCCGGACCCTCCAGCATGCGACGCCCGCAGGATGCCCCTCGGACACCACGGGAGACGGAGAGACCCGGACCCTCCAGCATGCGACGCCCGCAGGATGCCCCTCGGAGACCACGGGAGACGGAGAGACCCGGACCCTCCAGCATGCGACGCCCGCAGGATGCCCCTCGCACACCACGGGAGACGGAGAGACCTGGAGCAACAGGGAGACGACACCCCCGTCACGTGCGGGAGCGACCACCCATCGATGAGGGGGGCAGCCACAGGCCCCCGTCACATCCGAGCCAGGACACCACTACCCAGGACACCACTACCCAGGACACCACTACCCAGGACACCACAACCCAGGACACCCCTACCCGGGACAGCACTACCCAGGACACCACTACCCAGGACACCACTACCCAGGACACTACTACCCGGGCCACCACTACCCAGGACACCCCTACCCGGGACACCACTACCCAGGACACCCCTACCCGGGACAGCACTACCCGGGACAGCACTACCCGGGACAGCACTACCCAGGACACCCCTACCCGGGAAGACGAAATACCGGACAGTGACTCAGAGTGGATGGGTGGAGACGAACCCCCACCCCAAAGTGCCATGGACTCAGAGTGGGACGAAGAGCACGACACAACGCCACTGCTGTCACCAACACCCTCCACCATCGCAGAAACACTCACCACGGTTGGGCACTTTAGTGATGAGGCGTCTGGTACACTCACTGGTGCGCACAACAACACGTCCCGGTACAGCAGGTGGAGGTAGGAGCAGCAGAGGGACCGGGCGGTCGGAGGGCAGCCCAGGCCAAGCGAACATCTGCCGCCCAGATGGATCCCGGGTTCCTGCAGTTACCACACCCACACATAGATCCGATGCAACCACCGACACGGAGACGAGCGAATAGGGTGACGGGTGGCTTGCGGCGGCTGCGGTCGCAGGTGGAGGAGTCCACCCGCGTCCAGGAGCTGGGAGTGGTCCCGGTCATGCGTGCCACACAGGCTGACACCGCACGGGTGGCGTCCGCGGTGGAGGCAATGGGTGCGGCGGTGTCAGACTTGGGGAACGGTTTGCGAGGCCTGGGGCCTTCCGTGCAGGCGGCATCTGTGGCCCAGGAAATGGCTGCCCTCTCACAGGAGGCCATGAGCCAGTGCCAGCGCCAGATGGCAGAGGCGCTCAACGCCATAGCCCAGTCTCAGCAGGCCATAGCCCAGTCTCTGCAGGCCATGGCCCAGTCTCTGCAGGCCATGGCCCAGTCTCAGCAGGCCATCGCTGAGGGCATCGGCGCCAGTGGCCATGTGCGAGCCGGCGTCGCACTGTCACAGACAGGGTTCGACAACCCCCTGGGCTCCATGGCTGCAAACCTGCAGACCCCTGTCGATACCAGCACGGGCCTCCAGGACTGGCAGCGCCAGATGTCGGGGGCGCGTCGGATGGCCAGTCCGTTCGCATCCCCCACCCATGTAGAGGCCTGGGGGCCATCGGGCACCCCGAGGGAGGAGGAGGTGGTGTGGTCCGTCCCGGCTCCCTCTGTAGGGGAGGTCCCGGTCCACCGCGACACCTCGGACTCCCCCCCCTTCCGTCCCAGGTGCATCGGGTGGGCAACGGGCAGGACAGGCTGGCAGCTCGCCATCCCAGTCGCCCGGGCCGCAGCCTGGCCCATCTAGGCCAGGACGCCCCAGGAAACGGGCGCCAAAGGGATCCAGTGTCAGAGGGCAGGAATCACAGGAGTCCACCTCCAGTTCTGCTGTACCGTCTGGGGAACCACGTAGACGTAGTCAAAGGGCCTGTAAGGCCAAACAATTAGACACTGAGTAAGTTGGCACGGGTGCAGGGCACAGATGAGTTTTAGGGGCTCGGGCACGTGCATGAACTCCTTTGGTTATTAAAGTCAATGTTACACCTACTGAAGCTGCCTTTGTGCTCTGTCCAAAGTGTGCGGGCGTGTCATGTACGTTGAGCGCAAGTGTGTGTGTGAGGGGTGGTCTTACCTCAGCCCCAGGTGAGTCTGCCCCCTTCCCCCTGGGCCGCCATCAACATCCCCGGGCAGAGGACGGGACCGTGCGCTGCAGTGTCACAGCCACATGCAGGGATGGTCCGGGTGGATGGTGGTACTGTGGCCATGGGTCAGACATAGTCCAACGATGTAGAGCCAGGAGCTCATCGGAGGCGGGTTGTCATCATCCTCCATGGCCTGCGATAGTCACGCGTCCACCCGCAACTGGGTGAGCCCGGCCCGTTGTGCCGCCGGTGGATCGGCAATTGGGGGGGGGGTGGTGTGCATGCGGGTGGGGTGTGTGGGGTTGGGGAGGGGGGTGAGGGTGCTGGGTGGGTGGATGGGTGGGGGGTGTGGGTGGTCAGCTGTTGTCATGGTGTGCGGTCTGTGGCCATACTACCTGATTCCCACGCCCATCTAGTCAGTGAAGCGGGCGTCTATCAGTCTGTCCCGTGCCCGCTGGGCCAGCCGGTAACGGTGGACAGCCACCCGCCTGTGTCTACCCCGTCTGCCCTGACCATTGCCCCCATCCCCCTCATCTGGGGAGGACTGGGCCTCTTCCTGCTGCTCCTCCACTCCGCCCTCCTCTGCCTGCGGCACATCGCCCCTCTGCTGGGCTATGTTGTGCAGGACGCAGCACACCACAATGATGCGGCCGACCCTATCTGACCGATACTGGAGGGCGCCCCCAGAGAGGTCCAGGCACCTGAAACGCATCTTCAGCACGCCAAAGCACCTCTCTATCACTCCCCTTGTCGCTACATGGGCATCATTGTAGCGGTTCTCCACCTCATTGCGTGGTCTCCGTATAGGCGTCATCAGCCACGATCGCAATGGGTAGCCCCTGTCACCCAGCAACCAGCCCCTCAGCCGGGGATGGCGTCCCTCGTACATGCCGGGGATGGATGACCGCGACAACACGAATGAGTCGTGTACACTGCCTGGGTGACGGGCGCAGACGTGCAGGATCATCATGCGGTGGTCGCAGACCACCTGTACGTTCATTGAATAGGTCCCCTTCCCATTAGTGAACACGGCCCTGTTCTCTGCAGGTGGCCGCACGGCGACGTGCATCCCATCGATCGCGCCCTGGACCATGGGGAACCCGGCAACGGCAGAGAAGCCCACGGCCCGGGCATCTTGGCTGGCCCGGTCCACGGGGAAGCGGATGTAGCGGTGCGCCATGGCATAAAGGGCATCTGTCACTGCCCGGATGCACCGATGCACCGATGTCTGCGATATGCCGGACAGGTCCCCACTGGAGAGGGTGTCCCCCGCCAGTGCCACGCGGTGACAGGTGTGCCAGCAGGTGGCAGATGTGTGCCACGGTTTCCCGGCTCATCCGGAGTCTCCTCCTGCATTCCCGGTCCGTGAGGTCCTGGTATGACTGCCGGGGCCGGTACACACGGGGCGCCCTCGGGTGCCTCCGTTGCCGTGGGGCCGCGACGTCCTCCTCCCCCTCCTCGTCCCGTCGGTCAGGTGTCCCTCCAGCCTGGGCGGCTGCCGCCTGCCCCTCTGCGGCAGCCTGCGCCGCCTCTCTGGCACGCTCCTCCTCCTCCTCCTCCTCCTCCTCCTCATCCAGGGCAACATAGACATGAGCGGCTGCCACCACGGCGGCCAACATCGCTGGATGGTCTGAAAACATGACGGCCTCGTGGGGGGGAGGGGAACGATGACATGTCATCATTGCCCATATCCCCTCCTCCCCCCAGCCAGGTGGCACGGACCGCATGGGTCCAACTGTTGGAGGCTGGCACCTGGCCAGGTGGAC
Organism: Scyliorhinus torazame; assembly: GCF_047496885.1. Taxonomy (NCBI): domain Eukaryota; kingdom Metazoa; phylum Chordata; class Chondrichthyes; order Carcharhiniformes; family Scyliorhinidae; genus Scyliorhinus; species Scyliorhinus torazame. The sequence goes on along the minus strand of NC_092736.1, from coordinate 34,432,153 downwards.
CAACTCATTTGCCCTCCCATCACCCACCCCGGCACGGACCCCCTCCCCAACCCCCAACCTCCACCCCGGCACGGACCCCCCCCCCCAACCTCCACCCCGGCACGGACCCCCTCCCCAACCTCCACCCCAGCACGGACCCCCCCCCAACCCCCAACCTCCACCCCAGCACGGACCCCCCCCAACCTCCACCCCGGCACGGACCCCCCCCCCAACCTCCACCCCGGCACGGACCCCCTCCCCAACCTCCACCCCAGCACGGACCCCCCCCCAACCTCCACCCCGGCACGGACCCCCTCCCCAACCTCCACCCCAGCACGGACCCCCCCCAACCCCCAACCTCCACCCCAGCACGGACCCCCCCCCCAACCTCCACCCCGGCACGGACCCCCCCCCCAACCTCCACCCCGGCACGGACCCCCTCCCCAACCTCCACCCCAGCACGGACCCCCCCCCAACCTCCACCCCGGCACGGACCCCCTCCCCAACCTCCACCCCAGCACGGACCCCCCCCCAACCCCCAACCTCCACCCCAGCACGGACCCCCCCCCCAACCTCCACCCCGGCACGGACCCCCCCCAACCTCCACCCCGGCACGGACCCCCTCCCCAACCTCCACCCCAGCACGGACCCCCCCCCAACCTCCACCCCAGCACGGACCCCCCCCAACCTCCACCCCGGCACAGAACCCCCCCCAACCTCCACCCCGGCACGGACCCCCTACCCAACCTCCACCCCAGCACGGACCCCCCCCCCAACCTCCACCCCGGCACGGACCCCCTCCCCAACCTCCCCCCAGCACGGACCCCCCCAACCCCCAACCTCCACCCCAGCACGGACCCCCCCCCAACCTCCACCCCGGCATGGACCCCCTCCCCAACCTCCACCCCAGCACGGACCCCCCCCCCAACCTCCACCCCGGCACGGACCCCCTCCCCAACCTCCACCCCAGCACGGACCCCCCCTCCCAACCTCCACCCCGGCACGGACCCCCCCCCCCCAACCTCCACCCCGGCACGGACCCCCTCCACAACCTCCACCCCGGCACGGACCCCCTCCCGGCACTCCCCCGGAGCCCAGCCTACTCTAACCACCCCCCCCCCCCACCCCCCGCCGCACACACACACACACAAGCCGAGACACACCTCTCCTCAGGCAATCAGTCTGCGGCCACGCCTTTTCCTGCCCAGAGCCAACCCCCCAGGCCGTCACTCACCTCCTCGCTGGTCGGCGTGAGCCTGGAGCACCGGGTCACGCCGATGAAAAGGAGGTTTGATTCACGTCGACGTGAACGGTCATCACGTCGACGGGACTTCGGCCCATCCGGAAGGGAGAATATCGGCAGGCCGAAAATCGGCTGCCTTGCGCAGACCCGTGCCATTCTCCGCGGCAGCGGCGACATTAACGCCCCGCCGACTTTTCTCCCTTCGGAGACTTCGGCGGGGGCGGGGGCGGGATTCACGGCGGCCAACGGCCATTCTCCGACCTGGCGGGGGGTCGGAGAATGACGCCCATGGAGTGCACTAGAATGATTGGGAGTCGGTTGATTTGATCTTAGTTTCAGACTAGTTTGGCACAACATCGTGGGCCGAAGGGCCTGTACTGTGCTGTACTGTTCTATGTTCTATGTTCCTTCCCGCTGCTCGCACACAGGTCCCAAGTCTGCTTCCTCACAGCAGCTGAAATGCTCACCACTTTCTGAAGATGGAAAAGTTAGAAAGCAGAATAACACCTCTTCCCCTCTGCATCCAATTCCCATTTTGCTCAGAACTTCCAAATGTCCTCACTCGGACTTTGTCTCACTCAGGGTCTGCTCTCTCCCACTGCTCTTGCACACACTTACTCTGCTTCCAGAAGGACTGTGCGGTGGTCACTCCTATCAATACTGTCATGGACAGGAACATCTACAGCAGGCAGCTTGGTGAGAATGTGGTCTAGGGTGTTTGCCCCTCATGTTGGTTCCCTCTCCACCTGCCGCAGAGCCAGCCTATCAGCCATGCCCTTGCGGACTCAACCATATTGGTCAATAGTGGTGCTACCGATGGACATTGAGGTCCACCACCCAGAGTACACCTTGTCACCATCAGTGCTTCCTCCAAGTGGTGTTCAACATGGAGGAGTACTGATTTCAGCTCAGGGGGGAAGAAGAGAATGATGCTTGGCGGGGGGGAGCATGCAGTGTCCTTGCCCACGTTTATCATTGTAAGGGTCGGGAAGGTAGTTCGGGGCAGGGAGAGGCTCAGGAGAGCAGTTGGAGGGTGGTCGGCGGAGTGGAGTGGGAGGGGAGGGGGGGGGGCGGTAGTGGTGAGAGTCCAGTGGGGGGGCTGGGGACAAGGGAGTTAAAAGTTGTTTCAATCCTTCAAACCTTTCCTTGGTAATTCAGCGAATAGAGGTGGAACTAACCCAGCTGCTTTCAGGTGCAGAGTAATGTCCAATGGGAATTTTAACTTTGAGGGCCATTCCCGTGCAGTTTTTGTGTGGGGATCTCCTAGGGGTCCCCCAACATCATCTGGGATACGCCCACCCCCCTGCACCCCCACCATGCTGTCTTCAGGTCCTGCACATAGAACATTACAGCGCAGTACAGGCCCTTCGGCCCTCGATGTTGCGCCGACCTGTGAAACCACTCTAAAGCCCATCTACACTATTCCCTTATCGTCCATATGTCTATCCAATGACCATTTGAATGCCCTTAGTGTTGGCGAGTCCACTACTGTTGCAGGCAGGGCATTCCACGCCCTTACTACTCTCTGAGTAAAGAACCTACCTCTGACATCTGTCTTATATCTATCTCCCATCCTTCTACGCCCTCCTCCAGGTCATTTATAAAAATGACAAACAGCAGTGGTCCCAAAACTGCTTGTGGTACACCACTAGTAACTGGACTCCAGTTTGAACACTTCCCATCAACCACCACCCTTTGTCCTCTTCCAGCTAGCCAATTTCTGATCCAAACTGCTAAATCTCCCTGAATCCCATGCTTCCGTATTTTCTGCAGTAGGGAACCTTATCAAACGCTTTACTGAAATCCATATACACCACATCAACAGCTTTACCCTCATCCACCTGTTTGGTCACCTTCTCAAAGAACTCAATAAGGTTTGTGAGGCACGACCTACCCTTCACAAAACCGTGTTGACTGTGTCTAATCAAATTATTCCTTTCCAGATGATTATACACCCTATCTCTTATAAACCGTTCCAAGATTTTGCCCACAACAGAAGTAAGGCTCACTGGTCTATAGTTACCAGGGTTGTCTCTACTCCCCTTCTTGAACAAGGGGACAACATTTGCTATCCTCCAGTCTTCTGGCACTATTCCTGTAGACAAAGATGACTTAAAGATCAAAGCCAAAGGCTCAGCAATCTCCTCCCTAGCTTCCCAGTGAATCCTAGGATAAATCCCATCCGGCCCAGGGGACTTACCTATTTTCACCGTTTCCAGAATTGTTAACACCTCCTCCTTATGAACCTCAAGCCCTTCTAGTCTAGTAGCCTGAATCTCAGTATTCTCCTCGACAACATTGTCTTTTTCCTGTGTGAATACTGACAAAAAATATTAATTTAGCACCTCTCCTATCTCCTCGGACTCCAAGCACAACTTCCCACTACTGTCCTTGACTGGCCCTACTCTTACCCTAGTCATTCTTTTATTCCTGACATATCTATAGAAAGCTTTAGGGTTATCCTTCATCCTACCTGCCAAAGACTTCTCATGTCCCCTCCTGGCTCTTCTTAGCTCTCTCTTTAGGTCCTTCCTAGCGAACTTGTAACTCTCGAGCGCCCTAACAGAACCTTCATGTCTCAACTTTACATAAGCCTCCTTCTTTAGCACAGGGCTAAATCGCTGGCTTTGAAAGCAGACCAAGGCAGGCCAGCAGCACGGTTCAATTCCCGTAACAGCCTCCCCGAACAGGTGCCGGAATGTGGCAACTAGGGGCTTTCACAGTAACTTCATTTGAAATCTACTTGTGACAATAAGCGATTTTCATTTCATTTCATTTCATTTCTTCCTCTTGACAAGTGTTTGACTGCCTTAGTAAACCACGGTTCCCTTGCTTGACCACTTCTTCCCTGACTGACAGGTACATACTTATCAAGGACACACAGTAGCTGTTCATTGAACAAGCTCCACATTTCCATTGTGCCCATCCCCTGCAGTTTTCCTCTCCATCCGATGCATCCTAAGTCTTGCCTTATCGCATCATAATTGCCTTTCCCCCAGATATAACTCTTGCCCTGCGGTATATACCTATCCCTTTCCATCACTAAAGTAAACGTAATCGAATTGTGGTCACTATCACCAAAGTGCTCACCTACCTCCAAATCTAACATCTGTCCTGGTTCATTACCCAGTATCAAATCCAATACGGCCTCACCTCTCGTTGACCTATCTACATACAGTGTCAGGAAACCCTCCTGCACACATTGGACAAAAATGGACCCACCTAAAGTACTCGAACTATAGTGTTTCCAGTCAATATTTGGAAAGTTAAAGTCCCCCATAACAACTACCCTGTTACTTTCGCTCCTATCCAGAATCATCTTTGCAATCCTTTCCTCTACATCTCTGGAAATTTTCGGAGGCCTATAGAAAACCCCTAACAGGGTGACCTCTCCTTTCCTGTTTCTAACCTCAATCGACGAGTCCTCATCAAACGTCCTTTCTGCCACCGTAATACTGTCGTAATAAGCGATTTTCATTAATTTCATTTCATTCCTTGACTAACAATGCCACCCTTCCCCCTCTTTTACCACTTTCCCTGAGCTTACTGAAATATCTAAACCCCGGCACCTGGAACAACCATTCCTGTCCCTGCTCTATCCATGTCTCCGAAATGGCCACATCATTGAAGTCCCAGGTACCAACCCATGCCGCAAGTTCACCCACCTTATTCCGGATGCTCCTGGCATTGAAGAAGACAAACTTTAAACCACCTTCCTACCTGCCGGTACACTCCTGCAACTTTAAAACCTTACTCATGACCTCACTACTCTCATCCTCCTGTATACTGGAGCTACAATCCCAAGCCCCTGCTGAACTAGTTTAAACCCTCCCGAAGAGCATTAGCAAATTTCCCCCCCCAGGATATTGGTACCTCTCTGGTCCAGGTGTAGACCATCCCGTTTGTAGACGTCCCACCGACCCCAGAATGAGCCCCAATTATCCAGAAATCTGAAACCCTCCCTCCTGCACCATCCCTGTAGCCACGTGTTCAACTCCTCTCTTTCCCTATTCCTCGTCTCGCTATCATGTGGCACGGGTAACTATCCAGGGATAATAACTCTGTTTGTCCTGGATCTAAGTTTCCACCCTAGCTCCCTGAATTCCTGCCTTACATCCCTATCCCTTTTCCTACCTATGTCGTTGGTGCCTATGTGGACCACGACTTGAGGCTGCTCCCCCTCCCCCTTAAGGATCCCGAAAACACGATCCGAGAAATTGCGGACCCTGGCACCTGGGAGGCAACACACCAACCGCGAGTCTCTCTCGTTCCCACAGAATCTCCTATCTATCCCCCTAACTATGAAGTCTCCAATGACTAATGCTCTACTCCTCTCCCCCCTTCACTTCTGAGCAACAGGGACAGACTCTGTGCCAGAGACCTGCACCCCATGGCTTAAACGATTTGATGAGGGGGAGGGAAGTTCAGCCCTAACTTGACCAATGTGGATTTCAGCAAAGCCTTTGCCAAGTTCCCCCATGGGAGACAGGGAATCATAGAATCCCTACAGTGCAGCAGGAGGCCATTCGGTCCATCGAGTCTGCACCGACCCTCTGAAAGTGCACCCTACCTAGGCCCATTCCCCCGCCCTATCCCTGTAACCCCACCTAACCTTTGGACACCAAGGTTTGGGCAGCACGGTAGCATTGTGGATAGCACAGTTGCTTCACAGCTCCAGGGTCCAGGTTCGATTCCGGCTTTGGTGACTGTCTGTGCGGAGTCTGCACGTCCTCCCCGTGTCTGCGTGGGTTTCCTCCGGGTGCTCCGGTTTCCTCCCACAGTCCAAAGATGTGCAGGTTAGGTGGATTGGCCATGATAAAATGCCCTTAGTGTCCAAAATTGCCCTTATGGGGATAGGGTAGAGGTGTGGACCTTGGGTAGGGTGCTCTTTCCAAGAGCGGTGCAGACTTGATGGGCCGAATGGCCTCCTTCTGCACTGTAAATTCTATGAAATAAAAAAGGTATACAGGATTCTGAGGGGCATGGACAGGGTGGATAGGGAGCAGCTGTTCCCCTCAGTTGAAGGTACAGTTAAGAGGGGGACACAAGTTAAAGATGAGGTTTGGGATGTTTAGGGCGGATTTGAGGAAAACGTTTTTACTGAGACGGTGGTGAGGGTCTGGAACATGCTGCCTGGGAAGGGGGTGAGGGTCTGGAACGCGCTGCCTGGGAGGGTGGTGAGGGTCTGGAACGCGCTGCCTGGGAGGGTGGTGAGGGTCTGGAACGCGCTGCCTGGGACGGTGGTGAGGGTCTGGGACGCGCTGCCTGGGAGGGTGGTGAGGGTCTGGAATGCGCTGCCTGGGAGGGTGGTGAGGGTCTGGAACGCGCTGCCTGGGAGGGTGGTGAGGGTCTGGAACGCGCTGCCTGGGAGGGTGGTGAGGGTCTGGAACGTGCTGCCTGGGAGGGGGGTGAGGGTCTGGAACGCGCTGCCTGGGAGGGTGGTGAGGGTCTGGAACGCACTGCGTGGGAGGGGGGTGACGGTCTGGAACGCACTGCCTGGGAGGGGGGTGAGGGTCTGGAACGCGCTGCCTGGGAGGGTGGTGAGGGTCTGGAACGCGCTGCCTGGGAGGGTGGTGAGGGTCTGGAACGCGCTGCCTGGGAGGGTGGCGAGGATCTGGAACGCGCTGCGTGGGAGGGGGGTGAGGGTCTGGAATGCGCTGCCTGGGAGGGTGGTGAGGGTCTGGAACGCGCTGCCTGGGAGGGTGGTGAGGGTCTGGGACGCGCTGCCTGGGAGGGTGGTGAGGGTCTGGAACGCGCTGCCTGGGAGGGTGGTGAGGGTCTGGGACACGCTGCCTGGGAGGGTGGTGAGGGTCTGGAACGCGCTGCCTGGGAGGGTGGTGAGGGTCTGGAATGCGCTGCCTGGGAGGGTGGTGAGGGTCTGGAACGCGCTGCCTGGGAGGGTGGTGAGGGTCTGGGATGCGCTGCCTGGGAGGGTGGCGAGGATCTGGAACGTGCTGCCTGGGAGGGGGGGTGAGGGTCTGGAACGCGCTGCCTGGGAGGGGGGTGAGGGTCTGGAACACGCTGCCTGGGAGGGGGGTGAGGGTCTGGAACGCGCTGCCTGGGAGGGGGGTGAGGGTCTGGAACGCGCTGCCTGGGAGGGGGGTGAGGGTCTGGAACGCGCTGCCTGGGAGGGGGGTGAGGGTCTGGAACTCGCTGCCTGGGAGGGTGGTGAGGGTCTGGAACTCGCTGCCTGGGAGGGTGGTGAGGGTCTGGAACGCGCTGCCTGGGAGGGTGGTGAGGGTCTGGAATGCGCTGCCTGGGAGGGTGGTGAGGGTCTGGAACGTGCTGCCTGGGAGGGTGGTGAGGGTCTGGAATGCGCTGCCTGGGAGGGTGGTGAGGGTCTGGAACGTGCTGCCTGGGAGGGTGGTGAGGGTCTGGAACATGCTGCCTGGGAGGGTGGCGAGGGTCTGGAACGTGCTGCCTGGGAGGGTGGCAGAGGCGGGTTGCCTCACATCCTTTAAAAAGTACCTAGGTGAGCACTTGGCACATCCTGACATTCGAGGCTGTGGCCCAAGGGCTGGCCAGTGGGATTAGGTCGGCAGGTCGTGTTTTTCACGTGTCAGTGCAGACTCAATGGGCCGAAGTTTGTATTGTGTGCCTCTGTGAATATTTACCTCTCATTCATCAGTTAACGTGGAAGATCTGGGTCATTATCACATTGCTGCTTGCGGGATCTTGCTCTGCACAAATGACCTTTGTTACAACGATGATGACACTTTCGGGATGTTTGGTTGGCAGTGAAGATGTCCCGACATATCATGGAAGACCCTTTGGAAAGGTTACATCTTCAGAAGGCATAAAAATGAACTCTTTAATTCTGACTATCTTAATAATTTTTTTTTTGCAGTTCTAAATGTCATTAAAGGACCTTGTGCTTTTAAATATTTGTAAGAAGGGGGTCACGGCTGCTGGGGTAGAGGTAGGCCAGTGCCAGGAGAGATTCACAGAAATGTATGTCACGGACAGGATGCGGTGATAATGCTGCCTGTGTTGAAAATTTTAATTTAAAACATGTTCATCTCTGCACAGATGTGTTCCCATTCTTCACTCATGCAAGTGATTTAACCTGTTAAATAAGGTGTCCGGTATATAGAGTTTGAGTCTCTTTTCAACCATGTCATATTTCTGATGGAAGACAAGTCTTCATAGAATCCCTACAGGGCAGAAGGAGGCCATTCAGCCCATCGGGTCTGCACCGACCCTCTGAAAGATGCCCGACCTAGACCCACTCCCCGCTCTATCCCTGTAATCCAGTAACCCCACCTAACCTACACGTCTTTGGACACTAAGGGACAATTTACCATGGCCAATCCACCTAACCTGCACATCTTTGGACATGATGTGGAGATGCCGGCGTTGGACTGGGGTGAGCACAGCAAGAAGTCTTACAACACCAGGTTAAAGTCCAACAGGTTTATTTCGAAGTCACTAGCTTTCCTCACTCAGGTGAGGAAGGAGCAGCGCTCCGAAAGCTAGTGACTTTGAAACAAACCTGTTGGACTTTATCCTGGTGTTGTAAGACATCTTTGGACTGTGTGAGGAAACCGGAGCACCCGGAGGAAACCCACGCAGACAGAAGAGAAAGTGCAATCTACACACAGACAGTGACCCGAGGCCGGAATCGAACCCAGGTCCCTGGCGCTGTGAGGCAGCAGTGCTAACCACTGTGCCACCGTGCCGCCCATCTTGTTCAAGGTCATTGCTTAATTAGACATTGTGACGCACAGACACAGTAAGGCGATTGTGTGGCAGGACTGGCAGATACATCGGACTGCAGCATGGCTTTTAGCTAGCCCTCTTATACTCAGCATTGCAGGTCTGTACACCGGGGTTTGTTGAACGGTATTCCGATCGAAAGGAAGCAAGACACAAATCGGCCATTGTCCACTCGCATGGTGGAGGAGATCAGGTCGAGGCTCCTCCTCCTGTTTCGTTGCTCCTGTAACTGTGCCATCATTCAGCCGAGAGAGAGGCCATTCGGCCCATCCTGCACCTGCTCCTTGATGGAATTAACTAATAAGTGCAGCTCCCTGTGGTGTACTTTGTGTTGCTTAATTCAGGATGGTTGGCGTAGTGTTCACAAAGACCACAAATAGCTTCAACTTAAACAAAGCTATACATTTACTAACACTACTAATTTGGATTCGACACGTACCTCTAAATAATACAGTTGATTGTTAATATACAAACTACACTCATCTACAACTAACCTTAATACTAGTACAAACTACCATCTTCTCTATCTCCCACTAATAATACTTCTGACCCTCTCCAGCTAACTCCTGATTACTCTCACCCACAAGACTTAGCATCAATGCCTTATATACTTGTATCTGTAGCTCCCTCTAGTGGCTACTCTAGGCATTTCATTAACCCTTGCAGTGCCTACAGTTCTGATAATACCACACTCCCTCTTCCTTCCCCTTGCAAATGTTTCCCGTTCAAACATTTCTTCAAATCCCATTTGAAAGTTACTCTTGAATCTCCATCTGCCCCCAATCAGGCAAGACGTTCCGGTTCTCAACAATTCACTAAGTTTCTTCGGGTTGGGGGTAGGGTCAAGGGAAATGCCGATTCGGGGGAACCACAGATTTGAGCCAGGGAAGTGGGACGGAAATATTCGGAAATGGGAGGAAAAGGGGATTAAGACACTAAAAGACTTGTTTCTTGGGGTCGGTTTGCAGGATTGAAGGAGCTGGGAGCAAAGTATGGGCTAGAGCAGGGAGAAATGTTTAGGTACATGCAGGTTTGAGATTTTGCCAGAAAGGAGATACAGAGCTTCCCGATGGAGCCAGCCTCCACATTGCTGGAGGAGGTGCTGATGACAGGGGGACTGGAGAAGGGGGTAGTGTCAGTGGTTTACGGAGCTATCCTAGAAGAGGAGAAGGTGCCGCTGGAAGGGATCAAAGCAAAGTGGGAGGAAGAGTTGGGAGAGGGTATGGAGGAGAGGTTCTGGTGTGAGGTGCTCCGGAGGGTGAACGCCTCCACCTCATGCGTGAGGTTGGGGCTGATGCAGCTGAAGGTGGTATATAGAGCACACCTCACAAGGGCGAGGATGAGCCGGCCCTTTGAAGGGGTAGAAGATATGTGTGAACGTTGCGGGGGGGCCCCCGCTAATCACGTTCATGTGTTTTGGTCCTGTCCCAAGCTGGAGGATTACTGGAAAGAGGTTTTTAGTATAATCTCTAAAGTGGTGCACGTGAAACAGGACCCAGGCCCTCGGGAGGCCACATTCGGGGTGTGAAACCAGCCGGGGTTGGAAACGGGTGCGGAGGCTGATGTTGTAGCCTTCGCCCTGTTGATCGCCCGAAGGCGGATCCTGTTGGGATGGAGAGCAGCCTCTCCCCCTGTGCCCTGGCGTGGCGGGGGGACCTGCTGTAATTCTTAACTCTTGAGAAGGTTAAGTTTGAACTGAGGAGAAGGATGGAGGGGTTCTACAATTCATTATTCATTTTTGAGAATTGGATTACATCGAACATTAGTTGGGGAGATGGGTGAGAGGATTGGGGGGAGGGGGGCTGTGTGTATTAATGGTGACTATGGGTGATTCCTGATTCCTTTTTGTCATTTGTTTATGTTAACATGCGGGCTAATGTTTTTTTTTAACGATACAGCGCAGTACAGGCCATTCGGCCCTCGATGTTGCACCAAAACAAAAGCCATCTAACCTACACTATGCCATTATCATCCATATGCTTATCCAATAAACTTTTAAATGCCCTCAATGTTGGCGAGTTCACTACTGTAGCAGGTAGGGCATTCCACGGCCTCACTACTCTTTGCATAAAGAACCTACCTCTGACCTCTGTCCTATATCTATTACCCCTCAGTTTAAAGCTATGTCCCCTCGTGCCAGCCATTTCCATCCGCGGGAGAAGGCTCTCACTGTCCACCCTATCTAACCCCCTGATCATTTTGCATGCCTCTATTAAGTCTCCTCTTAACCTTCTTCTCTCCAACGAAAACAACCTCAAGTCCATCAGCCTTTCCTCATAAGATTTTCCCTCCATACCAGGCAACATCCTGGTAAATCTCCTCTGCACCCGCTCCAAAGCCTCCACGTCCTTCCTATAATGCAGTGACCAGAACTGTACGCAATACTCCAAATGCGGCCGTACCAGAGTTTTGTACAGCTGCAACATGACCTCCTGACTCCGGAACTCAATTCCTCTACCAATAAAGGCCAACACTCCATAGGCCTTCTTCACAACCCTATCAACCTGGGTGGCAACTTTCAGGGATCTATGCACATGGACACCTAGATCCCTCTGCTCATCCACACTTCCAAGAACGTAACCATTAGCCAAATATTCCGCATTCCTGTTATTCCTTCCAAAGTGAATCACCTCACACTTCTCTACATTAAACTCCATTTGCCACCTCTCAGCCCAGCTCTGCAACTTATCTATGTCCCTCTGTAACCTGCTACATCCTTCCACACTGTCGACAACACCACCGACTTTAGTGTCGTCTGCAAATTTACTCACCCACCCTTCTGCGCCTTCCTCTAGGTCATTGATAAAAATGACAAACAGCAACGGCCCCAGAACAGATCCTTGTGGTACGCCACTTGTAACTGAACTCCATTCTGAACATTTCCCATCAACCACCACCCTCTGTCTTCTTTCAGCTAGCCAATTTCTGATCCACATCTCTAAATCACCCTCAATCCCCAGCCTCCGTATTTTCTGCAATAGCCTACCGTGGGGAACCTTATCAAGCGCTTTACTGAAATCCATATACACCACATCAACTGCTCTACCCTCGTCTACCTGTTCAGTCACCTTCTCAAAGAACTCGATAAGGTTTGTGAGGCATGACCTACCCTTCACAAAGCCATGCTGACTATCCCTGATCATATTATTCCTATCTAGATGATTATAAATCTTGTCTCTTATAATCCCCTCCAAGACTTTACCCACTACAGACGTGAGGCTCACCGGTCTATAGTTGCCGGGGTTGTCTCTGCTCCCCTTTTTGAACAAAGGGACCACATTTGCTATCCTCCAGTCCTCTGGCACTATTCCTGTAGCCAATGATGACATAAAAATCAAAGCCAAAGGTCCAGCAATCTCTTCCCTGGCCTCCCAGAGAATCCTAGGATAAATCCCATCAGGCCCCGGGGACTTATCTATTTTCAGCCTGTCCAGAATTGCCAACGCCTCTTCCCTACGTACCTCAATGCCATCTATTCTATTAGCCTGGGGCTCAGCATTCTCCTCCACAACATTCTCTTTTTCCTGAGTGAATACTGACGAAAAATATTCATTTAGTATCTCGCCTATCTCTTCAGACTCCACACACAACTTCCCATCCCTGTCCTTGACTGATCCTACTCTTACCCGAGTCATTCGCTTATTCCTGACATACCTATAGAAAGCTTTTGGGTTTTCCTTGATCCTACCTGCCAAATACTTCTCATGTCCCCTCCTTGCTCTTCTTAGCTCTCTCTTTAGATCCTTCCTCGCTACCTTGTAACTATCCACCGCCCCAACTGAAACTTCACACCTCATCTTCACATAGGCCTCCTTCTTCCTCTTAACAAGAGATTTGGTAAACCACAGTTCCCTCGCTCTACGCCTTCCTCCCTGCCTGACCGGTACGTACTTATCAAGAACACGCAGTAGCTGATCCTTGAACAAGCTCCACTTATCCAGTATGCCCAACACTTGCAGCCTACTTCTCCAACCTATCCCCCCCAAGTCATGTCTAATGGCATTGAAGTAGACACACTTCAAACCACCTACCTGAACACTGGCCCCCTCCTGCAACGTCAAATCTGTGCTCCTGACCTCTATACTCTCATTCTCCCGTACCCTAAAACTACAATCCAGGTTCCCATGCCCCTGCTGCATTAGTTTAAACCCCCCCAAAGAGCACTAACAAATCTCCCCCCCCCCAGGATATTTGTGCCCCTCAGGTACAGATGTAGACCATCCTGTCTGTAGAGGTCCCACCTTCCCCAGAAAGAGCCCCAGTTATCCAGAAATCTGAATCCCTCCCGCTTACACCATCCCTGTAGCCACGTGTTTAATTGCTCTCTCTCCCTATTCCTCATCTCACTATCACGTGGCACGGGCAACAACCCAGAGATAACAACTCTGTTTGGGGGGTTTGGTGGGAGGATGGGATCGTTGTTATTGATATGGGGATTGACATATTCGTTACTAATTATGGTTCATTGTTGGTGGGTGTAAATTTGGGAAAAAATGTGAAAAAGGAGAATAAAAAATTTAAAAATAACAATTCACTAAGTTTGAAAGGAATTCTCGTCTTTCCTGTTCTGATATTTTGCTGATAATCTGAAATCAGTGCACGTCTGGTTACTGTCCCTCCTTAGTGTCCTCTTATTGGAACAAATTAGGGTAGTGGAAAGCTATATTTCTGAAATATTATTGGCGATATTAAGCATGGCAGAATTAAGGCAGGTCGATAGAATTAAGTTATGATCTAGTTGAATGGTGAGATGGCTGAAGAACTGAATGACCTCATTTGTTCCTCGTGGCACTTAGATTCTTTTATTTCCTGCATTAATTTTTCTTTCTCTTTGTTTTTATTTTACATGCGCCTCTTTGTCAGATGTGAGGGAAGATGTGGATGTCAATTCTTCATTGTTGGGGCCTGGTGCTCAGCAACAGGAGGACTGATGGAAGTGAAGTGATTAAAGTCCCCTCCTTTTCCATTTTCTCTCCCTCGGGATTAGCAGCCCAGCCACAATAATAGTGAACCAATTCACTACAGTACCACCCAATGTTTCACCCAAGGTTTTCAGAGTGTTGTGCAACTATTACAAATACCGGGGACATAATGGCAGATTGGAAAAATGGCAGATGGAGTTTAACCCTGATAAGTGCGAGGTGATTCATTTTGGTAGAAAAAAATTGAATGCGGATTACAGGGTCAACGGCAGGGTTCTGAGGAATGTGGAGGAACAGAGAGGTCTTGGGGTTCATGTCCACAGATCTCTGAAGGTTGCCACTCAAGTGGATAGAGCCATGAAGAAGGCCTATAGTGTGTTGCGTTTATTAACAGGGGGCTTGAGTTTAAGAGCCGCGGGGTTATGCTGCAACTGTACAGGACCCTGGTGAGACCACATTTGGAGTATTGTGTGCAGTTCTGGTCACCTCATTATAGGAAGGATGTGGAAGCATTGGAAAGGGTGCAAAGGAGATTTACCAGGATGCTGCCTGGTTTGCAGGATAGGTCTTATGAGGAAAGGTTGAGGGGGCTAGGGCTTTTCTCTTTGGAGCGGAGGAGGATGAGAGGTGACATTATAGAGGTTCATGAGATGATGAGGGGGGATAGATAGAGTGGACGTTCAGAGACTATTTCCTCGGGTGGATGTAGCTGTTACAAGGGGGCATAACTATAAGATTCAGGGGCGGGAGATATAGGAGAGATGTCCGAGGTAGGTTCTTTACTCAGAGAGTGGTTAGGGTGTGGAATGGACTGCCTGCTGTGATAGTGGAGTCGGACACTTTAGGAACTTTCAAGCGGTTATTGGATAGGCACATGGAGCGAACCAGAGTGACAGGGAGTGGGACAGCTTGATCTTGGTTTCGGACAAAGCTCGGCACAACATCGAGGGCCGAAGGGCCTGTTCTGTGCTGTACTGTTCTATGATAATGGTGCTCAACATGACCATGTTTTCCAATAGATTCTGCCGTTTGCTCCGGGAAATTTCTGTCTTCTGCATTTTCCTTCTACGTTGCTGGTAATGTGGTGACTTTTGTTTAAAAAGTAATAAATGGACTGAGTCCGATTTGAAGCCTCCCTGCTCTGACTGGGCATCAACTCTGCTCAACCATCCGCGGCGCGTTATCCAGCTGGCAAGGGGGCTGTTCCAGCACTGCCATCAGGAACCAACTGGCCACCACACTGGAGATTACCCCTCCAGCCAATGGGAAGCTCAGCCAACTCTGTAGACCACGGAGGCTGGCACGGATGCCACCATCCCCCGCACCCACCGCTCTCTCTGTGGCGTCCAGGGCCAGCCTGAGCTGCAAGACAACGTCTGCCTTCACCCGAGGCTAGAAGGATTTATATAGCCAGTGTTTGACCCACATGAGTTCAGCATCTCTATCTGTGAAAGTATCTTATTGATGGAATGGAAAGGTCAAAGAGAACACGGGCAGAGCATTGTGTCGAAAATCTGGTAACGTCCAACCCAGTGATTGACTGTCTATCTTGTGTAGCTCACACAAGTTACTGTTAGTATCCAGCCCAGCACTGAAAACAGTCCCAAAACAAAATGGTACAGATTTAGCAGGTCAAATGCCATTATCTGATATTTCCTATTCAATTGCAGGTTTTTGTGGTTTGCTGTGAATCTGGAAGCAGACACAGTTCTGTTGTAATTGTTACCTTATCCAGTGTTTGTGCAGGATGCAGTGGGATCAAAGTGCAGTATCCTGGAATGCTTTGGGACTGATCCCATCGCCCAAGGCCATTGTTACAGTACCAGATCAGATCCCCATTTTATATGAAGGACCCGGAGGAGAAACCCTAACAATTTTTCAATTTGTAAAGTGTGAGGAAAGGATACTTCACTCCTGGAGTGATTTCACTGACAAATACGGCTATTTTTTGTATTAAAACAAACTTTATTATGAATACTGGATTAACCCTCTAACATCCAGGAAAAAAATAGCTTTTCAATTAACAGTTAAACAGTTCTTAAAAAAATATAGGGCTGGATTCCCCGATTCTGTGGCTACGTCCGCAGGATCCATCTGGTCTTATGGCCAAAAAATCGGCTCCGACCCCCATCCATGCTCTGCCTGGTGGGGGGCTCGCAGTGCGCCGCGTAACCTGCCCATACGGACGTGGAATGGCTGGGTCTGTGGTCGCGCATGCGCACATCAGCGGCCTGCGGCGGTTACACCATACAACATGGCGCCGGCCACGCGTCAACCCGGCCTGCCAAAAACTGCCCGCCTGCAACCCCCCCGCCCCCTCGCCACCCCCAGACCACCCCCACCGAAGCCCCCCCGGCCAGCGGAACGACTCCCACCCCCCCCCCCCCTCCCCGACTGTGGAGCCGCTGGACACAGTCCGCAGTCACCACCCGAGGTCCCCAAAAGGTGTGAAGACGCGCCCCACGCATTTGGGGACTTGGACCATTGGGGCGGAGCATCGGGGGGAGGGCCTCGGGTGACGTCCTGAGACCGTCCCGACGGCGCACGGCGTAATCAGCGATTACGTCATTTTTGAGGGGGCAGAGCCCACCCCTCCCCGATTCAAGCCTAAAAATGCATTCCCCGGCCGATCGGCAGACGCGATCTTGGCGTCGCCGATCGGAGAATCCAGCCCGGAGAGTTTGAGCTCACTTCCCCATCTACTTCGAAACTTTCAATTGAGCAAAATCCACATACCGCCCAAAGCCACTTGTGGTAACACTCAGCGGTTTACAGATTTATTCACAAAGCCCTTGGGAGAGAAGCTTTCAGAAGTCAGTCTGAGAAACACCTCTCCTTGCCCCAGAACCCAGAGCAGCTCAACTCTGAAAATGAAACTAAAAACAATAGACACAGGGCAGGGCTGAAACCGAAACTGAAAACCGACCCAGGCTCTCCCATGAGTGACATCAAAGCCTGTGGACCGACCGGACAATGCAATGTTAGACCCTTGTTCGTAAAAGGGTATCCAGACCGGCTCAGCAAATCTAGATTCGCCAGTTTAAGTACGGTAGCTTTCAAAAACGATATTCTGGGACAGCGTTAGCCTTCACTAAGACAAATGTGGATTTGCTAAAGTAATCTAACACAGACTTATTAATGTAACTTCTATTTAACTAACCTGACTGAGATTTTTTTACGAGGTAACAGAAAGGATTAAGGCGGGTAATGCAGTTGATGTGGTGCATCTGGTTTCCAAAAGTCATTATTGCAGTGTGTTTTATTACATTCCTTGTAGTATGTTATACTACTGAATGTAATCTATGTTTTTCGATTCCGAGATGACCCTCGTGAATCCCGCTGAGCATCTCTGACCTGAGAGTTAGCGGTATGCCGATTCTGTCATTTCTCAGCATTAGTCCATCCACCGCTGTCAATTCAGTTTGAATGTTTTGAAACTGCGGACACCGTCCTTTCGGCCAGCCATGCTGAAGGTTATGAATTACCTGGAGCAAGGTCGCATCTTTTTGTGTCGCCAGACGAATTGGCATTGCACAACTGCACTCGAGCTTCAACATGGTCAATGGACACAGGAGGTGAGCTGTCAGTGTCAATGGATATGGATAGTGTGTCAGCTATGATGAGGTCTTTTCCAGGAGTGCAGACTCGTGTGAAGACATACCTCCCCAGCTGCATCATCATGCGCTGTAGGCGAGGAGTCATATCACTGAGGTTTTTTTAATGATGTTGACCAACGGTCTATGATCTCTACGATGAATGTAGGAAAGCCCGTACACATAGTCGTGAAATTTTGTGATACCTATCAGTCCTTCTTCATCTGTGCATACCTGCACTCTGTGGCGGTCATCGCTCTAGACTTGAATACAACTGGAACCCAGTCTGATTGGTCATCTTGTTGAAGAAGCACTGCAGCGATTCCATCTTGACTGGCGTCGGTGGAGATCTTTGTCGGTCTAGTTGGTTCGAAGAAAGTCAGAATTGGAGCTGTCATTAATTGATGTTTGAGATCCACCCATTCTTCTTGGTGGCGTGGAGTCCATTCAAACTCTGTGTTCTTCCTTATCAAGTTTTGTAGTGCTGACACCCTCATCGACAAGTTAGATATATACTTGCCTGAGAAGTTAACGCATCCAAGAAATCTGAGCACAGCTTTCTTGTCTTTTGGCTGCTGCATTTTCTGGATTTTTTCACAGTACAAACACTGTTGGAGTCAATGACGTTGATTTGTTGAGGATCCTTGGTCGTCGCTTGAAGTTCCTCGGCTGAATTTATTATTCTGACAAAGAATGTGTTCTCCAAGGAATTAAAATATTCCTGGTCGGAAAAATTTTCTTTGGGTGTTTGATTCTCCATTTTATCAACACTGCGAACATTGAAGTTTGCTTGTTTCTGTGTTGGACAGTAATATTTTGACTTACACTGGGAGGCAAAATGATTAAGTTTGGATCACTTTGAACATCTTTTCCCTTAAGCAGGACATTGCCCTTTTAAATGGGCGTTGCCACAGCGATGGCACGTCATGATGTTGTCTCTCTGATGCAGGGAGCACGTTCGCACATGTGCAGACTTCATTTCTCGAGTCTCGAATTTCGGAGCGAACTGGGCATGTCCCGGGCTGGAATGTGTGCGCGCAAGGTAGCTGCCGTTTTGAAGAAGCCGTTTTGCTGCCTGCGATACCATTTTAACATCCTCAACCCCGTGGAGGATTTTCGTGCCGTTCTTTTGTTGTAAAAACTCAAGGCACTGATTTTTTTTTTGTTCTTGCGATATGCACTTTTCTGTCAGTTTTTAGAGTTAAATCATTTTGTTGTAGAAGTGATTCCCTTAAACTTTCATCACATAGTCCATAATCCCTGATTATTGAGTCTCGTTAATCAGCAAAATTGCAGGCTTGTGCTAGTGACTTGAGGTCGGTAACAATATTAGTGATTGGCTCGCCGTTTCTCTGGAACCTATGAGGAAATTTGAATTTTTCAGGATCTCATTAGTCTGCATTTTGCAGTGAGCTTCAAATGTTGCGATTATAACATTAAATATAATTTTGTCTTCACCTTCCAAGTAATAAAAGTATTTATAGATCTCCATAGCTTGCTGACCTGCCAGGGACAGTAGCAGTGCTAATCTTCTTGCTTCAGAGGCTGTGTTTAAATCATTAGCTTCCATATATATTTGGAACTGCTGTTTAAACATTCTCCAGTTACTACTTAAGTTACCGGTAGTTTTCTTTTTAAAAAAATGTATTTTATTCCAAACATGTATCAAAACAGGTTACAGTGAACAAACACCCCGGGAAACATACTTCCCAACAATCAACTATCCAGTCTGCACAGATTTTTCACCCCCCCTCCCCCGCGACAAACAGCCCCTCAAACACGGTCACAAACATCCCCCATCCTTCCTCAAACCCCCTTGAAGAGCCCCTTAACTCATACTTTATCTTCTCCAACTGCAGGAAGTCAACCAACCAAGCAGCTACCCCCGGTGGCGATGCCGACCGCCACTCCAGCAAAATTTACCGCCGTGCAATCAGAGTCGAAGGCCAAGACATCGGCCTTCCTCCTCTCCATGAGCTCCGGCTTCTCTGAAACCCCAAACATCGCCACTAAAGGGCTTGGGTCCACCTTCTCCTCCACTGTCCTGGCTAAGACCGCAAACACTCCCGCCCAGAATCTTCCCAATTTTTCGCAACCCCAGAACATGTGCGCGTGATTCGCTGGCCCCGCCCACACCTCTCACACTCATCTGCTACTCCCTGAAAGAACCCACTGATTCTCGCCCGAGTCATATGCACCCTGTGCATCACCATCAACTGTATCAGGCTCAGCCTTGCACAAGAGGAGGTCCTGTTTACCCTGCGCATTAACTCCTTATGTACATGCATATACAGAGATCACTACACAAAGCTTGTCAGCAGATTTGAAGCCCGTGGAATGGAAGGGTTAGTGGCAGCGTGGACATGAGGTTGGCTGAGTGCCAGGAAACAGAGAGTAGGGGCGGGATTCCCCCGACCCCCCCAGCCGCGTGTTCCTCGGCAGCACGCCATTCACTGGCGGCGGGATTCTCTCTCCCTGCTGCCTGTCAATGGGATTTCCCATTGAAACTATCCCCACTCCGCTGGGAAACCTGTGGGTGCTCTTTCCGGCAGGAAAAGTGAATCATAACGGCCGAAGAATTCCAGCCATGGAGTGAGGAATTCTTTTTCAGGCTGGAGGAAAGTATGGAGTGGACCATGGGATGGTCATAGGACCAGTGCTTTTCCTGATCTACATTATTGGATGTGGAGGGAGCTATTCCAAAACTTACAGATGGCACAAAACAGAACTGTAGTAAACGATGTGAAGCAGAGTGAGAGACCTCAAGAGAACATCAATAGACAGGATGAGTGCGACATTTAATGAAGAGAAATGCATAGGGATACATTTTGGTAGGAAGATTAAAGGAAGACAATATAAAACAAAGCATACAATTCTAAAGAAACAGAGAGACATGGAGGTATATGTGCACAAATTATTGAAAGTTGTAAGGTTGGTTGAACAAAGAACAAAACAAAGAACAAAGAAAGGTACAGCACAGGAACAGGCCCTTCGGCCCTCCAAGCCTGCGCCAACCATGCTGCCCGTCTAAACTAAAATGTTCTATACTTCCGGGGTCCGTATCCCTCTATTCCCATCCTATTCATGTATTTGTCAAGGTGCCCTTAAACGCCACTATCGTCCCTGCTTCCACCACCTCCTCCGGTAGCGAGTTCCAGGCACCCACTACCCGCTGCGTAAAAAACTTGCCTCGTACATCTACTCTAAACCTTGCCCCTCGCACCTTAAACCTATGCCCCCTAGTAATTGATCCCTCTACCAGGGAAAAAGTCTCTGACTATCCACTCTGTCTATGCCCCTCATAATTTTGTAGACCTCTATCAGGTCGCCCCTCAACCTTCTTCGTTCCACTGTAAACAAACCAAGTTTATTCAACCTCTCCTCATAGCTAATGCCCTCCATACCAGGCAACATCCTGGTAAATCTCTTCCGCACCCTCTCTAAAGCCTCCACATCCTTCTGGTAGTGTGGCGACCAGAATTGAACACTATACTCCAAGTGTGGCCTAACTAAGGTTCTATACAGCTGCAACATGACTTGCCAATTCTTATACTCAATGCCCCAGCCAATGAAGGCAAGCATGCCGTATGCCTTCTTGACTACCTTCTCCACCTGTGTTGCCCCTTTCAGTGACCTGTGGACCTGTACACCTAGACCTCTCTGACTGTCAGTACTCTTGAGGGTTCTACCATTCACTGTATATTCCCTACTTGCATTAGACCTTCCAAAATGCATTACCTCAAATTTGTCCAGATTAAACTCCATCTGCCATCTCTCCGCCCAAGTCTCCAAACGATCTAAATCCTGCTGTATCCTCTGACAGTCCTCATCGCGATCGGCAATTCCACCAACATTTGTGTCGTCCGCAAACTTACCAATCTGACCAGTTACATTTTCCTCTAAATCATTTATATATACTACAAACAGCAAAGATCCCAGCACTGATCCGTGCGGAACACCACTAGTCACAGTTCTCCAATCAGAAAAGCATCCTTCCATTGCTACTCTCTGCCTTCTATGACCTAGCCAGTTCTGTATCTACCTTGCCAGCTTCCTCTGATCCCGTGTGACTTCACCTTTTGTACCAGTCTGCCATGAGGGACCTTGTCAAAGGCCTTACTGAAGTCCATATAGACAACATCCACTGCCCTACCTGCATCAATCATCTTAGTGACCTCCTCGAAAAACTCTATCAAGTTAGTGAGACACGACCTCCCCTTCACAAAACCATACTGCCTCTCGCTGATACGCCCCCTTGCTTACAAATGGGAGGAGATCCTGTCGCGAAGAATTCTCTCCAGTAATTTCCCTACCACTGACGTAAGGCTCACCGGCCTGTAGTTCCCTGGATTATCCTTGCTACCCTTCTTAAACAGAGGAACAACATTGGCTATTCTCCAGTCCTCCGGGACATCACCTGAAGACAGTGAGGATCCAAAGATTTCTGTCAAGGCCTCAGCAATTTCCTCTCTTGCCTCCTTCAGTATTCTGGGATAGATCCGATCAGGCCCTGGGGACTTATCCACCTTAATATTTTTCAAGACGCCCAACACCTCGTCTTTTTGGATCTCAATGTGACCCAGGCTACCTACACACCCTTCTCCAAACTCAACATCTACCAATTTCTTCTCTTTGGTGAATACTGATGCAAAGCATTCATTTAGTACCTCGCCCATTTCCTCTGGCTCCACA
Source organism: Scyliorhinus torazame (assembly GCF_047496885.1). NCBI lineage: Eukaryota > Metazoa > Chordata > Chondrichthyes > Carcharhiniformes > Scyliorhinidae > Scyliorhinus > Scyliorhinus torazame. The sequence continues at coordinate 34,410,008 of NC_092736.1, read as the reverse complement.
AGCAGATTCCCTTGCCTATCCTTCAGTGGGCCAACCCTTTCCCTGGCTACCCTCTTGCTTTTTATGTACGTGTAAAAAGCCTTGGGATTTTCCTTAACCCTATTTGCCAATTACTTTTCGTGACCCCTTTTAGCCCTCCTGACTCCTTGCTTAAGTTCCTTCCTACTTTCCTTATATTCCACACAGACTTCGTCTGTTCCCAGCCTTTTAGCCCTGACAAATTCCTCCTTTTTCTTTTTGACGAGGCCTACAATCCCTTGTTATCCAAGGATCGCGAAATTTGAGATATTTATCCTTCTTCCTCACAGGAACATGCCGGTCCTGAATTCCTTTCAACTGACACTTGAAAGCCTCCCACACGTTAGATGTTGATTTACCCTCAAACATCCGCCTCCAATCTAGGTTCTTCGGTTCCCGCCTGATGAAAATCGCTTATTGTCACAAGTAGGCTGCAAATGAAGTTACTGTGAAAAGTCCCTAGTCGCCACATTCTGGCACCTGTTCAGGGAGGCTGGTATGGGAATTGAACTGTGCTGCTGGCCTGCCTTGGTCTGCTTTAAAAGCCAGTGATTTAGCCCTATGCTAAACCAGCCCCTATTGATATTGTTATAATTAGCCTTCCCCCAATTTAGCACATTCATCCTAGGACCACTCTTATCCTTGTCCACCAGCACTTTGAAACTTACTGAGTTGTGGTCACTGTTCCCGAAATGCTCCCCTACTGAAACGTCTACCACCTGGCCGGGCTCATTCCCCAATACCAGGTCCAGTACCGCCTCTTCCCTCGTTGGACTGTCTACATATTGTTTTAAGAAGCCCTCCTGGATGCTCCTTACAAACTCTGCCCCGTCTAAGCCCCTGGCACTAAGTGAGTCCCAGTCAATATTGGAGAAGTTAAAGTCTCCCATCACAACAACCCTGTTGCTTTTACTCCTTTCCAAAATCTGACTACCTATCTGCTCCTCTATCTCCCGCTGGCTGCTGGGAGGCCTGTAGTAAACCCCCAACATTGTGACTGCACCCTTCTTATTCCTGATCCCTACCCATATAGCCTCACTGCCCTCTGAGGTGTCCTCCCGTAATACAGCTGTGATATTCTCCCTAACCAGTAGCGCAACGCCGCCACCCCTTTTACATCCCCCTCTATCCCGCCTGAAACATCAAAATCCTGGAATGTTTAGCTGCCAATCCTGTCCTTCCCTCAACCAGGTCTCTGTAATGGCAACAACATCATAGTTCCAAGTACTAATCCAAGCTCTAAGTTCATCTGCCTTACCTGTTATATTTCTTGCATTAAAACATATGCACTTCAGTCCACCAGTCCCGCTGTTTTCAGCAACTTCTCCCTGTCTGCTCTGCCTCAGAGCCACACTGTCCCTATTCCCTAGTTCTCCCTCAATGCTTTCATCTTCTGACCTATTGCTCCCGTGCCCACCCCCCTGCCATACTAGTTTAAACCCTCCCGTGTGACACTAGCAAACCTCGCGGCCAGGATATTTATGCCTCTCCGGTTTAGATGCAACCCGTTCTTCTTATATAGGCCACACCTGCCCCGGAAGAGCTCCCAGTGGTCCAGATAACGGAAACCCTCCCTCCTGCACCAGCTGTTTAGCCGCGTGTTTAGCTGCTCTATCTTCCTATTTCTAGCCTCACTGGCACGTGGCACAGGGAGTAATCCCGAGATTACAACCCTAGAGGTCCTGTCTTTTAACTTTCTGCCTAGCTCCCTGAACTCCTGCTGCAGGAACTCATCCCCCTTCCAGCCTATGTCGTTAGTACCAATATGTACAACGACCTCTGCCTGTTTGCCCTCCCCCTTCAGGATGCCCTCTACCCGTTCGGAGACATCTTGGACCCTGGCACCAGGGAGGCAACATACCATCTTGGAGTCTCTTTCACGTCCACAGAAGCGCCTATCTGTGCCCCTGACTATAGAGTCCCTATGACTATTGCTCTTCTGCGCTTTGACCCTCCCTTCTGAACATCAGAGCCAGCCGTGGTGCCACTGCTCTGGCTGCTGCTGTTTTCCCCTGATAGGCTACCCCCCCCGACAGTATCCAAAGGAGTATACCTGTTCGAGAGGGGGACAAACACAGGGGATTCCTGCACTGACCGCCTGCCCTTTCTGGTGGTCACCCATTTCTCTGCCTGCACCTTGGGTTTGACCACATTTATATAACTGCTATCTATGATGCTTTCCGCCACCTGCATGCTTCTAAGTGCATCCAACTGCTGCTCCAACCAAACCTTGCGGTCTGTGAGGAGCTCCAGTTGGGTGCACTTTCTGCAGATGAAGCCATCTGGGACGCTGGAAGCCTCCCGGACCTGCCACATCTCACAGTCAGAGCACTGCACCCCTCTAATTGACATTGCGGCAATTAATTCGTAAATTAAATTTAAAATTTAAAATAAAAGTTACTGTTAACTATATGTTTCCTAGCACTAGATTTCTACTATAAATGTAAATGCTAAATACAGTACTCTCCGATCTCTGGCTTAGATACTCTAAATCATGCTTAAGTAATTCATTAATTATGTTTAATTAGTTTAACAATGTTTAATTTTTTAATTTAGTGCAGATTCCCTATCAGCCAATCAGGTCACAGCTTTCCTGTGAAGTCACTTTTCATTCCCCCCCCACTCCCCCACCCCACCCCCAGTCGGATCACTCAGAATAGCAGAATATTTATCACTTAGCTGTTCCCAAGCTGCTCCCCGGCTCTCTCTCTCTTTCTCGCTCCCGAAAATGAAGGCCGCTGGAACCTGGGGGTAAGATTTTATATCACCTACCTTCCCAGGGTGCAGATTGAGAGCAGATTTGACTGCGGGGTTTAAACCTACGAGGTGTTCAGACAGAATCAATGATGAGAACCTCTTCCCATTTAGCAGAATGGTCAAAAAGCAGAGGGAACAGAGTTAAGAATCAAAAGTGACTGGAGGAAAAACGTTTTTGCCCAGTGGGTGTAGAGGATCTGGAAAGCACTGCTTGAGGGCGTGGTGGAGGCAGATTCAATTGACGCTTGTAAAAGGGAATTGGTCGAGACCCGAGGGGAAAATCAACAGTCATTAAGGCAAATGTGGATTTCCTAAGGAAGGCTAGCACAGATTTATAAATGTAACTTCCGTTTAACTAACTTGACTGAGATTTTCTTTGGTGGGGTGACAGAGAGGATTAATGAGGGCAATGCAGTTGATGTGGTGCATCTGGTTTTCAAAAGTAATTGTTGCAGTGCTACGAGCTTGTCAGCAGATTTGAAGCCAGTGGAATGGAAGGGTTAGTGGCAGCATTGATATGAGGTTGGCCAAGTGCCAGGAAACAGAGATTAGGGGCGGGATTCTCCGGACCGCCAGCCGTGTGTTTCTCGGGGGCCCGCCGTTCGCTTCGCGACGTGATTCTCTCTTCCCGCCGCTTGTCAATGGGATTTCCCATTTAGGCCACCCCCCCACCGCTGGGAAACCTGCGGGCATGGGTGCATTTGCCGGCGGGAAAGGTGAATGGTCATGGCCCAAGGCCACGCACTCCATTGGCACGGGGTGGGCACAATGGGAAATCCCATTCGCAGGTGGCGGTAAGGAGAATCCCGCTGCCGCCGAGGAAGCAGCGCTCAGGAAAACGCAGCTGGCAGGCCAGAGAATCCCGCCCAGTGTTTTCAACCCAGTCTGTTCTCAATCTTGGTGCCTGTGATGAGCTCTGACCTCATATTCACATCATCACTAGGACCACCTCTATGACATCAAAAGAACAAAGAAATGTACAGCACAGGAACAGGCCCTTCGGCCCGCCAAGCCCGTGCCGACCATGCTGCCCAACTAAACTACAATCTTCTACACTTCCTGGGTCCGTATCCCTCTATTCCCATCCTATTCATGTATTTGTCAAGATGCCCCTTAAACGTCACTATCGTCCCTGCTTCCACCACCTCCTCCGGTAGCGAGTTCCAGGCACCCACTACCCTCTGCGTAAAAAACTTGCCTCGTACATCTACTCTAAACCTTGCCCCTCTCACCTTAAACCTATGCCCCCTAGTAATTGATCCCTCTACCCCAGGGAAACGCCTCTGACTATCCACTCTGTCTATGCCCCTCATAATTTTGTAGACCTCTAGCAGGTCGCCCCTCAACCTCCTTCATTCCAGTGAGAACAAACCGAGTTTATTCAACCGCTCCTCATAGCTAATGCCCTCCATACCAGGCAACATTCTGGTAAATCTCTTCTGCACCCTCTCTAAAGCCTCCACATCCTTCTGGTAGTGTGGCGACCAAAATTGAACACTATACTCCAAGTGTGGCCTAACTAAGGTTCTATACAGCTGCAACATGACTTGCCAATTTTTATACTCAATGCCCCGGCCAATGAAGGCAAGCATGCCGTATGCCTTCTTGACTACCTTCTCCACCTGTGTTGCCCCTTTCAATGACCTGTGGACCTGTACTCCTAGATCTCTTTGACTTTCAATACTCTTGAGGGTTCTACCATTCACTGTATATTCCCTACCTGCATTAGACCTTCCAAAATGCATTGCCTCATATTTGTCCGGATTAAACTCCATCTGCCATCTCTCCGCCCAAGTCTCCAAACAATCTAAATCCTGCTGTATCGTTCGACTTTATCCCTATTTCACCTCACCTGCGGCTGAATCCCTCATTGTTATCCCACTTTGCGAGTCCAATGCATTCCTGGCTTGTCTCCCATATTCTAAACGCAATAAACTTGAGGTCATCAAGAGCTCTATTGTCTCTGCTTTAACCTGCAAATCTCATTCTCCTATCAACCGTGTGCTCGGGGAAACACTGACAAGCAATTTCATAACTCTACAATGGTTACCTTTGTTTTCAAACCCCAACAAGGTCTTGTCCCTCCCTCACTCGGTCATCTCGTCCAGCCCCACAATCCTTCAAGAGGCCGTCACTCTTGTAATTATGGCCTCTTGAGCAACGCAATTTTAATCATTCTGCCAATATTCGTTTGGTCATACAGAATAGGAACATTGCTAAAAAAAGAAGCTATTTATCGTGCACTCATCAGGACAATTCGAACAAAGTGTGAAGGGAACAACAATTTAGAACACAGAACATAGAACGATACAGCGCAGTACAGGCCCTTCGGCCCACGATGTTGCACCGAAACAAAAGCCATCTAACCTACACTACACTATGCCATTATCATCCATATGTTTATCCAATAAACTTTTAAATGCCCTCAATGTTGGCGAGTTCACTACTGTAGCAGGTAGGGCATTCCACGGCCTCACTACTCTTTGCGTAAAGAACCTACCTCTGACCTCTGTCCTATATCTATTACTCCTCAGTTTAAAGTTATGTCCCCTCGTGCCAGCCATTTCCATCCGCGGGAGAAGGCTCTCACTGTCCACCCTATACAACCCCCTGATCATTTTGTATGCCTCTATTAAGTCTCCTCTTAACCTTCTTCTCTCCAACGAAAACAACCTCAAGTCCATCAGCCTTTCCTCATAAGATTTTCCCTCCATACCAGGCAACATCCTGGTAAATCTCCTCTGCACCCGCTCCAAAGCCTCCACGTCCTTCCTATAATGCGGTGACCAGAACTGTACACAATACTCCAAATGCGGCCATACCAGAGTTCTGTACAGCTGCAACATGACCTCCTGTCTCCGGAACTCAATCCCCCTACCAATAAAGGCCAACACTCCATAGGCCTTCTTCACAACCCTATCAACCTGGGTGGCAACTTTCAGGGATCTATGTACATGGACACCTAGATCCCTCTACTCATCCACACTTTCAAGAACTTTACCATTAGCCAAATATTCCACATTCCTGTTATTCCTTCCAAAGTGAATCACCTCACACTTCTCTACATTAAACTCCATTTGCCACCTCTCAGCCCAGCTCTGCAGCTTATCTATATCCCTCTGTAACCTGCTACATCCTTCCACACTATGGACAACACCACCGACTTTAGTATCGTCTGCAAATTTACTCACCCACCCTTCTGCGCCTTCCTCTAGGTCATTGATAAAAATGACAAACAGCAACGGCCCCAGAACAGATCCTTGTGGTACTCCATAGACTTCATAGAATTTACAGTGCAGAAGGAGGCCATTCGGCCCATCGAGTCTGCACCGGCTCCTGGAAAGAGCACCCCACCCAAGCCCACACCACCCTATCCCCATAACCCAGTAACCCCACTCAACCAACACTAAGGGCAATTTTGGACACTAAGGGCAATTTAGCATGGCCAATCCACCTAACCTGCACATCTTTGGACTGTGGGAGGAAACCGGAGCACCCGGAGGAAACCCACGCACACACGGGGAGAACGTGCAGACTCCGCACAGACAGTGACCCAGCCGGGAATCGAACCTGGGACCCTGGAGCTGTGAAGCAATTGCGCTAACCGCTATGCTACCGTGCTGTCCACTTGTGACTGTACTCCATTCTGAACATTTCCCATCAACCACCACCCTCTGTCTTCTTTCAGCTAGCCAATTTCTGATCCACATCTCTAAATCACCCTCAATCCCCAGCCTCCGTATTTTCTGCAATAGCCTACCGTGGGGAACCTTATCAAACGCTTTGCTGAAATCCATATACACCACATCAACTGCTCTACCCTCGTCTACCTGTTCAGTCACCTTCTCAAAGAACTCGATAAGGTTTGTGAGGCATGACCTACCTACCCTTCACAAAGCCATGCTGACTATCCCTGATCATATTATTCCTATCTAGATGATTATAAATCTTGTCTCTTATAATCCCCTCCAAGACTTTACCCACTACAGACGTGAGGCTCACCGGTCTATAGTTGCCGGGGTTGTCTCTGCTCCCCTTTTTGAACAAAGGGACCACATTTGCTATCCTCCAGTCCTCTGGCACTATTCCTGTATCCAATGATGACATAAAAATCAAAGCCAATGGTCCAGCAATCTCTTCCCTGGCCTCCCAGAGAATCCTAGGATAAATCCTATCAGGTCCCGGGGACTTATCTATTTTCAGCCTGTCCAGAATTGCCAACACCTCTTCCCTACGTACCTCAATGCCATCTAATCTATTTACCTGGAGCTCAGCATTCTCCTCCACAACATTATCTTTTTCCTGAGTGAATACTGACGAAAAATATTCATTTAGTATCTCGCCTATCTCTTCAGACTCTACACACAACTTCCCATCCCTGTCCTTGACTGGTCCTACTCTGTCCCTAGTCATTCGCTTATTCCTGACATACCTATAGAAAGCTTTTGGGTTTTCCTTGATCCTTCCTGCCAAATACTTCTCATGTCCCCTCCTTGCTCGTCTTAGCTCTCTCTTTAGATCCTTCCTCGCTACCTTGTAACTATCCATCGCCCCAACTGAAACTTCACACCTCATCTTCACATAGGCCTCCTTCTTCCTCTTAACAAGAGATTCCACTTCTTTGGTAAACCACGGTTCCCTCGCTCGGCACCTTCCTCCCTGCCTGACCGGTACATACTTATCAAGAACACGCAGTAGCTCATCCTTGAACAAGCTCCACTTATCCAGTGTGTCCAACACTTGCAGCCTACTTCTCCAACCTATCCCCCCCAAAATTTATATTGCACGAAAAGAGATTGCTGATTGGATGGCAAGTGGACTCTGATTGGTAGAGGCATTGCCATGGAGAATGCATAAGTTAACTAATGACTGACATTCACTGCCAGGTGTTATTTAAATTCAAATCAGACAGGCTTACATTGTTTGCTCAAGGCATTGCCCTGGGGAAATGAACAGTTGTTCAGTTGAAACAGGTGCAATGTGTGTACATGTTCTTTCTGTCTGTAAAGGACAGGACCCTGTGTGTTCATATATGTAGCTTTTAGCATACAATAGTGAGCTACACTGCAGGTTTGATTGGAGCAGTCAAATGAGCACCCTTTCCTTGATGTGCTCATTGAGGAATCTGCCGGGGGGTGGGGGGGCCTTTGCTACTGTCTACTGTAGGTCTACCTTCACTGGGAATACACACATTGGGATTCCCACAGTTCCGCACGCTATAAGATTGGCCTTATCAGCAACCTTGTAAATCAGGCCTTAGCCATTTGTTCACCATGCAAATTTGATGTTGAAATAGGGCATCAAAAGCAGGCTGGACTGATCAGATCATTGCTCTCTGTATATCACACAAACTCATGAATGGGCGATGGCCATCACTTTCGGTCCTGAAAGTGCTCAGTCTACCTCAGATTACCCTGTCAAGGGCAAGGGATCTCAAAGGTTTGAGAAACAGGTGAAGTAGCTGCTTGGTGCTGCTACTCTGCAGCAGTAGCACACGTGGTATTCACAGCCAACAGAACACTGCTAGCAAGCGAAAAAGAGGTTCTGCCTATCACACAAATGAGTGATGTGCTATATGAATTTCAATGACAGTGTGATGCCAGGTACAGAGGCTGTGGGCGGGATTCTCCCTTTTGGGGACTAAGTCCCCACGCCCACCGGAAAATGGGCGAGAATCACTCCGGACATTTTCCTCGAAAGTCCGGGGTGATTCTCTGTTTCCCAGGGGCTAGCAGAGCCCCAGCATGCACCCCGCCCCTCTGGCTGACAGCGGGGCCCTGCTTTCCAGACTGCAGGGCCGCGCATGTGCACGGCAGCCGCAAGCGGGTCCGCGCGGCGGCTCACTTCGGCGCAGGTACCGCCGACATGGCGGAGCCACACAGCGCGGAGGAAGTTAAGTCCCCCCCAGATTGCGGTGGCCCCCGATCGCGGGCCTGGCCACCGCTGAGGCCCCCCCCCCAGGAGTCAGATTCTCCCTGCCGCCCACCAGGACTGCCATCGTGGCCGTGGGTCCGAGCTCCCGCCGGGATGTAAACCACAGCAGCAGGTGTTCGGCCGGTTGACCGCAGAGAATTGCTGTGGAGGCCTGTTCCAACGGCCATGACCGGCGTGTGTCGACCGTGCACGTGCGACTGGCGGGTCCGGGGAGAATCGCGGAAACGCCGTTGCGCTGGATTTACGACGCGCACCGGGCGCGAATCCGGCACGGAGGGTCGGAGAATCCCGTCCCTAATTTCCCAAAGACTGGCGGATCGTATCAAACAGCACGAATGCTGTTTGCAACACGCAAACACAGACCATACCCCATCAGCGCGTGCTTGTGAAACTCAAAACACAAGTGTCCAAAATTAGATGTGATTCCTCGGTTGGACAACGTTTGCTAAATAATCCTAATTGTGCTAAGAATTAGACTGACAACCAATTTAAGATTGTCAGTCAGGCTTGCAGTGTGGTTTAGCTATCTGTGTTACAGGCCAATATTCACACACAGGGCTCTGTCCTTTGCAGACAGAAGGAGTAGAACATAGAACATACAGTGCAGAAGGAGGCCATTTGGCCCATCGAGTCTGCACCGACCCACTTATGCCCTCACTTCCACCTTCCCCCCGTAACCCAATAACCCCTGCTAACCTTTTTGGACACCAAGGACAATTTAGCATGGCCAATCCACCTAACCTGCACATCTTTGGACTGTGGGAGGAAACAGGAGCGCCCGGAGGAAACCCACGCAGACACGGGGAGAACGTGCAGACTCCGCACAGACAGTGACCCAGCGGGGAATCGAACCTGGGACCCTGGTGCTGTGAAGCCACAGTGCTAACCACTGTGAGTATGTCCGCGCATCGCGCATTTTCAACCAAACAAAATAGGTACCAGACATTTTCTGGCTCCCAAAGAAATGCCTTGACCAATAAGAGTCAACCTGGGTGGGTTGAGTGTAAATGAAGCTTGGCAGTTAACTGTCAGTCACCAGCTGAGTGCGATTCAGGGATACTGCCAGCCCAGTGAAGCCAGCTGGAAATTAAAGGTTTTACATTGCTCCAGTAATGATAACTGGATAACTGGTCTGGATAACTGGGGCTCTTTCTGGGGAAGGTGGGACCTCTACAGACAGGATGGTCTACATCTGAACCTGAGGGGCACAAATATCCTGGGGGGGGGGAGATTTGTTAGTGCTCTTTGGGGGGGTTTAAACTAATGCAGCAGGGGCATGGGAACCTGGATTGTAGTTTTAGGGTAAGGGAGAATGAGAGTATAGAGGTCAGGAGCACAGATTTGACGTCGCAGGAGGGGGCCAGTGTTCAGGTAGGTGGTTTGAAGTGTGTCTACTTCAATGCCAGGAGTATACGAAATAAGGTAGGGGAACTGGCAGCATGGGTTGGTACCTGGGACTTCGATGTTGTGGCCATTTCGGAGACATGGATAGAGCAGGGACAGGAATGGATGTTGCAGGTTCCGGGGTTTAGGTGTTTTAGTAAGCTCAGAGAAGGAGGCAAAAGAGGGGGAGGTGTGGCGCTGCTAGTCAAGAGCAGTATTACGGTGGCGGAGAGGATGCTAGATGGGGACTCATCTTCCGAGGTAGTATGGGCTGAGGTTAGAAACAGGAAAGGAGAGGTCACCCTGTTGGGAGTTTTCTATAGGCCTCCAAATAGTTCTAGGGATGTAGAGGAAAGGATGGCGAGGATGATCCTGGATAAGAGCGAAAGTAATAGGATAGTTATTATGGGAGACTTTAACTTTCCAAATATTGACTGGAAAAGATATAGTTCGAGTACATTAGATGGGTCGTTTTTTGTACAGTGTGTGCAGGAGGGTTTCCTGACACAGTTTGTTGACAGGCCAACAAGAGGCGAGGCCACATTGGATTTGGTTTTGGGTAATGAACCAGGCCAGGTGTTGGATTTGGAGGTAGGTGAGCACTTTGGGGACAGTGACCACAATTCGGTGACATTTACGTTAAGGATGGAAAGGGATAAGTATACACCGCAGGGCAAGAGTTATAGCTGGGGGAAGGGAAATTATGATGCCATTAGACGTGACTTGGGGGGGATAAGGTGGAGAAGTAGGCTGCAAGTTTTGGACACACTGGATAAGTGGAGCTTGTTCAAGGATCAGCTACTGCGTGTTCTTGATAAGTATGTACCGGTCAGGCAGGGAGGAAGGTGCCGAGCGAGGGAACCGTGGTTTACCAAAGAAGTGGAATCTCTTGTTAAGAGGAAGAAGGAGGCCTATGTGAAGATGAGGTGTGAAGTTTCAGTTGGGGCGATGGATAGTTACAAGGTAGCGAGGAAGGATCTAAAGAGAGAGCTAAGACGAGCAAGGAGGGGACATGAGAAGTATTTGGCAGGAAGGATCAAGGAAAACCCAAAAGCTTTCTATAGGTATGTCAGGAATAAGCGAATGACTAGGGACAGAGTAGGACCAGTCAAGGACAGGGATGGGAAGTTGTGTGTAGAGTCTGAAGAGATAGGCGAGATACTAAATGAATATTTTTCGTCAGTATTCACTCAGGAAAAAGATAATGTTGTGGAGGAGAATGCTGAGCTCCAGGTAAATAGATTAGATGGCATTGAGGTACGTAGGGAAGAGGTGTTGGCAATTCTGGACAGGCTGAAAATAGATAAGTCCCCGGGACCTGATGGGATTTATCCTAGGATTCTCTGGGAGGCCAGGGAAGAGATTGCTGGACCATTGGCTTTGATTTTTATGTCATCATTGGATACAGGAATAGTGCCAGAGGACTGTAGGATAGCAAATGTGGTCCCTTTGTTCAAAAAGGGGAGCAGAGACAACCCCGGCAACTATAGACCGGTGAGCCTCACGTCTGTAGTGGGTAAAGTCTTGGAGGGGATTATAAGAGACAAGATTTATAATCATCTAGATAGGAATAATATGATCAGGGATAGTCAGCATGGCTTTGTGAAGGGTAGGTCATGCCTCACAAACCTTATCGAGTTCTTTGAGAAGGTGACTGAACAGGTAGACGAGGGTAGAGCAGTTGATGTGGTGTATATGGATTTCAGCAAAGCGTTTGATAAGGTTCCCCACGGTAGGCTATTGCAGAAAATACGGAGGCTGGGGATTGAGGGTGATTTAGAGATGTGGATCAGAAATTGGCTAGCTGAAAGAAGACAGAGGGTGGTGGTTGATGGGAAATGTTCAGAATGGAGTTCTGTCACAAGTGGAGTACCACAAGGATCTGTTCTGGGGCCGTTGCTGTTTGTCATTTTTATCAATGACCTAGAGGAAGGCGCAGAAGGGTGGGTGAGTAAATTTGCAGACGATACTAAAGTCGGTGGTGTTGTCGATAGTGTGGAAGGAAGTAGCAGGTTACAGAGGGATATAGATAAGCTGCAGTGCTGGGCTGAGAGGTGGCAAATGGAGTTTAATGTAGAGAAGTGTGAGGTGATTCACTTTGGAAGGAAAAACAGGAATGTGGAATATTTGGCTGATGGAAAAGTTCTTGAAAGTGTGGATGAGCAGAGGGATCTAGGTGTCCATGTACATAGATCCCTGAAAGTTGCCACCCAGGTTGATAGGGTGGTGAAGAAGGCCTATGGAGTGTTGGCCTTTATTGGTAGAGGGATTGAGTTCCGGAGTCAGGAGGTCATGTTGCAGCTGTACAGAACTCTGGTACGGCCGCATTTGGAGTATTGCGTACAGTTCTGGTCACCGCATTATAGGAAGGACGTGGAGGCTTTGGAACGGGTGCAGAGGAGATTTACCAGGATGTTGCCTGGTATGGAGGGAAAATCTTATGAGGAAAGGCTGATGGACTTGAGGTTGTTTTCGTTAGAGAGAAGAAGGTTAAGAGGAGACTTAATAGAGGCATACAAAATGATCAGAGGGATAGATAGGGTGGACAGTGAGAGCCTTCTCCCGCGGATGGAAATGGCTAGCACGAGGGGACATAGCCTTAAACTGAGGGGTAATAGATATAGGACAGAGGTCAGGGGTAGGTTCTTTACGCAAAGAGTAGTGAGGCCGTGGAATGCCCTACCTGCTACAGTAGTGAACTCGCCAACATTGAGGGCATTTAAAAGTTTATTGGATAAACATATGGATGATAATGGTATAGTGTAGGTTAGATGGCTTTTGTTTCGGTGCAACATCGTGGGCCGAAGGGCCTGTACTGCGCTGTATTGTTCTATGTTCTAAGTGGAAGCTGCAGTGCAGTCTCAGAAACCCAGGGGAATGAAATCTCGTGAGAGGGGATTAAAACCTTGAGAGATGTGCAGGAATGGAGGCAGATGGCATTCGAGTGGTTTTGAAATAATTCAGAGTGTTGATCTTTGAAAGTGAAAAGCTGGAGTCACCTGGGTGACAATGCTGCAACGATATTGGTTGACTCATAATGTTTACGGACGTTGAGATGGGTTGCTGAAAGATCCATGGGATCCGCCTTGGTCACATTTGCCATTTACTGTGCAGTTTGAATACACATGTTAATTCACATACACCTCATATTAACCCTAAATTAAATAGCATATGATGGATATTGTAAATTGCTTTATCTTTCTGACCCTGTACAATAAAATGTATTTTGGGTTGTTCAAAACCTGTGGAATGTTGTGGATTTTGTTCACTGAGCAAGTGTCTTGGATTTTAAACGTTGTCTACTTTTAACAGGAAGGGTTATTGATCCCGAATCAGATCTTGCTAATATCTGGATGTCTGGCCTAGCATCATACCACAACATTTTATAGAATTTACAGTGCAGAAGGAGGCCATTCGGCCCATCGAGTCTGCACCGGCTCTTGGAAAGAGCACCCTACCCAAGCCCACACCTCCACCCTATCCCCATAACCGAGTAACCCCACCCAACACTAAGGGCAGTTTTGGACACTAAGGACAATTTAGCATGGCCAATCCACCTAACCCGCACATCTTTGGACTGTGGGAGGAAACCGGAGCACCCGGAGGAAACCCACGCACACACTGGGAGAGCGTGCAGACTCATGTGGGACATTTAATCCACCAGTGTTACTTGCTGAGGTTAAGGTTGATACGATTTCCAAAGTAACATTTTAACGCACTGTTTGACAAGCAGAAGGGTTTTGGAATTTGCTGTGACTCTCCTGGAAGGGGAAGATTAATCCCCGAGTGGTTTGCAACAAGGCTGGATTCAATCGCATTTGCAGAAAGATTACAGCTCGAATTAAAAGCAGGTGCTGAGAAAGCAGAAATGATTGAGGTAATTGCACAACATTTGAAAGAAGGCGATGCTAATTCAGTAATTCAGTTGTATTAGTTAGAATTCAGTTGCAGGTGCAGCAGCTGGAGATAATCGGAGACGGAGAAACGCAAAAATGATTAAACTCCACAGTGAGAGCGAGAGAGTTTAGCAAAAGAGCACCGAGATAAGGATAGGAAAGAAAGTTTCAGAGAGAGGAATAACTCAGAAAGCACAAACTTAGAGAAAAGTGATTGGATGGAAGGGAGCCTATGGAAATTTGATATATTGAAGTCTTTCCACACTCCCCAAATTCACTGAAGACTGAGTGGAGAGGTATTTGATCTCATTTGAAAAGGTGACGTGTAGATGAGTTGCTGAGAAATCCATGGGATCTGCCTTGGTCGCCGTTACCATTTTCTTTTAAAGCTAAAGGGGCAAAAGGACACATGGCCGGGATTCTCCGACTCCGCACCGAGTCGGAAAATACCAGGGGTGACTGACCAGGCTTACCTATTCTCCAGTGCAGATGGGATCACCGCTGCGCCGGTCGGGGGGCCGTTGAAAGCCCCCCCCCCCCCCCCCCCCCCCGGCGATTCTCCAGGCCCCGACAGAGTGGCCGCCGAGTTCGGCCGAGTCCCACTGGCGTGGGTTACTCAGGTCCTACATAGATTACATAGAATTTACAATGCAGAAGGAGGCCATTCGGCCCATCGAGTCTGCACCGGCTCTTGGAAAGAGCATCCTACCCAAAGTCCACACCTCCACCCTATCCCCATAACCCAGTAACCCCACCTAATCCCCATAACCCAGTAACCCCACCCAACCTTTTCTGGACACTATGGGCAATTTAGCATGGCCAATCCACCTAACCCGCACATCTATGGACTGTGGGAGGAAACCGGAGCACCCGGAGGAAACCCACGCACACACGGGGAGGATGTGCAGACTCCGCACAGACAGTGACCCAAGCCGGGAATCGAACCTGGGACCCTGGAGCTGTGAAGCAGTTGTGCTATCCACAATGCTACCGTGCTGCCCTACACGGCGGGACCTGGCAGGTGTGTCTGCGGGGGCCGTCCTGGAGGGGGGGGGGGAATCCGACCGCGGGGGGGGTCCCCACGGTGGCCTGGCCCGCGATCGGGGCCTACCGATCGGTGGGCGGTGTGGTCTATCTAGAGTTTATAAAGCTGCAGCAAAACCTCGCGGCTCTTAAACTCAATCCCCCTGTTAATGAAAGCCAACACACCATACGCCTTCTTAACAACCCTATTATCCTGGGTGGCAATTTTGAGGGATCTACGTACGGGGACCCCAAGATCCCTCTGTTCCTCCACACTTCCAAGAATCCTGCCTTTAACCCTGTATTCAGCATTCAAATTTGACCTTCCAAAATGAATCACTTCACATTTATCCAGGTTGAACTCCATCTGCCACTTCTCAACCCAGCTCTGCATCCTGTCAATGTCCTGTTGTAACCTGCAACAGCCCTCAACACTATCTACAACTCCCCCAACCTTCGTGTCATCAGCAAACGTACTAACCCACCCTTCCACTTCCTCATCCAAGTCATTTATAAAAACCTCAAAGAGCAGAGGTCCCAGAACAGATCCTTGCGGGACACCACTGGTCACCGACCTCCAGGCGGAATACTTTCCATCCACTACCACTTGCTGTCTTCTTTCAGCCAGCCAATTCTGTATCCAGACAGCCACATTTCCCTGTACCCCATGCCCCTTAACTTTCTGAATGAGCCTACCATGGGGAACCTTATCAAATGCCTCACTGAAATCCATATTAAGATAGTTTTTTTGAAGAATAAAGGGATTAAGGGTTATGGTGTTCGGGCCAGAAAGTGGAGCTGAGTCCACAAAAGATCAGCCATGATCTCATTGAATGGCGGAGCAGGCTCGACGGGCCAGATGGCCTACTCCTGCTCCTAGTTCTTATGTTTTTATATACACCACATCCACTGCCCGACCTTCATCAATGTATCTCGTCACATCCTCAAAGAATTCAATGAGGATTGTGAGGCATGACCTGCCCCTCACAAAGCCATGCTGACTATCTTTAATCAAACTATGTTTTTCTAAATAATCATAAATCCTATCTCTCAGAATCCTTTCCAATATTTTGCTCACCACAGACATAAAACTGATGGGTCTGTGATTCCCAGGGATTTCCCTATTCCCTTTCTTGAACAGGGGAATAACATTTGCCTCCCTCCAATCATCCGGTACTACTCCAGTGGAGAGTGAAAGGAAACTCAGGAAACTCAGGAAAAAGATAATGTTGTGGAGGAGAATGCTGAGCCCCAGGCTAATAGAATAGATGGCATTGAGGTACGTAGGGAAGAGGTGTTGGCAATTCTGGACAGGCTGAAAATAGATAAGTCCCCGGGACCTGATGGGATTTATCCTAGGATTCTATGGGAGGCCAGGGAAGAGATTGCTGGACCTTTGGCTTTGATTTTTATGTCATCATTGGCTACAGGAATAGTGCCAGAGGACTGGAGGACAGCAAATGTGGTCCCTTTGTTCAAAAAGGGGAGCAGAGACAACCCCGGCAACTATAGACCGGTGAGCCTCACGTCTGTAGTGGGTAAAGTCTTGGAGGGGATTATAAGGGACAAGATTTATAATCATCTAGATAGGAATAATATGATCAGGGATAGTCAGCATGGCTTTGTGAAGGGTAGGTCATGCCTCACAAACCTTATTGAGTTCTTTGAGAAGGTGACTGAACAGGTAGACGAGGGTAGAGCAGTTGATGTGGTGTATATGGATTTCAGCAAAGCGTTTGATAAGGTTCCCCACGGTAGGCTATTGCAAAAAATACGGAGGCTGGGGATTGAGGGTGATTTAGAGATGTGGATCAGAAATTGGCTAGCTGAAAGAAGACAGAGGGTGGTGGTTGATGGGAAATGTTCAGAATGGAGTACAGTCACAAGTGGAGTACCACAAGGATCTGTTCTGGGGCCGTTGCTGTTTGTCATTTTTATCAATGACCTAGAGGAAGGCGCAGAAGGGTGGGTGAGTAAATTTGCAGACGATACTAAAGTCGGTGGTGTTGTCGATAGTGTGGAAGGATGTAGCAGGTTACAGAGGGATATAGATAAGCTGCAGAGCTGGGCTGAGAGGTGGCAAATGGAGTTTAATGTAGAGAAGTGTGAGGTGATTCACTTTGGAAGGAATAACAGGAATGCGGAATATTTGGCTAATGGTAAAGTTCTTGAAAGTGTGGATGAGCAGAGGGATCTAGGTGTCCATGTACATAGATCCCTGAAAGTTGCCACCCAGGTTGATAGGGTTGTGAAGAAGGCCTATGGAGTGTTGGCCTTTATTGGTAGAGGGATTGAGTTCCGGAGTCGGGAGGTCATGTTGCAGCTGTACAGAACTCTGGTCCGGCCGCATTTGGAGTATTGCGTACAGTTCTGGTCACCGCATTATAGGAAGGACGTGGAAGCTTTGGAGCGGGTGCAGAGGAGATTTACCAGGATGTTGCCTGGTATGGAGGGAAAATCTTATGAGGAAAGGCTGACGGACTTGAGGTTGTTTTCGTTGGAGAGAAGAAGGTTAAGAGGAGACTTAATAGAGGCATACAAAATGATCAGGGGGTTGGATAGGGTGGACAGTGAGAGCCTTCTCCCGCGGATGGATATGGCTGGCACGAGGGGACATAACTTTAAACTGAGGGGTAATAGATATAGGACAGAGGTCAGAGGTAGGTTCTTTACGCAAAGAGTAGTGAGGCCGTGGAATGCCCTACCTGCTACAGTAGTGAACTCGCCAACATTGAGGGCATTTAAAAGTTTATTGGATAAACATATGGATGATAATGGCATAGTGTAGGTTAGATGGCTTTTGTTTCGGTGCAACATCGTGGGCCGAAGGGCCTGTACTGCGCTGTATTGTTCTATGTTCTATGTTCTATGTTCTATGAGGACGCAAAGATCATCGCCAACGGCGCAGCAATCTCCTCCCTCGCTTCCCGTAGTAACCTTGGGTGTATCCCGTCTGGCCCAGGGGACTTATCTCTCCTGCTGCTTTTCAAAATTTCCAGCACATCCTCCTTCTTAATATCAACCTGTTCGAGTCTATTAACCTGGTTCACACTGTTCTCATGAGCAACAAGGTCCCTCTCTCATAGATGTCATAAAATTTACAGTGCAGAAGGAGGCCATTCGGCCCATCGAGTCTGCACCGGCTCTTGGAAAGAGCACCCCACCCAAGGTCAACACCTCCACCCTATCCCCACAATCCAGCAACCCCACCCAACACTAAGGGCAATTTTGGACACTAAGGGCAATTTATCACGGTCAATCCACCTAACCTGCACATCTTTGGACTGTGGGTGGAAACCGGAGCACCCGGAGGAAACCCACGCACACACGGGGAGGACGTGCAGACTCCGCACAGACAGTGACACAAGCCGGAATCAAACCTGGGACCCTGGAGCTGTGAAGCAATCGTGCTATCCACCATGCTACCGTGCTGCCTCTCTAGTGAATACTGAAGCAAAGTATTCATTTAGGGCCTCCCCCATCTCCTCAGACTCGAGGCACAAGTTCCCTCCACTATCCTTGATCGGCCCTACTCTCACTCTAATCATCCTCTTATTTCTCACATAAGTGTAGAACGCCTTGGGGTTTTCCCCAATCCTTTCCGCCAGGGCTTTTTCATGCCCCCTTCTAGCTCTCCTCAGTCCATTTTTGAGTTCCTTCCTGGCTACCTTGTAACCCTCTAGAGCCGAGCCAGATCCTTGCTTCCTCAACCTTACGTAAGCTTCCTTCTTCCTCTTGACGAGAAGCTCCACTTCTCTTGCCATCCAAGGCTCCTTCACCTACCATTCCTTCCTCGTCTCAGTGGGACAAAACTATCCAGCACTCGCAGCAAGTGCTCCTTAAACAATCCCCACATTACTGTTGTGCAATTCCCCAAGAACAATTGTTCCCACTTCATGCTCGTCAGTTCCTGTCTAATAGCAGTATAATTTCCCCTCCCCCAATTAAATACCTTCCCATACTGTGTTCCTATCCCTCTCCATGACTATGGTAAAGGTCAAGGAGTTGTGGTCACTGTCACCGAAATGCTCTCCCACCGAGACACCTGACACCTGGCCTGGTTCGTTGCCGAGCACCAAGTCCAATATGGCCTCCCCCCTAGTCGGCCTATCTACATATTGTGTCAGGAATCCTTCCTGTACACACCTGGCAAAATCTGCTCCATCCAAACCATTTGCACTAAGGAGGTTCCAGTCAATATTCGGGAAGTTGAAGTCACCCATGACAACAACTCTGTCACTTCTGCACTTATCCAAGATCTGCCGCCCAATCTGTTCCTCTATCTCTCTGCTGCTATTGGGGGATCTATAGAAAACTCCCAATAAAGTGACTGTTCCTTTCTTGTTTCTGACTTCCACCCATACTGACTCACTAGACAAACCCTCCTCAACTACCTCCTTTTCTGCAGTTGTGGGTAGGCAAGTCCCACCTCCGAAAGCCCTCCTTCATTTGCTCAACTAGCCTGGCCAGATTTAGTTTATGTAACTGCTCCCATCCCCGTGCCACCTGAATATCCAAGTAGTGAAAACTCCCTCCCACCACTCTGAATGGCAACTCCCTCAACCTCTTGTCCTGTCCCCTCGCCTGGATCACAAAAACCTCGCTTTTACCCAGATTCAATTTGTACTCCGAGAACCGGCCAAATTCCCCTAAGGTCCACATACTGTCCCCCATCCCCCCTAACTGGTCAGAAATATATAGGAGTAGGTCGTCTGCATATAACGAGACCCTGTTTTCCACCCCTCCCACCCCAGGTCTAGCCCCTTCCAGTCCTTTGACGCTCTCAGCCCCATGGCCAATGGCTCTATAGCCAAGGCAAACAACAGTGGGGAGAGGGAACATCCTTGCCTTGACTCCGGTGCAGTTTAAAGTAGTCCGAACTGACCCGGTTCGTCTGCACACTCGCCACCGGTGCCTGGTACAGCAACCGAACCCAGTCAACAAAGCCCTGCCCAAAATCAAACTGTCCCAGGATCTCCCACAGATAATTCCACTCCACCCGATCGAAGGCCTTCTCCGCGTCCATAACAACCACCATCTCCACCCTCCTCCCCTTGGAGGACATCATGATTACATTCAAGAGCCTTCTAACGTTGACCGTTAACTGCCTGCCTTTGACAAACCCCGTCTGGTCTACCCCTATCACCCCCGGAACACAATCCTCTATCCTCAAGGCCAGAATTTTGGCCAGCAATTTGGCATCGACATTCAGTCGGGAGATTGGTCTGTATGACAAGCATTGCTCTGGGTCCTTCTCCCGCTTCAGGATCAATGAGATCGAAGCCTGTGACATTGTTGGGGGAAGGACACCCCGCTCCCTTGGCCCATTAAATGCCCTCACCAGCAGCAGGGCCAGCGTCCCAGAAAACGTCTTGTAAAATTCCACTGGGTAGCCGTCCGGTCCAGAGGCCTTGCCTGACTACTTCTACAATACCGATCGGGACTCCCAACCCCTCCACCAACCCTTCCTCCACCTTCGGAAACTCCAACCCCTCCAAAAACTGCCTCATGCCCTCCACCCCAGCTGGGGGCTCCGACTCATACAGCCAACTGTAACACTCCTTAAACGCCCCGTTCACCCCCGCTGGGTCCAAGACCGTGTTTCCCCCTCTGTCCTTCACTCTTCCTATCTCCCTGGCCGCCTCCCTTTATCTGAGCTGGTGTGCAAGCATCTTCCTGTCCTTCTCCCCATACTAATAAACCGCCTCCCTCGCCTTCCTCAACTGCCCCAACTGGGATAACAACCCAAACTCCATCTGCCGCTCCTGTCGCTCCTTCAACAACCCCGCCTCCGGGCTTCAGAATACCTTCTGTCCACCTGGAATATCTCCCGAACCAGCCTATCCACCTTTGCCCACTACACCTTCTCCCTATGAGCCCGTATCAAAATCAGCGCGACCCCCCCCCCCCCTAACTACTGTCTTCAACGCTTCCCATACAGTTGCTGCCGAAACCTCCCGTGTCATTTATCTCCAAATAGTTCTGGATGGCCTCCCTCACCCGCCCGCATACCCCCTCATCCGCTAAGAGTCCTACACTCAATCTCCATTGCAGACGCTGACCCCCCTCCTTGCTCACCCGTAAATCCACCCAGTGTGGGGCATGGTCCGACACAACAATCGCCGAATACTCGGCATCCATCACCCCCACCAGCAAAGCCCTGTCCCAAACAAAAAAATCAATCCTGGAGTACACTTTGTGACCATGGGAGAAAAAAGAAAACTCCTTCGCTCTTGGCCGTCCGAACCTCCACGGATCCATCCCTCCCATCTGCTCCATAAACCCTTTTCGTTCCTTCGCCGCGGCTGGCACCCTCCATGTCCTTGAACTCGACCGATCCAACCTCGGATCAATGACCGTATTGAAGTCCCCCCCAATGATCAACCTATGCGAGTCCAGGTCTGGAATCTTCCCAACACTCGCCTCATAAACTCCGCGTCATCCCAGTTTGGTGCGTAAATATTCACTAATACCACCGGCATCCCCTCCAGCTTCCCACTCACCATGATATACACCCCCCCCCGCCGAGGTCGCTACTGTACTCCCTACCTCAAATGACACCCACTTATTGATCAAGATCGCAACCCCCCTAATTTTAGAGTCTAGCCCCGAATGGAATATCTGCCCAACCCACCCATTCCTCAGCCTAGTCTGAACCACTATCCTCAGGTGTGTCCCCTCTCGCATTGCCACGTCCGCCTTCAAACTCTTCAAATGCACGAACACGCGAGCCCTCTTGACTGGCCCATTCAACCCTCTCACGTTCCATGTGATCAGCCTGGTCGCACCCCCCCCCCCCCGCCCGATCAGCCTCCTGCTAGCATCCCATGACTCCTCGTGCCTGCCCTCGGCCGCCTACTGTCCTTGACGTCTAATTTGTTTCCCAATGCCAGTCCCCCCCTCCCTTCCCCTCTCCAATAGCAATCCCAACTCCCCACAACAAACTTATCACCTGCTCGCCCCCCAGTGCGCTTCCATCAGCTAGCCTGCCCAGCTAGCCTGGGAGCCCCCGCCTATGGTGCCAAGCATCCTATCCCCCACTGATCTCCTTCACCCCCCCCGCTCGAACATACATATGCAAAACGTAACAATCCCCAACAAACAAAGAAGAAAATTCCACCCACCATCCCCCAATAAGAACAAAGTTAACCCGCATACAAAACGGAGCAAAGGCCCCAAAATTGGTACAATATTAATACACACAGAACCTAAAGAGAAAAGAAGTTTAGCAGCATGGTTACAGAGTTACTCGCCCCGAAGTGCAACGTCCTCAATCACTTGCCAGTCCCTGGTCCTTAGAAAGTTCATCGCCTCATCTGGCGATCCGAAATAAAGTTCTTTACCCTCGTAAGTGACCCACAAACGAGCTGGGTACAACATGCTGAACTTCACCCCCCTCTTAAAGAGGGCCGATTTAACTTTGTTGAACCTCGCCCTTCTTTTGGCCAGTTCCGCACCCAAGCCCTGGTTAATGCGCAGCTTGCTATCGTCCCATTGAGGCACGATCAATTTGGCTGGAGACGAAGTTGAATTCAAACTGAGGCTTTATTAGTATCAGATGTGTGGCCTCCCACAGCAGCTGACGAAATGGCTGCGAGCTGGAGGCCACGCATATTTATAACCCGGCTCCTGGGCGGAGCTAGCATGCAGGGGCCCAGGTGAACCTGTAGTGCAGGTTCTACCGTACAACCCTTAATATAAGAACACAGTGGTTTACCACATTCACCCCCTGTTAAAATTGAGTCCGGCGGGGGTGGTGGATAATTATATACAATATTTACAGAACAGTAAAAAAGTGTCTCTGGTCATCCGGCGGGCCGGTCAGAGGTTCAGCCGGTCCGGAGCCTTGATCGTCCTCTGGGATCGACGAAGTGGAGCCGGCGATGTTGGTGCTGTCGTGGTCGAAGTTGACTCCGGGAGCGTGCCGAAATCCTCTTCATCAACGGGGGTGGGCAGGGGAGGATGGACAGTATTGGGGGGGGGGTGATGGGGGCGGCGGGGGAGGGGAGGGTGGCACCGGGGGCGACGGGGGTGGTGTGGGGGTGGAACCTGCTGGTGCCAGGTCCCTGAGGGAGATGGTATCCTGGCGGTCATCGGGGAACGCCACGTAGGCGTACTGTGAGTTTGCGTGGAGCAGGTGCACCCTTTCCACCAACGTATCCGCCTTGTGGAGCCGCACATGTTTACGGAGAAGCACGGTTCCTGGAGCTGTGAGCCAAGTTGGGAGCGATACCCCGGATGTGGATTTCCTGGGGAAGGCAAAAAAACGTTCATGCGGTGTACTGTTAGTAGCAGTGCAGAGTAATGAGCGAATGGAATGTAGTGCATCAGGGAGGACCTCTTGCCAGAGGGAGGCCGGGAGGTTCCTGGACCGTAGGGCCAGCTGGACGGCCCTCCATACCTGTCCGTTTCCCCGGGGGTTGTAGCTTGTCGTTCTGCTGGAGGCGATACCCCTGCTGAGCAGGAACTGACGTAGCTCATCACTCATGAATGAGGATCCCCTGTCACTGTGGATGTGGGCGGGGAAGCCGAACAGAGTGAAGATAGAATTAAGGGCTTTAATGACGGTGGCAGACGTCATGTCGGGGCATGGCGAAGGGAAACCGGGAGTACTCATCGATCACACTGAGGAAATATGTGTGTGGGTCGGAGGAGGGGAGGGGGCCTTTGAAATCCACGCTGAGGCGTTCAAAGGGGCGGGAGGCCTTCACCAGGTGCGCGCGGTCCGGCCGGTAGAAGTGCGGTTTGCGCTCCGCACAGACCTGGTGATCGTCTTTACTTCCTCGACGGAGTAGGGCAAATTTTGTGCCTTAATGAAGTGGTACAACCGAGTGACCCCTGGGTGACAAAGGCTGTCGTGCAGGGCCCGGAGTCGGTCTACCTGTGCGCTGGCACAGGTACCTCGGGATAGGGCATCTGGGGGATCGTTGAGTTTGCCAGGGCGATTCTTAATCTCGTAGTTATAGGTGGAGAGCTCGATTCTCCACCGCAAGATTTTGTCATTTTTGATCTTGCTGTGTGTTGTTGAACATGAAGGCAACCGACCGTTGGTCAGTGAGGAGAGTGAATCTCCTGCTGGCCAGGTAATGCCTCCAATGTCACACAGCCTCAACGATAGCCTGGGCCTCCTTTTCGACAGATGAGTGCCGAATTTCGGAGGCATGGAGGGTGCGGGAAAAGAATGCCACGGACCTGCCTGCCTGGTTGAGGGTGGCGGCAAGGGCGACGTCCGATGCGTCGCTTTCTACTTGGAAAGGAAGTGTTTCATCTACAGCGTGCATTCCAGCTTTGGCAATATCAGCTCTGATCCGGGCGAAGGCCTGTTGGGCCTCTGCTGTCAGGGGGAAATGAGTGGACTGTATGAGTGGGCGGGCCTTGTCAGCAAAGTTTGGGACCCACTGAGCGTAATACGAGAAGAGCCCCAGGCAGCGTTTGAGGGCCTTGGGGCAGTGGGGGAGGGGAAGCTCCATGAGAGGGCGCATGCGGTCGGGATCGGGCCCCAGAACTCCGTTCTGGACCACGTAGCCGAGGATGGCGCAGCGGTTTGCACGGAACACACACTTCTTGTTATACGTGAGGTTGAGGAGAGTGGCAGTGCGGAGAAATTTAGCGAGGCTGGCATCGTGGTCCTGCTGATCGTGGCCGTTGATGGTCACATTGTCTAGGTATGAAAACGTGGCCCGCAAACCGTACCGGTCGACCATTCAGCCCATCTCCCTTTGGAAGACCGAAACCCCATTGGTGACGCCGAAGGGGACCCTAAGGAAGTGATATAGACGGCCATCTGCCTCGAAGGCGGTGTATGGATGGTCCGAGTTACGGACGGGGAGCTGGTGGTAGGCGGATTTAAGGTCCACCGTTGAGAAGACCCGGTACTGTGCAATCTGGTTAACCATGTCAGATATGCGTGGGAGGGGGTACGCGTCAAGCTGTGTGTGCCTGTTGATGGTCTGGATGTAGTCCACGACCATTCGGTTTTTCTCCCCAGACTTAACCACTAGAGCTCTCCAGGGGCTGTTGCTGGCCTCGATGACTCCCTCCTGAAGCAACCGCTGGACCTCGGACCTGATGAAGGCCTTATCCTGGGTGCTGTACCGTCTGCTCCTGGTGGCGACGGGTTTGCAATCTGGAGTTAGATTGGCAAAGAGGGAAGGACGATCGACCTTTGGGGTCGCGAGGCCGCACACAGTGAGGGGTGGTAAGGGTCCGCCGAATTTAAGGGTCAGGCTCTGGAGGTTGCACTGAAAATCCAGGCCAAGGATAAGTGCAGCGCAGTGGTTAGGGAGGCCGTAGAGGCGAAAACCGTGGAACTCTACGCCTTGGACTGTTAGCGTGACCGTGCAGTACCCCCGGATCACGACGCGATGGGATCCGGAGGCCAGGGAGATACTTTGATTGGTAGGGTGTACCTTAAGGGAGCAGCGCCTTACCATATTTGGATGAACATAGAACATAGAACATAGAAAAATACAGCACAGAACAGGCCCTTCAGCCCACGATGTTGTGCCGAACCTTTGTCCTAGATTAATCATAGATTATCATGGAATTTACAATGCAGAAGGAGACCATTCGGCCCCCTGAGTCTGCACCGGCCCACCCTCTGGATCGCCTGGTCCTAGGCTTCCAATCTCTGCTCCATATGATCAATCCCCATCTTAATCGGGTCCAGGTACTCTTGTCTTTGCTTAGCAAAGCTTTCCGGGAGGAAGTTCACCAGCTGCCCCATTGACCACTGGGCCGGCAAACCCAGTCCCCGAGCCTCCGCCATGTTTTCCTGTGGCTGCAGACTCCACCCCCTTCTTTGACCAACGATCTCTCCTTTTCAGACCCACTTCTGGTTCACGAATCCATAAACTGGATTCTTCTCCTCGACCTCTCCAATCTCCTATTTTGCCGATCAAATCCCTCATAAGTCAGGAAAAGATCTCAAAGGTCCACCATGAGTGGGAGCTACCAAATAAGCGACCACTCACTCACTAGTCGGCACCGGAAGTCCCAGGAGCCTCTTCACTAATGTACCTGACCGAGGTTATAGTCTCCGGGATGGTGGAGGGTGGTGGAGACAGCTGTGACGGAAAGTCAGTGTCCTCCTCCGACCCGAGCCCCGGGGTGTCCTGGGTCTCGGGCCGAGGGCTGGTGTTCAGCTGCTCTCCCCATTAGTGCTTGGCCGCCTGAGGGGAACCGGCTCCGGCACGGGCTGAGGGCGGGGGGCTCCGGATGGACTGGCCCCATCTCCAGCTGGTCCTGTAAGACTCAAGTTGACATGTATCATCAGACAGCGGGCCGGGGGGTGTGGGGGGGTGAGGGCGGGGGAGGGGGTATGTTGGGGGGGGGGGGTGGTAGTCACCACTGTTGCATTATATTGTATATATGGGTATTACGGTAAGGCCCCTGTACTACAGGTACCGAGTAGATCCCTGCCTGCTGGCTCCGCCCAGGAGACGGAGTATAAATGTGTGTGCTCTCCGAACAGCAGCCATTTTGTAAGCTGCTGTAGGAGGCCACACATCTCTGTGTAATAAAGCCTCGATTACATTCTACTCTCGTCTCATCGTAATTGATAGTGCATCAATTTATTACACAGAGATTTTTCAGAGATGGATCTCCGCATCAAGCCGGATCGCCTGCAGCTGCATCCTCAAGCAGACAACGCCAAAAAGGACTTCACACATTGGCTAGCTTGCTTTGAAGCTTACATCGGATCTGCGACAGACCCAATCCCAGAAACACAGAAGCTCCAGATTCTGTACACGCGGCTGAGCTCCAACGTTTTTCCCCTCGCCCAGGACGCAAGGACCTACGCAGAGGCCATGGCGCTACTGAAGGAGAATTACGCTCAGCAGACCAACAAGATCTACGCCAGGCAGCTCCTGTCCACGCGGCACCAACTTCCCGGTGAGTCTGTGGAAGATTTCCGGCGTGCCCTGCTCGCCCTGGTGAGAGACTGTGACTGCCAGGACGTTTCGCAACTGAATATTCAAACCTGCCAATGAGAGACGCATTCGTTACGGGCATAGGGTCTGACTACATCCTCCAGCGCCTCTTAGAAGGGGCCACGCTTGACCTCGCGGCGACCAAGAAACTAGCGCTCTCGCTCACGGTCGCCTCAGGCAAAGTACAGGCTTATGCCCCCCGACCGCACGGCCCATCCCCCCTGTGCATCATGGACCCCTCCAGCGGCCACCCCATCGTGGACCCCATCAGCGACCGTCCTCAGCCAACCCCACGCCTGCGCCGCGCGGCAGCCAGCCAACCCCGGGAGACCCAAGTGCTACTTCTGCGGATAGACAAAACACTCCCGGTAGCGCTGCCCGGCGCGGAGCGCGCTCTGCAAGGCCTGTGGCAAGAAGGGACATTTCGCTGCAGTGTGCCAGGCCTGCTCAATCGGCGCTATATTCCAGACTCCGTTTAATATTTCTTAGTTTCATCAACGTTTGTAAAAATGGTATTCTTCTCCCTGCCTTGACATAGCACCCACCTCCTCCTCTTCAAGATGGTGCTGGCAGAATCAACCAGACAGCAAATGAAGAAATCAATATCGGTAATTCCTCACGGGGGGCCTTGGCCGCTGGTTATGCCAGGAAACTGCAGCCGCCAAACGGTTACAGTGCCTGTTGCAATCCTCCATCCAGAATATAGCAGCCAAGCTCAGCCAGGGTAATTAATGGTGTGAATCCTCAAGAACTCTTGCTCCAACATATCATCATCTTGGTACGTTCAGTGTTTCCTACAGCTCCGTGGGCTGTTTAGCACAGGGCTAAATCGCTGGCTTTGAAAGCAGACCAAGGCAGGCCAGCAGCACGGCTCCATTCCCGTACCAGCCTCCCCGAGCAGGCGCCGGAATGTGGCGACTAGGGGCTTTTCACAGTAACTTCATTTGAAGCCGACTTGTGACAATAAGCGATTTTCATTTCATTTCATTTCATGTTAGATATAGCACTTGGGGCGAAGAGGCCACAGGATATGGGGAGAGGGTGTGATTAGGCTATTTGATTGGATGATCAGCCATGATCGTGATGAATAGCGGAGCAGGCTCGAAGGGCTGAATGGCCGGCTCCTGCTCCTATTTTCTATGTGTCTATCCAGAATCCCACGATGCAAGTGAAAGGGAAACGTCACCTCATGTTGCTGGATCTGCCACGACCCCCAAAGCCTTTCTGGTTTGTGATTGGCTGGTCCATGCTAATCTCCAGCCAGTACAATGACAGGGATGTTTGACTGATGTGTTAGCCCTCAGTTGCAATGTGTCAGCAGCATTGATATAGGAGCTCCCAGCTAGGCCTTTGGTTGCTGCTCATTGTTCACCTGTGGCAAAATTGATAGCAAGGCCCCCCTCGCTGCTTCCACATCCTGTGGAACAGTCACATAAACAATGGGCTCAAATCCTGGGCACGATTCTCCGGTCCCCCAGCCGCGTGTTTCTCGCCGACGCGCCATTCGCCGGCGGCGGGATTCTATCTTCCCGCCGCTTATCAAGGAAATCTCGCATCGAAACCGCCCCACGTCACCGGGAAACCCGCTGGTGGGGGTGAATCCGAACAGCTAGGGAATTCCGGTCCTTATCTCCAAGGGGAGTTCTAGCCACAAGGGGAATGGGTACAAGAGGAATCCTGATTTGGGGAAGGAAGGAAGGAAGCTCAGGGTTGATGAAGCCTAACGATATGTGTAGTGATATTGTGGTTGTGTTGTAATTCACTGACTGACCACTAGAACATAGAACATAGAACGATACAGCGCAGTACAGGCCCTTCGGCCCACGATGTTGCACCGAAACAAAAGCCATCTAACCTACACTATGCCATTATCATCCATATGTTTATCCAATAAACTTTTAAATGCCCTCAATGTTGGCGAGTTCACTACTGTAGCAGGTAGGGCATTCCACAGCCTCACTACTCTTTGCGTAAAGAACCCACCTCTGACCTCTGTCCTATATCTATTACCCCTTAGTTTAAAGTTATGTCCCCTCGTGCCAGCCATTTCCATCCGCGGGAGAAGGCTCTCACTGTCCACCCTATCCAACCCCCTGATCATTTTGTATGCCTCTATTAAGTCTCCTCGTAACCTTCTTCTCTCCAACGAAAACAACCTCAAGTCCATCAGCCTTTACTCATAAGATTTTCCCTCCATACCAGGCAACATCCTGGTAAATCTCCTCTGCACCCGCTCCAAAGCCTCCACGTCCCTCCTATAATGCGGTGACCAGAACTGTACGCAATACTCCAAATGCGGCCGTACCAGAGTTCTGTACAGCTGCAACATGACCTCCCGACTCCGGAACTCAATCCCTCTACCAATAAAGACCAACACTCCGTAGGCCTTCTTCACAACCCTATCAACCTGGGTGGCAACTTTCAGGGATCTATGTACATGGACACCTAGATCCCTCTGCTCATCCACACTTTCAAGAACTTTACCATTAGCCAAATATTCCGCATTCCTGTTATTCCTTCCAAAGTGAATCACCTCACACTTCTCTACATTAAACTCCATTTGCCACCTCTCAGCCCAGCTCTGCAGCTTATCTATATCCCTCTGTAACCTGCTACATCCTTCCACACTATCGACAACACCACCGACTTTAGTATCGTCTGCAAATTTACTCACCCACCCTTCTGCGCCTTCCTCTAGGTCATTGATAAAAATGACAAACAGCAACGGCCCCAGAACAGATCCTTGTGGTACTCCACTTGTGACTGTACTCCATTCTGAACATTTCCCATCAACCACCACCCTCTGTCTTCTTTCAGCTAGCCAATTTCTGATCCACATCTCTAAATCACCCTCAATCCCCAGCCTCCGTATTTTCTGCAATAGCCTACCGTGGAGACTAGGAGTCTCATTAGTATATAAGTGAATGTTGGAGTCAGGTGACCTCAGACTGACTGGAGAGCTGGGAGAGAGATAGTGATTTGTGCATGTTCATACTGTTATTCGTCTGTTGCTTGTGTATATTTGACCCACAGTTAATGTTAATCAATCATCAATCAGCTACAGGTGAGTTCTCCCAGTGAGACAGAGAAGACAGCCAGGAGTGAGACAGCAAAGAGTGAGTTTGGGAATTTGAATCGAGGTGGGAATTCAAAGCTGGGTGGGGCGGAAGTGCTTTTTGTGACTGGTAAGTAGTGTTTCTGTTTTTCTGTTTCTTTTCATTGGTATATATATATATATTTTTTTTTTCTTCATTGTTTATTTATTTAGTTAAATTTTTTGGGGGGGAAATTGAAATTGTTCAAGTTAACCGAAGGTTTAAGACATGGCATCAGATCTCAGACCCGTGTCATGCTCCTCGTGTGCGATGTGGGAGCTCAGGGACACGTCCAGTCCCTGGCTCCTTCACGTGCAAGAAGTGTGTCCAGTTGCAGCTCCTGTTAGACCGCTTGACGGCTCTGGAGCTGCGGATGGACTCACTTTGGAGCGTCCGCGATGCTGAGGACGTCGTGGATAGCACGTTTAGCGAGTTGGTCACACCGCAGGTGAAAGGCACTGAGGGAGATAGTAAATGGGTGACCAAAAGACAGAGCAAGAGTAGGAAGGCATTGCAGGTGTCCTCTGCGGTCATCTCCCTGCAAAACAGATATACCGCTTTGGATACTGTTGAGGGAGATGGCTCACCAGGGGAAGGCGGCAGCAGCCAGGTTCATGGCACCGTGGCTGGTTCTGCTGCGCAGCTGGGCAGGAAGAAGAATGGCAGGGCTATAGTGATAGGGGACTCAATTGTAAGGGGAATAGACAGGCGGTTCTGCGGACGAAATCGAGACTCCAGGGTATGTTGCCTCCCTGGTGCAAGGGTCAAGGATGTCTCGGAGCGGCTGCAGGACATTCTGGGGGGGGAGGGTGAACAGCCAGCTGTCGTGGTGCACGTAGGCACCAACGATATAGGTAAAAAACGGGACGAGGTCCTACAAGCTGAATTTAGGGAGCTAGGAGTTAAACTAAAAAGTAGGACCTCAAAGGTAGTAATCTCAGGATTGCTACCAGTGCCACGAGCTAGTCAGAGTAGGAATGTCAGGATAGAGAGGATGAATACGTGGCTCGAGAGATGGTGCAAGAGGGAGGGATTCAAATTCCTGGGACATTGGAACCGATTCTGGGGGAGGTGGGACCAGTACAAACCGGACGGTCTGCACCTGGGCACGACTGGAACCGATGTCCTAGATGTTTGCGAGAGCTGTTGGGGAGAGTTTAAACTAATGTGGCAGGGGGATGGGAACCGATACAGGAAGTTGGAAGGTAGTAAAACAGGGACAGAAATAAAAGGCAGTAAGAGGGAAAGTGTAAGGCAGAGAAGCCATAGTCAAAAATCAAAAAGGGCGACAGTACAAGGTACAGTGACTGAGGGGAGCTCAGTGAATAGGACCAGGAATACTAAAAGAAATAAAACGGGAAGTGAAAACATTAATGGTAAGCGATGCGGCAGGTTGTTACAGGAAGATGTGGGTTCAACGACAAGGAAAATTAGGAGAAAGGTTAAGAGGAAATATAACTTAGGAGAGGTTACTGATCGAGGTGTTAAGATTAAGAACAGAGGTAAAAAAGCCAACATAAGTGTACTTTACCTGAATGCTCGTAGTATTCGGAATAAGGTAAATGAGTTGATGGCGCAAATCATCGTGAATGACTATGATTTAGTGGCCATTACTGAAACATGGTTAAAGGATGGTCACGACTGGGAGTTAAATATCCGAGGGTATCAAACTTTCCGGAAGGACAGAGTGGATGGTAAGGGAGGTGGTGTAGCTCTGTTATTTAAGGATGACATCCGGGAAACAGTAAGGGATGACATCGGTGCTATGGAGGATAAGGTTGAATCCATTTGGGTGGAAATCAGGAATAGTAAGGCGAAAAAGTCACTGATAGGAGTAGTCGATAGGCCACCAAATAGTAACATTATGGTGGGGCAGGCTATAAACAAAGAAATAACAGATGCATGTAGAAATGGTACAGCAGTTATCATGGGGGATTTTAATCTACATGTTGATTGGTTTAACCAGGTCGGTCAAGGCAGCCTTGAGGAGGAGTTTATAGAATGTATCCGCGATAGTTTCCTCGAACAGTATGTAATGGAACCTACGAGGGAACAAGCGGTCCTAGATCTGGTCCTGTGTAATGAGACAGGATTGATTCAGGATCTCATAGTTAGGGATCCTCTCGGAAGGAGCGATCACAATATGGTGGAATTGAAAATACAGATGGAGGGTGAGAAGGTAAAATCAAGCACTAGTGTTTTGTGCTTAAACAAAGGAGATTACAATCGGATGAGAGAAGAACTAGCTAAGGTAGACTGGGAGCAAAGACTTTATGGTGAAACAGTTGAGGAACAGTGGAGAACCTTCCAAGTGATTTTTCACAGTGCCCAGCAAAGGTTTATACCAACAAAAAGGAAGGACGGTAAAAAGAGGGACAATCGACCGTGGATATCTAAGGAAATAAGGGAGAGTATCAAATTGAAGGAAAAAACATACAAAGTAGCAAAGATCAGTGGGAGAATAGAGGACTGGGAAATCTTTAGGGGGCAACAGAAAGCTACTAAAAAAGCTATAAAGAAGAGTAAGATAGATTATGAGAGTAAACTTGCTCAGAATATAAAAACAGATAGTAAAAGTTTCTACAAATATATAAAACAAAAAAGAGTGGCTAAGGTAAATATTGGTCCTTTAGAGGATGAGAAGGGAGATTTAATAATGGGAGATGAGGAAATGGCTGAGGAACTGAACAGGTTTTTTTGGTCGGTCTTCACAGTGTAAGACACAAATAACATGCCAGTGACTGATGGAAATGAGGCTATGACAGGTGAGGACCTTGAGAGGATTGATATCACCAAGGAGGTAGTGAAGGGCAAGCTAATGGGGCTGAAGGTAGACAAGTCTCCTGGCCCTGATGGAATGCATCCCAGAGTGCTAAAAGAGATGGCTAGGGAAATTGCAAATGCACTCGTGATAATTTACCAAAATTCACTAGACTCTGGGGTGGTCCCGGCGGATTGGAAATTAGCAAACCTGACACCACTGTTTAAAAAAGGAGGTAGGCAGAAAGTGGGTAATTATAGGCCAGTGAGCTTAACTTCGGTAGTAGGGAAGATGCTGGAATCTATCATCAAGGAAGAAATAGCGAGGCATCTGGATGGAAATTGTCCCATTGGACAGACGCAGCATGGGTTCATAAAGGGCAGGTCATGCCTAACTAATTTAGTGGAATTTTTTGAGGACATTAACAGTGCGGTAGATAACGGGGAGCCAATGGATGTGGTATATCTGGATTTCCAGAAAGCCTTTGACAAGGTGCCACACAAAAGGTTGTTGCATAAGATAAAGATGCATGGCATTAAGGGGAAAGTAGGAGCATGGATAGAGGATTGGTTAATTAATAGAAAGCAAAGAGTGGGAATTAATGGGCGTTTCTCTGGTTGGCAATCAGTAGCTAGTGGTGTCCCTCAGGGATCAGTGTTGGGCCCACAACTGTTCACAATTTACATAGATGATTTGGAGTTGGGGACCAAGGGCAATGTCCAAGTTTGCAGACGACACTAAGATAAGTGGTAAAGCAAAAAGTGCAGAGGATACTGGAAGTCTGCAGAGGGATTTGGACAGGCTAAGTGAATGGGCTAGGGTCTGGCAGATGGAATACAATGTTGACAAATGTGAGGTTATCCATTTTGGTCAGAATAACGGCAAAAGGGATTATTATTTAAATGATAGAATATTAAAACATGCTGCTGTGCAGAGAGACCTGGGTGTGCTCGTGCATGAGTCGCAGAAAGTTGGTTTTCAGGTGCAACAGATGATTAAGAAGGCAAATGGAATTTTGTCCTTCATTGCTGGAGGGATGTGTTTAAGACTAGGGAGGTTATGCTGCAATTGTATAAGGTGTTAGTGAGGCCACACCTGGAGTATTGTGTTCAGTTTTGGTCTCCTTACTTGAGAAAGGACGTACTGGCACTGGAGTGTGTGCAGAGGAGATTCACTAGGTTAATCCCAGAGCTGAAGGGGTTGGATTACGAGGAGAGGTTGAGTAGACTGGGACTGTACTCGTTGGAATTTAGAAGGATGAGGGGGGATCTTATAGAAACATATAAAATTATGAAGGGAATCGATAGGATAGATGCGGGCAGGTTGTTTCCATTGGCGGGTGAAAGCAGAACTAGGGGGCATAGCCTCAAAATAAGGGGAAGTAGATTTAGGACTGAGTTTAGGAGGAACTTCTTCACCCAAAGGGTTGTGAATCTATGGAATTCCTTGCCCAGTGAAGCAGTAGAGGCTCCTTCATTAAATGTTTTTAAGATAAAGATAGTTAGTTTTTTGAAGAATAAAGGGATTAAGGGTTATGGTGTTCGGGCGGGAAAGTGGAGCTGAGTCCACAAAAGATCAGCCATGATCTCATTGAATGGCGGAGCAGGCTCGAGGGGCCAGATGGCCTACTCCTGCTCCTAGTTCTTATGTTCTTATGTTCTTATAGCTTTAACAACAAGTGTTCTTGTAATATAAATCAGGCCATCCGACAAGAACATTACAATGTGAGTCTTGCTTCTCCGAGGAATATAAAAACGTACCTAACTGGGCCCCTTCTTACCATGGCTTCTCGGCCCAGTGAGAATGGCCTCATGAGGAGACGGAGGCCCCAGTTTAAAGGAGTGGATTGAGGCCGTTTCCATTATGCACCACCAGCTTTCTGTCAACAATGTAATGTTGATAGTATAAAATTGATTCTTTAATCCTTGGTCCAGTTTGCTTGAGGGAAATGAGAAAATGTTGCAAATGCTTTCAAAAGTAATCAGCATTGATTATCCGATGTGGCTGAATGCTGCCACATATTTGAGTGCATAGAGCACTGTAGCCGATTGGTTCGATATGAGTTCCTGGCTGAGATTTTCCCGTGAATTATCCCAGGCCTCTTCTGTTCACAGTGATATCACGTGTACAATTCATGTGTCCATATATAAACAGGCAGGTAGAATCTGAGACTTCAGGTCTCCTGTGGGTGAGGGAAAGACAGAAGCAGATGGTGATGGACTTCCCACTCCGAGACGGTTATATTAGACTTGGTATTGTGTAAAGTGACAGGATTAATTAATGATCTCAAAGTAAAGGCACCCCCCCCCCAGGTAGCAGCGACCACAATATCATTGAAGTTCACATCCAGCTTGAAGGGGAGAAGTGTGGGTCTAAGTCTAGCATCTCAAACTTAAATAAGGTCAACTATGTGGGCATGAAAGCTGAGCTAGGTAAAATGAACTGGGATACTAGGCTAGTGGATAGATCAATAGAGAAGCAATGATAGACATTTAAGGGAATATTTCAGAATGATCTGAGTAAGTATATTCTTACTGTAAAGAAATATTCTAAGGGGAGGACCCACTAGCTGTGATAAACTAACAAAGTTAAGGAAAGCATAAAACTTAAGAAAAAGCATTTAACCGCACAAAGATGAGTGGCAAGTCAGATGATTTTGATTAGAATATAAAGAACAGCAGAGAATGGCTCAAGGGCTAATTAGGAGAGAGAAATTAGAGTAGGAGAGGAAACTAGCGCAAAATGTAAAAACGAGGAGCAAGAGTTTCCAAAGGCATTTAAAAAGGAAAAGAGTGAGCAGAGTGAATGTTGGTCCTGTAGAGAGTGAGCAAGGGGAGCCCTGGCTTCCAGTTAAAACTTAGAACAAGGGAATATCCTTCCCTCTGGGAAATGGGCTCCTGTTGCTAAGCAACACTCCTGCTACTACTATTTATTCTTTATGCCATAGCCCTCTCTAAGCACAATAGAAACACAGTTGGAACCTAACCAACCCCCACACATACAAACACCTTCTAGGCACAGAAACATTACATGAATCCCACTTAAAACTATACCTTATTTCTAATGTTTACCAATACAAATATAAATCCCTTAAAAATACCTTTATTTTCCTAGCAACATGGAAGATCCCATTTCGAAGAATAGCACGAGATTTCTTCCTGTTGTTCCGCTCAATATTCCTACCTCCGTCAACAGCACATGAGGGTAGAGCTACTACTCTGGGGTCAGACGGTGACCTGGACACAAATTGTGCTCAAAACAGTTTTAGAAAATCTTTTTAAAAAAGTAATTTTCCACTCATTTGCACATTTTGAATCTGCCATGAACTCGTGCGATGGTGGAAATGTTAGAATGCATTTTAAAAGAATGTTAGTTTAAAAATATTCCTTGATATACTTAAGAATAATGATGTGGTGCAGTTGTAATGGGCTTGTCGCAAAAAAAAAAATAAGCGACTTAAACCCGAACAACTAGCCCATCACCTGTGAGTAACTCGATTTGAAATTTAAAAAGTGAAAATGGCTTTAAAAGTCTCTACAAAATGACCCGTTAGTTACACTGGTCAACCTCTTGGCAACTTATAAAGAATTATATTTCAAAGCCTTCAAAACGTGGCCTAGCCCCCCCACCCCCCACCCACCCCCCACGCCCCCCGAGCCTATCAGTTAACTTTTTGTAGCTTCCTCATAGGCTCTTTGCGAATAGTGGAAGCTCCCAATGATTAAACTTTTTAAAAAAAATTTAGAATACCCAATTCTTTTCTTCCAATTAAGGCGCAATTTAGTGTGCTCTTTATGTTGCGGGGGTGAGCCCCAGGCAGACACGGAAAGAATGTGCAAACTCCACATGGACAGTAATCTGGGGCCGGGATCGAACTTGGGACCTTGGCACCACGAGGCAGCAGAGCTAACCAATGCCGCCCCTCCAATGATTAAACTTGATTTGTGACAAATTCTCCATTAAACTTCCGCGATCTTTTGTGTCGATTTGGCTGATTTGGGGGAACGTTGTACTGTAAGAGATCAGATAAAATGGATGGCCATTATCCGGTCATACATCACACCGCTTGCTGTTTACAAAATGTCACTGGGTGAAAGTTAGCTGCTGGGTCTCCTACATTACAGCGGTGACCACATTCTCAGAGTGCCTAATGCGCCGTAAAGTGCTTCGGGAGGTCCTGTGAAGATTACCACAGAAGTACGTCTTTACTTATTACAATAATGTGATGTCTCTGTCACTCAGTGTTACACAGGATGAATATCTGACAAGCCTTCGCTTTTTCTATTGCTCCTGCGTCGGGCCCACCTCTGGCAGCTACAGCAGTGGTCACAGGCACCGACAAGTCCATCTCCATTAACCTGACAGCACAGCCCAGCGGATTTCTCAGTTCCACTGAGTGCGGCCCTTTGAGTTTCACACGATCATTACCAACTTGCTGCCGAGTTTGACAAATTACTGCTTCACCTCCCACTACTGTGTTTGAAGATGGAATTGTTAGAAGGTGCCAAAAAGTCGGGATGATTTACTGGGGATGTTCATCTTCGCTTCACTGAATGGATTCCTGCAGCAAAGCTGGGAAGCTGAAAATGTCTATATCTGGGACTTTCCTTTACTTAATATTTAATCAAATTTTTGTGGCTTTTTTTTTCCAAAGACAACTTTGCCAGAATGTGAGAGATTGGTAGATTTGAATAATTGCCAATTGGAATGATTAGATCTTGAACGAACAGGTTACGAATAGTCAGTGTATTGTTCCGTTCTGACTGGGTTACATTAACCAATTGTTAATTGAATTTTTCTTTCCTCTTCCTCCACTGGATCGAGTGCGAAGAAAGTACCATCCTGGGGAATTTAATATCGAGTGTTGCAGACGAGCATGACACCCTATAAATAGACCTTAAATCTCCTCAAATTGGCCCTGCTGTGTCTTCAAGGATGGTGCCAATAGTCTCATTATCACAGCCTCCCACTGGGCCCCTGTATCGGTGGCACAAGACACAATGCACAGGGAGATCATACATCAAGTGTGGCAGCTCCACAGAGCAGACAGACCCGCATATTGGTGTAAAGAAATAGGCCCAACCCCACCCCACCAATGGACTCTACCCCCCCCCCCCCCCACTCTCAACCCCCATTCCGCACTCTCAGTCCTTATGGGCAGCACGGTAGCATAGTGGTTAGCACTGTGGCTTCACAGCGCCAGGGTCCCAGGTTCGATTCTCCACTGGGTCACTGTCTGTGCGGAGTCTGCACGTTCTCCCCGTGTGTGCGTGGGTTTCCTCCGGGTGCTCCGGTTTTCTCCCACAGTCCAAAGGCATGCAGGTTAGGTGGATTTGCCATGCTGAATTGCCCTTAGTGTCCAAAAAGGTTAGGAGGGGTTATTGGGTTACGTGGATAGGGTGGATGTGAGGGCTTAAGTGGGTCGGTGCAGACTCGATGGGCCGAATGTTCCCCCCACCAATCCCAGTAACTATCCACCCACCTACAGCCCCTGCCCCAACCCCAGGTGCCAACCTCGCCCCACTCCAGCCACCCCCCAGACCCTAGCCCCATCACCAGCCCCAACCCAGACCCATCCCTAGGTGCCAACACAAGCCCCTAGCTCCATCCCCAGACCATAGCCCCAAACCTAAAACCCACCTCCAGACGCCAGACTCAGCCTCCACACTGGTCCCCAGATCTTACCCCCACTCCTAGCCCCCAGCCCATCCCTAGCCCTAGCCCCCATGCACACACCATGCTCCCACCCCCACACTCAGGCCTATCCCTAGCCCCAACACAGACCATGCCCCCCAGCTCCCACCCCCACACCCAGGCCTATCCCTAGCCCCAACACAGACCATGCCCCCCAGCTCCCACCCCCACACCCAGGCCTATCCCTAGCCCCCATGCACAGGCCCTCACTGCTGCAGCCTTTAAAGCTCCACTGGCTAAGCTGCGGTGTGGCAGATCCAATATATTTCTTCAGTCTGACTGAGTCATTGTCCCTTTAAGGGTAACACAGCAGAGTAAGGGTCACCTGACTTGGGTAACCAATTGGGACTCAGAGTGGGTAATCACAGCAGGAGGTGGAGCTCTGCTAGGTAAGGAGGCACGTAAGCAGCTAGGTGCGGACATCTTATAAATAAATACCTTTTGTGTTCATTGATGGCGTCTCTGAAAGTGCATCTTTACACTGACCCCGCGGGACATGTTTAGAGAAGATACCTTTGTGGGCCGCACACATATCAAATGAACTCATAACGTGGGATTTGTCCGGGTACCCCGGCTTTGACCCAGTCTAAAGATGGCAGGTTAGGTGAATTGGCCATGATCCATGCACGGGGATGGGGCGGGGGAGTGGGCCTGGGTAGGGTGCTGTTTTGGAGAGTGGTGCAGACTCGATGGGCCGAATGGCCTCCTTCTGCACGGCAGGAATTCTCTGGCTCCAAGCAGGCAGTGACAGGAATATTTCTAATCAAATTCTATGCAGCAGATCTCTCAGTGTTTGTTACTCAGCTCTTTGTGATGTTAGATACACTTTGAACATCTCACCTGTCAACACGTTCACCTCATAAGGGCCACTTAATTTTATGGAGGTGGTATAGACGTTTGTTCAAGATAAAGGCACAGCAAGTCGGAGGCAAATTATTCTACACACCATGGAAGCAAAACAAGAAACAGACATCAAAAAGTCCTCAATAAATTGAAACATACCCACTGCAGGGAAACTGGGAAGCATCAGAGGGAGCGATATCTTGGCATCAAAGCATCATTTGATGCCTCGATCTATTAATAAAACTCCAGAAGCTTGAAATGACTGTCTCAGCAATGTCGAGGAGGTAACTGATCTGTGTCTCTTCATGTTTCACTGCGGGTTATTAGTGAGCTTGTTAATCCTCCGCAGCATTTAGCTCTTTCCTGGTGTCACACTTGAGTCTGTGCACAGAGGGCCATTGAAAGGGGCAGCAGAGGCAATCAGCTCAACTCTTAGCCGTTAAGGACCCAATTAAACAGCTGAAAATGCTTTGACGAGCCCTGGCTACCTGGCCAGGGATTAATATTCCTTAAGACTGAGGTGTTGTTTACGGTGAGGATCCAAGTCAGGCGTTCCTGCTGGAATGTGTTCCAGATGACAGGCATGGGTTTGGCGGCAAATCTCCTGGAACCCTTTCATCTCCCTGTTCCCCACTCCATCAGGTGAGAGGTGAGCAGGTTTGACAGGAGGTATCAGCATCCAATAACCTCAGGATATTGGAAATACGTTAAAAATATTGGATCAGGGATCATGTAGGGAAGAGAGCAAATCCTAACCTCAAGCCCCAAACACATCCCCACCACCCACCACAACCCCAACACCAGGCTCCCCTCCCCCCACCTAGCCCCAGCACCAGGCCCCAGCACACAGCAACAGGCCCTAGGCCCAAGCACCAGGCCACAGCACCAGGCCTGAGGCCCCATCAGCAGGGCCCAGGTCCCGTCACCAGGCGCCAGGCCACAGCAACAGGCCCGAGGCCCCAGCAACAGGGCCCAGGTCCCATCTCCAGGCGCCAGGCCACAGCAACAGGCCCGAGGCCCCAGCAACAGGCCCAAGGCCACAGCACCAGGCCTGAAGCCCCATCAGCAGGGCCCAGGTCCCATCACCAGGCGCCAGGGCACAGCAACAGGCCCTAGGCCCCAGCAACAGGCCCGAGGCCACAGCAACAGGCCCGAGGCCCCCGCACCAGGCCTGAGGCCCCATCACCAGGTGCCAGGCCACAGCAACAGGCCCGAGGCCCCAGCACCAGGGCCCAGGCCCCAGCAACAGGCCCGAGGCCCGAATACCCAGGCCCCAGCCTCAGTCCTTTGGTGTAAACTTAGCCCCTATATGCTCAGAATTTATTTTCCCCATCCTGAGCAGAGAGAGGCTTTAAAATAATCGGAAGCCTGGGAGTTGTGATTTTGTTAAAGCCGGCCTGTCAGGCTCACTGTGCTGCCATGGTTGCTGCTTCTGACCTTCGGGCAGCCTTATTGCTCTGATATTTTTTTAAAGCCCCCCCCCCCCCCCCCCCCCCCCACCACCACCACCACCAAGAAAACCATAAAGCTGCCCAAAGGTCGACAGCAGCAGTGCAGCAACAGGGGGTGTTCCAGCTTGAAAATAGGACGTGGAATCTCTAGTTTGGTGGTGTGTTGTGTGCAAGAGGGGGTTGGTTAATGGTTAAGGGAGGTTGGAGGGGTGGGATTGGGGTAATTTGGAGGGGAGGGGGTGTTAGAAGGTTTAGTGGTGGGGGAGTTTGGAAGGGTCGGGTGGGTAGGGTGGGGGGCGGTCGGACATGTTGGGGTGGCATGGAGGGTGGTTGGGGAGTGGCGTGGGGTGGGGGAGGGTCATTTTTGGTGTTGTTGAAGTTTTTCATTCATTAGTTTATCATAGAATTTACAGTGCAGAAGGAGGCCATTCGGCCCATCGAGTCTGCACCGGCTCTTGGAAAGAGCACCCTACCCAAGGTCAACACCTCCACCCTATCCCCATAACCCAGTAACCCCACCCAACACTAAGGGCAATTTTGGACACTAAGGGCAATTTATCATGGCCAATCCACCTAACCTGCACATCTTTGGACTGTGGGAGGAAACCGGAGCACCCGGAGGAAACCCACGCACACACGGGGAGAATGTGCAGACTCCGCACAGACAGTGACCCAAGCCGGAATCGAACATGGGACCCTGGAGCTGTGAAGCAATTGTGCTATCCACAATGCTACCGTGCTGCCCTCAAGAACAAATAAATCTACACTATATCATTCTACCATAATCCATGTACCTATCCAATAGCTGCTTGAAGGTCCCTAATGTTTCCGACTCAACTACATCCATAGGCAGTGCATTCCGTGCCCCACTACTCTCTGGGTAAAGAACCTACCTCTGATATCCCTCCTATTAGGGTGGACAGTGAGAGCCTTCTCCCGCGGATGGAAATGGCTAGCACGAGGGGACATAGCCTTAAACTGAGGGGTAATTGATATAGGACAGAGGTCAGGGGTAGGTTCTTTACGCAAAGAGTAGTGAGGCCGTGGAATGCCCTACCTGCTACAGTAGTGAACTCGCCAACATTGAGGGCATTTAAAAGTTTATTGGATAAACATATGGATGATAATGGTATAGTGTAGGTTAGATGGCTTTTGTTTCGGTGCAACATCGTGGGCCGAAGGGCCTGTACTGCGCTGTATTGTTCTATGTTCTATATGTTCTATATCTTCCACCTTTCACCTTAAATTTATGTCCCCTTGTAATGGTTTGTTCCACCCGGGGAAAAAGTCTCTGACTGTCTACTCTATCTATTCCCCTGATCATCTTATAAACCTCTATCAAGTTGCCCCTCTTCCTTCTCCGTTCTAATGAGAAAAGGCCTAGCACCCTCAACCTTTCCTCGTAAGACCTACTCTCCATTCCAGGTAACATCCTGGTAAATCTTCTTTGCACCTTTTCCAAAGCTTCCACATCCTTCCTAAAATGAGGTCACCAGAACTGTACACAGTACTCCAAATGAGGCCTTACCAAAGTTTTGTACAGCTGCATCATCACCTCACGGCTCTTAAATTCAATCCCTCTGTTAATGAATGCGAGCACACCATAGGCCTTCTTCACAGCTCTATCCACTTGAGTGGCAACTTTCAAAGATGTATGAACATAGACCCGAAGATATCTCTGCTCCTCCACATTGCCAAGAACTCTACCGTTAACCCTGTATTCCGCATTCATATTTGTCCTTCCAAAATGGACAACCTCACACTTTTCAGGGTTAAACTCCATCTGCCACTTCTCAGCCCAGCTCTGCATCCTATCTATGTCTCTTTGCAGCCGACAACAGCCCTCCTTACTATCCACAACTCCACCAATCTTCGTATCGTCTGCAAATTTACTGACCCACCCTTCAACTCCCTCATCCAAGTCATGAATGAAAATCACAAACAGCAGAGGACCCAGAACTGATCCCTGCGGTACGCCACTGGTAACTGGGATCCAGGCTGAATATTTGCCATCCACCACCACTCTCTGACTTCTATCGGTTAGCCAGTTCGTGATCCAACTGGCCAAATTTCCCACTATCCCATGCCTCCTTACTTTCTGCAGAAGCCTACCATGGGGAACTTTATCAAATGCCTTACTAAAATCCATGTACACTACATCCACTGCTTTACCTTCATCCACATGCTTGGTCACCTCCTCAAAGAATTCAATAAGACTTGTAAGGCAAGACCTACCCCTCACAAATCCATGCTGACTATCCCTAATCAAGCAGTGTCTTTCCAGATGCTCAGAAATCCTACTTCAGTACCCTTTCCATTACTTTGCCTACCACCGAAGTAAGACTAACTGGCATGTAATTCCCAGGG
Source organism: Scyliorhinus torazame (assembly GCF_047496885.1). Classification (NCBI taxonomy): domain Eukaryota; kingdom Metazoa; phylum Chordata; class Chondrichthyes; order Carcharhiniformes; family Scyliorhinidae; genus Scyliorhinus; species Scyliorhinus torazame. The sequence goes on along the minus strand of NC_092736.1, from coordinate 34,366,853 downwards.
TTATCCCTAGTCCCTTTTTTGAACAGGGGCACGACATTCGCCACTCTCCAATCCCCTGGTACCACCCCTGTTGACAGTGAGGACGAAAAGATCATTGCCAACGGCTCAAGAATTTCATCTCTTGCTTCCCATAGAATCCTTGGATATATCCCGTCAGGCCCGGGGGACTTGTCTATCCTCAAGTTTTTCAAAATGCCCAACACATCAAGTTGAACCGTGACATCACAGCCTGCAGTGAAAGAGCGCGAAGAGAGCGGCGGGGACTCAGTGAAAGAGCGCGAGGAGAGCGGCCGGAGAAGCGGCCTTCAGATTTTCGGCGGGAGCAGTGGCCAGGGGTCTGTCGGGAAGATAAGTTTTCCTCTTTAAAAACTTACCTTGAAGAGTGACATCACAACAAAGCAGTGACCTGATTGGCTGGTAAGGAAAGTGCTCCAATTCGCAGTAGCTGGGAGAAATTTAATTCTTCGTGTGTTGGTAAGTATTGTGATTGGGAAGTAAAATCTTTATTCCTTTTACTTATTCATTATTTGATATTATATTTGTAATCAGATAAGGTAAAGTGTAAAAATGGCAGGAGATCCCAGACCCGTGTTATGCTCCTCGTGCTCAATGTGGGAGTTCAGGGACGCGGCCGATGTCCCTGACTCCTTCATGTGCGGGAAGTGAGGAATATGAGGAAAGGCTGACGGACTTGAGGTTGTTTTCGTTGGAGAGAAGAAGGTCAAGAGGAGACTTAATAGAGGCATACAAAATGATCAGGGGGTTGGATAGGGTGGACAGTGAGAGCCTTCTCCCGCGGATGGATATGGCTGGCACGAGGGGACATAACTTTAAACTGAGGGGTAATAGATATAGGACAGAGGTCAGAGGTAGGTTCTTTACGCAAAGAGTAGTGAGGCCGTGGAATGCCCTACCTGCTACAGTAGTGAACTCGCCAACATTGAGGGCATTTAAAAGTTTATTGGATAAACATATGGATGATAATGGCATAGTGTAGGTTAGATGGCTTTTGTTTCGGTGCAACATCGTGGGCCGAAGGGCCTGTACTGCGCTGTATTGTTCTATGTTCTATGTTCTATAAGTGTGTCCAGCTGCAGCTCCTGTTAGACCGCATGACGGCTCTGGAGCTGCGGATGGACTCTCTTTGGAGCATCCGCAATGCTGAGGAGGTCGTGGATAGCACGTTCAGTGAGTTGGTCACACCGCAGATTAGGATTGGTGAGGGAAACAGGGAATGGGTGACCAAAAGGCAGAGAAAGAGCAGGAAGGCAGTGCAGGTGTCCCCTGCGGTCATCTCCCTCCAAAACAGGTATCCCGTTTTGGATACTGTTGGGGGAGATGACTCACCAGGGGAAGGCAGTAGTAGCCAGGCTCATGGCACCGTGGCTGGCTCTGCTGCAAAGAAGGGCGGGAAAAAGACTGGCAGGGCTATAGTCATAGGGGATTCAATCGTAAGGGGAGTAGACAGGCGTTTCTGTGGTCGAAAATGAGACTCCCGAATGGTATGTTGCCTCCCGGGTGCACGAATCAGGGATGTCTCAGATCGGCTGCAGGACATACTGAAGAGGGAGGGTGAACAGCCAGTTGTTGTGGTGCATATAGGCACCAACGATATAGGTAAAAAACGGGATGAGGTCCTACAATCAGAATTTAGGGAGTTAGGAGATTGGTTAAAAAATAGGACCTCAAAGGTAGTAATCTCAGGATTGCTACCAGTGCCACGAGACAGTCAGAGTAGAAATTCAAGAATAGTCAGAATGAATATGTGGCTTGAGAGATGGTGCAGGAGGGAGGGGTTCAGATTTTTGGGACATTGGAACCGGTTCTGGGGGCGGTGGGACCATTACAAATCGGATGGTCGACACCTGGGCAGGACTGGAACCAATGTCCGAGGGGGTGCTTTTGCTAACACTGTTGGGGAGGTTTTAAACTAATGTACAGGGGGATGGGAACCAGTTTAGGAAGTTAGAGGTCGGTAAAGAGGCATCAACTAAAGCCAGTAAGGTACTAGATAATAAACTCAATGCGACTAAGGGAAAGAGTAGACAGGGAAGAGATGATGAACGCAAAGGGACAGGTGGTCTGAGGTGCATTTGCAAGAAGTGTAGCAGGTAAGGCAGATGAACTTAGGGCTTGGATTAGTACCTGGGAATATGATGTTATTGGTGTTACTGAGACTTGGTTGAGGGAAGGGCAAGACTGGCAACTAAATATCCCAGGGTATAGATGCTTCAGGAGGGATAGAGAGGGAGGTAAAAGGGGTGGAGGAGTTGCATTACTGGTCAGAGATGATATCACAGCTGTGATTAAGGAGGGCACGATGGAGGATTCGAGCACTGAGGCAATATTGGTAGAGCTAAGAAATAGGAAGGGTGCAGTAACATTGTTGGGACTTTACTACAGGCCTCCCAAAAGCGAGCGTGAAGTAGAGGTACAAATATGTAGAGAGATTATAGAAAAATGTAGAATCAATAGGGTGGGCGTGATGGGAGATTTTAACTTCCCCAACATTGAATGGGACTCATGTAGTGTTGGAGGCGTAGATGGAGCAGAATTTGTAAGGAGCATCCAGGAGAGTTTTTTAGAGCAGTATGTAAATAGTCCAACTCGGGAAGGGGCCATACTGGACCTGGTATTGGGGAATGATCCCGGCCAGGTGGTTGAAGTTTCAGTTGGTGATTACTTTGGGAATAGCGATCACAATTCCGTAAGTTTTAGAATACTCATGGACAAAGGCGAGAGTGGTCCTAAAGGAAGAGTGCTAAATTGGGGAAAGGCCAAGTATAACAAAATTCGGCAGGAGCTAGGGAATGTGGATTGGGAGCAGCTCTTTAAGGGTAAATCCACATTTGAAATGTGGGAGTCTTTTAAGGAAAGGTTGATTAGAGTGCAGGACAGATATGTCCCTGTGAAAATGAGGGATACAAATGGCAAGATTAGGGAACCATGGATGACGGGTGTGTAGCGCACAAAGACTCACGAGAGACGAATAGAGATGAAGTCGATGAGGCTTTATTAAGCGTGACTTGTTCCCCGCAGTTCAGCAACAGACTGGCCTGCGGGGGAGAACTCCTGGTTCTTATACTCCGCCTTCAGGGCGGAGCTAGAGATCAACAGCCAACCAGGACCCGGGATCTGTCAGCCAATGACATCACGGCTTCACAGTCCCACATGACCCCTAATGCATACTACCACAGGGTGGAATTGTGAGGCTAGCTAAGATGAAAAAGGAAGCATACATAAGATCTAGGCGACTTAAAACTGATGAAGCTTTGGAGGAATATCGGGAACCTAGGACAAATCTCAAAGGCGCAATAAAAAAGCTAAAAGGAGTCATGAAATATCTTTGGCTAACAGGGTTAAGGAAAATCCCAAAGCCTTTTATTCGTATATAAGGAGCAAGAGGGTAATTAGAGAAAGGATTGGCCCACTCAAAGACAAAAGAGGGAATTTATGCGTGGAGTCGGAGGAAATGGGTGAGATTCTTAATGGGTACTTTGCATCGGTATTCACCAAGGAGAGGGACATGACGGATGTTGAGGTTAGGGATGGATGGTTATATACTCTCTTTTTAAAAAAAATATATATTTATTAAAGTTTTTTAACACAATTTTTCTCCCTTACAAACAATAACCCCCCCCCCCCCCCCCCCCCCGTCGTAACAAACAAAAACGAGAAATCGCGCAGAGCAAGATATATACATGGCAAAATGATATATTTACACAGCTTTGTACACTGGCCCTCACCCGTACGTGCCAGTTTCCCCAACCCTTCATGTTATCTCTTGCTCATCCACCCTCCCAGGCACTCCTCCCTTCCCCCCCCCCCTCCTCCGCCCCCCCCTCCCAGGACGTCCCCTCCACCGCCCCCCCCCCCCCCCCAAGGTTTCTGCTGCTGCTGACCGACCTTTCTCTAACGCTCCGCGTTAGGAATGATTGCCACCGCCTGTAGAACCCCTGCGCAGACCCTCTCAAGGCGAACTTAATCCTCTCCAACTTTATGAACCCAGCCATACCATTTATCCAGGCCTCCAGTCTGGGGGGCTTCGCCTCCTTCCACATTAGCAAGGTCCTTCGCTGGGCTACTAGGGACGCAAAGGCCAGAATGCCGGCCTCTTTCGCCTCCTGCACTCCCGGTTCGTCCACTACTCCAAATATCGCTAGCCCCCAGCTTGGCTTGATCCGGACTTTCACCACCTGAGATATTGCTCCCGCCACTCCCCTCCAGAACCCCTCCAGTGCCGGGCATGACCAAAACATATGGACATGGTTTGCCGGGCTCCCTGAGCACCTTCCACATCTGCCCTCCACCCCAAAGAACCTACTCAACCTCGCCCCCGTCAAGTGCGCTCTGTGGACCACCTTAAATTGTATCAGGCTGAGCCTGGCACAGGAGGAGGAGGAATTAACCCTATCTAGGGCATCAGCCCACAGACCTTCCTCGATCTCCTCCCCCAGCTCCTCCTCCCATTTACCCTTCAACTCTTCTACCAGCGCTTCCCCCTCTACTTTCATCTCCTGGTGTATTTCCGACACCTTGCCCTCCCCGACCCATACACCCGAGATCACCCTATCTTGAACTTCTTGTGCCGGGAGCAATGGGAATTCCCTCACCTGTCGCCTCACAAAAGCCCTCACCTGCATAAACTGAATCTGACGAGGTTGGTGGAGCAAATGGAGGAGGATTTCAAAAGATGGGACATGTTACCGCTCTCGCTGGCGGGTAGAGTGCAGTCGGTCAAAATGGTGGTCCTTCCGAGGTTTCTGTTTGTGTTTCAGTGCCTTCCCATCGTGATCACTAAGGCCTTTTTTAAGAGAGTAGGCAGGAGTATTATGGGGTTTGTGTGGGCGAATAAGACCCCGAGAGTAAGGAGAGGGTTCCTGGAACGCAGTAGGGACCGAGGAGGGTTGGCGCTGCCAAACCTGGGGAGCTACTACTGGGCAGCAAATGTGGCGATGATCCGCAAGTGGGTTATGGATGGAGAGGGGGCGGCATGGAAGAGGATGGAGATGGCGTCCTGTAAAGGAACGAGCCTGGGGGCGTTGGTGACGGCACCGCTGCTGCTCTCGCCGACAAAGTATACCACGGGCCCGGTGGTGGCGGCAATGCTAAGGATCTGGGGCCAGTGGAGACGGCACCGGGGTGCAATGGGAGCATCGGTGTGGTCCCCGATCAGGGGTAACCACCAGTTTGTTCCGGGGAAGATGGACGGGGGGTTCCAGAGCTGGCATCGGGCGGGGATTGGAAGAATGGGGGACCTGTTCATCGACGGGACGTTTGCGAGCCTAGGGGCACTGGAGGAGAAGTTCGAGTTACCCCCATTCTTCCAATCCCCGCCCGATGCCAGCTCTGGAACCCCCCGTCCATCTTCCCCGGGACAAACCGGTGGTTACCCCTGATCGGGGACCACACCGATGCTCCCATTGCACCCCGGTGCCGTCTCCACTGGCCCCAGATCCTTAGCGTTGCCGCCACCACCGGGCCCGTGGTATACTTTGTCGGCGAGAGCAGCAGCGGTGCCGTCACCAATGCCCCCAGGCTCGTTCCTTTACAGGACGCCATCTCCATCCTCTTCCATGCCGCCCCCTCTCCATCCATAACCCACTTGCGGATCATCGCCACATTTGCTGCCCAGTAGTAGCTCCCCAGGTTTGGCAGCGCCAACCCTCCTCGGTCCCTACTGCGTTCCAGGAACCCTCTCCTTACTCTCGGGGTCTTATTCGCCCACACAAACCCCATAATACTCCTGCCTACTCTCTTAAAAAAGGCCTTAGTGATCACGATGGGAAGGCACTGAAACACAAACAGAAACCTCGGAAGGACCACAATTTTGACCGACTGCACTCTACCCACCAGCAAGAGCGGTAACATGTCCCATCTTTTGAAATCCTCCTCCATTTGCTCCACCAACCTCGTCAGATTCAGTTTATGTAGGGTCCCCCAACTCCTGGCTATCTGGGTCCCCAGATACCGAAAGCTCCCCTCCGCCCTCCTCAGCGGTAGGTCCCCTATCCCTCTTTCTTGGTCTCCCACCTGTAATACAAAGAGCTCACTCTTCCCTACATTGAGCTTATAGCCCGAAAACTCCCCAAACTCCCTTAGAGTCTGCATGACCTCCACCATCCCCTCCATTGGATCCGCCACGTACAGCAACAGGTCATCCGCATATAGCGACACCCGATGCTTTTCTCCCCCTCGGACCAACCACCTCCATTTATTAGACTCCCTCAGTGACATGGCCAATGGTTCGGTCACCAATGCGAACAACAGGGGGGACAGGGGGCACCCCTGCCTCGTCCCTCGGTACAGTCGAAAGTACTCCGACCTCCGCCGGTTCATCACTACACTCAACATCGGGGCTCTGTAAAGGAGCTTAGCCCAATTGATAAACCCTACCCCGAACCCAAACTTACGCAGCACCTCCCAGAGGTACTCCCACTCTCCTCGGTCAAAGGCCTTCTCCGCGTCCATAGCTGCCACTATCTCCGCCTCTCCCCCCTCCAATGGCATCATTATCACGTTTAAGAGCCGCCGCACATTGGTGTTTAGCTGCCTGCCCTTTACAAATCCCGTCTGGTCCTCGTGGATTACCCCCGGGACACAGTCCTCGATCCTCGTGGCCAGCACTTTTGCCAGCAACTTTGCATCCACATTGAGGAGCGAGTTCGGCCTGTACGATCCACATTGCAGTGGGTCCTTGTCCCGCTTTAGGATCAAAGAAATTGTCGCTTCCGACATTGTCGGGGGCAGGGTCCCCTCCTCTCTTGCCTCATTAAAGGTCCTCACCAGTAGCGGGGCCAACAAGTCTACGTACTTCCTGTAGAACTCCACCGGGAATCCGTCCGGTCCCGGGGCCTTCCCCGCCTGCATGCTCCCCAAACCCTTGCTCAGCTCCTCCAACCCAATTGGTGCCCCCAAACCAGCCACCTCTTGCTCCTCCACCCTCGGGAATCTCAGCTGATCTAGGAATCGTCTCATCCCCTCTTCCCCCGCTGGGGGCTGGGATCTGTACAGCTCTTCATAAAAGGCCTTAAATACCTTGTTTATTTTCGTCGCAATCCGAACCGTGGCTCCCCTTCCATCTTTGACTCCCCCTATTTCCCTCGCTGCCATCCTCTTACGGAGCTGGTGTGCCAGCATCCGACTAGCCTTTTCCCCATACTCGTAGGTCGCCCCCTGCGCTTTCCTCCACTGTGCCTCCGCCTTCCCTGTGGTCAACAGGTCAAACTCCGTCTGGAGCCGTCGTCTTTCCCCAAGTAATCTTTCCTCCGGGGCCTCTGCGTATCTCCTGTCCACTCTCAAAATCTCCCCCACTAACCTCTCTCTTTCCATACCCACTGTCTTCTCCCTATGAGCCCTAATGGAGATTAGCTCTCCCCTGATCACCGCCTTCAACGCCTCCCATACCACCCCCACCCGCACCTCCCCGTTGTCGTTGGCCTCCAAGTACCTTTCGATACACCCCCTCACCTTCCCACACACCACCTCGTCCGCCAGCAGTCCCACATCCAGCCGCCACAGCGAGCGTTGGTCCCTCTCCTCTCCCAGCTCCAGTTCCACCCAGTGCGGGGCATGGTCCGAAACGGCTATAGCCGAATACTCCGTCCCCTCCACCCTCGGGATGAGCACCCTACCCAGAACAAAGAAATCTATCCGGGAGTAGGCTTTGTGTAATGGGAGAAGAAAGAAAATTCCCTGGCTTGCGGCCTTGCAAACCGCCATGGGTCCACTCCCCCCATCTGATCCATAAACCCCCTAAGCACCTTGGCCGCCGCCGGCCTCTTTCCAGTCCTTGATTTGGAGCGGTCCAGTGCTGGATCCAACACTGTATTGAAGTCCCCTCCCATTATCAGGCCTCCTATCTCCAGGTCCGGAATGCGCCCCAACATGCGCTTCATGAATCCTGCATCATCCCAGTTCGGGGCGTATACGTTTACCAACGCCACCCACGTCCCTTGCAGCCTACCGCTCACCATTACATATCGCCCTCCATTGTCCGCTACAATAGTCTTAGCCTCAAATGACACCTGCTTTTCCAACAATATTGCCACCCCTCTATTCTTCGCGTCCAGCCCCGAGTGGAATACCTGTCCTACCCATCCCTTTCTTAACCTGACCTGGTCCACCACCTTCAGGTGTGTCTCTTGGAGCATGGCCACGTCCGCCTTCAGTCCCTTTAAGTGCGCGAACACTCGAGCCCTCTTCACCGGCCCATTCAGGCCCCTCACATTCCACGTTATCAGCCGGATTGGAGGGGCTCTCACCCCCCCCTCCCAACCGCCGACTAGCCATCTCCTTTTCTGGGCCAGTCCCGCGTCCACGCCTCCCTCACCCTCCAGTCCCCCAAAGGGGGGATCCCCGTCCCGACCACCTCTTCTGTGTCCCATTCCCTTTCGGCCAGTGCAGCAGCAACCCTTTTCCCCCCCCCTTCCCCCCCTCCCCTCTCCCCCGCTAGACCCCTGTCTAGCTTTTTTGCTCCCCCCATGTCACTCCCGTAAGTCAGCTGACGCCTGCTGACCCCGGCTTCCCCCGCCGTCCCATTGACCTCCCCGCGTGGGAGTCTCCCAATCCATATGCATTCCTTCGTTCCCCTTCCCGCCTTTCTTCCCGCGCGCTTTCCAAAGCCCGCTCCGCCCCCTCTGGCGCAGCTCCTGTCGCGGCCTTGTCTCTCTCCCCCAGCCCATGTAACATTTCCTGCGCGTGATTGACCCCCTATATACAACAACCATCACACATCAATCCCCAAAACATCCCCCCCACCCTCACAAACCCTCAATTAGAGTCCAACCTTCGGCTTGTACAAAGGCCCACGCCTATTCTGGCATTTCGAAGTAATAGTGTTGGCCCTTGTATGTGACCCACAGTCGCACTGGCTGCAGCATTCCGAATTTCACTTCTTTCCGGTACAACGCCGCTTTGGCCCGGTTGAAACCCGCTCTCCGCTTTGCAACCTCCGTGCTCCAGTCCGGGTATATTCGGATCTCTGCATTGTCCCACTTACTGCTCCGCTCCTTCTTGGCCCATCTCAGGACCCACTCTCTGTCCGTGAACCGGTGGAACCTCACCACCATTGCCCTTGGCGGCTCATTTGCCTGGGGCTTCTTCGCCAGCACCCGATGTGCCCCGTCCAACTCCAGCGGCCTCGAAGGGGCCTTCGTGCCCATCATCGCCTCGAGCATCGTGCTCGCGTATGCCCCGGCATCAGCCCCCTCCACTCCCTCAGGGAGACCCAGGATTCGCAGATTCTTTCTCCTCGACCTGTTCTCCAGGTCTTCGAGTCTTCCCGCCCACCTCTTGTGTAGCGCCTCGTTCTGCTCCACTCTCACCGCCAGGCCCACGAGCTCGTCCTCGTTCTGACTGATTCTTTTCTGTACCTCCTGGATCTTAGCTTCGTGGGCCTTCTGGGTGATCCCGAGTCCTTCAATTGCCGAAAGCATGGGTGCCAACATCTCCTTGCGCATCTCCTCGTGCTGCTCCTCGAAGCAGCGCTTGATGAACTCCTGCAGCTCCCCTTTGTCTCTGGCCGCCGCCATTTTGTTTTCTTTCCCTCGCTTCTCCCGTTGCTCCAGTGCCGCTCCTTTGGCCGTTACAATTCTGGTCCGTTTCATAGTAGTTGGAGGGGGACCTCTCTCTTCCCTTCCCCATGAGCTGCTAAATCGTGCGACTTAGCTCCGCATAGCCACAACCGGACGTCGAGAGGGAATCCTTTTGGCAGTGTTCGCTTCACCAGTCTGCCCCAAAAAGTCTATGGAAACTCCTGAAAAAGGTCTGAGAGTCGGTTCCAGGCGGGAGCTGCCGAATGCGCGACCTACTGTATAGAACCTTAGTTAGTTAGGCCACACTTGGAGTATAGTGTTCAATTCTGGTCGCCACACTACCAGAAGGATGTGGAGGCTTTAGAGAGGGTGCAGAAGAGATTTACCAGAATGTTGCCTGGTATGGAGGGCATAAGCTATGAGGAGCGGTTGAATAAACTCGGTTTGTTCTCACTGGAACGAAGGAGGTTGAGGGGAGACCTGATAGAGGTATACAAAATTATGAGGGGCATAGACAGAGTGGATAGTCAGAGGCTTTTCCCCGGGGTAGAGGGGTCAATTACTAGGGGGCATAGGTTTAAGGTGAGAGGGGCAAGGTTTAGAGTAGATGTACGAGGCAAGTTTTTTACGCAGAGGGTAGTGGGTGCCTGGAACTCGCTACCGGAGGAGGTAGTGGAAGCAGGGACGATAGTGACATTTAAGGGGCATCTTGACAAATACATGAATAGGATGGGAATACAGGGATACGGTCCCAGGAAGTGTAGAAGATTGTAGTTTAGTCGGGCAGCATGGTCGGCACGGGCTTGGAGGGACGAAGGGCCTGTTTCTGTGCTGTACATTTCTTTGTTCTTTGTTCTTTGTACTCCTCCATGGCCGCCACTGGAAGCCTCGTCCCTGCTTCTTCAATGGCCTTGGTAGATCTTTTCACAGTTGTTCCCTCTGCTGCTAGAATTCACCTTTGATAGAGTCAAGTCAGATTGCAGCTTTAAGCTTGTCCTTCCCCCGCCTGCATGCTGGAAGAGGCTTTTGTCTAATGCTGCAGCTCAAGCCAAATCTTTTACTGTTTCTGCCGGGTCTGGTAACCAAAAGACACAACATTCCTGGGGGACACTGTCAGGGGAATGCTGCAGCCTTCTTCCCACACCGGGAAATTTCAAACAAATGCCGTGGGGGCCCTGTAAAAGAGCCCAAAAGTCTGTTCCAAGCAGGAGCTGCCGAATATGCGACCTAGCCCTGCATAGCCGCACCCGGAAGTGAATGGTTATATACTCTAAGTTAAGTCGGCATAAGGAAGGGGGAGATTTTGGGTATTCTAAAAGGCATTAATGTGGACAAGTCCCCAGGTCCGGATGGGAAGGGCAGTAGATGTCATATACATGGACTTCAGTGAGGGGTTTGATAAAGTTTCCCATGGCAGGTTGATGGAAAAAGTGAAGTCGTATGGGGTTCAGGGTGTACTAGCTAGATGGATAAAGAACTGGCTGGGCAACAGGAGACAGAGAGTAGTGGTGGAAGGTAGTGTCTCAAAATGGAGAAAGATGACTAGTGGTGTTCCACTGTGATCCGTGCTCGGACCACTGTTGTTTGTGATAGACATAAATGATCTGGGCGAAGGTATAGGTGGTCTGATTAGCAAGTTTGCAGATGATACTAAGATTGGTGGAGTTGCAGATAGCGAGGAGGACTGTCAGAGAATACAGCAAAATATAGGGGCTGTTTAGCACAGGGCTAAATCGCTGGTTTTGAAAGCAGACCAAGGCAGGCCAGCAGCACGGTTCAATTCCCGTAACAGCCTCCCCGAACAGGCGCCGGAATGTGGCGACTAGGGGCTTTTCACAGTGACTTCATTGAAGCCTACTTGTGACAATAATCGATTTTCATTTTTTTTATAGATAGATTGGAGAGTTGGGCAGAGAAATGGCAGTTGGAGTTCAATCCAGGCAAATGCGAGGTGATGCATTTTGGAAGATCCAATTCAAGAGCAGACTATACGGTCAATGGAAGAGTCCTGGGGAAAATTGATGTACAGAGAGATCTGGGAGTACAGGTCCATTGTATCCTGAAGGTGGCAACGCAGGTCGATAGAGTGGTCAAGAAGGCATACAGCATGCTTGCCTTCATCGGACGGGGTATTGTGTACAAGAGTCGGCAGGTCATGGTACTTTTTGGATAGGACTTTGGTTAGGCCACATTTGGAATACTGCGTGCAGTTCTGGTCGCCACATTACCAGAAGGATGTGGATGCTTTAGAGAGGGTGCAGAGGAGGTTCACCAGGATGTTGCCTGGTATGGAGGGTGCTAGCTATGAAGGAAGGTTGAGTAGATTAGGATTGTTTTCGTTGGAAAGACCGAGGTTGAGGGGGGACCTGATTGAGGTCTACAAAATTATGAGAGGTATGGACAGGGTGGATAGCAACAAGCTTTTTCAAAGAGTGGGGGTGTCAATTACAAGGGGTCACAATTTCAAGGTGAGAGGGGGAAAGTTTAAGGGAGATGTGCGTGGAAAGTTTTTTACGCAGAGGGTGGTGGGTGCCTGGAACGCTTTGCCAGCGGAGGTGGTAGAGGCGGGCATGATAGCATCATTTAAGATGCATCTAGACAGATATATGAATGGGCGGGGAACAGAGGGAAGTAGATCCTTGGAAAATAGGCAACAGGTTTAGACAAAGGATCTGGATCGGCGCAGGCTGGGAGGGCCGAAGGGCCTGTTCCTGTGATGTAAATTTTCTTTGTTCTTTGTTATTTGTTCTAGTGTTTGATTTTACCTTCTCACCCTCCATCTGTATTTTAAATTCCACCATATTGTGATCGCTCCTTCCGAGAGGATCCCTAACTATGAGATCATGAATCAATCCTGTCTCATTACACAGGACCAGATCTAGGACCGCTTGTTCCCTCGTAGGTTCCATTACACACTGTTCTGGGAAACTATTGCGGATACATTCTATAAACTCCTCCTCAAGGCTTCCTTGACCAACCTCGTTAAACCAATCGACATGTAGATTAAAATCCCCCATGATAACTGCTGTACCATTTCTACATGCATCCGTTATTTCTTTGTTTATCATAGAATTTACAGTGCAGAAGGAGGCCATTCGGCCCATCGAGTCTGTACCGGCTCTTGGAAAGAGCACCCTACCCAAGGTCAACGGCTCCACCCTATCCCCATAACCCAGTAACCCCACCCAACACTAAGGGCAATTTTGGACACTAAGGGCAATTTATCATGGCCAATCCACCTACCCTGCACATCTTTGGACTGTGGGAGGAAACCGGAGCACCCGGAGGAAACCCACGCAGACACGGGGAGGACGTGCAGACTCCGCACAGACAGTGACCCAAGCCGGAATCGAACCTGGGACCCTGGAGCTGTGAAGCAATTGTGCTACCCACAATGCTACCGTGCTGCCGTATTGCCTGCCCCACCATAATGTTACTATTTGGTGGCCTATAGACTACTCCTATCAGTGACTTTTTCACCTTACTATTCCTGATTTCCACCCAAATGGATTCAATCTTATCCTCCATAGCACCGATGTCATCCCTTACTATTGCCCGGATGTCATCCTTAAATAACAGAGCTGCACCACCTCCCTTACCATCCACTCTATCCTTCCGAATAGTTTGATAGCCTTGGATATTTAACTCCCACTCGTGACCATCCTTTAAGCATGTTTCAGTAATGGCCACTAAATCATAGTCATTCACGATGATTTGCACCATCAACTCATTTACCTTATTCCGAATACTACGAGCATTCAGGTAAAGTATGTTGGCTTTTTTACCTCTGTTTTGAATCTTAACACCTCGATCAGTAACCTCTCCTAAGTTATATTTCCTCTTAACTTTTCTCCTAATTTTCCTTGTCGTTGAACCCATATCTTGTAACAACCTGCTGCGTCGCTTACCATTAATGTTTTATTTCCCATTTTATTCCTTTTAGTATTACTGGTCCTATTCACTGAGCTCCCCTCAGTCACTGTACCTTGTACTGTCGCCCTTTTTGATTTTTGACTATAGCTTCTCTGCCTTACACTTTCCCCCTTACTGCCTTTTGTTTCTGTCCCTGTTTTACTACCTTCCAACTTCCTGCATCGGTTCCCATCCCCCTGCCACATTAGTTTAAACCCTCCCCAACAGCTCTAGCAAACACCCCCCTAGGACATCGGTTCCAGTCCTGCCCAGGTGCAGACCGTCCGGTTTGTACTGGTCCCACCTTCCCCAGAACCGGTTCCAATGCCCCAGGAATTTGAATCATAGAACATAGAACATAGAACAATACAGCGCAGTACAGGCCCTTCGGCCCACGATGTTGCACCGAAACAAAAGCCATCTAACCTACACTATGCCATTATCATCCATATGTTTATCCAATAAACTTTTAAATGCCTTCAATGTTGGCGAGTTCACTACTGTAGCAGGTAGGGCATTCCACGGCCTCACCACTCTTTGCGTAAAGAACCTACCTCTGACCTCTGTCCTATATCTATTACCCCTTAGTTTAAAGCTATGTCCCCTCGTGCCAGCCATTTCCATCCGCGGGAGAAGGCTCTCACTGTCCACCCTATCCAACCCCCTGATCATTTTGTATGCCTCTATTAAGTCTGCTCTTAACCTTCTTCTCTCCAACGAAAACAACCTCAAGTCCATCAGCCTTTCCTCATAAGATTTTCCCTTCATACCAGGCAACATCCTGGTAAATCTCCTCTGCACCCGCTCCAAAGCCTCCCTCTTGCACCATCTCTCGAGCCACGTATTCATCCTCTCTATCCTGACATTCCTACTCTGACTAGCTCGTGGCACTGGTAGCAATCCTGAGATTACTACCTTTGAGGTCCTATTTTTTAGTTTAACTCCTAACTCCCTGAATTCAGCTTGTAGGACCGTGTCCAGTTTTTTACCTATATTGTTGGTGCCTATGTGCACCACGACAGCTGGCTGTTCAGCCCCCCCCCCCCCCCAGAATGTCCTGCAGCCGCTCCGAGACATCCTTGACCCTTGCACCAGGGAGGCAACATACCATCCTGGAGTCTCGATTGCGTCCGCAGAACCGCCTGTCTATTCCCCTTACGATCGAGTCCCCTGTCACTATAGACCTGCCATTCGTCTTCCTGCCCAGCTGCGCAGCAGAGCCAGCCACGGTGCCATGAACCTGGCTGCTGCTGCCTTCCCCTGGTGAGCCGTCTCCCTCAACAGTATCCAAAGCGGTATATCTGTTTTGCAGGGAGATGACCGCAGAGGACACCTGCACTGCCTTCCTACTCTTGCTCTGTCTTTTGGTCACCCATTTACTATCTCCCTCAGTACCTTTCACCTGCGGTGTGACCAACTCGCTAAACGTGCTATCCACGACGTCCTCAGTATCGTGGTTGCTCCAAAGTGAGTCCACCCGCAGCTCCAGAGCTGTATAATCTCTTTTTCTTGCCACTGTATTGCAGAACTTCCCTTTCATTCTTTCCGCTCTTGCTTCCCTTCTCTTCCTGCTTAAAACCTGTTACACCCTGAACCTTTTCCATTTTGGATCATCACCATAGGGGCGGTTTTCCCAGACAAAGGGCTTGTGCCCCCGTGGTGAATCAAGCCACTGAAATTGAGATTGGGTCAAGGTCACAGCACCTCCCGGCCCTCTTCTGGGTTTCTGTGGGGTTGCGGAAGGGGGTGATTGTTTGGGGGGGGTGGGGGGGGGGGGGGGGGGGATCCCTGTGAACCTGTTGTGCACGAAATTAAAGCAGTTAAAAAAAGCCAATTAAGAATGGTTTTACCCCTGAATTCTGTATTTAACAACCAGGCCACTTGTCAGTAATTCGCGAGGGTCATTGAGGAGGGTGCACCTGGGAACATAGAACTTAGAACATAGAACAGTACTGCACAGAACAGACCCTTCGGCCCTCGATGTTGTGCCGAGCATTGTCCGAAACCAAGATCAAGCTATCCCACTCCCTGTCATTCTGGTGTGCTCCATGTGCCTATCCAATAACCGCTTGAAAGTTCCTAAAGTGTCCGACTCCACTATCACAGCAGGCAGTCCATTCCACACCCTAACCACTCTCTGAGTAAAGAACCTACCTCGGACATCCCTCCTATATCTCCCACCCTGAATCTTATAGTTATGCCCCCTTGTAACAGCTACATCCACCCGAGGAAATAGTTTCTGAACGTCCACTCTATCTATCCCCCTCATCATCTTATAAACCTCTATTAAGTCACCACTCATCCTCCTTCGCTCCAATGAGAAAAGCCCTCGCTCCCTCAACCTTACCTCATAAGACCTACCCTCCAATCCCGGCAGCATCCTGGTAAATCTCCTTTGCACCCTTTCCAATGCTTCCACATCCTTCCTATAATGAGGTGACCAGAACTGCACACAATACTCCAAATGTGGTCTCACCAGGGTCCTGCACAGTTGCAGCATAACCCCGCGGCTCTTAAACTCAAGCCCCCTGTTAATAAACGCTAACACACTATAGGCCTTCTTCACGGCTCTATCCACTTGAGTGGCAACCTTCAGAGATCTGTGGACTTGAACCCCAAGATCTCTCTGTTCCTCCACATTCCTCAGAACCCAGCCGTTGACCCTGTAATCCGCATTCAATTTTTTTCTACCAAAATGAATCACCTCGCACTTATCAGGGTTAAACTCCATCTGCCATTTTTCGGCCCAGCTCTGCATCCTATCAATGTCTCTGAAGAAATTCTCCAGTGAAACTGACAGACTGGGAAGGCTTTGACCAGTGAAGTTGAAGATTTTCAGACATGGCCAGGTGAGAGACTGTTACTCAATGTACATCTTTATTGGAGAGGGCTTACACCGTTTGACAGGGGATTGTTAACTTCTTGCAAGACCTGCCCACCAATTTTCTCACCTCCAGCTCCACTCTCTGCTGTCAGCCTTACCTCGTGACATGGGAGAAGCTTACGTACTTCCACCTTTCATCTCTGCTGAGGGATAGGAGCAGAGGCCACAGCATAGAACCATAGGAATGTTACAACACAGAGGAGGCCAATCGGCCCATCTTGTCCATGCCAGCCCGAGGACACCCACATGCCCCTTTCTAATCCCACCTTCCCGCACCCAGTCCATCGCCCTGTATCTTACAGCCCTTCGATGCAGATCCAGGTACTTTCTGAAAGAGTTTAGGGTCTCTGCCCCACCACCATCTCGGGCAGCGAATTCCAGACTCCCACTGCCCTCTGTGTAACACATTCTTCCTCACGTCCCCTCTACACCTTCTGCCTCTTATCATGAATCTATGTCCCCTGGTTCTAGAATTCTCCACCAAGGGAAACTATTTTATCCTGTCCACTATCTCTCCCCCTCATACCTTTGTCCACCTCAATGAAGTCATCCCTCAGCCTTCTTTGTTCCAAGGAAAATAACCCCAACCCATCCAATCTCTCCTCGTAGCTACACTTTTCCAGCCCTGGCAACATTCTTGTAAACCTCCTCTGCACTCTCTCCAGAGCAATAACGTCCTTCCTGTAATGTGGTGACCAGAACTGCACACAATACTCCAGTTGTGGCCTCACCAGTGTTTTCTACAATTCCAACATTATATCCTTAATTTATATTCTATATCTCTACATTGGAGGAATCGATGCAGCAGCAGGAATAGCATCAATGGCAGCACCAGGGGTTTTCCTCAGCTGTATGTCCCTCCACAAGGCAGAGGACACTGGGATCTAACTGGGAGGAGACAAGACACCCCCCCCTCGCCGCCCCCTTGCCGACCCTCCCCACACAGACAGGATCAAAAAGGGTAGAGGATCAACTCCGTCAAGTGCCCTGAGGGTCTTGGCAGCTTGACCATCACGATCGTGTTCACCTCCCTGACATCTGCAGCCTCCTGCAACCAGGCCTCCTCCCCAGTGAGCCAGTTGGGAGTACATTGCCAATGATCAGTAAGATGGCTGTCTATAGCCAGTGAGTGCGGCTGCAAGGTATGTTCTGAGCGCTGCTGTGCTGGAGAACATGGGGTAAGTCAGAGTATGGGGTTTGTTTGCTGAAATTGTTTTGCCAATCGTCTTTCCTGACTTCTTGGGGTCCTGTCTCCAGGTTGAAGGGACCAGACTTCAGCTGAAGACTTCCTTGGTGACTTCCATCTACCCCTGCTCGGTTGAAGAGATTTAACTCTTCCTCTCATCCTTGGGTCAACTCAGCTCACTGAGGTCCCTCCGATCCCACAGCAGGACCTCCAGGTAAGCGAGAAAGCACGGAGAAGCCTTCACAGGTCTCCTCTCCATTCCTATGCTTACTGGAGCCTTAAAGAGTCAGGTCCTTGAGGCCAATGTCATCATAGCCTTAATTCAAATGCCTTCCTCGGCAGATCCTGCACATCAACTGGTCTTCCCTCCCTGATCGAGGAACTAGGGATACCAATGCTTTGGAAAGGAGTCCCCACAAAGCCCACTCACTGGGGATTGGGTTCCCAGCCTGCAAACATTGCTGCTGTTCTGAAAGAGAGCAGGTTCAGAGGACCCCGCCTGTTAAATCTGTTTCTCTCCCCACAGTTGCTGCCTGAGCTGCTGAATATCTCCAACATTTCTTGTTTTTGTTTCCTAATATGCAGAGTAAACAAAGTTATATGAACATAATAGTTGAGGGTGAATTATTGATTCCCACTGCAAAAAAGACTGTATCACGTGCAGGAATCATCGAATCCGGACAGTGCAGGAGGAGGCCAATCAGCCCATCGAGTCTGCACTGACCCGCCGAAACAGCCCTCTATCCAGGTCCCCTACCCACCCCACCCTTTCCCCTTAACCCCATACCTAACCTGCACATCTTTGTAATGTGGGAGGAAACCGGAGCACCCGGAAGAAACCCACGCACACACGGGGAGAACGTGCAGACTCCGCACAGACCGTGACCCAGGCCGGAATCGAACCTGGGACCCTGAACACCGTACCACCCATATTTTAATTCCAGAATTTTATTGAAGTTAAATTCACCCATCTGCCGTGATTGGATTTGAACTCAGAGCAGTACACTGGGTCTTAGTTTACTAGGGCAGCACGGTAACACAGTGGTTAGCACTGTTGCTTCACAGCTCCAGGGTCCCAGGTTCACTTCCCGGCTTGGGTCACTGTCTGTGCGGAGTCTGCGCGTTCTCCCCGTGTCTGCGTGGGTTTCCTCCGGGTGCTCCGGTTTCCTCCCACAAGTCCTGAAAGACGTGCTTGTTAGGTGAATTGGACATTCTGAATTCTCCCTCTGTGTACCCGAACAATCGCCGGACTGTGGCGACTAGGGGCTTTTCACAGTAACTTCATTGCAGTGTTAATGTAAGCCTACTTGCGACACTAAAGATTATTATTAGTCCAGTGACAAAACTGCCGCACCACCATTGTCCCGTCTCCAAATATCTGTTTGAAAAGAGAGACCCCTAATTTATAAACCGTGCCCTCCTCGTTCTAGATTCTCCCACAAGGGGAAACATCTTTACAGAATGTGGTAGTCTGTGTAGAGGTATTACGGTACCTGGTAATGCTGGAACACCATTGGTAGATATTGTATGTTTCCTATTGGCCAAGCTGTATGGTAGCTCCGCCCTACTAGGTGGGGTATAAGAGCCCGTGCCGCCCCAGCAGCCTTCATTCTGTACCTGAACTGCTGGGGGAAACATCTAGCTTATTAAAGCCTTCAGTTGGACTACAACCTCGCTTTAGTGGTCATTGATCGTGCATCAATTTAATAAGCTAGATTTAAAAGGATGGAGCTCCGAATCAAGCCGGAGTGTCTGCAACTCGGCCCCCACGCGGCGAACTCAGCAACAACCTTCAAGCACTGACTGGCGTGTTTTAAAGGATATCTCGGAACGGCCGAAAACACACCCACGGGAGAACAGAAAATGCAACTCCTGCACTCGAGGGTGAGCCCGGAAATTTACACCCTCATCGAGGACGCGGACGATTTCAATGCAGCAATGGAGCTGCTAAAAGGACATTATATTCGCCCAGTAAACCAGGTCTACGCCCGACATCTGCTCGCAACGAGGCGACAAATCCATGGGGAATCGCTGGAAGAATTCTACCTGCGCACCTGGTGTTGGGGAGAAACTGCAGCTGCTCGCAAGTTTTGGCGAGCGACCACACAGAAGCCTTGATCCGGGATGCTTTCGTGGCAGGTATGCTGTCCTCCCAAATCCGCCAGCGATTGCTGGAAAAATACACCCTAGGCCTCAAGGAGGCATGGGCCCCTGCAGGCTCCCTGGATGTGGCCTCCCGAAACGCCCACGTTTACATTCCCGACCGCGCGGCAGCCCGCTGGGCAGTGTGGAACCCCTCCGAAGCCGATCCCAAGACATCTCCCATCCCCCCACAAGCTTGTGCTGCAAGGCGGCTTGGCAACCCCGGGGGGCCCCGCTGCTACTTTTGCGGGCAGGCCTAAGCACCCCCGGCAGCGCTGCCCGGCCCGCGCATCCACCTGAAAGGGATGCAGTAAAAAGGGCCATTTCGTGGTGGTATGCCAGGCCCATGCGGTCGGCTCAGTCTCCGTTGGCGAATGCGGACCCCCACCACAAACCTGTCCACGGTCCCCGTGCGGCCAGTGGGTGCCGCCATCTTCCTCCTCCAGGGTCACGTGCGGCCCCCGGGTGCCGCCATCTTGCCACATTCGATGGATGGGCGTCGCCATTTTGTGCACCCCCAGCCATGTGGGACCAATGGGAGCCGCCATCTTGGATGGACTCCCAGGACCCCAGCTCGGCTGACCATGCACTGCCCAAAGAGAACACTCAACTGCTGAGATTAGCCTCGGTGACCCTGGACCAGTCCCGGTTCGAACACTCTCAACTGCTACAACAACAGTACTAATCAACGGGCATGAGACGTCCTGCTTAATCGACTCTGGGAGCACGGAGAGCTTCATACACCCTGACACGGTAAGGCACTGTTCTCTCCTCGTCCACCCCGTTAATCAAAAAGTCTCCCTGGCCTCCGGTTCCCACTCAGTAGAGATAAAGGGGTTTTGTGTAGCAAACCTCACAGTCCAGGGAAGGGAGTTTAAAAATTACCGGCTCTACGTCCTTCCCCACCTCTGCGCAGCCACACTCCTAGGTTTAGACTTCCAGTATAACCTCCAAACTCTAACTTTCAAATTCGGCCGCCCTATACCCCCCCTCACTGTCTCCGGTCTCGCGACCCTCAAGGTTGACCCGCCTTCCCTGCTTGCGAACCTCACCCCGGATTGCAAACCTGTCGCCACCAGGAGCAGACGGTACAGTGCCCAGGACCGGATCTTTATTAGGTCAGAGGTCCAAAGGCTACTGGGGGAAGGAGTAATTGAAGCTAGCAACAATCCCTGGAGAGCTCAAGTAGTGGTGGTAAAGACCGGGGAGAAGCATAGGATGGTCATCGACTACAGTCAGACCATCAACAGGTTGGTGTGATGGACTGGGCTGTGTTCACGACTCTCTGAAGTTTCTAGTGGTGGTGTTGGAAAACATCCCGGGGCTGTTAAGAGCGTGGGCGGACAAAATGTCGGCACTGAATCACAGAATCATATGTTAGGTTAACAAAGCAAAAGCTTGGTTAAAGAGCTCGGCGAGGCTTGTATCTCAAAGAAGGAGAGAGAAAGATTGACAGGTTTAGGGAGGGAATTCCAGAGTTTAAGACCCAGGTATGTCTGTTAATGGTGGAGCGGGGGAGTAGGTGTAGTGGTATTTATTACCACTGGATTAGAAATCCAGAGAGACCAGGGTAATGCTCTGTACCCAGTTTAGAATCTCACAATGGAAACGGTCAATTTTGAATGCAATAAAAATCTGTAATTAGAAGTCTAATGTGAAAGTACAGAAGGAGGCCATTTGATCCATCAAGTCCACACCGGCCCTTGGAAAGAGCCGCCTACTTAAGCCCAGGCCTCCAACGTATTCCTGTAACTGCACTTAACCTTTTGGACACTAAGGGGCAATTTAGAATGGCCAATTCCTCTAACCTGCACATCTTTGGACTGTGGGAGGAAGGCGGAGCACCCGGAGGAAACCCACGCAGACACAGGGAGAATGTGCAGACTCCGCACAGACAGTCACGCGAGGCTGAAATTGAACCCGGGACCCAGGAGCCGTGAGGCAGCAGTGCTAACCACTGTGCCACCGTGCCGCACCCCCGCACGTGATAACTATGACACCATTGTCGATTGCCATAAAGATCCATCTGGATAAAATATTAAAACTTGCTGCTGTGCAGGGGGACCTGGGTGTGCTGGAGCATGAGTCGCAAAACGTTGGTTTACAGGTGCAACAGGTGATTAAGAAGGCGAATGGAACTTTGTCCTTCATTGCTAGAGGGATGAAGTTTAAGACTAGGGAGGTTATGCTGCAAATGTATAAGGTGTTAGTGAGGCCACACCTGGAGTATTGTGTTCAGTTTTGGTCTCCTTACCTGAGAAAGGACGTACTGGCACTGGAGGGTGTGCAGAGGAGATTCACTCGGTTAATCCCAGAGTTGAAGGGGTTGGATTGAGAGGAGAGGTTGAGTAGACTGGGACTGTACTCGTTGGAATCAGAAAGATGCGGGGGGGATTTTATAGAAACATAGGAACATGTTATGGGCGAGGCATTTTCAGAACCCCAAAATGTATCATGGAGTTCAACCAACCTCTCCCTTTAATGTATTTGTTGCTTTTCCGAGCACACGGCTTGTTCCCTAGGTGTGGGATTACAATTATGGACACGTGGGTTTTTAAACACAAAACAATGTTTATTCCATGAACTCAACTTAACATCTTAAATAAACATTGGATCTCTTAACACCCCTTGCTTCAAAGATAACTCAGAAAATATTGCAACAGTAAGTAATTCCTCAAAATGCTCCGTCAAACTTCCAAGAGGCTTAACACCTTTAAACGGAATCACATCAGGTTAAAGGCTTTACTATTATGAGTTTAAATCACCCAAATGATCCAGAGATAGTCTTTCATGACAGAGATCCAGCTCACTGCAAACACAGACACACACCCAGCTCTTTTCCTCCGAACTGCAGCTCTCTGGACACGCAGACACACACCAGCTCTTTTTCAAAACTGCAAAACTAAACTGCAAAATGGCTGATCTAAAGCCCAACTCCATCCACTCTCTGACATCACTGTTTTCTTAAAGGTACATTGCTTAAACATCCATGTCTTAAAGGTACTCTCACATGACACCTCCCCCAAGAAAAAAAAAACCATCAACTTCAAGATGGTTTCATTTTTCACTTTTGCACCATCCACTAAGAAATGCATACAGTAAATATACATTTTAATTTAAAGAAAACAACACACTCAAACAGGTATAATAATATGGTCCATTTTTCTTTGTTTTTCTTTCTCCAACCGAACAATTGATCACATTCGTGACAAAGCATCGGCTATCACATTTTCCCATCCTGCCACATGTACTATTTTTAAATGAAATGGCTGTAACAATAAACTCCAGCGAGTTGCCTTGCATGGTTATTCCGGAATCGCTCCAAAAACATCAAAGGATTATGATCAGTATATATAACGGTGTCAGACGGATTGGTGTTCACATAAATGTGAAAATGTTGCAAAGCCAGCACCAAACTCAAAGTCTCCTTCTCAATCGTCGAATACATTTTCTGGTGAGAATTCAATTTCTTTGAAAAATAACCAATAGGGCGCTCCAGCCCTTCGTCGTTGTCTTGTAGAAGCACCGCACCTACACCCACATCGCTCGCATCCACAGCCACTCTGAATGGTTTGGTGTCATTTGGGATGACTAACACAGGAGCAGTGGTTAACACAGGAGCAGTGGTTAACACAGGAGCAGTGGTTAACACAGGGGCAGTGGTTAACACAGGAGCAGTGGTTAACACAGGAGCAGTGGTTAACACAGGGGCAGTGGTTAACACAGGGGCAGTGGTTAACACAGCCTTCAGGCCGCCAAATGCCTGTTGACACTCCGCTGTGCACTGGAATTTGTTACGCTTCTTGACAAGTCCGTCAGTGGAGCGACCACACTGCTAAAACTTGGTACAAATTTCCGGTAAAATCCACTCATACCAAGAAATCGCATTATTTCCCGTCGTGTCGAGGGTATCGGAAACTCCCCAATAACCTTCGTTTTCACATCCCGTGTGACCATTCGACCCTGTCTGATTGTATGGCCAAGAGAAGTGACTTGGGCTTTTCCAAATTCACTTTTGGCTAGGTTTATCACCAAACCCGCCTCCTGAAGTCGATCGAATAACTCCCTCAGATGTTTTAAATGTTCTTTCCATGTCTGGCTGAACACTACCAGATTGTCAATGTATACCGCACAATTGGGTAATCCTGAAACTACTGTATTAGTTAACCGTTGAAATGTTGCTGGGGTGTTTTTCATTCCAAATGGCATAACTTTGAATTGGTATATACCATCTGGAGTCACAAAAGCTGAAATCTCCTTCGCCCTTTCAGATAAAGGTATTTGCCAATAACCTTTCAGTAAATCCAATTTGGAAATAAAAACGTATTGTCCCAATTTCTCAATGCAATCCTCCAAACGTAGGATAGGATAAGAGTCCGTTCTTGTAAGTGCATTAACCTTTCGATAGTCCACACACAACCGTTGGATACCGTCTGGTTTAGTACCATCACTATGGGTGAGCTCCATTGGCTGCAACCCACTTCAATTATGCATACTCTCAATCTTTCTGTTAACCTGTGCCAATTTTAAAGAATTAAGTCTATATGGATGTTGTTTGATAGGAACAGCATTTCCCACATCTACATCATGTATAGCCATTTTAGTACTTCCAAATTTATCTCTACAAACTTGCCCACGTGATATCAATAACTCTTTCAGGTCAGTTCGTTTTTCCTCTGGAAGGTTAACAATTCATCCCAATTTTGAGAACATCCTCATTTTCCAATTTAATTTGAGGTCTGTCAAATTCACAGTCATCTGGATTTGGTTCGCCACTTTGAGTTAGAATCATGAAAACTTCCTTTTTCTCTCCTTCCCTTTCAAAGTACCTTTTAAGCATATTCACATGACACACTCGATGAGTCTTCCTTCTGCCTGGTGTTTTTACCACATAATTCACCTCACTTAATTTCCTTTCAATCTGATACGGTCCACAAAACCTAGCTTTTAAAGGCTCACCTACCATTGGTAACAACACTAAAACTTTATCCCCACTGGCAAAACTATGAACTTTGGATTTCTTGTCCGCTACCCGTTTCATCACATTTTGTGCAACTTTCAAATGTTGTCTGGCCAATTCACCTGCTCTATTTAATCGTTCCCTAAAATTTGACACGTAATCCAATTGTGTAATTTCCGATTTCTCACCCACCAATTTTTCCCAAAAATTAGTTCAAAAGGACTAAATTTGGTAGACTCATTAGGTGCATCCCGAATTGCAAACAATACGAAGGGGATTCCTTTATCCCAATCCTCTGGATAATTTTGACAATACGCCCTCAACATTGTCTTTAATGTCTGATGCCACCTTTCTAACGCTCCCTGCGATTCTGGATGGTACGCAGTGGATTTAAATTGTTTTATTCCTAAGCTATCCATAACTTCTTTGAATAACTTTGAAGTAAAATTCGTTCCTTGATCCGATTGAATTTCTGTGGGTAGTCCATATCTAGTAAAGAATTTAAGTAACTCCTCCACTATCCTTTTAACTGTAATATTACGTACTGGAATGGCCTCTGGAAACTTAGTAGACACATCCATTACAGTCGAAAGATATTGATTCCCACTTTTTGTTTTAGGAAGTGGTCCTACACAATCGATTAGGACCCTTGTAAAAGGTTCCTCAAATGCTGGAATGGGTATTAAGGGCGCTGGTTTTATCACTGCTTGAGGTTTCCCTATCACTTGACATGTGTGACATGATTGACAAAATTTAACTACACCTTTCTGTAGTCCAGGCCAAAAAAAATGTTTCTGGATTTTACAAACAAAGAACAAAGAACAAAGAAATGTACAGCCTGGGAACAGGCCCTTCGGCCCTCCAAGCCCGTGCCGACCATGCTGCCCGACTGCACTACATCTTCTACACTTCCTGGGTCCGTATCCCTCTATTCCCATCCGATTCATGTATTTGTCAAGATGCCCCTTAAATGTCACTATCGTCCCTGCTTCCACCACCTCCTCCGGTAACGAGTTCCAGGCACCCACTACCCTCTGCGTAAAAAACTTGCCTCGTACATCTACTCTAAACCTTGCCCCTCTCACCTTAAACCTATGCCCCCTAGTAATTGACTCCTCTACCCCGGGGAAAAGCCTCTGACTATCCACTCTGTCTATGCCCCTCATAATTTTGTAGACCTCTATCAGGTCACCCCTCAACTTCCTTCGTTCCAGTGAGAACAAACCAAGTTTATTCAACCGCTCCTCATAGCTAATGCCCTCCATACCAGGCAACATTCTGGTAAATCTCTTCTGCACCCTCTCTAAAGCCTCCACAGCCTTCTGGTAGTGTGGCGACCAGAATTGAACACTATACTCCAAGTGTGGCCTAACTAAGGTTCGATACAGCTGCAACATGACTTGCCAATTCTTATACTCAATGCCCCGGCCAATGAAGGCAAGCATGCCGTATGCCTTCTTGACTACCTTCTCCACCTGTGTTGCCCCTTTCAGTGACCGGTGGACATGTACTCCTAGATCTCTTTGACTTTCAATACTCTTGAGGGTTCTACCATTCACTGTATATTCCCTACCTGCATTAGACCTTCCAAAATGCATTACCTCACATTTGTCCGGATTAAACTCCATCTGCCATCTCTCCGCCCAAGTCTCCAAACAATCTAAATCCTTCTGTATCCTCTGACAGTCCTCATCGCTATCCACAATTCCACCAACCTTTGTGTCGTCTGCAAACTTACTAATCAGACCAGTTACATTTTCCTCCAAATCATTTATATATACTACAAACAGCAAAGGTCCCAGCACTGATCCCCGTGGAACACCACTGGTCACAGCCCTCCAATTAGAAAAGCATCCTTCCATTGCTACTCTCTGCCTTCTATGACCTAGCCAGTTCTGTATCCACCTTGCCAGCTCACCCCTGATCCCGTGCGACTTCACTTTTTGCACTAGTCTACCATGAGGGACCTTGTCAAAGGCCTTACTGAAGTCCATATAGACAACATCCACTGCCCTACCTGCATCAATCATCTTAGCGACCTCCTCAAAAAACTCTATCAAGTTAGTGAGACACGACCTCCCCTTCACAAAACCATGCTGCCTCTCACTAATACGTCCATTTGCTTCCAAATGAGAGTAGATCCTGTCTCGAAGAATTCTCTCCAGTAATTTCCCTACCACTGAAGTAAGGCTCACCGGCCTGTAGTTCCCTGGATTATCCTTGCTACCCTTCTTAAACAGAGGAACAACATTGGCTATTCTCCAGTCCTCCGGGACATTCCCTGAAGACTGTGAGGATCCAAAGATTTCTGTCAAGGCCTCAGCAATTTCCTCTCCAGCCTCCTTCAGTATTCTGGGGTAGATCCCATCAGGCCCTGGGGTCTTATCTACCTTAATATTTTTTAAGACACCCAACACCTCGTCTTTTTGGATCTCAATGTGACCCAGGCTATCTACACACCCTTCTCCAGACTCAACATCTACCAATTTCCTCTCTTTGGTAAATACTGATGCAAAGTATTCATTTAGTACCTCGCCCATTTCCTCTGGCTCCACACATAGATTCCCTTGCCTATCCTTCAGTGGGCCAACCCTTTCCCTGGCTACCCTCTTGCTTTTTATGTACGTGTAAAAAGCCTTGGGATTTTCCTTAACCCTATTTGCCAATGACTTTTCGTGACCCCTTCTAGCCCTCCTGACTCCTTGCTTAAGTTCCTTCCTACTTTCCTTATTTAGCTTGAGTTTTCCTTATTACCAAATGACCTCCCACTGGTACCTCATGTGCAACTTGCAACACCTTTCTATACCCTACCGGCAATACTACTTGATGAACTTCTGCCCACTTTTCACCCGTCTGCATATGTACAGGTCTCCATTTTCTCATCAAGAAGTCATTTTTACGGTAATAACACTCTGGTATACTCTCAGATTCCTCTTCTGTATATGCCTTCTGATATATCCGTTTTATTTCTCCATCTTTCTGTTATAACTCCGCCAATTTTCCTGAACTAAAAATATCCGCCCCATCCTCTGCCTGTTCTTGTTCTTTTTCAACCATCTGATCAAAAATCATTTCTGATAATTGCACTTCAACTTCATCTTCACTCTTTGATTTCTCCTCTGGTCTTAACCTTGTTACTACACAATCCGGAAAAATCCCAGGATATTCGTCCTTCAACACTTCAGTTGACTGATTTTCCACTGGCTTATCAACCACAGTAGGCATCACTCCCACCTGCGATCCAGCTATATCATTACCCAAGATAAACTGTATTCCTGGACAAGATAGTTTATCTATTACTCCTGCTACCACTTCACCACTCTTCACTGGACTTTCCAACCTTACCTTATATAATGGAACGCTACTCCTCTCACCCTGAATTCCACATATCACCACCTTTTCTGGAAACATTCTTCCCAAACTACATAATTCCTCATCTCCTACCATTAAAGATTGACTAGCCCCTGTATCTCTTAAAATTGTGACTTCTTTATCTGCTCCTTCTGATACACATGAGTAAACTTTACCCACACAAGTAAATTCTTTAAATTCTTTAAAGACATCTGGCACCTTCTTAACAATTACTTCTTGAACAAGCTGCACCTGTTTGCATCTCCTTCGCTTCCCTTGGGCTTTCCTTTACCACTCTAACAAACCCCACTGTCTTATCCTGTTTTACCACATCAGCCTTCCCAGTGCTTTTCTTCAACCACCAACACTGTGACTTTACATGGCCTAGTTTATTTCAGTGAAAACATCTGAAACTTTTCATTTCTTTTCCACCCTCCTGGATTTCTTTCTTAATCTGAGGTACACTCTCTTTATTGTCTCCCATCAGATCACCTTTGCCTTTACCACTTGAGTATTTCTCATGTCCCCAGTTTCTATCCCTCACCGGCTGAAACTGATGTCGGAAACCAATCTTTGATTTATGAACTAATTCATAATCATCTGCCATTTTTGCTGCTAATCTCGCAGTTTTAACCCTCTGTTCTTCCACATGAGTTCTCACTACATCAGGAATTGAATTTTTAAAGTCCTCCAAAAGTATAATTTCTCTGAGAGCTTCATACATTTGGTCTATTTTCAAAGCCCTTATCCACCTATCAAAATTACTCTGTTTGAGCCTTTCAAACTCCATGTATGTTTGACCAAATTCTTTCCTTAAATTTCTAAACCTTTGTCCGTAAGCTTCAGGCACTAGCTCATATGCACTTAAGATGGATTTCTTCACCTCCTCATACGTTCCAGATACCTCCTCCGGCAGTGATGCAAACACTTCACTAGCTCTACCTACCAGCTTTGTTTGAATCAGTAACACCCACATGTCCTGTGGCGATTTCATTTGTTTAGCTACCTTCTCAAATGAAATGAAAAAGGCTTCCACTTCCTTCTCATCAAACCTTGGCAATGCTTGGACATATTTAAATAGATTCCCACCAAGCCTTCGACTATGACGCTCTTTCTCACTATCCTCATCACTATCATCCAACTGTACGTTTCCCTTTACGTCTGCCAATTTTAACTGATTGTCATGTTTCATGGCCATTTTCTAAAGTTCAAACTCCCTCTCTTTATCTTTTTCCCTGATCTCTATCTCCCTTTCTTTTTATTTTTGTTCTGCTCGGGCTATTCTTTCTTTTCTCTCTGTGGTTGTTTCCACTGGCGGGTAAAAACAGAACTAGGGGGCATAGCCTCACAATAAGGGGAAGTTGATTTAGGACTGAGCTTAGGAGGAAGATCTTCACCCAAAGGGTTGTGAATCTATGGAATTCCTTGCCCAGTGAAGCAGTAGAGTCTCCTTCATTAAATGTTTTTAAGATAAAGATAGATAGTTTTTTGAAGAATAAAGGGATTAAGGGTTATGGTGTTCGGGCCGGAAAGTGGAGCTGAGTCCACAAAAGATCAGCCATGATCTCATTGAATGGCGGAGCAGGCTCGAGGGGCCAGATGGCCTACTCCTGCTCCTAGTTCTTATGTTCTTATGTTCTCTAATGTCCCTTTCGGGAAGGAAATCTGCCGTCCTTACCTGGTCTGGCCTACATGTGACTCCAGACCCACAGCAATGTGGTTGACTCTTAAAATACCCACTGGAAATGCACTCAGCTCCAGGGCAAATAGGGATGGACAATAAATGCCTGCCCAGCCGGTGGTGCCCTCATCCAATGAACAGGGAAAAAATATATTCCTGAATGGGAGGAATGTGGAGATCTCAGAGCTTGAAGTGCTCTGAAATGCAACAATGGAGGATCTGAGAGCTACAGAGCTCATTGTGGAGGGTAATCTCGTCGGAAACTGGAGGAGATTCCAGCAGCGCTTAGGCCTGTACTTCACTCCAATGTAAGAAGTCTGACAACACCAGTTTAAAGTCCAACAGGTTTGTTTCGAATCACTAGCTTTCGGAGAACAGCTCCTTCCTCAGGTGAATGAAGAGGTGGGTTCCGGAAACATATATATAGACAAAATCAATGGTGCAAGACAATGCTTTGAATGCGAGTCTTTGCAGGTAATTAAGTCTTTACAGGTTCAGACGGTACAACTGGAGAGAGGGATAATCCCAGGTTAAGGAGGTGTGAATTGTCTCAAGCTAGGACAGTTGGTAGGATTTCGCAAGCCCAGGCTAGATGGTGGGGGCTGAATGTAATGTGACATGAATCCAAGGTCACGGTTGAGGCCGTACTCGTGTGTGCGGATTCTGCGTTGTCGCGCGGCCTTGGAGAACGCTTACCCGAAGATCACAGCATCTGCATGGTCTCACCAATGTACCACGCTTCGGGACTTCCTTTCCTGCAGCGTATGAGGTAGACAACGTTGGCCGAGTCGCACGAGTATGTACCACGCACCTGGTGGGTGGTGTTCTCATGTTTAATGGAGATCTTGTGGAGATTGCCATGGCAGGGTTGTGTGGTGTCGTGGTCACTGTTTTGAAAGCTGGGTAGTTTACTGCAGCAATGGTTTGTTTGAAGTTGCGCGGTTGTTTGAATGCAAGTAGTGGGGGTGTGGGGATGACCTTGGCAAGATGTCCGTCTTCATCGATGACGTGTTGAAGGCTGCGAAGAAGATGTTGTAGTTTCTCCGCTCCGGGGAAGTACTGGACGATGAAGGGTACTCTGTCGGTAGTGTCCCGTGTTTGTCTTCTGAGGAGGTCGGTGTGGTTTTTTGCTGTGGCGCGTTGGAACTGTCGATCGATGAGTCGAGCGCCATATGCCATTCGTACGAGGGCATCTTTCAGCATCTGTAGATGTCTGTTACGCTCCTCCTCGTCTGAGCAGATCCTGTGTATACGGAGGGCTTGTCCATAGGGGATGGCTTCTTTAATGTGTTTAGGGTGGAAGCTGGAGAAGTGGAGCATCGTGATGTTATCCGTGGGCTTGTGGTAAAGCAAAGTGCTGAGGCGACTGTCCTCAGGGGCCACCGTCATGCTGAACAGAACGGACTACTGCAAAGAAGTGTACTGACAACTCAACAACCAGGAACACTTCAGACAATTACCACAGATCCGACCAAGGAACACACCCGCCAACTCAAGAGATGGATTAAGACCTTGGATCCAGATCTTCAGAGCACCCTACATGCTCTCATCCCATGTACTAGCCGCATAGAGATCTCTACTGCCTCCCAAAAATACACAAGGCCAACACACCAGGTCGTCCTATCGTATCAGGCAATGGGACCCTGTGTGAGAACCTCTCTGGCTACATCAATGGCATTTTGATACCCATCGTACAAGGAACGCCCAGCTTCTCTTGCGGTACGACGGGCTTCTTACAGAAACTCAGCACCCATGCACCAGTTGAACCAGGAACATTCCTCGTCACAATGGACGTCTCGGCACTCTACACCAGCATCCCCCATGACGACGGTATTGCTGCAACAGCCTCAGTACTCAACACCGACAACTGCCAATCTCCTGACGCAAATCTGCAACTCATCCGCTTCATTCTGGATCACAACGTCTTCACCTTCGACAACAAGTTCTTTATCCAGACGCACGGAACAGCCATGGGGACCAAATTCGCACCTCAATACGCCAACATCTTCATGCACAAGTTTGAACAGGACCTCCTCACCGCACAGGACCTTCAACCGACGCTATACACCAGATACATCGATGACATTTTTTCCCTTTGGACCCACGGCGAAGAATCACTGAAACGACTGCACGATGACATCAATAAGTTCCATCCCACCATCAGACTCACCATGGACTACTCTCCAAAATCAGTTGCATTCTTGGACACACTTATTTGCATCAAGGACGGTCACCTCAGCACTTCGCTTTACCGCAAGCCCACAGAGACTAAATTGAAGGAGGTATCAGTGAAATGCAGCTTCACCTGACAGAAGTGTTTGCTGCCTTGGACAGTGAGGAGGGGGAGATAAAGGGGCATCTTCTGTTGAGAGGGAACGGTCTTTGCGGAATGTCGACACGGGGAGGTGAGGGGAAGATGTCTTTGATGCTGGCATCGTGCTGGATTGATGGAAATGACGGAAGAAGATCCTTTGAATATGCAGGCTGGTGGGGTGGACAGTGGGGACAAGGGGACCTAGCTCTTGGAGAGGGGGAAGGGGTGAAGGCAGAGGTGCGGGAGGTCAGTCAGTCATGGTTGGGCACCCTGTCCATCACCCTTGTTTCAGGAAAAGGAAGACCAGAAGCACCATTTGTGACGGTAGTTTTCTTGGAACAGAAGACCATAAGACATAGGAGCGGAAGTAAGGCCATTCGGCCCATCGAGTCCACTCCACCATTCAATCATGGCTGATTTCAACTCCATTTACCCGCTCTCTCTCCATAGCCCTTAATTCCTCGAGAAATCAACAATTTATAAACTTCTGTCTTAAAGACACTCAACGTCCCGCCCTCCACCGCCCTCTGTGGCAATGAATTCCACAGACCCACCACTCTCTGGCTGAAGAAATTTCTCCTCATCTCTGTTCTAAAGTGACTCCCTTTGATTCTAAGGCTGTGCCCCCGGGTCCTAGTCTCCCCTGCTAATGGAAACAACTTCCCTACGTCCACCCGATCTAAGCCATTCATTATCTTCTAAGTTTCTATTAGATCTCCCCTCAACCTCCTAAACTCCAATGAATATAATCCCAGGATCCTCAGACGTTCATCGTATGTTAGGCCTACCACTCCTGGGATCATCCGTGTGAATCTCCGCTGGACCCGCTCCAGTGCCAGTATGTCCTTCCTGAGGTGTGGGGCCCAAAATTGCTCACAGTATTCTAAATGGGGCCTAACTAGTGCTTTATAAAGCTTCAGAAGTACATCCCTGCTTTTATATTCCAAGCCTCTTGAGATAAATGACAACATTGCATTTGCTTTCTTAATTACGGACTCAACCTGCAAGTTTACCTTTAGAAAATCCTGGACTAGGACTCCCAAGTCCCTTTGCACTTCAGCATTATGAATTTTGTCACCGTTTAGAAAATAGTCCACGCCTCTATTCTTTTTTCCAAAGTGCAAGACCTCGCACTTGCCCACAAAGAACAAAGAACAAAGAAATGTACAGCACAGGAACAGGCCCTTCGGCCCTCCAAGCCCGTGCCGACCATGGTGCCCGACTAAACTGCAATCTTCTACACTTCCTGGGTCCGTATCCCTCTATTCCCATCCGATTCATGTATTTGTCAAGATGCCCCTTAAATGTCACTACCGTCCCTGCTTCCACCACCTCCTCCGGTAGCGAGTTCCAGGCACCCACTACCCTCTGCGTAAAAAACTTGCCTCGTACATCTACTCTAAACCTTGCCCCTCTCACCTTAAACCTATGCCCCCTAGTAATTGACCCCTCTACCCCGGGGAAAAGCCTCTGACTATCCACTCTGTCTATGCCCCTCATAATTTTATAGACCTCTATCAGATCGCCCCTCAACCTCCGCCGTTCCAGTGAGAACAAACCAAGTTTATTCAACCGCTCCTCATAGCTAATGCCCTCCATACCAGGCAACATTCTGATAAATCTCTTCTGCATACTCTCTAAAGCCTCCACATCCTTCTGGTAGTGTGGCGACCAGAATTGAACACTATACTCCAAGTGTGGCCTAACTAAGGCTCTATACAGCTGCAACATGACTTGCCAATTCTTATACTCAATGCCCCGGCCAATGAAGGCAAGCATGCCGTATGCCTTCTTGACTACCTTCTCCACCTATGTTGCCCCTTTCAGTGACCTGTGGACCTGTACGCCTAGATCTCTTTGACTTTCAATACTCTTGAGGGTTCTACCATTCACTGTATATTCCCTACCTACATTAGACCTTCCAAAATGCATTATCTCACATTTGTCCGGATTAAACTCCATCTGCCATCTCTCCGCCCAAGTCTCCAAACAATCTAAATCCTGCTGTATCCTCTGACAGTCCTCATCGCTATCCCCAATTCTACCAACCTTTGTCATAGATTATCATAGAATTTACAGTGCAGAAGGAGGCCATTCAGCCCATCGAGTCTGCACCAGCTCTTGGAAAGAGCACCCTACGCAGGTTCAACACCGCCACCCTATCCCCATAACCCAGTAACCCCATCCAACACTAAGGGCAATTTTGGACACTAAGGGCAATTTATCATGGCCAATCCACCTAACCTGCACATCTTTGGACTGTGGGAGGAAACCGGAGCACCCGGAGGAAACCCACGCACACACGGGGAGGATGTACAGACTCCGCACAGACAGTGACCCAAGCCGGAATCGAACCTGGCACCCTGGAGCTGTGAAGCAATTGTGCTATCCACAAGGCTACCGTGTCGTCTGTAAGCTTACTAATCAGACCAGTTATATTTTCCTCCAAATCATTTATATATACTACAAAGAGCAAAGGTCCCAGCACTGATCCCTGTGGAACACCACTGGTCACAGCGGTCCAATTAGAAAAGCATCCTTCCATTGCTACTCTCTGCCTTCTATGACCTAGCCAGTTCTGTATCCACCTTGCCAGCTCACCCCTGATCCCGTGTGACTTCACCTTTTCAACTCGTCTACCATAGAACATAGAACATAGAACGAGACAGCGCAGTACAGGCCTTTGGGCCCACGATGTTGCACCAAAACAAAAGCCATCTAACCTACAGTATGCCATTATCATCCATATGCTTATCCAATAAACGTTTAAATGCCCTTAATGTTAGCGAGTTCACTACTGTTGCCGGTAGGGCATTCCACGTCCTCACCACTCTTTGCGTAAAGAACCTACCTCTGACCTCTGTCCTATATCTATTACCCCTCAGTTTAAAGCCATGTCCCCTCGTGCCAGCCATTTCCATCCGCGGGAGAAGGCTCTCACTGTCCACCCTATCTAACCCCCTGATCATTTTGTATGCCTCTATTACGTCTCCTCTTAACCTTCTTCTCTCCAAGGAAAACAACCTCAAGTCCATCAGCCTTTCCTCATAAGATTTTCCCTCCATACCAGGCAACATCCTGGTAAATCTCCTCTGCACCCGCTCCAAAGCCTCCACGTCCTTCCTATAATGCGATGACCAGAACTGTACGCAATACTCCAAATGCGGCCGTACCAGAGTTTTGTACAGCTGCAACATGACCTCCTGACTCCGGAACTCAATCCCTCTACCAATAAAGGCCAACACTCCAAAGGCCTTCTTCACAACCCTATCAACCTGGGTGGCAACTTTCAGGGATCTATGTACATGGACACCTAGATCCCTCTGCTCATCCACACTTCCAAGAACTTTACCTTTAGCCAAATATTCTGCATTCCTGTTATTCCTTCCAAAGTGAATCACCTCACACTTCTCTACATTAAACTCCATTTGCCACCTCTCAGCCCAGCTCTGCAGCTTATCTATGTCCCTCTGTAACCTGCTACATCCTTCCACACTGTCGACAACACCACCGACTTTAGTGTCGTCTGCAAATTTACTCACCCACCCTTCTGCGCCTTCCTCTAGGTCATTGATAAAAATGACAAACAGCAACGGCCCCAGAACAGATCCTTGCGGTACGCCACTTGTAACTGAACTCCATTCTGAACATTTCCCATCAACCACCACCCTCTGTCTTCTTTCAGCTAGCCAATCTCTGATCCATATCTCTAAATCACCCTCAATCCCCAGCCTCCGTATTTTCTGCAATAGCCTACCGTGGGGAAACTTATCAAACGCTTTACTGAAATCCATGAGGGACCTTGTCAAAGGCCTTCCTGAAGTCCACATAGACAACATCCACTGCCCTACCTGCATCAATCATCTTAGTGACCTCCTCGAAAAACTCTATCAAGTTAGTGAGACACGACCTCCCCTTCACAAAACCATGCTGCCTCTCGCTAATTCGTCCATTTGCTTCCAAATGGGAGTAGATCCTGTCTCGAAGAATTCTCTCCAGTAATTTCCCTGCCACTGAAGTAAGGCTCACCGGCCTGTAGTTCCCTGGATCATCCTTGCTACCCTTCTTAAACAGAGGAACAACATTGGCTATTCTCCAGTCCTCCGGGACATCCCCTGAAGACAGTGAGGATCCAAAGATTTCTGTCAAGGCCTCAGCAATTTCCTCTCCAGCCTCCTTCAGTATTCTGGGGTAGATCCCATCAGGCCCTGGGGACTTATCCACCTTAATATTTTTTAAGACACCCAACACCTCGTTTTTTTGGATCTCAATGTGTCCCAGGCTATCTCCACACCCTTCTCCAGACTCAACATCTACCAATTTCTTCTCTTTGGTGAATACTGATGCAAAGTATTCATTTAGTACCTCGCCCATTTCCTCTGGCTCCATAGATTCCCTTACCTATCCTTCAGTGGGCCAACCCTTTCCCTGGCTATCCTCTTGCTTTTTATGTACGTGTAAAAAGCCTTGGGATTTTCCTTAACCCTATTTGCCAATGACTTTTCGTGACCCCTTCTAGCCCTCCTGACTCCTTGCTTAAGTTCCTTCCTATTTTCCTTATATTCCACGCAGGCTTCGTCTGTTCCCAGCCTTTTAGCCCTGACAAATGCCTCCTTTTTCTTTTTGACGAGGCCTACAATATCTCTCGTTATCCAAGGTTCCTGAAAATTGCCGTATTTATCCTTCTTCCTCACAGGAACATGCCAGTCCTGAATTCCTTTCAACTAACACTTGAAAGCCTCCCACATGTCAGATGTTGATTTGCCCTCAAACATCCACCCCCAATCTATGTTCTTCAGTTCCCGCCTAATATTGTTATAATTAGCCTTCCCCCAATTTAGCACATTCATCCTAGGACCACTCTTATCCTTGTCCACCAGTACTTTAAAACTTACTGAATTGCGGTCACTGTTACCGAAATGCTCCAGTACTTAAACATCTACCACCTGGCCTGGCTCATTCCCCAATACCAGGTCCAGTACCGCCCCTTCCCTAGTTGGACTGTCTAAATATTGATTTAAGATGCCCTCCTGGATGCTCCTTACAAACTCCGCCCCGTCTAAGCCCCTGGCACTAAGTGAGTCCCAGTCAATATTGGGGAAGTTGAAGTCTCCCATCACCACAACCCTGTTGTTTTTACTCTTTTCCAAAATCTGTCTACCTATCTGCTCCTCTATATCCCGCTGGCTGTTGGGAGGCCTGTAGTAAACCCCCAACATTGTGACTGCACCCTTCTTATTCCTGATCTCTACCCATATAGCCTCACTGCCCTCTGAGGTGTCCTCCCGCAGTACAGCTGTGATATTCTCCCTAACCAGTAGCGTAACTCCTTCTCCCCTTTTACATCCCCCTCTTTCCCGCCTGAAACATCTAAATCCTGGAATGTTTAGCTGCCAATCCTGCCCTTCCCTCAACCAGGTCTCTGTAATGGCAACAACATCATAGTTCCAAGTACGAATCCAAGCTCTAAGTTCATCTGCCTTACCCGTAATACTTCTTGCATTAAAACATATGCACTTCAGGCCACCAGACCCACTGTGTTCAGCAACCTCTCCCTGTCTGCTCTGCCTCAGAGCCCCACTGTCCCTATTCCCGAGTTCTCCCTCAATGCTCTCACCTTCTGACCTATTGCTCCCATGCCCACCCCCCTGCCATACTAGTTTAAAGCCTCCCGTGTGACACTAGCAAATCGCGCGGCCAGGATATTTATGCCTCTCCGGTTTAGATGCAACCCGTCCTTCTTATATAGGTCACACCTGCCCCGGAAGAGCTCCCAGTGGTCCAGATAACGGAAACCCTCCCTCCTCCACCAACTGTTTAGCCACGTGTTTAGCTGCTCTATCTTCCTATTTCTAGCCTCACTGGCACGTGGCATAGGGAGTAATCCCGAGATTACAACCCTAGAGGTCCTGTCTTTTAACTTTCTGCCTTGCTCCCTGAACTCCTGCTGCAGGACCTCATGCCCCTTCCTGCCTATGTCGTTAGTACCAATATGTACAACGACCTCTGCCTGTTTGCCCTCCCCCTTCAGGATGCCCTCTACCCGTTCGGAGACATCCTGGACCCTGGCACCAGGGAGGCAACATACCATCCTGGAGTTTCTTTCACATCCACAGAAGCGCCTATCTGTGCCCCTGACTTTAGAGTCCCCTATTACTATTGCTCTTCTGCGCTTTGACCCTCCCTTCTGAACATCAGAGCCAGCCGTGGTGCCGCTGCTCTGGCTGCTGCTGTTTTCCCCTGATAGGCTATCCCCCCCGACAGTATCCAAAGGGGTATACCTGTTCGAGAGGGGGACAACACAGGGGATTCCTGCACTGACTGCCTGCCCTTTCTGGTGGTCACCCATTTCTCTGCCTGCACCTTGGGTGTGACCACATTTATATGACTGCGATCTATGACGCTTTCCGCCACCTGCATGCTCCTAAGTGCATCCAATTGCTGCTCCAGCCGAACCATGCGGTCTGTGAGGAGCTCCAGTTGGGTGCACTTTCTGCAGATGAAGCCATCCGGGACGCTGGAAGCCTCCCGGACCTGCCACATCTCACAGTCAGAGCACTGCACCCCTCTAACTGACATTGCGTCAATTCATTAAAATTAAAAGATTTTTTAAAAAAATGTTTACATTTTATTTTAATTTTTTCAAAGTTACTGTTAACTATCTGTTTCCTCGCACTAGATTTCTAATATAAATGCGAAAGCTAAATATAGTACTCTCCGATCTCTGGCTTAGATACCCCTCTAAATTATAATTGAGTAATTATGTTTAATTAGTTACCAATGCTTAATTTTTTTAATTTAGTGTAGATTCCCAACCAGCCACTCAGGTCACAGCTTTTCTGTGACGTCACTTCAGTTTCCCCCCCTACACACACAATTTGAAAAAGTTATAAAAGTAAAAATGAATAAAAATCACTTACTTACCTTCTTACCTTCTGAGTGTCTTAGATGTTCTCAGGTTCTCGCCCTGACAGAGACTGCTCCTCCTCCTCCAAACGGCTCCCGAAACTAGGCAGCGATCTTTTAAAATATCCGCTCTGACTCACAGCTCCTGCGCTTTTTAAATCTCCCGCGCTGTTTTCAATGTCCCGGCTCACTCAGCTCCCGTGCTGTTTTCCCTGTCCCAGCTCACTCACCTCCCGCGCTGTTTTCAATGTCCCGGCTCACTCAACTCCCGCGCTGTTTTCACTGTCCCGGCTCACTCAGCTCCCGCGCTGTTTTCCCTGTCCCGGCTCACTCACCTCCCGCGCTGTTTTCAATGTCCCGGCTCACTCAGCTCCCGCGCTGTTTTCAATGTCCCGGCTCACTCTCCTCTTGCGCTGTTTTCACTGTCAATTTGAATTTCATCAGCCATTTCTTGGGCCACTCTCCTAAACTGTCTAAATCTTTCTGCAGCCTCCCCACCTCCTCAATACTACCTGCCCCATCACCTATATTTGTATCATCGGCAAACTTAGCCAGAATGCCCCCAGTCCCGTCATCTAGATCGTTAATATATAAAGAGAACAGCTGTGGCCCCAACACTGAACCCTGCGGGACACCTCTTGTCACCGGTTGCCATTCCGAAAAAGAACCTTTTATCCCAACTCTCTGCCTTCTGCCTGACAGCCAATCGTCAATCCATGTTAGTACCTTGCCTCGAATACCATGGGCCCTTATTTTACTCAGCAGTCTCCTGTGAGGCACCTTATCAAAGGCCTTTTGGAAGTCAAGATAGATAACATACATTAGCTCTCCTTGGTCTAACCTATTTGGTATCTTTTCAAAGAACTCTAACAGGTTTGTCAGGCACGACCTCCCCTTACTAAATCCATGCAGACTTGTCCTAATCCGACCCTGCACTTCCAAGAATTTAGAAATCTCATCCTTAACGATGGATTCTAGAATCTTGGGCAGCACGGTAGCACAAGTGATTAGCACTGTGGCTTCACAGCGCCAGGGTCCCAGGTTCGATTCCCCGCTGGGTCACTGTCTGTGCGGAGTTTGCACGTTCTCCCCGTGTCCGCGTGGGTTTCCTCCGGGTGCTCCGGTTTCCTCCCACAGTCCAAAGACGTGCAGGTTAGGTGGATTGGCCATGCTAAATTACCCGTAGTGTCCATAAGGGTTGGGAGGGGTTATTGGGTTGCGGGGATAAGGTGGAAGTGAGGAATTAATGTGGGTCGGTGCAGACTCGATGGGCCGAATGGCCTCCTTCTGCACTGTATGTTCTATGTAATCTATGTAATCTATGTAATATTGCCAACAACCGAGGTTAGGCTAATTGGCCTATAATTTTCCATCTTTTTTCTTGTTCCCTTCTTGAACAGGGGGGTTACAAGAGCGATTTTCCAATCCTCTGGGACTTTCTCTGACTCCAGTGACTTTTGAAAGATCATGACTAACGCCTCCACTATTTCTTCAGCTATCTCCTTTAGAACTCTAGGATGTAGCCCATCTGGGCCCGGAGATTTATCAATTTTTAGACCTCTTACTTTCTCTAGCACGTTCTCCTTTGTGATGGCTACCATATTCAACTCTTCTCCCTGACTCTCCTGAATTGTTGGGATATTACTCATGTCTTCTACTGTGAAGACTGACGCAAAGTACTTATTTAGTTCCTCAGCTATTTCCTTGTCTCCCATCACTAGATTACCAGTGTCATTTTGGAGTGGCCCAATGTCTACTTTTGCCTCCCGTTTGTTTTTAATGTATTTAAAGAAACTTTTACTATCATTCCTAATGTTACTGGCTAGCCTACCTTCATATTTGATCCTCTCTTTCCTTATTTCTCTCTTTGTTATCCTCTGTTTGTTTTTGTAGCCTTCCCAATCTTCTGACTTCCCACTACTCTTTGCCACATTATAGGCTTTCTCTTTTGCTTTGATGCATTCCCTAACTTCCTTTGTCAGCCATGGCTGCCTAATCCCCCCTCTGATAACCTTTCTTTTCTTTGGGATGAACCTCTGTACTGTGTCCTCAATTACTCCCAGAAACTCCTGCCATTGCTGTTCTACTGTCTTTCCCACTGGGCTCTGCTCCCAGTCGATTTTCGTCAGTTCCTCCCTCATGCCC
Source organism: Scyliorhinus torazame (assembly GCF_047496885.1). Classification (NCBI taxonomy): domain Eukaryota; kingdom Metazoa; phylum Chordata; class Chondrichthyes; order Carcharhiniformes; family Scyliorhinidae; genus Scyliorhinus; species Scyliorhinus torazame. Next base: position 34,325,836 of record NC_092736.1, on the reverse strand, counting down.
CTGTAGTTACCTTTATTTAACCGTAACACCTTTACATCTGATTCTAACAGATGCAACGGAGGTGGAGAAACTGGGAGAATGGGATGGAGTCCGCACAGGAAGCAGGGTGTCGAACTGTGCGAGTCAGTGGGCCTGTAATAAATATTGGTGGCTAGTCTATCGCTAGAAATAGAGATAGGGAAGTCCAGGAAGGGAAGTGTCAGAGATGGATCGTGTGAAGGTGAGTGGTGTAAATTGGAAACGTGTGGACTGACAGCTGTAAATATTCTTCCTTCCCATCTCTTAGCTTCCTCTGAGGTAAATAGAGGGGTAACCCTGCACGGTATCCATTTTATGAATTATAATTGTGGCAGTTTCAATTCAATCTCGAACAAGCCACAGATGCAAAATACAGATCCCCAAAAATATTTGGACCGTGCCCCAAAATCAGTGAAATCACAAAGCTAAAAGTTGTCCAGTGAACATTTGTGTAAAATCTATTCCTATAGCCTGACTCCTACAGAAATCTAATGATGAAGGTTCTGTGAACTGGTGAAAGTTCGAATGACCCTACCTTTAACTGTGATGCCTTTAATGTTGTGGTATTCTCCACCTATGGTAAGGGTGAACTCCGTACATTCCTCCTGAAAAGTCCATGAAATAATTTCAATGAGGCTGAATAGTTCCTGTTAGGTCAACATTGCATAAAATGTGTTGAAATTGGGACCTGGACTTACCAAACTGGGCAAGATGTTGAGAAAGAAAGGATGCACTGTAATTAGTTCTTGGAAATGAGGCGGGCCAAGAAGATCAAGTGTCAGTGGGCGATCACTTCGGAGACAATGATCATTGTATTGTAGGATGATGTTAGAAAAGAAAAATAAGTAATCCGGGGTAAAAATAATAAACTGGGGAGGGCTGATTTCAATGGGGTGAGAAAGGAGCTGGGACAGTTAGACTGGAACGAAAGGTTGGCGGGAAAAACTGTAGCTGAACAATGGGCTACCTTCGGAACAGAAATGGTCTGGAGACAGTCAAGGTATAGTCGCTTATAAGGGAAAGGTAGGCCAAATAAATCTAGCGCTCACTGGATGAAAAAGGAGATTGAAATTAAAATAACAGGTGTTAGATAGAAAGTACAATTGAGATTATGAAAAAAGACTGACAGCTAACATAAAGGGGAATCCCAAATCTTCAATCGGCGTATAAATAGTGAAAAGGCGGTCAGAAGGGGCGTACGGCTGATTAGGGACCTAAAAGGGACTTTACACAGGGAGGTTGGGGGAATCCCACCACCAGAGAATGGCCGGAGAATTCCGCCCAGTAAGGTTGACTCTTAACTGCCCCTTCAAGGGCAATTAGGGATGGACAATAAATGCTGGTCTGGTCAACCTCGTCCACCTCCCATGAAAGGAAAAAAATTACAGGACTGTGGGGAAAGAGCGGGAGAGTGGAGCTAATTGGAGAGTCCTTGCAAGGAGGCTGCAGAGGCATGATGGGCTGGGTGGCCTCTTTCTAAGTTGTCTGGTTCTATGATTCTATATCAAATCAGAGGGGGGGAGACAGTGGAATAGAAGGAGACGGCCTAGAAATTCCATAATGGTTTAAACCGAGTATATGAAGGTGCTGGACAACAGGTTGATGCACGATCAATTGCACAAAGACTTGAGTTGGGGACAACTGAGGCTTTTTATTGCTCTAAGGTGCGTGGCCTCCCACAGCAGCTGGCGGAATGGCTGCAGCATGGAGGACACACATATTTATACTCCGCCTACTGGGCGGAGCCAGCAAGCAGGGACTACCAACGTACCTGTAGTGCAGGTCCTACCATACATCACCTTATAGAGGTGCAACAGTGGTTTACCACACAGGTTACAGTCGATGCTTCAGCAATGCAGCAGTACGGTGCTCCTGTGGCTGGACGTCTGCTTTCTGGAGGTGGTACAATCTATCAGTGAGGTCAAATCGTCCGACCTACTACAGCCCAATGGCACTGGAGTAACTTTGTTCTTTGAGAAAGACTTGTTGCTTTGACAATCGAGGGCCCGACTAATTCACCCCGATGGGACCACGTCTCCGAAGCAATACTTCATCAACACCGTGCTTCCTGACAGTCCCAAGTTGCTGCGAGGGGAAACAGTTGGGTCACTTCACAAATGCTTTCTTTTGCCCTGATCCAGAGTGACCTCTGTGACCCTTTCCACTCCAAGGTCATATTCTTGCCTTGATAATGACTGCAATTGGCAAGGGAAATACAAGTAAATTTGAATGTCCCCAACGTCTGTTTATGCTATGCCTGTGCACCACGTCCTATTACTCTCCAGAGGGATTTTAGCAGAGTTGACGACAATAAGTAATAACCCATGCATAAAATGGCTGCGTAATACTATACACTAAGCATCGGCTAGGTGGAATGCAAAGAGGAATTGCACCCTCAAAGAATTGATTCCCTTGAAGTAAAGCAAATGCTACATTACTTGTTCCTCAGGGATTGAATATCAAGGAAAGCAATTGACAATCCCATACAAAGTAATAAATTCCCACTGCAGAGCTCTGTGGGACTCGCATGAGTACTGAGCATAGCAACGCTCACATCTCTGCCCCCCTGGTGGGTTCCAACCGAGGCGGACTTAGTGAAGCGTATAATGAGCCAGGCCTTCAGTTAGTGAGGTAATAAAACACGGGGAAGTACCTGACTCTCGAAATGTCCTCTGTTGGTATCTAAAATGTCCCTGCAGGCTAGGTACTGAGGGGACTGGTGAGCATTGTTACCACTGGTCCTGAAGCGTGAATGATTAACTGTTCCTGCTCTGGCTTCCGTCACAGTACTGCCCCTGGGCTTATCTGCCTGGCCCGGGGGTGTAGAGTTTTAGGACAAAAGGGGAACTCCCTGTGTCCTCTACCACAATATGATACGGGTGACAATAGTCAGGATAAAATGAGTGAGGATGATGGTTTCCTCTGTGCTCCCTACATGACAACACGATAAAAACTGGATTTATTAACACAACAAACATTGCCATCAATGGCTTTGAGCGATACTCTTCTAAACCGCATGTTTTTTGGAAGTTAACTTTAACCAGTGTGTGTAGAGTACGAAGTCTTACAACACCAGGTTAAAGTCCAACAGGTTTGTTTCGATGTCACTAGCTTTCGGAGCGCTGCTCCTTCCTCAGGTGAATGAAGAGGCCTGTTCCAGAAACATATATATAGACAGATTCAAAGATGCCAAACTTTAACCAGTGTGTCACAGCCCATTCGGGTCCTGCAGGACGGGTTTTGCTCTGATATCTTCCCTTACTTTCAGTTTAGGCATTTGGACTCGAATGAAATCAGCGTTGTTATAAGAGAAAAATCATTGACTCAGTTTAAACAGAAAATTAGAACCTTTTGGTGCTAATTTCTGTCATTCTGACAAAGAAAATCTTTATGATTCCAGCTCGATCCGAAAGGAAGTTTGAAATGTTGGGAACACGTGATCAAAAAACCAGAGTTAAAATAATTTAGACGCCGGCAAAATACAGACAGGACAAATTGATTTTATTCTGACAAGCTGCAATGTGCACCATGAGGGGAAGTGTTGCCTGGACTCCAAAAAGGATCTGTAAAGATAGAGAGGTGATTGCGACGTTCCCCATGCTGCTGACCATATCATTTGGAGAATATAAGTAGGCGAGCAGGAACAGGGAGAATGGAGTGAGTGAGGAGATGGTAGTGGTGGAGACTCGGGTGAATGAGGCGATTGTACGAGAGGGAACTGTAGTGAGCGGGTGCGGAGGGGGGGGGGGGTGGCTGTGATACATGGGGTGTCCACTAGGTACTTCTGTCCAGTCAGAGACACATCAAATCATCTCAATTCCCTATTTCATACCTGCTTGTGGTGAGTAAAGTCTGTGAGTACAATGTTTCATTTGTGCTATTATAACCATCATGAAAATTATCAATAATTTTTTTTTTTGACCAATTAAGGGCCAATTTAGCGTGGCCAATCCACCGAGCCTGTGTCATAATATGCACCCATGCACATCATGAGGTAAAAGCAGGCAGTGACAGACACCCAGGTGAGCCAATCAACATACAGAACAGAACTCAACCAATCACCAGACAGAACACCAGAGGGGGGGCTTCCAAATATAAAACACACGAGGCATCAGCACTCTGCCTCTTTCCACTGGTGACAACTGTAGTGACAGTCAGGGTGTACAGTCAGGGTGTACATATCAATCAATCAACACCTTCTAGACATGGATCAGAGCTAGCCTGGGGCGTCATTCTCCGTCCCCCCGCCGGGTCAGAGAATGGCCGTTGGCCGCCGTGAATCCCGCCCACGCCCCCGCCGAAGTCTCCGGTACCGGAGATTGGGCGGGGCGGGAATCGGGCCGCGCCGGTTGGCGGGACCCCCCGCTCAATTCTCCGGCCCGGATGGGCCGAAGTCCCGCCCAGAAATTGCCTGTCCCGCCGGCGTAAATCAAAGCTGGTATTTACCGGCGGGACCAGCCGGCGTGGGCGGGCTCCGGGGTCCTGGGGGGGGGCGTGGGGCGATCTGACCCCGGGGGGTGCCCCCACGGTGGCCTGTCCCGCGATCGGGGCCCACCGATCCGCGGGCGGGCCTGTGCCGTGGGGGCACTCTTTCCCTTCCGCCTCCGCCACGGCCTCCACCATGGCGGAGGCGGAAGAGACTCTCCCCACTGCGCATGCGCGGGAAACTGACAGCGGCTGCTGACGCTCCCGCGCATGCGCCGCATTTCTGTGCCAGCTGGCGGGGCAACAAACGCCATTTCCGCCAACTGGCGGGGCGGAAATCCCTCCGGCGCCGGCCTAGCCCCTCAATGTTGGGGCTCGGCCCCCAAAGATTCCGCACCTTTGGGCCGGCGCGATGCCCGTCTGATTGGCGCCGTTTTTGGCGCCAGTCGGCGGACATCGCGCCGTTGGGGGAGAATTTCGCCCCAGGCCTAGATAGTTAGAGTTAGTTTACTTTGAGTCGTAGAGAGTCAACCCACAGGCAGCTGTGTGCTTCGTTACTGAAGTTCAATAAATCTTATTGAACCAACGCCTACGTTTGGTGTATGCTTTGTCGTTTATCTGCATCGTGTTGCAGTCCGTGTTACCCCAGGGTGAAGAACACGACAGCCTGCACATCTTTGGGTTGTGGGGGTGAAACCCACGCAGACACGGGGAGAATGTGCAAACTCCACACGGACAGTGACCCAGAGCCGGGATCGACCCCGGGTCCTCGGCGCCGTGAGGCAGTAGTGCTAATCACTGCGCGACCGAGCCATCCTTCGATTATCAATGATATTAAGTTATATATTTGCAGTTATTAAGACCATAAGACATAGGAGCAGAATTAGGCCACTCGGCCCATCGAGTCTGCTCCGCCATTCAATCATGTCTGATATTTTCTCATCCCCATTTTCCGCCTTCTCCCCATAACCCCTGATCCCCTTATTAATCAAGAACCTATCTATCTCTGTCTTAAAGACACTCAGTGATTTGGCCTCCACAGCCTTCTGCGGCAAAGAGTTCCACAGATTCGCCACCCTCTGGCTGAAGAAATTCCTCCTCATCTCTGTTTTAAAGGATCGTCCCTTTAATCTGAGATGGTGTCCTCTGCTTCCAGTTTTTCCTACAAGTGGAAACATCCTCTCCACGTCCACTCTATCCAGGCCTCGCAGTATCTTCAACGTTTCAATAAGATCCCCTCTCATCCTTCAAAACTCCAACGAGTACAGGCCCAGAGTCCTCAAACGTTCCTCAAACGACAAGCTCTTTGTTCCAGGGATCATTCTTGTGAACCTCCTCTGGACCCTTTCCAAGGCCAGCACACCCTTCCTTAGATACGGGGCCCAAAACTGCTCACAATATTCCAAATGAGTGCACCTGCACAGCTTTTCTAACATCTTCTGGGAGCTGACATGGCCTGACCACCACATTTGTGACCTCCTCACAAAGTCCAACCCAGATTAGTCTGACCAGAGCAACCATAACAAATCCATGTTGACTTTGGTGAACTCCTACTTGTCGGGAATGTTGAGTGGGAGTGCACCAGCAGTTATCTGTGAAAGATTGGTCATGTCTGAAATGAGGCGCATTGACGCTCAATCATTTTTTGAAAAATCCCAGAGGTTTTAGAACATAGAACATAGAACAATACAGCGCAGTACAGGCCCTTCGGCCCACGATGTTGCACCGAAACAAAAGCCATCTAACCTACACTATACCATTATCATCCATATGTTTATCCAATAAACTTTTAAATGCCCTCAATGTTGGCTCAATGTTTTCTGTCCACCGAAGGCAGGGCAGATCCAACCCGACCAATCCCTGCCCCATCAGTCTATTCTTGATCATCAGCAAGGTGTTATCAACAGTGCTATCAAGTGTAAGGACCCTTCCTGTTGATTCCCTCACTTCCTATTTCTTTTACTTTGTCTTGTCGTTCTTGTCCATGGTTCTTCAATGGAGACACGCCTTTAAGTTGGGCAGGGGAAGTGAGGAACCCAACAGTTTCAAAACAATACCCCGCGCCCCGAAGATTTAGATTTTGAACAGAAGAGCTCAGAATTTATGGCACCTAAGTGATTGGAGGGACTTGATTCGATTAGTTGGCTGGTGGCCAATGGCTTGGGCAAGGACTGCATTCTGCCTGGCGACAGACGGCGATTGGGTTGTGCCAGGGGGGGTGTTTTCAGAGACCCCAGCAGAAACCTCCAAGACGCTGAAAGGAGATGCTCTCTCTCTCTCTATCCCTTTCAAATGTTTCCTGCCTACTCTTTCTGAGTCTACAGAGAAACCTCAAGACCTGGATGAGTCTACAGTGAAACAGATTGAAAGCAAAGACCTCATCCAACCGGAGACCTTGACTGAAAGATTGAAAGAAAGACTACAAGAGCAGGTCAAAGGCTAGGAATCCTACGGTGAGTAACTCACCTCCTGACTCCCCAAAGCCTGTCCACAATCTACAAGTCACAAGTCAGGAGTGTGATGGAATACTCTCCACTTGCCTGGATGAGCGCAGCTCCAACAACACTCAAGAAGCTCGACAGCATCCAGGACAAGGCAGACCCGCTCGATTGGTACCCCATCCACAAACATTTAAACCCTCCACCACCGATGCACAGTGGCAGCCGTGTGTCCCATCTGCAAGATGCACTGCAGGAACTCACCAAGGTTCCTTATCATAGAATTTATCATAGAATTTACAGAGCAGAAGGAGGCCATTCGGCCCATCGAGTCTGCACAAGCTCTTTGAAAGAGCACCCTACCCAAGCCCACACCTCCACCCTATCCCCATAACCCAGTAACTAAGGGCAATTTTGGACAGTAAGGGCAATTTAGTACGGCCAATCCACCTAACCTGCACATCTTTGGGCTGTGGGAGGAAACCGGAGCACCCGGAGGAAACCCACGCACACACGGGGAGGATGTGCAGACTCCGCACAGACAGTGACCCAAGCTGGAATCGAACCTGGGACCCTGGAGCTGTGAAGCAGCACTTACCAGAAGGACTACAGCAGCAGATACATGGGAACCCCACCACCTGGAAGTTCCACTCCAAGTCACTCACCGTCCTGACTTGGAACTATATCCTTCACTGTCGCTGGGTCAAACTCCTGCACCGCCCCCTCCTAACAGCACTGCGGATGTACCTACATTTCAGGGACTGCAGAAGTTCATGAAGGCAACTCCCCACAAACTTCTCAAGGGCAATTCGGGATGGGCACTAAATGCTGGCCTATCCAGCAATGCCCACATGCTGTGAATGGATAAATGAAAAAAAAAAATCAGCATAGGCCTTGCAGATAAAAACATTTCTGGAATAGGTTCTTGCTGACCATTGCTGCGAGTTCATTGAAGCATCAGAACCAGTGAAGGCACTCTCTGTGAGAGTAAAATCCAAAATACAGCAGCCACGGTGTAAGTGGAGGGGGAAGGACCCAAAAACGTAACAGTCCCTCACCCCAAGAATACTGTTCAATGTCTGAACTTCACTAGTACTTTTGATGTTTCTGAAATATTAGGGCATCATTTAAGAGAACATTTCCTCTTGTCCCTCAATCGTGTAATTTGCATAACTGCAATTGTACTAATTAGAGTTGCTTAATTGGATAGCTAATTGGACTGTGCCAGCTAATCAAAGGGGGAGAGATGTTCTGATGAATAGCAGTAAATATTTCACAGTGAGTGACTGGCAACAAACCATGTTTAACATGTTCTCTGATAGAGACTGGATTTAGACTGTATCATCTCCAAGTGTGTGATATATACATGCAGCCGCTTCTATCTCGGCACAAAACTATTTGCCTACACAAAGAACCTTTCTGCCATTACATGTTTGCTTAGAAACGTTGCCATGCCTTCGTTTACAGATACAAACCTCGCGGATTGGTCCCACACAAAATCGAGCTGTAGATTTTCCATGTTCCCAGCAGGCTTGGGGTAATGACCGAGGGTAAAGCTACGATAGGTCGTTGATGTGCCACTGGGCATTAACAGACAGTTCAAATCAATGAAACGCTCATCGACTTTTAGGTTTATTAATTTGGTGTTTAACCATAGAATTTACAGTGCAGAAGGAGGCCATTCGGCCCATCGAGTCAGCACTGGCCCTTGGAAAGAGCACCCTACCCAAGCCCACACCACCATCCTATCCCTGTAACCCAGTAACACCACCTGACCTTTTTTGGACATTAAGGGCAATTTATCATGGCCGGTCTACCTAAACTGACCTTTTTGGACTGTGGGAGGAAACCGGAGCACCCGGAGGAAACCCACGCAGACACGGGGAGAACGTGCAGACTCTGCACAGATAGTGACCCAAGCCGGGAATCGAACCAGCGACCCTGGAGCTATGAAGAAACTGTGCTACCCACTGTGCTACCGTGCTGCCTATCGAGTGTTATAAACCGTACGAGACCTGTGGGGGTTGGAGCAATCAGTATCCCCATGAGTCTCGCCGAAATCGAGCTCCCCACCGAAGGGGATGGTTCATGATTAAAACCTGTAGAAAGTTGGCCAGGGATGGAACCGATAGAGCAGACACCGCTGGGATCTGATGGACATTGTAAATATAATTGCTTTGCAATAACCCAAATTTTCTTTCTACTTATTGGGATCGCACTCGTTTGTGGCCTAAAATATCGAGCTGAACAATGAACCTGTTGAGTGGTAAAAATTGTCCTCGAGTAGAGTACACACAAAGTGAGCAGCAGGCTGAAGAATTCCTGCTATTGGTGAGGAATTCCTGCTATTGGTGAAGAATTCCTGCTATTGGTGAGGAATTCCTGCTATTGGTGAAGAATTCCTGCTATTGGTGAGGAATTCCTGCTATTGGTGAAGAATTCCTGCTATTGGTGAGCAATTCCTGCTATTGGTGAAGAATTCCTGCTATTGGTGAGGAATTCCTGCTATTGGTGAAGAATTCCTGCTATTGGTGAGGAATTCCTGCTATTGGTGAAGAATTCCTGCTATTGGTGAGGAACTCCTGCTGTTACATAAGAACATAAGAACTAGGAGCAGGAGTAGGCCATCTGGCCCCTCGAGCCTGCTCCACCATTCAATGAGATCATGGCTGATCTTTTGTGGACTCAGCTCCACTTTCCGGCCCGAACACCATAACCCTTAATCCCTTTATTCTTCAAAAAACTATCTATCTTTATCTGAAAAACATTTAATGAAGGAGCCTCTACTGCTTCACTGGGCAAGGAATTCCATAGATTCACAACCCATTGGGTGAAGATTTCCTCCTAAACTCAGTCCTAAATCTACTTCCCCTTATTTTGAGGCTATGCCCCCTAGTTCTGCTTTCACCCGCCAGTGGAAACAACCTGCCCGCATCTATCCTATCTATTCCCTTCATAATCGTATATGTTTCTATAAGATTGATGAGGAATTCCTGCTATTGGTGAAGAATTCCTGCTATTGGTGAGTAATCCCTGCTATTGGTGAAGAATTCCTGCTATTGGTGAAGAATTCCTGCCATTGATGAGGAATCCCTGCTATTGGTGAAGAATTCCTGCTATTGGTGAGGAATTCCTGCAATTGGTGAAGAATTCCTGCTATTGGTGAAGAATCCCTGCTATTGGTGAGGAATTCCTACTATTGGTGAAGAATTCCTGCTATTGGTAAGGAATTCCTGCTATTGGGGAAGAATCCCTGCTATTGGTGAAGAATTCCTGCTATTGGTGAATAATCCCTGCTATTGGTGAATAATCCCTGCTATTGGTGAAGGCTTCCTGCTATTGGTGAGGAATACCTGCTATTGGTGAGGAATTCCTGCTATTGGTGAGGAATTCCTGCTATTGGTGAAGAATTCCTGCTATTGGTGAGGAATTCCTGCTATTGGTGAAGATTTCCTGCTATTGGTGAAGAATTCCTGCTATTGGTGAGGAATTCCTGCTGTTACATAAGAACATAAGAACTAGGAGCAGGAGTAGGCCATCTGGCCCCTCGAGCCTGCTCCACCATTCAATGAGATCATGGCTGATCTTTTATGGACTCAGCTCCACTTTCTGGCCCGAACACCATAACCCTTAATCCCTTTATTCTTCAAAAAACTATCTATCTTTATCTGAAAAACATTTAATGAAGGAGCCTCTACTGCTTCACTGGGCAAGGAATTCCATAGATTCACAACCCTTTGGGTGAAGATTTCCTCCTAAACTCAGTCCTAAATCTACTTCCCCTTATTTTGAGGCTATGCCCCCTAGTTCTGCTTTCACCCGCCAGTGGAAACAACCTGCCCGCATCTATCCTATCTATTCCCTTCATAATCTTATATGTTTCTATAAGATCCCCCCTCATCCTTCTAAATTCCAACGAGTACAGTCCCAGTCTACTCAACCTCTCCTCGTAATCCAACCCCTTCAGCTCTGGGATTAACCTAGTGAATCTCCTCTGCACACCCTCCAGTGCCAGTACGTCCTTTCTCCAGTAAGGAGACCAAAACTGAACACAATACTCCAGGTGTGGCCTCACTAACACCTTATACAATTGCAGCAGAACTCCATCCCTCTAGCAATGAAGGACAAAATTCCATTTGCCTTCTTAATCACCTGTTGCACCTGAAAACCAACTTTCTGCGACTCATGCACGAGCACACCCAGGTCTCTCTGCACAGCAGCATGTTTTAATATTTTATCATTTAAATAATAATCCCTTTTGCTGTTATTCCTACCAAAATGGATAACCTCACATTTGTCAACATTGTATTCCATCTGCCAGACCCTAGCCCATTCACTTAGCCTATCCAAATCCCTCTGCAGACTTCCAGTATCCTCTGCACTTTTTGCTTTACCACTTATCTTAGTGTCGTCTGCAAACCTGGACACATAGCCCTTGGTCCCCAACTCCAAATCATCTATGTAAATTGTGAACAGTTGTGGGCCCAACACTGATCCCTGAGGGACACCACTAGCTACTGATTGCCAACCAGAGAAACACCCATTAATCCCCACTCTTTGCTTTCTATTAATTAACCAATCCTCTATCCATGCTACTACTTTCCCCTTAATGCCATGCATCTTTATCTTATGCAACAACCTTTTGTGTGGCACCTTGTCAAAGGCTTTCTGGAAGTCCAGATATACCACATCCATTGGCTCCCCGTTATCTACCGCACTGTTAATGTCCTTAAAAAATTCCACTAAATTAGTTAGGCACGACCTCCCCTTTATGAACCCATGCTGCGTCTGTCCAATGGGACAATTTCCATCCAGATGCCTCGCTATTTCTTCCTTGATGATAGATTCCAGCATCTTCCCTACTAGCGAAGTTAAGCTCACTGGCCTATAATTACCCGCTTTCTGCCTACTTCCTTTTTTAAACAGTGGTGTCACGTTTGCTAATTTCCAATCCGCCGGGACCACCCCAGAGTCTAGTGAATTTTGGTAAATTATCACTAGTGCATTTGCAATTTCCCTAGCCATCTCTTTTAGCACTCTGGGATGCATTCCATCAGGTCCAGGAGACTTGTCTACCTTTAGCCCCATTAGCTTGCGCATCACTACCTCCTTGGTGATAACAATCCTCTCAAGGTCCTCACCTGTCATAGCCTCATTTCCATCAGTCACGGGCATGTTATTTGTGCCTTCCACTGTGAAGACCGACCCAAAAAACCTGTTCAGTTCCTCAGCCATTTCCTCATCTCCCATTATTAAATCTCCCTTCTCATCCTCTAAAGGACAAATATTTACCTTAGCCACTCTTTTTTGTTTTATGTATTTGTAGAAACTTTTACTATCTGTTTTTATATTCTGAGCAAGTTTACTCTCATAATCTATCTTACTCTTCTTTATAGCTTTTTTAGTAGCTTTCTGTTGCCCCCTAAAGATTTCCTAGTCCTCTAGCCTCCCACTAATCTTTGTTGGTGAATAATTCCTGCTATTGATGAGGAATTCCTGCTATTGGTGAAGAATACCTGCTATTGGTGAAGAATTCCTGCTATTGGTGAAGAATTCCTGCTATTGAGGAGGAATTCCTGCTATTGGTGAAGAATTCCTGCTATTGGTGAGTAATCCCTGCTATTGGTGAAGAATTCCTGCTATTGGTGAAGAATTCCTGCCATTGATGAGGAATCCCTGCTATTGGTGAAGAATTCCTGCTATTGGTGAGGAATTCCTGCAATTGGTGAAGAATTCCTGCTATTGGTGAAGAATCCCTGCTATTGGTGAGGAATTCCTACTATTGGTGAAGAATTCCTGCTATTGGTAAGGAATTCCTGCTATTGGGGAAGAATCCCTGCTATTGGTGAATAATCCCTGCTATTGGTGAATAATCCCTGCTATTGGTGAAAGCTTCCTGCTATTGGTGAGGAATACCTGCTATTGGTGAGGAATTCCTGCTATTGGTGAGGAATTCCTGCTATTGGTGAGAATTCCTGCTATTGGTGAGGAATTCCTGCTATTGGTGAATAATCCCTGCTATTGGTGAATAATCCCTGCTATTGGTGAAAGCTTCCTGCTATTGGTGAGGAATACCTGCTATTGGTGAGGAATTCCTGCTATTGGTGAGGAATTCCTGCTATTGGTGAGAATTCCTGCTATTGGTGAGGAATTCCTGCTATTGGTGAAGAATTCCTGCTATTGGTGAGCAATTCCTGCTATTGGTGAAGAATTCCTGCTATTGCTGAGGAATTCCTGCTATTGGTGAAGAATTCCTGCTATTGGTGAGGAATTCCTGCTATTGGTGAGGAATTCCTGCTATTGGTGAGGAATCCCTGCTATTGGTGAAGAATTCCTGCTATTGGTGAATAATCCCTGCTATTGGTGAGGAATTCCTGCTATTGGTGAATAATCCCTGCTATTGGTGAGGAATTCCTGCTATTGGTGAGGAATCCCTGCTATTGCTGAAGAATTCCTGCTATTGGTGAAGAATTCCTGCTATTGGTGAATAATCCCTGCTATTGGTGAGGAATTCCTGCTATTGGTGAACAATTCCTGCTATTGGTGAAGAATCCCTGCTTTTGGTGAGGAATTCCTGCTATTGGTGAGGAATCCCTGTTATTGGTGAGGAATTCCTGCTATTGGTGAAGAATTCCTGCTATTGGTGAGGAATCCCTGTTATTGGTGAGGAATTCCTGCTATTGGTGAAGAATTCCTGCTTTTGGTGAAGAATTCCTGCTATTGGTGAAGAATCCCTGCTTTTGGTGATGAATTCCTGCTATTGGTGAAGAATTCCTGCTATTGGTGAAGAATTCCTGCTATTGGTGAGGAATACCTGCGATTGGTGAGGAATTCCTGCTATTGGTGAAGGATGCTATTTACATTACTTTGGGATTGCTTGGTTCCGGTAAATGTAGAATCATTTTGACTCTTGTCCTACTTTACCCGTGCACCTGGCCTTGTGTTTCCTCCTTTTCTTTGTTGCTTTCTCCCTTTTTGTAAGGACTGTGATGATGCTAACACCTTCAACATGAAACAATCACTCCCACCTGTACCTGTTGAACGAGACAAGCAAATACCTGGTCCCAAACTCAAGCCAGCAGCTGCCTGCTTCTATCCTTCCAACAAAAGAGCTGTCCACCCTCAAAAGGTTCTGGACCAACCATGGCCGCTGCCTGGTCAACTTCCACAGAGTAAGCATAGAACATTACAGCGCAGTACAGGCCCTTCGGCCCTCGATGTTGCGCCGACCTGTGAAACCAATCTAAAGCCCATCTACACTATTCCCTTGTCGTCCATATGTCTATCCAATGACCATTTCAATACCCTTAGTGTTGGCGAGTCCACTACTGTTGCAGGCAGGGCATTCCACGCCCTTACTACTCTCTGAGTAAAGAACCTACCTCTGACATCTGTCTTATATCTATCTCCCCTCAATTTAAAGCTATGTCTCCTCGTGCTAGACATCACCATCCGAGGAAAAAGGCTCTCACTGTCTACCCTATCCAATCCTCTGATCATCTTGTATGCCTCGATTAAGTCACCTCTTAACCTTCTTCTCTCTAACGAAAACAGCCTCAAGTCCCTCAGCCTTTCCTCATAAGATCTTCCCTCCATACCAGGCAACATTCTGGTAAATCTCCTCTGCACCCTTTCCAATGCTTCCACATCCTTCCTATACTGCGGCGACCAAAATTGCACGCAATACTCCAAATGCGGCCGCACCAGAGTTTTGTACAGCTGCAACATGACCTCATGGCTCCAAAACTCAATCCCTCTACCAATAAAAGCTAACTCACCGTACGCCTTCTTAACAACCCTCTCAACCTGAGTGGCAACTTTCAGGGATCTATGTACATGGACACCGAGATCTCTCTGCTTATCCACACTGCCATTAGCCCAGTACTCTGTCTTCCTGTTATTCCTTCCAAAATGAATCACCTCACACTTTTCTGCATTAAACTCCATTTGCCACCTCTCAGCCCAGCGCTGCAGCTTATCTATGTCCCTCTGTAACTTGTAACATCCTTCCGCACTGTCCACAGCTCTACCGACTTTAGTGTCATCTGCAAATTTACTCACCCATCCTTCTACGCCCTCCTCCAGGTCATTTATAAAAATGACAAACACCAGTGGCCCCAAAACAGATCCTTGTGGTCCACCACTAGTAACTGGACTCCAGTCTGAACACTTCCCATCAACCACCACCCTGTGTCCTCTTCCAGCTAGCCAATTTCTAATCCAAACTGCTAAATCACCCTGAATCCCATGCCTCCGTATTTTCTGCAGTAGCCTACCGTGGGGAACCTTATCAAACGCTTTACTGAAATCCATATACACCACATCAACTGCTTTACCCTCACCCACCTGTTTGGTCACCTTCTCAAACAACTCAATAAGGCTTGTGAGGCACGACCTACCCTTCACAAAACCATGTTGACTATCCTTAATCAAATTATTCCTTTCTAGATGATTATACGTCCTATCTGGACGGCTGGTTCATGATGCGGAGCGAGGCCAACAGCGTGGGTTCAATTCCCTTACCGGCTGAAGTTATCCACGAAGACTCCTCCTTCTCAACCTTGCCCCTTGCCTGAGGTGTGGTGACCCTCCGGTTAAATCACCACCAGTCAGTTCTCCCCCTCAATTGGGAAAGCAGCCTATGGTCATCTGGGACTATGGCAACTTCTACACAATGCATGGTAGGTCCTTAAGGAGCATTCAGGAACAAGGGGACCTTGGTGTAGGTCCATGGATCCCTGAAGGTGGCCGCACAGGCATAGAGGATTGTGAAGAAGGCATATGGAATGCTTGCCAGGGCACCGAATATCGGAGCAGGGAGATCTTGGTACAACTCTATAAGGCATTGGTTAGGCCACAGATGGAATATTGTGTGCCGTTCTGGTCACCCACCATCGGAAGGACGTGATTGCACTGGAGGGGGGTGCAGAGGAGATTCATCAGGATGTTGCCTGGGATGGAAAGTTTCAGCTATGAGGAGAGGCTGGGTAGGTTGGCTTTGTTTTTCCCCTGGAGCAGAGGAGGGTGGATCTGACGGAGGAATACAAAATGATAAGAGGCAAAGATAGGGTAGACCGTAAGAATCTTTTCCCCATGGCAATAGTTAACTTAAGTGGGGCCAATGTAGTGATCTGTTTAGAATACTAATGAAAAGTTGAGAGATCTCCAGGAAGGAGACTTGGTTGCACTGTGACTGAGTTCATTTTCACACCATTCTTCAAGCCCTTCGCATTGAACAAAATTATAAACCCTGATTTTGTGAGCAGAACATTGAGTTCTATACTCCCTCATGAATAGTGACCACGGTGATCACCAAACTCCACCAGGGGTTCTATTAGTAGTTAAATGACATCAATTTCACAGGTTAGTTGAACCAGTTGTTACATCTATTCCCATCTGGTGCATTATCATTAAGAGCTCATTAACTTTTATCACTTCACTGACTATTCCCGAATCTCGGACAGAATCAATGTCACACAAATTGAATGAAGTATTTATTTATTGAATTATGTCTTTTGCGCAGTGTGAGGCAGCTCTTTTGGGGAATAAATGGATGAATTGTGAAGTCCCTGTTTAACCTTGCGTGAGTTTATTAAAATGCTGACTGCGCCCGATTCGTGAAAGTTGTTTCAATTGGATTCGAAGAGAAACTAATAGATGACAATAATTAGAGAATCTCAATGGATGCTTCCCACAAACAGTTTAATAGAGAACGATACAGGGGCCTGAATTGCGTCGAGACCAATAACGGCAACGAGTCGCCAGCACAGAGAGTTTGATACAGAGAGCCCAACCTTTCACAGGGCCTGTTTCACGATGCATAGCTTTTAATTGGCCAGCCAGTGTAACATTGCGTTAGCAACGTGATCTCGGGCGGGGTGGGAATGGGTTTCATATCTGTTCCTGCCTGCGCCCTGAATGTAAACTTCAGGCCACTAAATAATAGAATCATAGACTGACGCAGCACAAGGAGAAGGTCATTCAGTCCACTGTGTCTGTTTGGTTGAGGTATCCAATTAATCCCAATCGCCGTTCTTTCTCCATTCCATTCCACAAGTGCTCTTTGGAAGGCATGTCCTTGGCTCATTGTTTGCTGATGTTTCCTCCTTGGCTGTTGTTTTTGGATTCAATAGTGGTTTGCTCTTGACTACCACTCTCAGGTTTAGCTCAGTGGGCTGGACAGCTGGTTTGCGATGCAGCACGAGGCCGACAGCGTGGGTTCAATCCCCGTACCGGCTGAGATTATTCGTGAAGGTCTCACCTTGCCCCTCGCCTGAGGTGTTGTGATCCTCAGATTAAATCAACACCAGCCAGCTCTACCCCCTCAAAGGGGAAAGCAGCCTATGGTCGTCTGGGACTATGGCCACTTTACCTACTATTCTTAGGAGAACAAGAACAAAGAAAAGTACAGCACCGGAACAGGCCCTTCAGCCCTCCAAGCCTGTGCCGACCATGCTGCCCGACTAAACTACAATCTTCTACACTTCCTGGGTCCGTATCCCTCTATTCCCATCCTATTCATAGAACATAGAACATAGAACGATACAACGCAGTACAGGCCCTTCGGCCCACGATGTTGCACCGAAACAAAAGCCATCTAACCTACACTATGCCATTATCATCCATATGTTTATCCAATAAACTTTTAAATGCCCTCAATGTTGGCGAGTTCACTACTGTAGCAGGTAGGGCATTCCACGGCCTCACTACTCTTTGCGTAAAGAACCTACCTCTGACCTCAGTCCTATATCTATTACCCCTCAGTTTAAAGCTATGTCCCCTCGTGCCAGCCATTTCCATCCGCGGGAGAAGGCTCTCACTGTCCACCCTATCTAACCCCCTGATCATTTTGTATGCCTCTATTAAGTCTCCTCTTAACCTTCTTCTCTCCAACGAAAACAACCTCAAGTCCATCAGCCTTTCCTCATAAGATTTTCCCTCCATACCAGGCAACATCCTGGTAAATCTCCTCTGCACCCGCTCCAAAGCCTCCACATCCTTCCTATAATGCGGTGACCAGAACTGTACGCAATATTCCAAATGCGGCCGTACCAGAGTTTTGTACAGCTGCAACATGACCTCCTGACTCCGGAACTCAATCCCTCTACCAATAAAGGCCAACACCCCACAGGCCTTCTTCACAACCCTATCAACCTGGGTGGCAACTTTCAGGGATCTATGCACATGGACACCTAGATCCCTCTGCTCATCCACACTTCCAAGAACTTTACCATTAGCCAAATATTCTGCATTCCTGTTATTCCTTCCAAAGTGAATCACCTCACACTTCTCGACATTAAACTCAATTTGCCACCTCTCAGCCCAGCTCTGCAGCTTATCTATGTCCCTCTGTAACCTGCTACATCCTTCCACACTATCGACAACACCACCGACTTTAGTGTCATCTGCAAATTTACTCACCCACCCTTCTGCGCCTTCCTCTAGGTCATTGATAAAAATGACAAACAGCAACGGCCCCAGAACAGATCCTTGTGGTACGCCACTTGTAACTGAACTCCATTCTGAACATTTCCCATCAACCACCACCCTCTGTCTTCTTTCAGCTAGCCAATTTCTGATCCACATCTCTAAATCACCCTCAATCCCCAGCCTCCATATTTTCTGCAATAGCCTACCGTGGGGAACCTTATCAAACGCTTTACTGAAATCCATATACACCACATCAACTGCTCTACCCTCGTCTACCTGTTCAGTCACCTTCTCAAAGAACTCGATAAGGTTTGTGAGGCATGACCTACCCTTCACAAAGCCATGCTGACTATCCCTGATCATATTATTCCTATCGAGATGATTATAAATCTTGTCTCTTATAATCCCCTCCAAGAATTTACCCACTACAGACGTGAGGCTCACCGATCTATAGTTGCCGGGGTTGTCTCTGCTCCCCTTTTTGAACAAAGGGACCACATTTGCTATCCTCCAGTCCTCTGGCACTATTCCTGTAGCCAATGATGACATAAAAACCAAAGCCAAAGGTCCAGCAATCTCTTCCCTGGCCTCCCAGAGAATCCTAGGATAAATCCCATCAGGCCCCGGGGACTTATCTATTTTCAGCCTGTCCAGAATTGCCAACACCTCTTCCCTACGTACCTCAATGCCATCTATTCTAATAGCCTGGGTCTCAGCATTCTCCTCCACAACATTATCTTTTTCCTGAGTGAATGCTGACGAAAAATATTCATTTAGTATCTCGCCTATCTCTTCAGACTCCACACACAACCTCCCATCCCTGTCCTTGACTGGTCCTACTCTTACCCTAGTCATTCGCTTATTCCTGACATACCTATAGAAAGCTTTTGGGTTTTCCTTGATCCTACCTGCCAAATACTTCTCATGTCCCCTCCTTGCTCGTCTTATCTCTCTCTTTAGATCCTTCCTCACTACCTTGTAACTATCCATCGCCCCAACTGAAACTTCACACCTCATCTTCACATAGGCCTCCTTCTTCCTCTTAACAAGAGATTCCACTTCTTTGGTAAACCACGGTTCCCTCGCTTTAAGCCTTCCTCCCTGCCTGACCGGTACGTACTTATCAAGAACACGCAGTAGCTGATCATTGAACAAGCTCCACTTATCCAGTGTGCCCAACACTTGCAGCCTACTTCTCCAACCTATCCCCCCCAAGTCACGTCTAATGGCATCATAATTGCCCTTCCCCCAACTATAACTCTTGCCCTGCGGTGTATACTTATCCCTTTCCATCACTAACGTAAACGTCACCGAATTGTGGTCACTGTCCCCAAAGTGCTCTCCTACCTCCAAATCCAACACCTGGCCTGGTTCATTACTCAAAACCAAATCCAACGTGGCCTCGCCTCTTGTTGGCGATGTATTTGTCAAGATGCCCCTTAAATGTCACTATCGTCCCTGCTTCCACCACCTCCTCCGGTAGCGAGTTCCAGGCACCCACTACCCTCTGTGTAAAAAAACTTGCCTCGTACATCTACTCTAAACCTTGCCCCTTTCACCTTAAACCTATGCCCCCTAGTAATTGACCCCTCTACCCCGGGGAAAAGCCTCTGACTATCCACTCTGTCTATGCCCCTCATAATTTTGTAGACCTCTATCAGGTCGCCCCTCAACCTCCTTCGTTCCAGTGAGAACAAACCGAGTTTATTCAACCGCTCCGCATAGCTAATGCCCTCCATACCAGGCAACATTCTGGTAAATCTCTTCTGCACCCTCTCTAAAGCCTCCACATCCTTCTGGTAGTGTGGCAACCAGAATTGAACACTATACACCAAGTGTAGCCTAACTAAGGTTCTATACAGCTGCAACATGACTTGCCAATTTTTATACTCAATGCCCCAGCCAATGAAGGCAAGCATGCCGTATGCCTTCTTGACTACCTTCTCCACCTGTGTTGCCCCTTTCAGTGACCTGTGGACCTGTACTCCTAGATCTCTCTGACTTTCAATACTCTTGAGGGTTCTACCATTCACTGTATATTCCCTACTTGCATTAGACCTTCCAAAATGCATTACGTCACATTTGTCCGGATTAAACTCCATCTGGCATCTCTCCACCCAAGTCTCCAAACAATCTAAATCCTGCTGTATCCTCTGACAGTCCTCATCGCTATCCGCAATTCCACCAACCTTTGTGTTGTCTGCAAACTTACTAATCAGACCAGTTACATTTTCCTCCAAATCATTTATATATACTACAAACAGCAAAGGTCCCAGCACTGATCCCTGTGGAACACCACTGGTCACAGCCCTCCAATTAGAAAAGCATCCTTCCATTGCTACTCTCTGCCTTCTATGACCTAGCCAGTTCTGTATCCACCTTGCCAGCTCACCCCTGATCCCGTGCGACTTCACCTTTTGTACTCGTCTACCATGAGGGACCTTGTCAAAGGCCTTACTGAAGTCCATATAGACAACATCCACTGCCCTACCTGCATCAATCATCTTAGTGACCTCCTCGAAAAACTCTATCAAGTTAGTGAGACACGACCTCCCCTTCACAAAACCATGCTGCCTCTCACTAATACGTCCATTTGCTTCCAATGGGAGTAGATCCTGTCTCAAATTATTCTCTCCAGTAATTTCCCTACCACTGACGTAAGGCTCACCGGCCTGTAGTTCCCTGGATTATCCTTGCTACCCTTCATAAACAGAGGAACAACATTGGCTATTCTCTAGTCCTCCCGGACATCACCTGAAGACAGTGAGGATCCAAAGATTTCTGTCTAAGATTTCTATCGATACTGGGCGGATTGCAAATGTTGTGCCACTGTTCACATCAAGGGGGAGTATTCTAGCATCTACAGACCAGATATTCTATTGTTGGTGAGGCAATAATCCGGATGAAACCCATTGCCATTTGAAAAACATTAATAATCTCTATTATTGTCACATGTCGGCTTACATTAACGCTGCAATGAAGTTATTGTGAAAATTCCCGAGTCGCCACATTCCGGCGCCTGTTCGGGTACACAGAGGGAGAATTCAGAATGTCCAATTCATCTAACAAGCCGTTTCAGGACTTGTGGGAGGAAACCGGAGCACCCGGAGGAAACCCACGCAGACACGGGGAGAACGTGCAGACTCCGCACAGACAGTGACCCAAGCCAGGAATCAAACTCTGATCCCTGGCGTTGTGAAGCAACAGTGCCAACCACTGTGCAACCGTGCCGCCCATTACAGAGCTATCAAGAAAGAGGAGCCAGTTAGCTTGATTGCGAACATATGGTCAAAACTCGCTAACAGTGTGGCCGCGATTCTTGTTGCAGCTCTGGTAGACCTAGAACCTGCCTACTTGTCAGGTCATGAACACTTGAGATTTAAAAAGATCTCCTTGAGATTTAAAAAGAACGGGAGCTGCGAGTCGGAGCGGAGATTTAAAAAGCTCGGGTGCTGCGAATCAGAGCGGAGATTTTAAAAGATCGCGGTCTAGTTTCGGAAGCCGTTCGGAGGAGGAGGAGCAGTCTCTGTCAGGGAGAGAACCTGAGAACATCTAAGACACTCAGAAGGTAAGAAAGTAAGTAAGTGATTTTTACTCATTTTTACTTTTATACCTTTTTCAAATTGTGTGTGTGTGGGGGGGGGGGGGGGGGGGGGACTGAAGTGACATCACAGAAAAGCTGTGACCTGAGTGGCTGTTTGGGAATCTACACTAAATTAAAAAAATTAAGCATTGGTAACTAATTAAATATGATGACTTAATTATAATTTAGAGGGGTATCTAAGCCAGAGATCGGAGAGTACTATATTTAGCTTTCACATTTATAGTAGAAACTAGTGCTCGGAAACAGATAGTTAACAGTAACTTTAAAAAAAAAAAATTTTTTTAAACTTTTAATTTAATTTTAATTAATTGACGCAATGTCAGTTCGAGGGGTGCAGTGCTCTGACTTGAGATGTGGCAGGTCCGGGAGGCTTCCAGCGTCCCGGATGGCTTCATCTGCAGAAAGTGCACCCAACTGGAGCTCCTCACAGACCGCATGGTTTGGTTGGAGCAGCAATTGGATGCACTTAGGAGCATGTAGGTGGCATCATAGATCGCAGTTATATAAATGTGGTCACACCCAAGGTGCAAGCAGAGAAATGGGTGACCACCAGAAAGGGGAGGCAGTCAGTGGAGGAATCCCCTGTGTTGTCCCCCTCTCGAACAGGTATACCCCTTTGGATACTGTCGGGGGGGATAGCCTATCAGGGGAAAACAGCAGCAGCCAGAGCAGTGGCACCACGGCTGGCTCTGATGTTCAGAAGGGAGGGTCAAAGCGCAGAAGAGCAATAGTAATAGGGGACTCTATAGTCAGGGGCACAGATAGGCGCTTCTGTGGACGTGAAAGAGACTCCAGGATGGTATGTTGCCCCCCTGGTGCCAGGGTCCAGGATGTCTCCGAATGTGTAGAGGGCATCCTGAAGGGGGAGGGCAAACAGGCAGAGGTCGTTGTACATATTGGTACTAACGACATAGGCAGGAAGGGGCATGAGGTCCTGCAGCAGGAGTTCAGGGAGCTAGGCAGAAAGTTAAAAGACAGGACCTCTAGGGTTGTAATCTCGGGATTACTCCCTGTGCCACGTGCCAGTGAGGCTAGAAATAGGAAGATAGAGCAGCTAAACATGCGGCTAAACAGCCGGTGGAGGAGGGAGGGTTTCCGTTATCTGGACCACTGGGAGCTCTTCCGGGGCAGGTGTGACCTACATAAGAAGGACGGGTTGCATCTAAACTGGGGAGGCATAAATATCCTGGCCGCGAGGTTTGCTAGTGTCACACAGGAGGGTTTAAACTAGTATGGCAGGGGGGTGGGCTCGGGAGCAATAGGTCAGAAGGTGAGAGCATTGAGGGAGAACTAGGGAATAGGGACAGTGTGGCTCTGAGGCAGAGCAGACAGGGAGAAGTTGCTGAACACAGCGGGTCTGGTGGCCTGAAGTGCATATGTTGTGGAGGAGAATGCTGAGCCCCAGGCTAATAGAATAGATGGCATTGAGGTACGTAGGGAAGAGGTGTTGGCAATTCTGGACAGGCTGAAAATAGATAAGTCCCCGGGACCTGATGGGATTTATCCTAGGATTCTATGGGAGGCCAGGGAAGAGATTGCTGGACCTTTGGCTTTGATTTTTATGTCATCATTGGCTACAGGAATAGTGCCAGAGGACAGGAGGACAGCAAATGTGGTCCCTTTGTTCAAAAAGGGGAGCAGAGACAACCCCGGCAACTATAGACCGGTGAGCCTCACGTCTGTAGTGGGTAAAGTCTTGGAGGGGATTATAAGAGACAAGATTTATAATCATCTAGATAGGAATAATATGATCAGGGATAGTCAGCATGGCTTTGTGAAGGTCATGCCTCACAAACCTTATTGAGTTCTTTGAGAAGGTGACTGAACAGGTAGACGAGGGTAGAGCAGTTGATGTGGTGTATATGGATTTCAGCAAAGCGTTTGATAAGGTTCCCCACGGTAGGCTATTGTAAAAAATACGGAGGCTGGGGATTGAGGGTGATTTAGAGATGTGGATCAGAAATTGGCTAGCTGAAAGAAGACAGAGGGTGGTGGTTGATGGGAAATGTTCAGAATGGAGTACAGTCACAAGTGGAGTACCACAAGGATCTGTTCTGGGGCCGTTGCTGTTTGTCATTTTTATCAATGACCTGGAGGAAGGCGCAGAAGGGTGGGTGAGTAAATTTGCAGATGATACTAAAGTCGGTGGTGTTGTCGATAGTGTGGAAGGATGTAGCAGGTTACAGAGGGATATAGATAAGCTGCAGAGCTGGGCTGAGAGGTGGCAAATGGAGTTTAATGTAGAGAAGTGTGAGGTGATTCACTTTGGAAGGAATAACAGGAATGCGGAATATTTGGCTGATGATAAAGTTCTTGAAAGTGTGGATGAGCAGAGGGTGTCCATGTACATAGATCCCTGAAAGTTGCCACCCAGGTTGATAGGGTTGTGAAGAAGGCCTATGGAGTGTTGGCCTTTATTGGTAGAGGGATTGAGTTCCGGAGTCGGGAGGTCATGTTGCAGCTGTACAGAACTCTGGTACAGCCGCATTTGGAGTATTGCGTACAGTTCTGGTCACCGCATTATAGGAAGGACGTGGAGGCTTTGGAGCGGGTGCAGAGGAGATTTACCAGGATGTTGCCTGGTATGGAGGGAAAATCTTATGAGGAAAGGCTGATGGACTTGAGGTTGTTTTCGTTGGAGAGAAGAAGGTTAAGAGGAGACTTAATAGAGGCATACAAAATGATCAGGGGGCTGGATAGGGTGGACAGTGAGAGCCTTCTCCCGCGGATGGATATGGCTGGCACGAGGGGACATAACTTTAAACTGAGGGGTAATAGATATAGGACAGAGGTCAGAGGTAGGTTCTTTACGCAAAGAGTAGTGAGGCCGTGGAATGCCCTACCTGCTACAGTAGTGAACTCGCCAACATTGAGGGCATTTAAAAGTTTATTGGATAAACATATGGATGATAATGGCATAGTGTAGGTTAGATGGCTTTTGTTTCGGTGCAACATCGTGGGCCGAAGGGCCTGTACTGCGCTGTATTGTTCTATGTTCTATGTTCTATATGTTTTAATGCAAGAAGTATTACGGGTAAGGCAGATGAACTTAGAGCTTGAATTAGTACTTGGAACTATGATGTTGTTGCCATTACAGAGACCTGGTTGAGGGAAGGGCAGGATTGGCAGCTAAACGTTCCAGGATTTAGATGTTTCAGGCAGGATAGAGGGGGATGTAAAAGGGGTGGCGGAGTTGCGCTACTGGTTAGGGAGAATATCACAGCTGTACTGCGGGAGGACACCTCAGAGGGCAGTGAGGCTATATGGATAGAGATCAGGAATAAGAAGGGTGCAGTCACAATGTTGGGGGTTTACTGCAAGCCTCCCAACAGCCAGCGGGAGATAGAGGTAGACAGATTTTGGAAAAGAGTAAAAACAACAGGGTTGTGGTGATGGGAGACTTCAACTTCCCCAATATTGACTGGGACTCACTTCGTGCCCGGGGCTTAGACGGGGCAGAGTTTGTAAGGAGCATCCAGGAGGGCTTCTTAAAACAATATGTGCACAGTCCAACTAGGGAAGCGGCGGTACTGGACCTGGTATTGGGGAATGAGCCCGGCCAGGTGGTAGAAGTTTCAGGAGGGGAGCATTTCGGGAACAGTGACCACAATTCAGTAAGTTTTAAAGTGCTGGTGGACAAGGATAAGAGTGGTCCTCGGATGAATGTGCTAAATTGGGGGAAGGCCTCTATAACAATATTAGCCGGGAACTGAAGAACCTAGATTGGGGGCGGATGTTTGAGGGCAAATCAACATCTGACATGTGGGAGGCTTTCAAGTGTCAGTTGAAAGGAATTCAGGACCGGCATGTTCCTGTGAGGAAGAAAGATAAATACGGCAATTTACGGGAACCTTGGATAACGAGAGATATTGTAGGCCTCGTCAAAAAGAAAAAGGAGGCATTTGTCAGGGCTAAAAGGCTGGGAACAGACGAAGCCTGTGTGGCATATAAGGAAAGTAGGAAGGAACTTAAGCAAGGAGTCAGGAGGGCTAGAAGGGGTCATGAAAAGTCATTGGCAAATAGGGTTAAGGAAAATCCCAAGGCTTTTTACACTTACATAAAAAGCAAGAGGGTAGCCAGGGAAAGGGTTGGCCCACTGAAGGATCGGCAAGGGAATCTATGTGCGGAGCCAGAGGAAATGGGCGAGGTACTAAATGAATACTTTGCATCAGTATTCACCAAAGAGAAGGAAATGGTAGATGTTGAGTCTGGAGAAGGGGGTGTAGATAGCCTGGGTCACATTGTGATCCAAAAAGACGAGGTGTTAGGCGGCTTAAAAAATATTAAGGTAGATAAGTCCCCAGGGCCTGATGGGATCTACCCCAGAATACTGAAGGAGGCTGGAGAGGAAATTGCTGAGGTCTTGACAGAAATCTTTGGATCCTCACTGTCTTCAGGGGATGTCCCGGAGGACTGGAGAATAGCCAATGTTGTTCCTTTATTTAGGAGCGGTTGAATAAACTCGGTTTGTTCTCACTGGAACGACGGAGGTTGAGGGGCGGCCTGATAGAGTCTACAAAATTATGAGGGGCATAGACAGAGTGGATAGTCAGAGGCTTTTCCCCGGGGTAGAGAGGTCAATTACTAGGGGGCATAGGTTGAAGGTGAGAGGGGCAAGGTTTAGAGTAGATGTACGAGGCAAGTTTTTTACACAGAGGGTAGTGGGTGCCTGGAACTCGCTGCCGGAGGAGGTGGTGGAAGCAGGGACGATGGTGACATCTAAGGGGCATCTTGACAAATACATGAATAGGATGGGAATAGAGGGATACGGACCCAGAAAGTGTAGAAGATTGTAGTTTAGTCGGGCAGTATGGTCGGCACGGGCTTGGAGGGCCGAAGGGCCTGTTCCTGTGCTGTACATTTCTTTGGTGTGGAGATGCCGGCGTTGGACTGGGGTGAGCACACTACGAAGTCTTACAACACCAGGTTAAAGTCCTGGTTTGTTTCGATGTCACTAGCTTTCGGAGCGCTGCTCCTTCCTCAGGTGAATGAAGAGGTCTGTTCCAGAAACACATATATAGACAAATTCAAAGATGCCAAACAATGCTAGGAATGCGAGCATTAGCAGGTGATTAAATCTTTACAGATCCAGAGATGGGGTAACCCCAGGTTAAAGAGGTGTGAATTGTATCAAGCCAGGACAGTTGGTAGGATTTCGCAGGCCAGATGGTGGGGGATGAATGTAATGTGACATGAATCCCAGGTCCCGGTTGAGGCCGCACTCATGTGTGCGGAACTTGGCTATAAGTTTCTGCTCGGCGATTCTGCGTTGTCGCGGGTCCTGAAGGCCGCCTTGGAGAACGCTTACCCGGAGATCAGAGGCTGAATGCCCTTGACTGCTGAAGTGTTCCCCGACTGGAAGGGATCCCATCACTGGATCTGTAAAGATTTAATCACCTGCTAATGCTCGCATTCCTAGCATTGTTTGGCATCTTTGAATTTGTCTATATATGTGTTTCTGGAACAGACCTCTTCATTCACCTGAGGAAGGAGCAGCGCTCCGAAAGCTAGTGACATCAAAACAAACCTGTTGGACTTTAACCTGGTGTTGTAAGACTTCGTACTGTACATTTCTTTGTTCTTTGTTCTTGTTCTTTGATACCACCCCTGTATCCGAGGATGATTTTGGAAGGTTGTGGCCGGAACGATTGCAATTTACACCCTTGGAAATTGACAACCATCTAAACCCCTCCCCGTTCTTCACCTTATTCAATAAAACCGCCTCCTGATTTATCCTTTGTTTTCTCTCAAACGCTCATTAAATTGCAAGGAATTAAAGATATCCAACCAGGATGATTTGCTACCCGGCAAATGGATACCAGGCTGGATAAACAAAGCCAAGCTTCATTGGTCAAGAAGGGTCACCCTCACCTGTGGGTTGAGGACATACTCTACCAAATTGTATTTGAAAGAAGATTGGCTTGGATCTTTTTGAATGAGTTGTTAATACAATATTCAGTCCAAGATAAGCCCAAGGGGTGGACCCAGCATCCGCGTTGAACTAGAAAGGTTAAAAAATATCATTAAAAAACTTAAACAGAAAGGGCTGCACGATTACACTGCTGCCTCACAGCGCCAGGGAACCAGATTTGATTCCAACCTTGGGTGACCGTCTGTATAGAGTTTGCACTTTCTCCCCCGTGTCTGCTTGGGTTTCCTCCCACAGTCCAAAGGTGGGCTGGTTTAGCTAGACAGCTGGTGTGTGATGCAGAACAAGGCCAGCAGCGCAGGTTCAATTCCAGTACCAGCTTAACCGAACAGGCGCTGGAATGTGGTGACTAGGGGCTTTTCACAGTAACTTCATACTTGTGACAATAAAAGATTATTATTATTATGTGCAGGTTAGATGGATTGGCCATGATAAATTGCCCCTTAAGTGTCCAAATGTTAGCCGGTGTTGAGGGGTTCCGGGGATAGGGCGGGGGAGTGGGCTTGGGTTAGGTTCTGTTTCGGTGGGTTTTGAGCTGAATGGCCTCTTTCTGCACTGTAGGGATTACATGAAAAAGCATTTAATTGTGCAAAGATAGGTCAGAACATTTGAAAGAATATAAGGAACAGCACAGGATGAGTCAAAGATTAAAGCTGAGAGAAAATTAGAGTACGAGATAAAGCTAGTTAGCAGATAGGAAGGTTTTTTAATAAATGTTTCAAAAAGTCAAGAGTCTACAAAGTGAATTGGTGGTCCTATAGAAAGTGAGTTTGGGGAATTGATAATGGAAAACAAGGAGAGGGCAGGTGAATTGAACAGATATTTTTCATCAATCTTTATTATGGAGGAGAGTGGGTGGCATGGCGGCACAGTGGTTAGCATCGCTGCCTCACAGTGCCAGGGACCTGAGTTCAATTCCGGCCTCGGGAGACTGTCTGTGTGGAGTTTGCACGCTCTCCGTGGGTTTCCTCCGGGTGCTCCGGTTTCCTCCTATAGCCTAAAGATGTGCAGGTTAGGTCGATTGGTTAAATTCTCCTTAGTGTCTAAAAGGTTAGGTGGGGTTATAGGGATAGGTTGGGGGGGGGGGGGGGGGGGGGGAGGGGAGTGGGCATCGGTAGGGTGCTCTTTCAGAGGGCTGGGTGCAGACCTAATGGGCCGATTGGCCTCCTTCTGCACAGTCGGGATTCTATGGTTCTATGTTCGACTGGAAATAGAAAGGTACGTCATAAGCAGTCAAAAACTTACTGAAGAACAAATTCTCCGTCAGTGGAGAATGGGTTTGAAATGTAAATGAGAATGATCTTTCCAAGAAGGCCCAGTCCTCTCACATGTTTCTACATGATAGGCCGAATGGCCTCCTTCTGCGCTGCAGGGATTCGATGGTTCGGTGATCAAGAGCACAGCTTCCAAAACAGATTTCAGCAACATGAATCTCTTGGTCTTATTACGCCAAAATCATTGTTTCTGTTATTTCATCAACTGTGATCATGTTTCTTGCAGGAATCAATTTTTACAGTCCGTGCAATCTCCTTGATCTATTTGAACCAAATTCCCAATCCTGTGCAGAAAAGTTCTTTCATCTTAAAAAAAAAAAAATCTATGTTTTCAAAAGTAACGATTATCTTTGTTATGAGGGGCTCTGGGAAATGAATCATTCCTTTTTGGTCTTTGCAATTCCAAAGTATTCAGTAAGCTATGTGCCGATTGTAAACCGCAAAGCGATTTGACTGGCTTGCCTTTTCCCTGTTGATGATTTCTGTCTATCTTCTTCAATTCAATATTTAAACTTTTGATGATTTCTTCTTAAACTGCAGCTAACCACACCAGCAGATCTTACTTTCCCAATAGATTCAGCTCAGTGGAAATAGACGATCAAGATCAGTGTCTCAGCTTTATTCTCCTCACTTTTATTTTCAACTGACTTGCAAATTATAGGAGAAGAAATTTTAAGGAACGAGTACTTTTCTTCTGTATTTACAAATATTGTTGGAGAGGACAGTGTGAAACAGATTGGTAAGCTCGAGGAAATACTTGTTAGAAAGGAAGATGTGTTGGGCATTTTGAAAAACTTGAGGATAGACAAGTCCCCCGGGCCTGACGGGATATATCCAAGGATTCTATGGGAAGCAAGAGATGAAATTGCAGAGCCGTTGGCAATGATCTTTTCGTCCTCACTGTCAACAGGGGTGGTACCAGGGGATTGGAGAGTGGCGAATGTCGTGCCCCTGTTCAAAAAAGGGACTAGGGATAACCCTGGGAATTACAGGCCAGTTAGTCTTACTTCGGTGGTCGGCAAAGTAATGGAAAGGGTACTGAAGGATAGGATTTCTGAGCATCTGGAAAGACACTGCTTGATTAGGGATAGTCAGCACGGATTTGTGAGGGGTAGGTCTTGCCTTACAAATCTAATTGAATTCTTTGAGGAGGTGACCAAGCATGTGGATGAAGGTAAAGCAGTGGATGTAGTGTACATGGATTTTAGTAAGGCATTTGATAAGGTTCCCCATGGTAGGCTTCTGCAGAAAGTAAGGAGGCATGGGATAGTGGGAAATTTGGCCAGTTGGATAACGAACTGGCTAACCGATAGAAGTCAGAGAGTGGTGGTGGATGCCAAATATTCAGCCTGGATCCCAGTTACCAGTGGCGTACCGCAGGGATCAGTTCTGGGTCCTCTGCTGTTTGTGATTTTCATTAATGACTTGGATGAGGGAGTTGAATGGTGGGTCAGTAAATTTGCAGACGATACGAAGATTGGTGGAGTTGTGGATAGTAAGGAGGGCTGTTGTCGGCTGCAAAGAGACATAGATAGGATGCAGAGCTGGGCTGAGAAGTGGCAGATGGAGTTTAACCCTGAAAAGTGTGAGGTTGTCCATTTTGGAAGAACAAATATGAATGCGGAATACAGAGTTAACGGTAGAGTTCTTGGCAATGTGGAGGAGCAGAGAGATCTTGGGGTCTATGTTCATACATCTTTGAAAGTTGCCACTCAAGTGGATAGAGCTGTGAAGAAGGCCTATGGTGTGCTCGCGTTCATTAACAGAGGGATTGAATTTAAGAGCCGTGAGGTGATGATGCAGCTGTACAAAACTTTGGTAAGGCCACATTTGGAGTACTGTGTAGAGTTCAGGTCACCTCATTTTAGGAAGGATGTGGAAGCTTTGGAAAAGGTGCAAAGAAGATTTACCAGGATGTTACCTGGACTGGAGAGTAGGTCATACGAGGAAAGGTTGAGGGTGCTAGGCCTTTTCTCATTAGAACGGAGAAGGATGAGGGGCGACTTGATAGAGGTTTATAAGATGATCAGGGGAATAGATAGAGTAGACAGTCAGAGACTTTTTCCCCGGGTGGAACAAACCATTACAAGGGGACATAAATTTAAGGTGAAAGGTGGGAGATATAGGAGGGATATCAGAGGTAGGTTCTTTACCCAGAGAGTAGTGGGGGCATGGAATGCACTGCCTGTGGAAGTAGTTGAGTCGGAAACATTAAGGACCTTCAAGCAGCTATTGGATAGGTACATGGATTACGGTAAAATGATATAGTGTAGATTTATCTGTTCTTAAGGGCAGCACGGTAGCATTGTGGATAGCACAATTGCTTCACAGCTCCAGGGTCCCAGGTTCGATTCCGGCTTGGGTAACTGTCTGTAAATTCAATGATAATCTATGATTAATCTAGGACAAAGGTTCGGCACAACATCGTGGGCCGAAGGGCCTGTTCTGTGCTGTATTTTCTATGTTCTATGTTCTATGAATCAGCATTGTAAATGCAGAAGGAGGCCATTCTGTCCATAGTGTCTGTGCTGCCCCTTCTGAAAGAGCACCCTACCTAGGCGCATTCTCTCACCCTATCCCTGTAACCCCACCTAACCGGCACATCCCTGGACACTAAGGGGCAATTTAGTATGGCCAATCCACCTGCACATCTTTCGACTGTGGGAGGAAACTCCCGGAGGAAACCCACACAGACATGGGGAGAAAGTGCAGACTCCACATGGACAGCCACTGAGGTCGGAATCGAACCCGGGTCCCTGGCACAGTAAGGCAGCAGTACTAACCACCGTGCTACCCACTCCTACTGTTTCTCGTACATCAATGCATGATGGAGTAGGTTTGTCAAGCTGCAAGCTCTAAGGTGACCAGGCCAACTAGCATCGATTGTTGTGAAAATCCAGCTGGTTGCCCTTTCTGGAAGGAAATCTACCATCCTTACCTGGTCTGGCCTACATGTGACTCCTGACCCACACCCTCTGTCTCTCTCCACAGGTGCCACAAGACCTGCTGAGTATTTCCAATATTTTCTGTTCCTATATGAGATTTTTGCTTGTGTTTGATGGATATGTGGTGGACTGGGTGTGAAGTTAAATGGAATCAAGGCAGGAAGATGGTGTTAAGAGACAAGCAGTGATATAATCGAATGGTGATAGAGGTTTGAGGGGCTGAGACTGGAGTGGAAGAGGAGGTGCGTGCCGATTCCCGTGTTCATTAACAGTCAAATCACCTGAACAGAGCAGGCACGTTTCCCAGTCCCACGTTTTCGTTCAGCTTCACCCCTCTCCTAATTGAATCAGTAAACGCATGGGCTCAACGTTTAAGAGGATGGTGTTGTTTTAATTAGCAGCACATCAGCCTTTCCGTCCGCTTGTGTAGATAAAATCACATCACTCGAAAGCCTTAATGAGGGAATAAAACATCAAACTATTACAAAGGAGTGTGATTAACCTCCTCAGGGTTTAATTTGCTCTTAGCTCACTGAGTGCATGTTTAATTAGAGTTAATTTTTATATCTTGTGTTGGCAAACCACAGCATCATTCAGTTTTACCGAGCGCTTTCTCTCAGCTTAGTTGTAACTGAGTCACCAACCCTACAATTACAGTGCTGAATCACGCAGAATATACACATCGTGGACTCATTGATACCAGCATCAAACAGGTTTATAACAGGCTCCCCCTGTTTTAACAATGAACTGCTTCATACTCCTCCTTGCTCTGTTTGGGCTGGATGTCGAGAATAGTCATTGAAAGCTCTGATCAGTCGAGGTCTGCTTGCTGACATCACCCTCATGTGGGATGTCCTGTTGGAGCAAAGAGGAGGGACTCCCATTCCTTCTTTCCGTAGGGAAATGTGAGACCTGACGGTTGACGGGAAGAGAGCGAAAATGACCCTGAGCAGTGAGATCACAAATATGAAAATATCGAAACCCGATTTTCCACTTGTACCGTGAAGGCCTGTCCGAGGCTCTTGGGGCGCTTCTGATCCCCGCTAGCCATCAGTGCCAACGGCGACATGGTCACAAAATATCGTGAGTCGGGACACGGGATTCTCGACGGTGTCATCACCTCTCCCTCTTTTCTATGCTCCTCGCCCACAATGCAAAGAAGTTCCCGCTGGGACCCTAATTTCAATAAATTGCAGTTGAAGGGAAGCCGCTGGGGACTGATACAAAAGGTGAAGTCACACGGGATCAGGGGTGAGCTGGCAAGGTGGATACAGAACTGGCTGGTCAAGGAGACAGAGCCTGAGTGAGTGAGACACAGACAGAGTGAGAATTTGGTAATTTGGTGCAGTGAGGTAATTCGGTGAAGAGTGGGAGAAGGTGCTTTTTCCCGACTGTTTTGTTCTCTCTCTTTCTCCGGGCCTAATTTCGGGAGCCGTTCGGAGGAGGAGGAGCAGTCTCTGTGAGTATAAAAAACGGTAACTTCGTTTTCCAGTTTTTTCCCCCAAAAGTGACGTCAGAGGGAAGCTGTGATCTGATTGGTTGATAGCAAATCTGCCCCAAATTTAAAAAAAAACACAGCTAAACTTGTAAACTTAAATTAAACTAATTAATTAATTAGTGATGGCTGGTCAGGTGATGTGCTTGAGCTGCTTGATGTGGGAGCTGGCAGATCCCATTGCGAGCTGCAGCGACCACATCTGCAGTAAGTGTTGGCTGCTCGAAGAGCTCCGGCTCAGAGTTGATGAGCTGGAGTCTGAGCTTCAAACACTGAGGCACATCCAGGAGGGGGAGACTTACCTAGACACTGTGTTTCAGGAGGCAGTCACACCTGTCAGAGTAAGTAGTTTAAATCCTGCCAGTGGCCAGGGACAGCAGGGTGTGACTGCAAGTCAGGCAGGTAAAGGGAACCAACAGTCAGGAACTCAGGAGCCTCAGCCCTTGACCCTGTCCAACAGGTATGAGGCACTTGCTCCCTGTGTGGATGGCGAACAGGGCTGCAGGAAGGATGAGTCAGCTGACCAAGGCACCATGGTTCAGCAGGCCATTCAAGGGGAGGGAGTAAATCGGCAAGTTGTAGTTGTAGGGGATTCTATTATCAGGGGGATAGATAGTATCCTTTGTGAGCCGGATAAAGAGTCCCGCATGGTATGTTGCCTGCCCGGTGCTAGGGTGCGGGACATCTCTGACCGGCTTGACAGGATACTGGAGAGGGAGGGGGAGGATCCAGTTGTTGTGGTCCATGTCGGTACCAACAACATAGGCAAGTCTAGAAAAGAGGACCTGTTTAGAGATTATAAAGAGCTAGGATTTAAATTAAAAAACAGGTCCTCAAGGGTCATAATCTCCGGATTACTGCCCGAGCCACGTGCAAATTGACATAGGGAGGCAAGAATAAGGGAAGTTAACACGTGGCTGAAAGAGTGGTGTGGGAAAGAGGGGTTCCTTTTCATGGGACACTGGCATCAGTTTTTGGACAGGGGGGACCT
Organism: Scyliorhinus torazame; assembly: GCF_047496885.1. Classification (NCBI taxonomy): domain Eukaryota; kingdom Metazoa; phylum Chordata; class Chondrichthyes; order Carcharhiniformes; family Scyliorhinidae; genus Scyliorhinus; species Scyliorhinus torazame. Next base: position 34,291,287 of record NC_092736.1, on the reverse strand, counting down.
ATACCGTTGGGATGGTCTCCACCTGAACCGAGCTGGGACCAGTGTTCTGGCGAAAAGAGTAAATAGGGTGGTCAATAGGACTTTAAACTAGAGATTGGGGGGGAAGGGAAAGTCAGGGAACCAAGAGGTGAAGTAATCAGTGGGAAGCGTTGCTGCTTAGGAATACAAAAAAGCACGAAAAGACAAAACTCAGGAGAGGTTACGATAGTCCCAATCCCACAAAATATGACACAGTGTATGGAAAGGCTCAGTAAACCAAGGTCCACCACACTAAGAAAACAAAAAGGGACGGTCAATAGAGAATTAAAGGTGCTATATTTAAATACGCGCAGTGTACGGAACAAGGTAGATGAGCTTGTGGCCCAGATTGTGACTGGCAGGTATGATGTGGTAGGCATCACAGAGACATGGTTGCAGGGGGTTCAGGACTGGCAGTTAAACATCCAGGGATTCACAACCTATCGAAAAGACAGAGAGGTGGGCAGAGGGGGCGGGGTTGCCTTGTTAATTAGGAATGAAATTAAATCAATAGCACTAAACGACATAGGGTCAGATGATGTGGAGTCTGTGTGGGTAGAGTTGAGGAACCACAAAGGCAAAAAAACCATAATGGGAGTTATGTACAGGCATCCTAACAGTGGTCAGGACCGGGGGCACAAAATGCACCACAAAATAGAAAGTGCATGTCAGAAAGGCAAGGTCACAGTGATCATGGCGGACTTCAATGTGCAGGTGGACTGGGTAAATAATGCTGCCAGTGGACCCAAGGAAAGGGAATTCATTGAATGTTTACAGGAGGGCTTTTTGGAACAGCTTGTGATGGAGCCCACGAGGGTACAGGCCATTCTGGACTTAGTGTTATGTAATGAGCCAGACTTGATTAAAGATATTAAAGTAAGGGAACACTTAGGAGGCAGTGATCATAATACGGTAGAATTCAATCTCCAATTTGAAAGAAAGAAGGTAGAATCAGATGTAAAGGTGTTACAGTTAAATAAAGGTAACTACAGGGGCATGAGGGAGGAACTGACAAAAATCGACTGGGAGCAGAGCCTAGTGGGAAAGACAGTAGAATTAGCAATGGCAGGAGTTTCTGGGAGTAATTGAGGACACAGTACAGAGGTTCATCCCAAAGAAAAGAAAGGTTATCAGAGGGGGGATTAGGCAGCCATGGCTGACAAAGGAAGTTAGGGAATGCATCAAAGCAAGAGAGAAAGCCTATAATGTGGCAAAGAGTAGTGGGAAGTCAGAAGATTGGGAAGGCTACAAAAACCTTGTAAAACCCTAAGTTAAACCTTAGGGGCAGCACGGTAGCCTTGTGGATAGCACAATTGCTTCACAGCTCCAGGGTCCCAGGTTCGATTCCAGCTTGGGTCACTGTCTGTGCGGAGTCTGCACATCCTCCCCGTGTGTGCGTGGGTTTCCTCCGGGTGCTCCGGTTTCCTCCCACAGTCCAAAGATGTGCAGGTTAGGTGGATAGGCCATGATAAATTGCCCTTAGTGTCCAAAATTGCCCTTAGTGTTGGTTGGGGTTACTGGGTTATGGGGATAGGGTGGCGGTGTTGGCCTTGGGTAGGGTGCTCTTTCCAAGAGCCGGTGCAGACTCGATGGGCCGAATGGCCTCCTTCTGCACTGTAAATTCTATGATTCTATGAAAACAAACAGAGGATAACAAAGAGAGAAATAAGGAAAGAGAGGATCAAATATGAAGGTAGGCTAGCCAGTAACATTAGGAATGATAGTAAAAGTTTCTTTAAATACATTAAAAACAAACGGGAGGCAAAAGTAGACATTGGGCCACTCCAAAATGACACTGGTAATCTAGTGATGGGAGACAAGGAAATAGCTGAGGAACTAAATAAGTACTTTGCGTCAGTCTTCACAGTAGAAGACATGAGTAATATCCCAACAATTCAGGAGAGTCAGGGAGAAGAGTTGAATATGGTAGCCATCACAAAGGAGAATGTGCTAGAGAAACGAAGAGGTCTAAAAATTGATAAATCTCCGGGCCCAGATGGGCTGCATCCTAGAGTTCTAAAGGAGATAGCTGAAGAAATAGTGGAGGCGTTAGTTATGATCTTTCAAAAGTCACTGGAGTCAGGGAAAGTCCCAGAGGATTGGAAAATCGCTGTTCAAGAAGGGAACGAGGAAAAAGATGGAAAATTATAGGCCAATTAGCCTAACCTCGGTTGTTGGCAAGATTCTAGAATCCATTGTTAAGGATGAGATTTCTAAATTCTTGGAAGTGCAGGGTCGGATTAGGACAAGTCAGCATGGATTTAGTAAGGGGAGGTCATGCCTGACAAAGCTGTTAGAGTTCTTTGAAGAGATAACAAATAGGTTAGACCAAGGAGAGCCAATGGATGTTATCTATCTTGACTTCCAAAAGGCCTTTGATAAGGTGCCTCACGGGAGACTGCTGAGTAAAATAAGGGCCCATGGTATTCGAGGCAAGGTACTAACATGGATTGACGATTGGCGGTCAGGCAGAAGGCAGAGAGTTGGGATAAAATGTTCTTTTTCGGAATGGCAACCGGTGACGAGTGGTGTCCCGCAGGGTTCAGTGTTGGGGCCACAGCTGTTCTCTTTATATATTAACGATCTAGATGATGGGACTGGGGGCATTCTGGCTAAGTTTGCCGATGATACAAAGATAGGTGGAGGGGCAGGTAGGATGGAGGAGGTGGGGAGGCTGCAGAAAGATTTAGACAGTTTAGGAGAGTGGTCCAAGAAATGGCTGATGAAATTCAACGTGGGCAAGTGCGAGGTCTTGCACTTTGGAAAAAAGAATAGAGGCATGGACTATTTTCGAAACGGTGACAAAATTCATAATGCTGAAGTGCAAAGGGACTTGGGAGTCCTAGTCCAGGATTCTCTAAAGGTAAACTTGCAGGTTGAGTCCGTAATTAAGAAAGCAAATGCAATGTTGTCATTTATCTCAAGAGGCTTGGAATATAAAAGCAGGGATGTACTTCTGAAGCTTTATAAAGCATTAGTTAGGCCCCATTTAGAATACTGTGAGCAATTTTGGGCCCCACACCTCAGGAAGGACATACTGGCACTGGAGCGGGTCCAGCGGAGATTCACACGGATGATCCCAGGAATGGTAGGCCTAACATACGATGAACGTTCTACCATTCACTGTATATTCCCTACCTGCATTAGCCCTTCCAAAATGCATTACCTCACATTTGTCCGGATTAAACTCCATCTGCCATCTCTCCGCCCAAGTCTCCAGACAATCTAAATCCTGCTGTATCCTCAGACAGTCCTCATCGCTATCCGCAATTCCACCAACCTTTGTGTCGTCTGCAAACTTACTAATCAGACCAGTTACATTTTCCTCCAAATCATTTATATATACTACAAAGAACAAAGATCCCAGCACTGATCCCTGTGGAACACCACTGGTCACAGCCCTCCAATTAGAAAAGCATCCCTCCATTGCTACCCTCTGCCTTCTATGGCCTAGCCAGTTCTGTATCCACCTTGCCAGTTCACCCCTGATCCCGTGTGACTTCACCTTTTGTACTAGTCTACCATGAGGGACCTTGTCAAAGGCCTTACTGAAGTCCATATAGACAACATCTACTGCCCTACCTGCATCAATCATCTTAGTGACCTCCTCAAAAAACTCTATCAAGTTAGTGAGACACGACCTCCCCTTCACAAAACCGTGCTGCCTCTCACTAATACGTCCATTTGCTTCCAAATGGGAGTAGATCCTGTCTCGAAGAATTCTCTCCAGTAACTTCCCTACCACTGAAGTAAGGCTCACCGGCCTGTAGTTCCCGGGATTATCCTTGCTACCCTTCTTAAACAGAGGAACAACATTGGCTATTCTCCAGTCCTCCGGGACATCCCCTGAAGACAGCGAGGATCCAAAGATTTCTGTCAAGGCCTCAGCAATTTCCTCTCCAGCCTCCTTCAGTATTCTGGGGTAGATCCCATCAGGCCCTGGGGACTTATCTACCTTAATATTTTTTAAGACACCCAACACCTCGTCTTTTTGGATCTCAATGTGACCCAGGCTATCTACACCCCCTTCTCCAGACTCAACATCTACCAATTCCTTCTCTTTGGTGAATACTGATGCAAAGTATTCATTTAGTACCTCGCCCATTTCCTCTGGCTCCACACATAGATTCCCTTGCCTATCCTTCAGTGGGCCAACTCTTTCCCTGGCTACCCTCTTGCTTTTTATGTATGTGTAAAAAGCCTTGGGATTTTCCTTAACCCTATTTGCCAATGACTTTTCGTGACCCCTTCTAGCCCTCCTGACTCCTTGCTTAAGTTCCTTCCTACTTTCCTTATATGCCACACAGGCTTCGTCTGTTCCCAGCCTTTTAGCCCTGACAAATGCCTCCTTTTTCTTTTTGACGAGGCCTACAATATCACTCGTCATCCAAGGTTCCTGAAAATTGCCGTATTTATCTTTTTTCCTCACAGGAACATGCCGGTCCTGTATTCCTTTCAACTGACACTTGAGAGCCTCCCACATGTCAGATGTTGATTTGCCCTCAAACATCCGCCCCCAATCTATGTTCTTCAGTTCCCGCCTAATATTGTTATAATTAGCCTTCCCCCAATTTAGCACATTCATCCGAGGACCACTCTTATCCTTGTCCACCAGTACTTTAAAACGTACTGAATTGTGGTCACTGTTACCGAAATGCTCCCCTACTGAAACATCTACCACCTGGCCGGGCTCATTCCCCAATACCAGGTCCAGTACCGCCCCTTCCCTAGTTGGACTGTTTACATATTGTTTTAAGAAGCCCTCCTGGATGCTCCTTACAAACCCCGCCCCGTCTAAGCCCCTAGCACTAAGTGAGTCCCAGTCAATATTGGGGAAGTTGAAGTCTCCCATCACCACAACCCTGTTGTTTTTACTCTTTTCCAAAATCTGTCTACCTATCTGCTCCTCTATCTCCCGCTGGCTGTTGGGAGGCCTGTAGTATACCCCCAACATTGTGACTGCACCCTTCTTATTCCTGATCTCTACCCATATAGCCTCACTGCCCTCGGAGGTGTCCTCTCGCAGTATAGCTGTGATATTCTCCCGAACAAGTAGCGCAACTCCGCCTCCCCTTTTACATCCCCCTCTATCCCGCCTGAAACATCTAAATCCTGGAACGTTTAGCTGCCAATCCTGCCCTTCCCTCAACCAGGTCTCTGTAATGGCAACAACATCATAGTTCCAAGTAGTAATCCAAGCTCTAAGTTCATCTGCCTTACCCGTAATGCTCCTTGCATTCAAACATATGCACTACAGGCCACCAGACCCGCTGTGTTCAGCAACTTCTCCCCGTCTGCTCTGCCTCAGAGCCACACTGTCCCTATTCCCTAGTTCTCCCTCAATGCTCTCACCTTCTGACCTATTGCTCCCGTGCCCACCCCCCTGCCATACTAGTTTAAACCCTCCCGTGTGACACTAGCAAACCTCGCGGCCAGGATATTTATGCCTCTCCGGTTTAGATGCAACCCGTCCATCTTATACAGGTCACACCTGCCCCGGAAGAGCTCCCAGTGGTCCAGATAACGGAAACCCTCCCTCCTACACCAGCTGTTTAGCCACGTGTTTATCTGCTCTATCTTCCTATTTCTAGCCTCACTGGCACGTGGCACAGGGAGTAATCCCGAGATTACAACCCTCGAGGTCCTGTCTTTTAACTTTCTGCCTAGCTCCCTGAACTCCAATGCTTATTGGATGGGTGGGGGTGGGGGGTGCTCGTGGGTACCCTGATATCTGGGTGGTGGGGAGGGTGTCCCAATGCTTGTTGCGGGCGGGGGGGGGGGAGCGGGGGTGGTAGGTTAGGCCTGGTGCATGTGGTGGTGTGGGGGCAGGGGGGGGTGCGAGTTGTAGGGACGAGTTTCTGTTTAGTGCAGATCGGAGCGCTATTTAAGGATGTTGCCCACATCTCCGTGGAGCCAGTGTTGCCGGTTCTATCAGGCCCCACACCGCCAGAGTGATGGTGGAAACCGCCCCAGATTCTCTGCGCAAAGGGTGGCAGAGAATCTGGAGAGAAAACTCGGCTGTGCAGCTGGAGAGCTGCCCACGTGTATTCTCGCTGAAACCAACACTGAAAAAATATTGGAAGATTCTGGCCTGTGAATGTAGTCAATAGAGAAAGTTTACAAATGCCACGCTTGTCTCTCCGCCTGCCCCCCACTGAACTTGACTAATGACTGAATGATTCTCATCAGTGTTCAAACCTACATCGTAAAACGCACCCTGGGCCCAGATTGTCTTGGGAAGTGTTAACATCGTGTTATCCTTCAACTCACCCCCTTCCACTGGCCAGATGGGGTTAGAATCGAGGGTGAGAGAGTCAGAGAGATACTGAGGCGATCAGTGCACAGATTTACATTGCATATGTATTTTTATAACCAATTTTACCTATCCTCCTCTCTGCAGGGATATGTGCACATGCCAACCAAAGTCCTTTTGTCCCTCTATCCTTTTCAGAATCCTGATATTAATTGTGCCTGCTCTTGCCTGACTTGCTCTCACTAAATGCGTTACCTCACACTTCCCGGGATTGCACACCGCCCATTGATGTGAAACGGATTCCATTGGTCAGAGCTTGTCTCTGGAGCTCCCTTTCCCGAGTATGTACCTCTCCTAGTGTGGATTGGATTCTGGGGCAAGTGCCCCCAGAGGTCTCTGTGCTCCTCCAATTCTGGTCTCTTGGTCACCCCCCGATTAATTCATTGGTAGCCGTGACTTCAGCGGCCAAGGTTCTAAGAATTCCTTCCCTAAAACTCTCCACCTCTCTACCTCACTCAACCTTGAAACTTACCTCATGGAGGAAGATTTTGGCCATCGAGGGAACGCAGCAATGGAGCAACATGGAAACAGGAGTCAACCATCTCCCGCCACTCAATGGGATCTGTAGACTAACACCACTGTCCCAATATTTCTTAATGTCTTTGCTTAACAAAAATCGATCAATCTCAGATTTTAAATTAAGAATTCATCCAGCATCGGATTCTCTTTGTGAAAAAGAGTTCCAAATTTCTATCACCCCTTGTGTGATAATAATAATCTTTATTATTGTCACAAGTAGGCTTACATTAACACTGCAATGAAGTTACTGTGAAAAGCCCCTAGTCGCCACACTCCGGCGCCTGTTCGGGTTCACAGAGGGAGAATTCAGAATGTCCAATTCACCTAACAACACGTCTTTCGGGACTTGTGGGAGGAAACCGGAGCCCCCGGAGGAAACCCACGCAGACTCTGGTGTGGTGTTCTTTGTGATTCTGTTATCAGGATGGATATCGTAGTGTTCACAAAGACCACAGAAGCTAAGTTCATTAACGAAGCTGACATTTATTTACACTGCTTATTAAAGCGCGACCACTTACTCCTATAGTAAACAGTAATCTAGTTATCTATAATCTACACGCTGCTAACACTAGTCTTTACACTCTATCTATAACTGTACTCTACTCTCTCTAGACCTCTCCTCTGCACTCTCCAGCCCTCTCCCAGAAGCCTGTGAGTCGGTGCTTTATATAGTTCTGCAGCTAGCTCCATCTAGTGGTTAATTATGATATGACATTAACCCTTGTCTTCTGAACATTCCACATAATGTTACAACTGGGAGAACGTGCAGACTCCGCACAAACAATAACCTGAGCGGGAATCGATCCTTGGACCCTGGCACTGTGAAGCAACAGTGCTAACCACTGTGAAAAAGTTTCCTAATTTCAACCCTGAAAGGTCTGCATCTAAACTTTAAGCTACATAGATGTGGCCTAGCCAGATTTTTATGTAGCTGAACTTCTACCCCTTGTGTTCTCGTCCTTTAGATTTAAAGACCAGAATTCCATCAAACATTTTGGTTGCATCTAGTGCATTTTCAAAATGTTTTAATGATCTATGTACCTGGATCCCGAAGTTTCTCTGAACCTCCACAGTTTCTAGCTTTTCACCATTTAGAAAAGTGCCCTGTTCTATCCTTTGAACTTCCAATGATGATGAGCTCACAACGTCTACCAGTGAGGTCCATTTCGCACAGTTTTGCCCATTCACCTAATCTATCAATATTCACTCAGCTCCTGATCTCATTGCAGCCTTGGCCCAAACATGGACCAAAGAGCTGAACTGTCAGCATCAACGGGGCCAAGGTGGAGATGGTTGACAGCTTCAAATTCCTAGGTGTAAACATCACCAACAACCTGTCCTGGTCCACCCACGTCAACGCTACCACCAAGAAAGCACAACAGCGCCTATACTTCCTCAGGAAACTAAGGAAATTCGGCATGTCCACAATGTCTCTTACCAACTTTTATAGATGCACCACAGAAAGCATCGTATCTGGCGGCATCACAGCCTGGTATGGCAACTGCTTGGCCCAAGACCGTAATAATAATAATAATAATAACAATAATAATCACTTATTGTCACAAGTAGGCTTCAATGAAGTTACTGTGAAAAGCCCCCAGTCGGCACATTCCTGTGCATGTTCGGGGAGGCCGGTACGGGAATTGAACCCGCGCTGCTGGTCTTGTTCTGCATTACAAGCCAGTTGTCTTGCCCACTGTGCTAAACCAAGCTTCAGAGAGTCATGAACACAGCCCAGTCCATCACATGAACCTGCCTCCCATCCTTTGACTCCATCTACACCTCCCACTGCCTTGGGAAAGTGGGCAGCATAATCAAAGACCCTCCCACCCGGCTTACTCACTCTTCCAATCACTTCTATTGGGCAGAAGATATAAAAGTCTGAGAGCATGCACCAACAGATTCAAAAACATCTTCCCCGCTGTTACCAGATTCGGAAGTCGAGGTCTACAAGATTATGAGGGGCATGGAAAGGGGGAATGGGCAGGCACTCTTTCCCAGGGTGGAGGGGTCAGTCACCAGGGGGGCATAGGTTTAAGGTTCATGGGGCAAAGTTTAGAGGAGATGTGTGAGGCAGGTTTTTTTACACAGAGGGTGGTGAGTGCCTGGATCGCGTTGCCAGGGGAGGTTGTGGAAGCAAATACATTAACGCAGTTCAAAAGGCACAAGGAAGTGCTGAGGGTTTTGACCAAGGGTGGTATCATGACCAGTACAGGCTTGGAGGGCCGAAGGGCCTGTTCCTGTGCTGTATTGTTCTTTGTTCTTTATTCTTTGATCCAGTTACAGAGGGAGCCAAGGGTTTTACTCTCAGCGGTAGAGAAACTGGTTGAAAAACCCTGTTTTTGTGATTTTATTACCATGTACTTGAATTTGGAAAATTCTGCACATCCTAAACTTGGCAGAATTTTTGAATCTAAAAATCTTTTGATCGCAATTGCTCCCAGGAGCCATGGGATTGAGAGATTTAATTGGCTCCCCTGGTAGCAACACCCAGGGATATTTTGAGTATGGCTTCTCACAGCTCTGAAGAGTGCTATCACCTTTGCTGAATCTCCCGAAACAGCACCTGAAGGTCAACATCCATTAATGTGACAACTTTCTTCCTTTACTTTCTGATTCTCAGTCTTGTTTCCAGAAGACTCAATCCAGCGAAGACAAGATAATCAGTGGCAATGTACTTTGAAACAAGCCTTGAAGTTCAAGCTATCCTGACGTAACCTGACACACTGAATCAATTACGTACAAATAGAGGAACAAAATTAGCCTTGAACCTGCAGCGTGTCAAGATGTAAAGATTAGAAAAAGTGAGCGCCGTCCCTTTGGAGCGTGAGATTGGGGAATTTTTCAGGAAATGACTTTGAACGGGCATTTTGCACCTGCCATCACAGAAAAAGACACAAAAAACATCAAGGGAGGGAGGAACTTAAAACCGTCACAACCACTAGTGCTGAGTAACTGAATGGGGTTGAAGATGGCAAGTTCCCTGGACCTGATGGCCTGCCTCCTGTTGTAAGACATGTATTCATTAGAATCTTCTTTTTTTAATAAACATTTTATTGAGGTATTTTTGGTATAGTAACAACAACAAAATAAACAATATACATGATTTCTATGAAATCATAAACATAGTGCAAAAGCCTTTTGTACAGGTCCCACCCTTATTGACCCTACTCTAATCTCAACTACTCCCCCCCGCACACCCCAGTCTGCTGACGATTAATTTTCCGCGAAGAAGTCGACGAACGGTTGCCACCTCCGGGCGAACCCTCTCAAGGCGAACTTGATTTTCTCCAAATAGAGAAAGCTAGCCATGTCTGATAGCCAGGTCTCCGACTTCGGGGGCTTTGAGTCCCTCCAAGTTAATTGTATCGTGATTAGAATCTTCTTGACTGTTGGAAGGTCCCAGCGGAATGGAAAACCACAAATGTAATGCCCCTTTCAAGAAAGCAGGGAGGTAGAAAGCAGGGAGGTAGAAAGCAGGGTGGTGAATCAATGGAATTCTTTACCACAAAGGGCTATAGCGGTTGGGTTGCTAAGCATGTTCAAGGCTGAGATAGACGGGTCTGTAATGAGTGAGGGAATCAAGGGTTCCGGGGATAAGGCGGGGAAAGTGGATATGAGGATTATATCTGATCAGCCATGGTTTCATTGAATAGTGGAGCAGATTTGATGGGCCAAATGGCCTACTTCTGCTCCTGCGTCTTATGGAAACTTTAGGCCAAACAGCTCGAAGTATGTAATTGGGAAAATGCCAGAGCACATTACTAAGCAGGTCGTAGCAAACCATTTAAAAACTCATAATACAATTATGAATCAACATGGTTTTGTGAAAGGGAAAACATCTTCGACACATTTTTAGGAGGTAACAGGCACGATGGATAAAGGAATAGCAGGAGAGAACTTGGATTTCCAAAAGGCATTCGATAAGATGCTACATAAATGGCTGCTACACAAGATAAGAGCTCAAGATGATGGGGTGATTATTTTTATTCATTCATGGGATGTGAGCATTCTGGCTCGGCCAGAATTTATTACCCATCTCTAATCATCCTTGAGAAGGCAGAAGTTGACTTCTTGAGCCGCTAAAGTCCATGAGGTGTAGGTACACCCACTGTGATGTTAGAGAGGGAGTTCCAAAATTTTGACACAGCGACAATGAAGGAATGGCCAATATATTTCCAAGTCGGGATGGTGGGTTGGAAGGTAACTTTGACGTGATGATGTTCCCATGTATCTGCTGCCCTTGTCCTGCTAGATGGCAGCTGTCTTGGGCTTGGAAGGTGCTTTCTAAGGAACCTACGAGAGCTCCTATAGTGCATCTTGTAGATGACACATATGCTACCACAGTTCGTAGATGGTGAAGGGGGTGCCAATCAAGTGGGGCTGCTTTGGTCTGGATGCTATCGAGCTTCTTGAGTGTTGTTGGAGCTGCACTCATCCAGACAAGTGGAGTGTATTCCATCACACTCCTGACTTGTGTCTTGTAGCTGGTGGACAGGCTTTGGGAGGTCAGGAAGTGAGTTACTCACCACAGGATTCCCAGCCTCTGACCTGCTCTTGTAACCACAGTATGAATATGGCTAGTCCAGTTCAGTCTCTGGTCAATGGTAACCCCCAGGATGTTGACAGTGGGTATTCATAGAACATAGAACAGTAGAGCACAGTACAGGCTCTTCAGCCCACGATGTTGTGCCGACCATTTATCCTAATCTAAGATCAACCTAAGCTACACCCCTTCAATTTACTGCTGTCCATGTGCCTGTCCAAGAGTCACTTAAATGTCCCGAATGACTCTGACTCCACCACCTCTGCTGGCAGTGCATTCCACACACCCACCACTCTCTGTGTAAAGAACCTCTGACATCTCCCCTATACATTCCTCCAATCACGTTAAAATTATGTCCCCTCGTGACAGCCATTTCCACCCTGGGGAAAAGTCTCTGGCTATCCACTCTATCCATGCCTCTCATCACCTTGTACACCTCTATCAAGTCACCTCTCTGCCTTCTTCGCTCCAGTGAGAAAAGTCCTAGCTCCCTCAACCTTTCTTCATAAGACCTGCCCACCAATCCAGGCAGCATCCTGGTAAATCTCCTCTGTACCCTCGCCAAAGCATCCACATCCTTCCTATAATGAGGCGACCAGAACTGGACACAATATTCCAAGTGTGGTCTAACTCGGGTTTTATAAAGCTGCAGCAAAACCTCGCGGCTCTTAAACTCAATCCCCCTGTTAATGAAAGCCAACACACCATACGCCTTCTTAACAACCCTATCAACATGGGTGGCAACTTTGAGGGATCTATGTACGTGGATCCCAAGATCCCTCTGTTCCTCCACACTTCCAAGAATCCTGCCTTTAACCCTGTATTCAGCATTCAAATACGACCTTCCAAAATGAATCACTTCACATTTATCAAGGTTAAACTCCATCTGCCACTTCTCAACCCAGCTCTGCATCCTGTCAATGCCTTGCTGTAACCTGCAACAACCCTCAACACTATCGACAACTCCCCCAACCTTCATGTCATCGGCAAACTTACTGACCCACCCTTCCACTTCCACATCCAAGTCATTTATAAAAACCACAAGGATCAGGGGCGAAATTCTCCCCCAATGGCGGGATGTCCGCCGACTGGCGCCAAAGACGGCGCCAATCAGACGGGCATCGCGCCGGCCCAAAGGTGCGGAATGCTCCGCATCTTTGGCGGCCTAGCCCCAACATTGAGGGGCTAGGCCGGCGCCGGAGGGATTTCCGCCCTGCCAGCTGGCGGAAATGGCGTTTGTTGCCCCGCCAGCTGGCGCGGAAATGCGGCGCATGCGCGGGAGCGTCAGCGGCCGCTGTCAGTTTCCCGCGCATGCGCAGTGGGGAGAGTCTCTTCCGCCTCCGCCATGGTGGAGGCCGTAGCGGAGGCGGAAGGGAAAGAGTGCCCCCACGGCACAGGCCCGCCCGCGGATCGGTGGGCCCTGATCGCGGGCCAGGCCACCGTGGGGGCACCCCCCGGGGTCAGATCACCCCGCGCTCCCCCCCCAGGACCCCGGAGCCCGCCCACGTCGCCTGGTCCCGCCAGTAAATACCAGGTTTGATTTACGTCGGCGGGACAGGCAATTCCTGGGCGGGACTTCGGCCCATCCGGGCCGGAGAATCCAGCGGGGGGTCCCGGCAACCGGCGCGGCCCAATTCCCACCCCCGCCCAATCTCCGGTACCGGAGACTTCGGCGGGGGCGGGGGCAGGATTCACGGCGGCCAACGGCCATTCTCCGACCCGGCGGGGGGTCGGAGAATGACGCCCCAGAGGTCCCAGAACAGATCCTTGCGGGACACCACTGGTCACCGACCTCCAGGCAGAATACTTTCCATCCACTACCACTCGCTGTCTTCTTTCGGCCAGCCAATTCTGTATCCAGACAGCCAGACTTCCCTGTACCCCATGCCCCCTAACTTTCTAAATGAGCCGACCATGGGGAACCTTATCAAATGCCTTACTGAAATCCATATACACCACATCCACTGCCCAACATTCATCAATGTGTCTCGTTGCATCCTCAAAGAATTCAATGAGGCTTGTGAGGCGTGACCTGCCCCTCACAAAGCCATGCTGACTATCTTTAATCAAACTATGTTTTTCTAAATAATCATAAATCCTATCTCTCAGAATCCTTTCCAATATTTTGCTCACCACAGACATAAAACTGATGGGTCTGTAATTCCCAGGGATTTCCCTATTCCCTTTCTTGAACGGGAACATTAGCCTCCCTCCAATCATCAGGTACTACTCCAGTGGAGAGTGAGGACGCAAAGATCATCGCCAACGGTGCACCAATCTCTTCCCTCGCTTCCCATAGTAATCTTGGGTATATCCCGTCAGGCCCAGGGGACTTATCTATCCCGATGCTTTTCAAAATTTCCAGCACATCCTCCTTCTTAATATCAACCTGTTTGAGTCTATTAACCTGGTTCACACTGTTCTCATGGGCAACAAGGTCCCTCTCTCGAGTGAACACTGAAGCAAAGTATTCCTTTTGGGGCCTCCCCCATCTCCTCAGACTCTTGGCACAAGTTCCCTCCACTATCCCTGATCGGCCCTACTCTCACTCTGATCATCCTCTTATTTCTCACATAAGTGTAGAACGCCTTGGGGTTTTCCCCAATCCTTCCCACCAGGGCTTTTTCATGCCCCCTTCTAGCTCTCCTCAGTTCCTTCCTGGCTACCTTGTAACCCTCTAGAGCTGAGTCAGATCCTTGTTTCCTCAACCTTACGTAAGCTTCCTTCTTCCTCTTGACGAGAAGCTCCACTTCACTTGTCATCCAAGGCTCCTTCACCTTGCCATTCCTTCCTCGTCTCAGTGGGACAAAACTATCCAGCACTCGCAGCAAGTGCTCCTTAAACAATCCCCACATTACTGTTGTGCAATTCCCCAAGAACAATTGTTCCCACTTTATGCTCCTCAGCACCTGTCTAATAGCAGTATAATTTCCCCTCCCCCAGTTAAATACCTTCCCATACTGTCTGTTCCTACCCCTCTCCATGACTATGGTAAAGGTCAAGGAGCTGTGGTCACTGTCACCGAAATGCTCTCCCACTGAGACATCTGACACCTGGCCTGGTTCGTTGCCGAGCACCATGTCCAATATGGCCTCCCCCCTAGTCGGCCTATCTACATATTGTGTCAGTTCCTTCCTGTACACACCTGACAAAATCTGCTCCATCCAAACCATTTGCACTAAGGAGGTTCCAGTCAATATTCGGGAAGTTGAAGTCACCCATGACAACAACTCTGTTACTTCTGCACTTATCCAAGATCTGCCGCCCAATCTGTTCCTCTATCTCTCTGCTGCTATTAGGGGGTCCATAGAAAACTCCCAATAAAGTGACTGCTCCTTTCTTGTTTCTGACTTGGTAATGCCATTGAATGGCAAGTGGCAATGGTTAGATTCCCTGTAGTTGGAGATGATCGTTGTCCAGCATTTGTGTGGTACGAATGGTATTTGCCACTGGTCAGCACAATCCTGGATATTGTCCAGGTCTTGCTGCATTTAAACATGGACTGCTTCAGTGTCGGTGGAGTCATTAATGCGTCTGAACATTGTGCAGTCATCCTCTTCTGACTTTATGATGGAAGGAAGGTCATTGGTGATGCAGCTGAAGATGGTTGGGCCTGAGGACACTACCCTGAGAAACTCCTGCAGTGATGTCCTGGAACTGAAATGATTGACCTCCAACCATCATAACCATCTTCCTTTGTGCTGGGTATGACTCTAACCAGTGGAGAGTTTTCCCCTGATCCTCATTGACCCCTGTTCTGCTGAGGCTGCTTGATGCCATACATGGTCAAATGTTACCTTGATGTCAAGTGCAATCACAGTCAAAAGCAAGATATGCCCTGGAATTTCAGAGGAGATGATTGGCTGCTAGCCAAGCCCATCAAAACTACATCATGGGACTAATCCACACAGCACACTACGCAGAGGGGAATCTCCTTGGGCCAGTTCACATAGCAGCTAATAATGGGTGGGGGGGGGGGGGGGGGGTTCAAAAGTCTGCAGTTTAAACCCAAAATCTGCAATGTTGAAGAAACCAGCAAAACAGGAATTACAAAGGACACAAGGAGCAGCCAAGTATTTAAAAGATGTTCCTTACAACAGTCATAGTTCCTGGTCTGGGGTCAAGAGGTCAGTAGGAGGGATTAAAGGAGGTCCTGAGGCTTATTGGACCATGCTACAAAGCTATGCTTGGTGTGCACATCATGGTCCCGGTCCAGGGGCAGACATGGCCTGTGCGCTCGATTGGGATAAGGCACAGCCTGGTGTGCAGGAGATGGTCATTGTACACTCGGTGGTGATGGGCTTGTCTGGCCCAATACTGATTTGCAGGTGGGATGGTCATGGTCAGGGGGCCATCCGAAGCCTATAAAAGGGGACAAGGTAATAAAAAGAGGCACTCAAAGCTCTTCAGGTGGGGTGGGGGGCTTCCCCTCTGTACGTGACGTGCATATAGCCTCGGAATGGGGAGGGATGAGGTCCGCATGGAGCATGGGGACATCGACAGTGATGGATTCAGGGTGGAGGGTTGGAAAGTGCTGCACAATTACAATGCGATTCGGGGTTACTGGGAGCAGCTGGGGACTAAGCGGAGGGAGATCTCCTTGCACCTCATGGGGTTCCAGCAAGATTGAAGAGACCTGAATACCACCGAAGCTGGTCGAACCCATCTTGGAACCCTCGTGGGTATGAAGGAAGGAAGAGGGGGAAGGTTAAAAAGCGAAACTGGGAAATAATCTGCATGGGAGGGATCTGAGGTAATGTGGGAGGAACCCGTGGCTGGACAGAGGCCCTTTCAGGGGGCTACCCTCAAACTGCTCAGAGTCGCAACATTGAAATAGAGTCAGAGCTGAGAGAAAAGAGGGAGAGTTCCTTGAGAAGGTTGTGGTAGTCACCACTGTTTGTATAATACGTGTATTAGAGGTAATACGGTAAGGCTCCTGTACTACAGGTACGGGGGTGGATCCCTGCCTGCTGGCTCCACCCAGGAGGCGGAGTATAAATGTGTGTGCTCACCGAGCTGCTGCCATTTCGGTAGCAGCTGCAGGAGGCCACACATCTCTGTGTAATAAAGCCTCAATTACTCTCTACTCTTGTCTCGTCGTAATTGACAGTGCATCAATTTATTAAGCAGAGGTATTACAGCGATGGAACTTTGTATCAAGCCGGATCGCCTGCAGCTGCACCCTCAAGCAGACAACGCCACGTCGGCCTTCGATCACTGGCTAGCTTGCTTTGAAGCCTACATCGGAGCAGCGCCAGAACAACCCTCAGAATAACAGAAACTCCAGATCCTGTACACACGGTTGAGCTCCGCTATTTTTCCCCTTATCCGGGGTGCGCCCAACTACACTGAGGCCATGGCGCTTCTGAAAGAGAACTACATCCGGCCGATCAACAAACTCTACGCCAGGCACCTCCTGTCCACGCGGCAACAACTCCCCGGTGAGTCATTGGACGATTTCTGGCGTGCCCTGCACGCCCTGGCGAGGAACTGCGATTCCAGGCAGTTTCGGCCGTTGAACATACGGAACTCTTAACCAGAGATTGCGGGCATGGGTCGGCGTACATCCGCCAGTGCCTCTTAGAAGGGGGTACGCTTGACCTCGCGGCGACCAAGCAACTCGCAACCTCACTAACGGTAGCCCCCTGTAATGTACAATCGTATGCCCCCGACCGCACGCGCCCCCCTCATGGACATCGTGGACCCCACCAGCGGCCGCCCCCCGCCAACCCCAAGCCTGCGCCGCGTGGCAGCCAGCCAACCTCGGGGGGGCCCAAGTGCTATTTCTGCGGGCAGACAAAGCACCCCCGGCAGCGCTGCCCGTCGCGGAGCGCACTCTGCAAGACCTGCGGGAAGAAGGGACATTTCGCTGCGGTGTGCCAGGCCTGGTCGATCGCCACTATGTCCAGGCCCATTGTTCCTGCACCCCCCACGTGCGACCCGTGGATGCAGCCATTTTCATCCCCGCAGCCCACGTGCGGCCCTTGGGCGCCGCCATCTTTGGCGCCATTTTGGATGGCGCCTCAGGACCCCTGCTCGTCGGGCACCTCATCTGGCCGCTCATCACCGCCGACCAGCCAGGGGCCCACCATCACGCTGACCACTCCTGGCCGCACAACCTCACAACTGCAACGACGACGGTGACAGTCGATGGCCACAAGACACCTTGCCTTCTCTACTCTGGGAGCACGGAGAGCTTTATCCACCCCGATACGGTAAGGCGCTGCTCCCTCGCGGTACACCCCGTTACCCAGAGAATCTCCCTGGCCTCCGGATCCCACTCCGTGGAAATCCGGGGATACTGCATCGCCACCCTCACCGTCCAGGGCGTAGAGTTCAGCAACTTCCGGCTCTACGTCCTCCCCAACCTCTTCGCTGCCTTGCTACTCGGCCTGGACTTCCAGTGTAACCTCCAAAGTCTAACTCTAAAATTCGGTGGACCCCTACCACCCCTCACCGTATGCGGCCTCACAACCTTTAAGGTCGACCCACCTTTCCAGTTTGCAAACCTCACCCCGGATTGCAAACCCGTCGCCACCAGGAGCAGATGGTACAGCGCCCAGGACAGGACCTTCATCAGGTCGGAGGTCCAGCGGCTACTGCGAGAAGGGGTCATTGAGGCCAGCGACAGCCCCTGGAGAGCCCAAGTGGTAGTTGTAAAGACTGGGGAGAACGGTTGTTGACTACAATCAGACCATCAATCGATACACGCAGCTCGACACGTACCCCCTCCCACGCATAATCTGATATGGTCAATCAGATGCACAGTACTGGGTCTTCTCTGCAGTGGACCTGAAATCTGCCTACCACCAGCTCCCCATCCTCAAGGCGGACCGCCAATACACTGCATTCGAAGCAGACGGCCGCCTTTCCACCTCCTTAGGGTTCCTTTCGACGTCACTAACGGGGTCTCGGTCTTCCAACGGGAGATGGACCAAATGGTTGACCGGTACGGACTGCGGGCCACCTTCACGTACCTAGATAACGTCACCATCTGCGGCCACGACCAGCAGGACCATGACGCCAACCTTTTCAAATTTCTCCACACCGCCAAACTCCTGAATCTCACGTATAACAAGAAGTGCGTGTTCAGCACCAACCGCTTAGCCATCCTTGGCTATGTTGTGCAAAATGGAGTTCTCGGGCCCGACCCCGACCGCATGCGCCCCCTCATGGAACTCCCCGTCCCCCACTGCCCCAAGGCCCTCAAACGCTGCCTGGGGTTCTCCTCCTATTATGCCCAGTTGGTCCCTAACTATGCGGACAAGGCCCGCCCACTCATCCACTCCACAGTTTTCCCCCTGACGGCTGAGGCCGGCCAGACCTTCAACCGCATCAAGTCTGATATCGCCAAGGCCGCGATGCACGCAGTCGACGAGACCCTCCCCTTTCAGGTCGAGAGCGATGCATCAGATGTCGCTCTAGCCGCCACCCTCAACCAGGCAGGCAGACCCGTGGCATTCTTTTCCCGCACTCTCCACGCCTCCGACATTCGGCACTCCTCAGTGGAAAAGGAGGCCCAAGCCATCGTTGAAGCTGGAGGCATTGGAGGCATTACTTGGCCGGCAGAAGATTCACTCTCCTCACTGACCAACGGTCAGTTGCCTTCATGTTCAATAACACACAGCGGGGCAAGATCAAATATGATAAAATCTTAAGGTGGAGGATCGAGCTCTCCACCTACAATTATGAGATTTTGTATTGCTCAAAGCTCAACGAACCCCCCCGATGCCCTATCCCGAGGTACATGTGCCAACGCACAAGTGGACCGATTCCGGGCCCTACACGATGGTCTCTGTCACCCAGGGGTCATCCGGTTCTTTCACTTCATAAAGGCCCGAAACCTGCCCTACTCCATTGTGGAGGTCAGGGCTGTCACCAGAGACTGCCAGGTCTGCGCAGAGTGCAAACCGCACTTCTACCGGCCAGACCGTGCGCACCTGGTGAAGGCCTCCCGTCCCTTTGAACGCCTCAGAGTGGACTTCAAAGGGCCCCTCCGACCGAAACACGTACTTCCTGAACGTGATCGATGAATACTCCAGATTCCCCTCAGCCATCCCATGCCCCGATATGACGTCTGCCACAGTTATCAAAGCCCTCAATACCAATCTTGACCCTGTTCGGTTTCCCCGCTTACGTGCACAGCGACCGGGGATCCTCCTTTATGAGTGATGAGCTGCTTCAGTTCCTGCTCAGCAAGGGCATCGTCTCGAGCAGGATGACCAGCTACAACCCCCGGGGAAACGGACAGGTGGAGAGGGAGAGCCGTCCTGCTGCCCTACGGTCTAAAAATCTCCCGGCCTCTCGCTGGCAGGAGGTCCTCCCCTCCGATCGCTACATTGCACTGCGACTAATGAAACCCCCCATGAACGTCTCTTTGCCTTCCCCAGGAAGTCCACCTCCGGGGTTTCGCTCCCGACATGGCTGGCAGCTCCAGGACCCGTTCTCCTCCGCAAGCACGTGCGGCTCCACAAGGCGGACCCGTTGGTCGAAAGGGTACAGCTGCTGCATGCGAACCCGCAGTACGCCTATGCGTACCCCGGCAGCCACCAGAACACAGTCTCCCTCAGGGACCTGGCACCAGCTGGTTCCCCACCCCCCCCTCCAATTGCCCCGGCGCCACCCATCCTCCCCCCGGCACACCTCACTACAGCCCCAGCCCCAGGACGATCCGTCCTCCCACTGGTTCCACCCGGGGATAAAGATGAGGACTATACGCTCCCGGAGTCACAGGGGACCAAGCCGGCGCCTGCATCACCACCGGGACTGCGGCGCTCACAGCGGAGGATCAAGGCACCCGCCCGACCGGCTAAATTTATAAACTTCCACCAAACTGTACACTTTTAAAATTCTCACATACCTGGAAATAGTTTTTCCTCCACCCCAGCTGGACTCCATTTTTTAACAGGGGGTGAATGTGGTAGTCACCACTGTTTGTATAATACGTGTATTAGAGGTAATACGGTAAGGTACTACAGGTATGGGGGTAGATCCCTTCCTGCTGGCTCCGCCCAGTAGGCAGAGTATAAATGTGTGTGCTCACCGAGCTGCTGCCATTTCGGTAGCAGCTGCAGGAGGCCACACATCTCTGCTTAATAAAGCCTCGATTACTCTCTACTCTTGTCTCGTCGTAATTGATAGTGCATCAAAGGTGGAATTGGAACCCAGGCCTTTTGTTGCATTTTAATGAGAGACTGAAGGAATCATTGCCTTCTCAATACAGTCACTCCATTTGAGCATCAACAGAGAGGTTTGTGCAAATGGAAGATCCAAGCAACCATTAAGGAAGCACCGCTGCTGTGTATATGGCAGGCCACCAATGAAAGCCTCTAATGCGCTTTCTCCAATTGTCAAAGGACACCCATAGAGTCTCTGCACTGCAGAAGGAGGCCATTCGACCCACTGAGTCTGCACTGACCCTCTGAAAGAACATCCCACCTAGGCCCATTCTCCTGCTCTATCACCGTAACCCCACCTAACCGTTAGACACTACGGGGCAATTTAGCATGGCCTCACCTGTCCATCTTTGTGGGAGGAAACCGGAGCACCTGGAGGAAACCCACGCAGACACGGGGAGGATGTGGAAGCTCCACACAGCTTTCAACAATCTTTGAAAGTTGCCACTCAAGTGGATAGAGCTGTGAAGAAGGCCTATGGTGCGCTTGCGTTCATTAACAGAGGGATTGAATTTAAGAGCCGTGAGGTGATGATGCAGCTGTACAAAACTTTGGTAAGGCCACATTTGGAGTACTGTGTACAGTTCTGGTCGCCTCATTTTAGGAAGGATGTGGAAGCTTTGGAAAAGGTGCAAAGAAGATTTACCAGGATGTTGCCTGGAATGGAGAGTAGGTCTTACGAGGAAAGGTTGAGGGTGCTAGGCCTTTTCTCATTAGAGCGGAGAAGGATGAGGGGCGACTTGATAGAGGTTTATAAGATGATCAGGGGAATAGATAGAGTAGACAGTCAGAGACATTTTCCCCAGGTGGAACACACCATTACAACGGGACATAAATTTAAGGTGAAAGGTGGAAGATATAGGAGGGATATCAGAGGTAGGTTCTTTACCCAGAGAGTAGTGGGGGCATGGAATGCACTGCCTGTGGAAGTAGTTGAGTCGGAAACATTAGGGACCTTCAAGCAGCTGTTGGATAGGTACATGGATTATGGGAAAATTATATAGTGTAGATTTATTTGTTCTTAAGGGCAGCACGGTAGCATTGTGGATAGCACAATTGCTTCACAGATCCATGGTCCCAGGTTCGATTCCGGCTTGGGTCATTGTCTGTGCGGAGTCTGCACGTCCTCCCCGTGTCTGCGTGGGTTTCCTCCGAGTGCTCCGGTTTCCTCCCACAGTCCAAAGATGTGCGGGTTAGGTGAATTGGCCAATGATAAATTGCCCTTAATGTCCAAATTGCCCTTGGTGTTGGGTGGAGGTGTTGAGTTTGGGTAGGGTGCTCTTTCCAAGAGCCGGTGCAGACTCAAAGGGCCAAATGGCCTCCTTCTGCACTGTAAATTCAATGATCATCTATGATTAATCTAGGACAAAGGTTCGGCACAACATCGTGGGCCGAAGGGCCTGTTCTGTGCTGTATTTTCTATGTTCTATGTTCTATGTTTGGTGAGACCACATTTGGAGTATTGTGTGCAGTTCTGGTCACCTCATTATAGGAAGGATGTGGAAGCATTGGAAAGGGTGCAAAGGAGATTTACCAGGATGCTGCCTGCTTTGCAGGATAGGTCTTACGAGGAAAGGTTGAGGGAGCTAGGGCTTTTCTCTTTGGAGCGGAGGAGAATGAGAGGCGACTTAATAGAGATTTATAAGATGATGAGGGGGATAGATAGAGTGGACGTTCAGAGACTATTTCCTCGGGTGGATGTAACTGTTACAAGGGGGCATAACTATAAGATTCAGGGTGGGAGATATAGGAGAGATGTCCGAGGTATGTTCTTTACTCAGAGTGGTTAGAACAAAGAACAAAGACAATGACAGCACAGGAACAGGCCCTTCGGCCCTCCCAGCCTGCGCTGATCCAGATCCTTTATCTAAACCTGTCGCCTATTTTCCAAGGATCTACTTCCCTCTGTTCCCCGCCCGTTCGTATATCTGTCTAGATGCATCTTAAATGATGCTGTCGTGCCCGCCTCTACCACCTCCGCTGGCAAAGCGTTCCAGGCACCCACCACCCTCTGCATAAAAAACTTTCCACGCACATCTCCCTTAAAGGTATGCCCCTATGAGGGGCATAGACAGAGTGGATAGTCAGAGGCTTTTCCCCAGGGTAGAGGGGTCAATTACTAGGGGGCATCGGTTTAAGGTGCGAGGGACAAGGTTTAGAGTAGATGTACGAGGCATGTTTTTTACACAGAGGGTAGTGGGTGCCTGGAACTCGCTACCGGAGGAGGTGGTGGAAGCAGGGACGATAGTGACATTTAAGGGGCATCTTGACAAATATATGAATAGGATGGGAATAGAGGGATACGGACCCAGGAAGTGTAGAAGATTGTAGTTTAGTCGGGCAGCATGGTCGGCACGGGTTTGGAGGGCCGAAGGGCCTGTTCCTGCGCTGTACTTTTCTTTGCTCTTTGTTCTTTGTAAACTTTCCCCCTCTCACCTTGAAATCGTGACCCCTTGTAATTGACACCCCCACTCTTGGAAAAAGTTTGTTGCTATCCACCCTGTCCATACCTCTCATAATTTTGTAGACCCCAGGTCCCCCCTCAACCTCCGTCTTTCCAACGAAAACGATCCTAATCTACTCAACCTTTCTTCATACCAGGCAACATCTTGGTGAACCTCCTCTGCACCCTCTCTAAAGCATCCACATCCTCTGGTAATGTGGCGACCAGAACTGCACGCAGCATTCCAAATGTGGTCTAACCAAAGTCCTATACAACTGTAACAGGACCTGCCGACTCTTGGTCCTCAATACCCCGTCTGTGTCTGTGTGGAGTCTGCACGTTCTCCCCGTGTGTCCGTGGGTTTCCTCTGGGTGCTCCAGTTTCCTCCCACAGTCCAAAGATGTACAGGTTAGGTGGATTGGCCATGATAAATTGCCCTTAGTGTCCAAAATTGCCCTTAGTGTTGGGTGGAGTTACTGGGTTATGGGGATAGGGTGGAGGTGTTGACCTTGGGTAGGGTGCTCGTTCCAAGAGCCGGTGCAGACTCGATGGGCCGAATGGCCTCCTTCTGCACTGTAAATTCTATGATAATCTATGATGGCAAGCATGCTGTATGCTGGAGCTGGAGTTGGAAGAACTTCGGATCATTCGGGAGGCAGAGGGGGTCATAGATAGCAGCTTCAGGGAATTAGTTACACCAAAGATTGGAGATAGATGGGTAACTGTAAGAGGGACTGGGAAGAAGCAGTCAGTGCAGGGATCCCCAGTGGTCGTTCCCCTGAGAAACAAGTATACCGCTTTGGATACTTGTGGGGACGACGACTTACCAGGGGTAAGCCATGGGGTACGGGCCTCTGGCACGGAGTCTGTCCCTGTTGCTCAGAGGGGAAGGGGGGAGAGGAGCAGAGCATTAGTAATTGGGGACTCGATAGTCAGGGGCACAGATAGGAGATTTTGTGGGAGCGTGAGAGACTCACGTTTGGTATGTTGCCTCCCAGGTGCAAGGGTACGTGATGTCTCGGATCGTGTTTTCCGGGTGCTTAAGGGGGAGGGGGAGCAGCGTCAAGTCGTGGTCCACATTGGCACTAACGACATAGGTAGGAAAGGGGACAAGGATGTCAGGCAGGCTTTCAGGGAGCTAGGATGGAAGCTCAGAACTAGAACAAACAGAATTGTTATCTCTGGGTTGTTGCCCGTGCCACGTGATAATGAGATGAGGAATAGGGAGAGAGAGCAATTAAACACGTGGCTACAGGGATGGTGCAGGCGGGAGGGATTCAGATTTCTGGATAACTGGGGCTCTTTCTGGGGAAGGTGGGACCTCTACAGACAGGATGGTCTACATCTGAACCTGCGGGGCACAAATATCCTGGGGGGGAGATTTGTTAGTGCTCTTTGGGGGGGTTTAAACTAATGCAGCAGGGGCATGGGAACCTGGATTGTAGTTTTAGGGTATGGGAGAATGAGAGTATAGAGGTCAGGAGAACAGATTTGATGTCGCAGGAGGGGGCCAGTGTTCAGGTAGGTGGTTTGAAGTGTGTCTACTTCAATGCCAGGAGTATACAAAATAAGGTAGGGGAACTGGCAGCATGGGTTGGTACCTGGGACTTCGATGTTGTGGCCATTTCGGAGACATGGATAGAGCAGGGACAGGAATGGATGTTGCAGGTTCCGGGGTTTAGGTGTTTTAGTAAGCTCAGAGAAGGAGGCAAAAGAGGGGGAGGTGTGACGCTGCTAGTCAAGAACAGTATTACGGTGGCGGAGAGGATGCTAGATGGGGACTCATCTTCCGAGGTAGTATGGGCTGAGGTTAGAAACAGGAAAGGAGAGGTCACCCTGTTGGGAGTTTTCTATAGGCCTCCAAATAGTTCTAGGGATGTAGAGGAAAGGATGGCGAGGATGATCCTGGATAAGAGCGAAAGTAACAGGGTAGTTATTATGGGAGACTTTAACTTTCCAAATGTTGACTGGAAAAGATATAGTTCGAGTACATTAGATGGGTTGTTTTTTGTACAGTGTGTGCAGGAGGGTTTCCTGACACAATATGTTGACAGGCCAACAAGAGGCGAGGCCATGTTGGATTTGGTTTTGGGTAATGAACCAGGCCAGATGTTGGATTTGGAGGTAGGAGAGCACTTTGGGGACAGTGACCACAATTCAATGACGTTTACGTTAGTGATGGAAAGGGATAAGTATACACCGCAGGGCAAGATTTATAGCTGGGGGAAGGGCAATTATGATGCCATTAGGCGTGACTTGGGGGGGATAGGTTGGAGAAGTAGGCTGCAAGTGTTGGGTACACTGGATAAGTGGAGCTTGTTCAAGGATCAGCTACTGCGTGTTCTTGATAAGTACGTACCGGTCAGGCAGGGAGGAAGGCGTAGAGCGAGGGAACCGTGGTTTACCAAAGAAGTGGAATTTCTTGTTAAGAGGAAAAAGGAGGCCTATGTGAAAATGAGGTGTGAAGTTTCAGTTGGGGCGATGGATAGTTACAAGGTAGCGAGGAAGGATCTAAAGAGAGAGCTAAGATGAGCAAGGAGGGGACATGAGAAGTATTTGGCAGGAAGGATCAAGGAAAACCCAAAAGCTTTCTATAGGTATGTCAGGAATAAAAGAATGACTAGGGTAAGAGTAGGACCAGTCAAGGACAGGGATGGGAAGTTGTGTGTGGAGTCTGAAGAGATAGGCGAGATACTAAATGAATATTTTTCGTCAGTATTCACTCAGGAAAAAGATAATGTTGTGGAGGAGAATGCTGAGACTCAGGCTATTAGAATAGATGGCATTGAGGTACGTAGGGAAGAGGTGTTGGCAATTCTGGACAGGCTGAAAATAGATAGATCCCCGGGGCCTGATGGGATTTATCGTAGGATTCTCTGGGAGGCCAGGGAAGAGATTGCTGGACCTTTGGCTTTGATTTTTATGTCATCATTGGCTACAGGAATAGTGCCAGAGGACTGGAGGACAGCAAATGTGGTCCCTTTGTTCAAAAAGGGGAGCAGAGACAACCCCGGCAACTATAGACCGGTGAGCCTCACGTCTGTAGTGGGTAAAGTCTTGGAGGGGATTATAAGAGACAAGATTTATAATCATCTAGATAGGAATAATATGATCAGGGATAGTCAGCATGGCTTTGTGAAGGGTAGGTCATGCCTCACAAACCTTATTGAGTTCTTTGAGAAGGTGACTGAACAGGTAGACGAGGGTAGAGCAGTTGATGTGGTGTATATGGATTTCAGCAAAGCGTTTGATAAGGTTCCCCACGGTAGGCTATTGCAAAAAATACGGAGGCTGGGGATTGAGGGTGATTTAGAGATGTGGATCAGAAATTGGCTAGCTGAAAGAAGACAGAGGGTGCTGGTTGATGGGAAATGTTCAGAATGGAGTACAGTCACAAGTGGAGTACCACAAGGATCTGTTCTGGGGCCGTTGCTGTTTGTCATTTTTATCAATGACCTAGAGGAAGGCGCAGAAGGGTGGGTGAGTAAATTTGCAGACGATACTAAAGTCGGTGGTGTTGTCGATAGTGTGGAAGGATGTAGCAGGTTACAGAGGGATATAGATAAGCTGCAGAGCTGGGCTGAGAGGTGGCAAATGGAGTTTAATGTAGAGAAGTGTGAGGTGATTCACTTTGGAAGGAATAACAGGAATGCGGAATATTTGGCAAACGGTAAGGTTCTTGGAAGTGTGGATGAGCAGAGGGATCTAGGTGTCCATGTACATAGATTGTGAAGAAGGCCTATGGAGTGTTGGCCTTTATTGG
Organism: Scyliorhinus torazame; assembly: GCF_047496885.1. Lineage (NCBI taxonomy): Eukaryota > Metazoa > Chordata > Chondrichthyes > Carcharhiniformes > Scyliorhinidae > Scyliorhinus > Scyliorhinus torazame. Next base: position 34,264,509 of record NC_092736.1, on the reverse strand, counting down.
TAGAGGGATTGAGTTCCGGAGTCAGGAGGTCATGTTGCAGCTGTACAAAACTCTGGTACGGCCGCATTTGGAAAATTGCGTACAGTTCTGGTCACCGTATTATAGGAAGGACGTGGAGGCTTTGGAGCGGGTGCAGAGGAGATTTACCAGGATGTTGCCTGGTATGGAGGGAAAATCTTATGAGGAAAGGCTGATGGACTTGAGGTTGTTTTCATTGGAGAGAAGGTTAAGAGGAGACTTAATAGAGGCATACAAAATGATCAGGGGGTTAGATAGTGAGAGCCTTCTCCCGCGGATGGAAATGGCTAGCACGAGGGGACATAGCTTTAAACTGAGGGGTAATAGATATAGGACAGAGGTCAGAGGTAGGTTCTTTACGCAAAGAGTGGTGAGGCCGTGGAATGCCCTACCTGCAACAGTAGTGAACTCACCAACATTGAGGGCATTTAAAAGTTTATTGGATAAACATATGGATGATAATGGCATAGTGTAGGTTAGATGGCTTTTGTTTCGGTGCAACATCATGGGCCGAAGGGCCTGTACTGCGCTGTATCGTTCTATGTTCTATGTTCTATGTATGCCTTCTTGACCACTCTGTCGACCTGCGTTGCCACTTTCAGGGTACAATGGACCTGAACTCCCAGATCTCTCTGTACATCAATTTTCCCCAGGACTCTTCCATTGACCGTATAGTCCGCTCTTGAATTAGATCTTGCAAAATGCATCACCTCGCATTTGCCTGGATTGAACTCCATCTGCCATTTCTCTGCCCAACTCTCCAATCTATCTATATTTTGCTGTATTCTCTGACAGTCCTCCTCACTATCTGCAACTCCACCAATCTTAGTATCATCTGCAAACTTGCTAATCAGACCACCTATACCTTCGTCCAGATCATTTATGTATATCACAAACAACAGTGCTCTGAGCACGGATCCCTGTGGAACACCACTAGTCACCTTTCTCCATTTTGAGACACTACCTTCCACCTCTACTCTCTGTCTCCTGTTGCCCAGCCAGTTCTTTATCCATCTAGCTAGTACACCCTGAACCCCATACAACTTCACTTTTTGCATCAAGCTGCCATGGGAAACTTTATCAAACGCCTTACTGAAGTCCATGTATATGACATCTACAGCCCTTCCCTCATCAATTACACTGTAGTGGGATAGCTTGATCTTGGTTTCGGACAAGGCTCGGCACAACATCGAGGGCCGAAGGGCCTGTTCTGTGCTGTACTGTTCTCTGAAGAATGGGGCCTGTGCTCAATGCTGCCTTCATGATGATCTGATCCAGAAGAAGGACACGGTGCCACCTGGCTTCGAAAGGAGTCTTGGCCTGTGGTTCTTGGTCCAGGGGAGTCCCAGCAACACCCAGAGGTTGAGGAGATTAGAGCCATTCCACAGAGGCGACTTGCACGGCCAAGGGCCTACTGAAGAAATGTTCTTATCTGGAGATGAGCGAGAAGCACTGCCAGGCATATCTGCGCTCGTCCAGAAATCTGTTACATTCTTTGGGAGGATCTCATGCCCCATTGACTGGGAGGACATACCCTGCTACTGTTCCTGAAGGTCATCACCACATTCAATTTATTTTGCCTATGGCTCGTTCCAGGACCATGTGACATCTCACAGTCCTCATAACACATAACTGTATCAAGAAGGTGACAGATGCCCTCAGCTCATTATGTGAAGATCACACTCGATGAAGTTGACCAGGCTGATACATTTCTGGGATTTGCAGTTATCTCGGGCTTCCGTAAAGAGGAGGATGCAGTCGATTGTACACATGTGGCTTTGAGAGCTCCATGGCAGCAACCAACATGATGTTCATTAATAGGAAAGGGGTCCCCTCCCTGAATGCTCAATTGGTGTGTGAGCAGAGGACCCCTGTCTGACTCCCTGAGGAGCAGGAGATCCTGCAGGGAGGTCAAGGTGCTTCACCCCCTCTCCAGCCTAGCCACTGATGGAGCCCACCAATGTCTATACCGATGGAGTTCAGGTCCAAGTGCAAACCCGGCAGGTTCTGCTGGACTAAGGTCTCCGAGGCAGCCACCACCCTTCCGTTGGATACCTTGATGTACTGGCAAGTTGGATCCATGACATCAGACAGAACGTGGACAGACTCCTCCATCCTTTACTCTAGTCTGTTTACTGCCTCTCGCAAATCTATGGTTTTCCGCACCTTGGTTTTAAATCTCCAGTATGTTAGAGACGGCCATTTCCGGAGGCTCATCATCTGATTGCTCTCCAGCAGTACTCCAAGTTTCAGAGACCTGGGCTGTCATTGGCTCTCACAGGGGTGGAGACGTGTCAGTGAGGTGTCCTTAGAAAGTGACCCCGAGCCGAATCTAGTCCCATGACCCACCAGGGTGTGTGTCTCTGTGCAGGCGAGGGGCGTAGGTGAACGCAGTGACTGTTCGCCCTCTGACACATCCTCATCCTCCTCCTCCAGGGTGGGCTGGGGTCTGGGGCTTATGATAGCTCCGGTGGTCTGTCTGGGTCTACCACTACCTGGAAGAGCAAGAAGATAGATTTAGTTCATGAACAGACTGAATGCAACATTGCATGTCAATCAGTGAGAATTTCAGGATGCGATGGACTCATTGAGGACTCATCCATACCAGCTTAGTGAGAGAGACTAGCATCATCTTCTCCCCAGGAATGATCACTGTCCTCCCCTGCCAACTCAGCGGCATCCTCCCCCAATTTGGAGAGCTCCAATATCAAGACAACCCACCGTCCTGTCTGGGATCTCTCCCTCTTATGGGCAAGCCTGGCCTGTGTGACAAAAGCCTGGACTGCCCTCAGCAGTGGCTAAGATATTGGATCAGAGCCGCAACTTTTTAAAGTGTTAAGGCGGTGCAGAAAGATTGATTTGTTTCAGAAGTGATAACATAAGAAATAGGGCTTGGTTATTTTATAAACAAGCTTTATTAAAACAAAAGAAAAGCAACATTTAAACGTCAAAACCTAACAAGAACAGCTTACATGTAGTTCCTTAACGTTAACACACAAATTCCCATTAAACAGCACTTGAAATGAACATGCAGCTCTCATTCCACTTACACAGTAGGGCAAAGGTGATATTTGTATTTACGAAGCAATTTTTCTTGAGATGCCAACTCTGTTTCTCTCTCCACAGATGCTGCCAGACCTGCTGAGTTTTTCCAGCATTTTCTGCTTAATTTCAGATTTCCAACATCTGCAGTATTTCATTATCACCATCCACTTTTCCTACAAGGCCGCAGCAGTGCCTGGGAATCGATTTATTTGACTTAAGGGCAAGATATTCCTCATTGTCTTTGATTATCATTCAAGGTGGATTGGAGTGAGCAGGTTGCACAGCATCACTGCCGAATCAGTCATTCAATCACTGAAGAGAATTTATACAACACATGGCATTCTGGATATTACGGTATCAGGCAATTGTCCTCAATTTACCAATGAATTATTTCATTATGTTGCAAAGGAATACGGGTTTATTCACGTAACTAGCTCACCCCGTTCTCCTTAAGCAATTGGAGGAGCTGAGAGAGGTGTACGAGCCATCAACGACTTGGTGAAGAAGAATGAACATCTAAATCCAGTTGTTTCGAGCCCCTGAACCTCGCTCCAAAATTGGTTCTCACTATCAGAGTTGTTAACGGGAAGGAGATTGAGATCGCCACTTCCAGCTTTGCAACAGAAACAAAAACGGAATATTCCCTCGAGCGACTCCTCGTTAATTTTGTTTCTCTCTCCAGACGCTGCAGATCCGCTGGGATTTTTCAACATTTCCTGTCTTTTCTCTGAAGTTTAACTTCAGGCACACAGCAGAAGAGTTGACAGGGCTGCAGCCCAGGGAGAGCGCACAGGACCAACAGAAAGAAGATGTAGTAACGGAGATGGTGCAGGATTAGGGCAGACCGGGGCACTATGAGGAGAAACTGCAGGAACTTTATACCCTTGGAGGGGAAGCCAATAGAAACGTGGGCTTACTGCTCAGATCCCGATGAAGATCAGAACAGAAAACAAGGCAGCGCTCTGCAGCCGCGCAGGACAGAAGCGAGAGCGCGGATTGTCCTCGACCTCGGCCAGAGCTCAGGACGATGGTCAGAGACGAACACTGCGAAAGCTGAGACTCTAGTGGGGAGAGATGTTAATAATGGGGAGAAGGACTTTGGGGTAGATGAAGAGGAAAGGGTTAACATCAGGTGCACATGGTGCTGATGTAATGTTGATGTTACATCACATGACGGAGTAACAGAGATGTGGAGGGGTCGGAAGTTCTAACCCTATCCCAGAGTAACTGTCAGTAAAATGTTCAGGTTTCAATGAACTGCAGCGTCAGGAAGTTTACTTTGATGGAGTCGGACAATCACCAACCCCCCCATCCCCCCCCCCCGAGAGCTGCTGGCCAGTCAGAAGGAGGCACCTCAATGCACTCAACAGGACCATCAAGGTGGTCCACCCCCCACACAAGACCCAGGGCTGAGGCTAGACACAGGTGAGTGATGGAGAGAGGGGGAGGGGGGAGGAGGGGAGGGGGAGAGAGAGAGGGGGGAGTGGGGAGTGGGGGGGGGGGGGGGGGGATGAGGCGGAATTAGTAACAAGGAAAAAGGGGCTGCTTTCACTGGCTCCCGCCCATCCCATTTCCCCTCAATCAGGCGCTGAGTGTTTTTGAACAAAGGATTCTGCCAACGCCCCAGGAGCCTGCAGGCGAACATGCGCATGTTTCCTTGACACACGGGGAGTCCACACAGAGTAAAATAAGGAACTTAGTTTTGTTTACAATGCAATATACACAATGCCTGTTAGATCCCTGCCCAGTTCCTCTCTCTCTGAGCGATGCTTTCTGGCGGACACGGGGGGTACTAGAGATCCCCCCCCTGCCCCTCGCGGGGGAGCTCGTACTCCACAAGGACCACGTGGAAAATAATCATTTCTACCCTGTAGATCCTGCGCGGGATATTATTCCTCCCCACAAAGGTCTGAAGACCCCCTCGATGACCGATGAGGAGGAGCATGTGGCGGGCGTGGACTCTCTTCGCTTCTGGCAAATCGTCGTGTGCCTGAAGCGCCGTCTCAGTCGGCGAATCCCTCTCCGGTGGACGATCGCCAGGAGGCGGCTGAACTGTTCAATCGCCCTCTGGACGCCAGGTTTCTGCGTCTACATTTCAGAGTCGGAAGGTACAACGTCGGGTATGTCGGCATCGAGAGGGACTGGAGAGGCCACAGCCGGCTGGTTCCACAACGGAGTTGGAGGATCCACATCTGGTGTCACTCAGACCAGCAGCGGGCCTTCCCCGGGGTTTCAAATAAAACCCACGAGGGATCAACCCCCGTGAGTGAATGTGATGTAAATCTGTCTCATCAGTTGCCCCCGGATCCAAACTTGGTAAGAGACCGGCCTGTTTGACGGACGATAATCCCAGAGAGCCAGTGAGCACCAGGTTGACGTTACGAATGAACATCACAAATCTTGGTTACGGCGCACCTTCACGCTGATGTTCAGGAGAATCAAACACAGTCAGGTACATAAGAACATAAGAACTAGGAGCAGGAGTAGGCCATCTGGCCCCTCGAGCCTGCTCCGCCATTCAATGAGATCATGGCTGATCTTTTGTGGACTCAGCTCCACTTTCCGGCCCGAACACCATAACCCTTAATCCCTTTATTCTTCAAAAAACTATCTATCTTTATCTTAAAAACATTTAATGAAGGAGCCTCTACTGCTTCACTGGGCAAGGAATACCATAGATTCACAACCCTTTGGGTGAAGAAGTTCATCCTAAACTCAGTCCTAAATCTACTTTCCCTTATTTTGAGGCTTTGCCCCCTAGTTCTACTTTCACCCGCCAGTGGAAACAACCTGCCCGCATCTATCCTATCTATTCCCTTCATAATCTTATATGTTTCTATAAGATCCCCCCTCATCCTTCTAAATTCCAACGAGTACAGTCCCAGTCTACTCAACCTCTCCTCGTAATCCAACCCCTTCAGCTCTGGGATTAACCTAGTGAATCTCCTCTGCACACCCTCCAGTGCCAGTACGTCCTTTCTCAAGTAAGGAGACCAAAACTGAACACAATACTCCAGGTGTGGCCTCACTAACACCTTATACAATTGCAGCATAACCTCCCTAGTCTTAAACTCCATCCCTCTAGCAATGAAGGACAAAATTCCATTTGCCTTCTTAATCACCTGTTGCACCTGAAAACCAACTTTCTGCGACTCATGCACTAGCACACCCAGGTCTCTCTGCACAGCAGCATGTTTTAATATTTTAACATTTAAATAATAATCCCAGGTGTAATAAGGTACGAAGCCTACCACCCATTGACATCTCAACGGGACCAACCCAGTTACCACATACAGCGTGGTCCTGTATGAGAATAAAAATCGTGCCAGCCTGTTGTCCATCGACGCAGAAATCTGGTTCTTAGCCCCTGTTTTCTCAGCCAAGCTATTCAATGCCTGATGTTATGTGGCAGTGCGGACGTGCCGAATCCCATTGCTTTTCACAAAAGCGGCAAGCTCTGCACTCGTGAAAGAGGCCCCATTATCTGTCACGAGCACCTCCGGGATTCCGTGGGTGGAAAAAGTAATGTGCAATCGCTCGACGGTTGCCTTGGAGGTGATCGGCATCATCTCGTTGGAGTGGGTGTTCACCAGGATGAGGAATATCGAACCCAGGAATGGACCGGTGAAATCAGCGTGCATGTGAGCCGAAGGGCGCCCTGGCCAAGGCTGTCGGAGTAGCCCCGCAGGCAGCTCCAGGTGCTCCAGACGGTCGGAGCACTGTTGGGCCAACCTCGTGATATCTGTGTCCGAACCCGGCCTCCAGGTGTAGCTGCTCATCAGCATCTTCATTTTGGACTCTCCGGGGTGCCCGTTGTGAATATCCTGGCCCTTCGGCGGAACTACAACCCTCGCGCTCCACAGGATGACACCATCTCCCACAGTCAGCTCCGAGAACTTGGAGGAGAAAGCCTTCAACTCCCCTGGTAGCTCTCGATGCTGGGTACCGTGTAGCACCAGATGCTGCACCGTGGCAAGGACGGGGTCGGTCTGTGTCCAGTCACGAACACACGATGCAGTGACAGGCAAGGAGTACAGAAAATTCAGGACCGCATCCACTTTGTCCACTTTGGGGGGTTTGTGGATTCAGTCTGCAGACGAAGATGGCTCAACGCATCAGCATGCACAATCCCTGGGTGGTGCATCAGCATGCACAATCTGGGTCCCTGGGCGGTGCATCAGCATGCACAATCTGGGTCCCTGGGCGGTGCATCAGCATGCACTATCTGGGTCCCTGGGCGGTGCGTCAGCATGCACAATCTGGGTCCCTGGGCGGTGCATCAGCATGCACTATCTGGGTCCCTGGGCGGTGCGTCAGCATGCACAATCTGTGTCCCTGGGTGGTGCATCAGCATGCACAATCTGTGACCCTGGGCGGTGCATCAGCATGCACAATCTGTGTCCCTGGGTGGTGCATCAGCATGCACAATCTGGGTCCCTGGGCAGTGCATCAGCATGCACAATCTGGGTCCCTGGGCAGTGCATCAGCATGCACAATCTGGGTCCCTGGGCGGTGCATCAGCATGCACAATCTGGGTCCCTGGGCAGTGCATCAGCATGCACAATCTGGGTCCCTGGGCAGTGCATCAGCATGCACAATCTGGGTCCCTGGGCGGTGCATCAGCATGCACAAGCTGGGTCCCTGGGCAGTGCATCAGCATGCACAATCTGGGTCCCTGGGCAGTGCATCAGCATGCACAATCTGGGTCCCTGGGCGGTGCATCAGCATGCACAATCTGGGTCCCTGGGTGGTGCATCAGCATGCACAATCTGGGTCCCTGGGCAGTGCATCAGCATGCACAATCTGTGTCCCTGGGCGGTGCATCAGCATGCACTATCTGGGTCCCTGGGAGGTGCGTCAGCATGCACAATCTGTGTCCCTGGGTGGTGCATCAGCATGCACAATCTGTGACCCTGGGCGGTGCATCAGCATGCACAATCTGTGTCCCTGGGTGGTGCATCAGCATGCACAATCTGGGTCCCTGGGCAGTGCATCAGCATGCACAATCTGGGTCCCTGGGCAGTGCATCAGCATGCACAATCTGGGTCCCTGGGCGGTGCATCAGCATGCACAATCTGGGTCCCTGGGCAGTGCATCAGCATGCACAATCTGGGTCCCTGGGCAGTGCATCAGCATGCACAATCTGGGTCCCTGGGCGGTGCATCAGCATGCACAAGCTGGGTCCCTGGGCAGTGCATCAGCATGCACAATCTGGGTCCCTGGGCAGTGCATCAGCATGCACAATCTGGGTCCCTGGGCGGTGCATCAGCATGCACAATCTGGGTCCCTGGGTGGTGCATCAGCATGCACAATCTGGGTCCCTGGGCAGTGCATCAGCATGCACAATCTGTGACCCTGGGTGGTGCATCAGCATGCACAATCTGGGTCCCTGGCCGGAGCTCGAAAGAGCATTCATAAGCAGCCATTAACAAGGCCCAGCGCTGAATCCTCATGGACGCAATTGGCAGGATCGCCTTGTCTTCACAGCAACGGCTTGTGATCCGTGGCGATAAAGAAATGCCGGCCACAGATGTACTGATGAAAGTATTTGACACCAAATGCGACCTCCAGACCTTCTTTCTCTATTTGGACATATTGTCTCTCAGCTGCAGCCAACATGCAGGAGACAAAGGCGGTCGGACATTCACGGCTATCGCTCATCTGATGAGACAGGACTGCTCCAATCCCACACGGTGATCCATCGCCTGTGACGGACAATGGGTTTTTGAAGGGTCAAAATGCGTCAACACCCTCGAAGAGGCAACTACTTTCCTAAACACCTCATCCTGGGCCTTGTTCCAGGCCCATGGCTGGTGCTACATGAGGAGCAAGTGAAGTGGAGCCAGGTCGGTAGCCAAATTTGGAATGAATTGGCCATAATAATTGATCTGTCCGAGAAAAGAGCAAAGATCTTGTGGGGCAGGGGCAATATTGACAGCTCCCACTTTCTCGGCGACTGGTTGCTGGCCATCTCGGTCCAACCGAGGCCCCAAATATATGACTTATTCCACGTGAAACACGCACTTTGCGTAGCGCAGGCGGACTCCAAATTCTGAAAAACACTTCAACACCGCCTTAAAGTTCTGCAAATGCTCTTGGTCCGTGATCACTGTGTCCAGCACTTTGTCTAAGTAAAGTGCAATGCATGGCAATCCATATAGGATGTTCTCCATGACGCGCTGGAAGACTGCGCACATCGAGGACACTCCAAACGGGAGCCGGGTGTACTCACAGAGTCCCCCGTGTGTATTGTTAGTAACATACTTCTGTGATGATTCATTGAGCTCAAGCTGTAGATGAGCGTTGCTCATGTCCAATTTCATAAATGTGCAGCCGCCGGCCAATGTTGCTTATAAATCCGCGATGCGATGTAAAGGGTAACAGTTCAACCTCAAAGTCAATTTATAGTCTCCGCAGAGGCAGACTTTCTTAGCCTGCTTCATTACGGGAACCACTGGCGCCGCCCAATTGGCAAAGAGCACAGGCCTTATGATGCCCAAACTGTCCAAACAACTAAGTTCGGACTCGACTTTCTCCACTCAAGTGTAGGAAACTGGACGGGCAGGAAAATATCGGGGCTGGGCCTCCGGGCCACCTGGATCTTGGCTACGGCCTCCTTATTTGTAGCCAAGTCAGGCTGGAAAACCCCGGGGAACTTGCTCAGTACTGCACACAGACCGCCAGACTCCACTTGGAGGATATGCTGACAATCCAACTGCAGCTGATGTAACCAATCACGGCCCAAAAGACTAGGGCTGTTTCTTTGCACAACAATGAGGGGAAGGCAAACTGATTGGCTCCCATAAACTACCGGAGTAGGGTGGACCCGACAATATTCAGTCATCCCCGGGATAAGTGGCCAAATGAGCCTCGGTGTCAGCCAAAATTCAAAGTGCGCACATCCTGTTTTACAAGATCAAAGGTGCTCTGCTCGTCCACAGAAATGACAGCTCGCATATCCAACTCCATTTGGAGCATATGGTCATTCACCTGTATCGGAACATGAATAGGGACAACACGGGGCGATGCCAAACAGTTCAGCTGCATCTCAGCCTCATCCTCGGCCTTTTCTGCATCATCCAGGTTCAAGGCCTAGCGCCAGAGTTGACACCTACCTCGATGGAGCACCTGGAGCGCTGGTCCACCTGCTGCCTGCAAGAGTGCCAGGAATGAGCCCACAAGTCGCACACTGGCCGGAATTACCTTCAGCCAGTCCGGCAACGTTTATTCGCTCAGAGGCCAGAGTCACCGTGGTGTTCGGTCTGGGCCTTGGGGATACCACATGAGGGGTGTCGCCCCAAATCATTCACCTCCATGCCTTGTATCACTTGGATGCCACATTCCCCGCTTTCCCGGGACAAGGAGATCTGCAGTGCTGCTGAAAAGTGAGGGAGGTTCCTGTGTTTCCATATTGTTTATATCACAGACCAAACTATCGCCGAACATATCGTTGAAGCAGTTCCATATTCACAAACTCAGCTGTCTTCCGTAGCCGTGATATAAACTCGATGACGGACTCACCGGGTCACCTCTCCGCCATATTAAACCGATATCTTTGAACGATCACCGACGGGGTTCTGTAACCTGTTGCGCCACAAGTGCTACGAGTTTGTCGAACAAATGCTTATCCGGCAGTGCCAGGTACGTGAGATTCTGGATCTCCCTGAACGTGTGCCCTCCGCAGGCCGTCAAAAGTATGACGATCTGGCGCGGAAGAAGTAACGCATTCTTTCTGTGTACTCCAGGCTTCAACACCAGAATCAAGTGCATCTAACACACAGACGCATAGCGGATCAAATAAATCTAAACCTGGATCCAGAAAATCGAGGAGGTGGCAGCGTGACAGCAAATCCGTTAATTCCTCATCGCCAGTTTAATAAGGACACAATGAGTCCACACCGAGTGAAATAAAGAACTTAGTGTTATTTGCCTGGTAAATCACTACTGGGTTCCCCTCTCTCTTGTTGGTACCTTTCCGGCCAACCTTTTACATTGAGGTTAATAGAGATCCCCCACCCCTAAGGGGGGGGGGGGGCTCGCACTTTGCAGGATATTACAGTCCTCATCTCCTGGCAAGCACCCTTGGGTGACTCCCAGCGGCAGTGGGTTGAGATCCTTATGTGGGCATCCATCGCTCACTTAAGGCCCATTCCAGCCCCCGACATAATTGGGGTGGAGGTGGGAAGGCACAGGGGTCCCTGCCTCGTCCCCTCCCACCTGAGTAAACGCCACCGCCGCGCCCCTCCCCGCCCCCCTCGACCCACTAAACTTACCACAGGGGTGAGGGAAAGCATTCAGCCCACTGGGTGTGATGCAGTGCGACATAGTTTTAAAATATAATGGATATCGCGTCACAACTAGCACTTAAATTGATATTGAAAAGGAACAATCTTTTAAATTAGGTCAGTGAAACTAATTGAAGTTTCAAAACAGTACAGTGATTAATAAAAAAAAAATCTCCTTGGGTCGGTGGAACAGGTTTGGATATTCTTGTCCGTTCCTCAGTGATAAGGGATGAAATTGTGCCAAAAACCAATTCATTAGCAAGTGTTGCGTTGAACAGACCAATCATTTGATGATGAAGTGCATCGCAGTGGGTCAGAGTGACCACATGCTGACTGATAATTGCAGAACTGTTCGACTGATGTGTTGGGTGATTTTTCTAATAAAGGTTATTCGAAGCGCTGTTTGTATAATCTATGTTTCATAGCTCGTCTAACACGACTAAGTACCGAGCCAAGTTTTGTTAGCATGTGTGCACCAATTAGAAGTTATTAATGAACCTCGATGTGGCTCCCTGTAGAATTATACTGCAGCTTTGCTTTCCGTGAAACCTGGCTGCCGTCTATCGTACAGGGCGAGTTTATCCTCCATGACAATTCCTGAAAATCAACAATTCGGTGATAATCTTTTATCCAGCCCCCTTGCGCTCGAAGCGGCGGGCATGTTTTCCAGCCGTAGAGGAGACAGCTCGCTATTGGCATGGCGGGATCTTCTGGATGTCAACTGCATTTTGTGTTGTTCGCTGCTCATGCCGCTGGGCAATCCATCGCGGGGTGGAGGGTGGGTGAGGTGGGGGGGGGAGGTGAGTGGGGAGGTGGGTGGGAGGGTGGTCGCCATGGGCGGGACTGGAAAATCCTGCTGATGGGATGGCCGGAAAATTTGGCTCATTGTTTACGTACACATCATGAAAGGAAAGTGCATCCACAGGTGAACTGTGATGGCTATAGTCCATGAAGGATCATCGGCAACTCTCTCCATTACAGAGAAACAATTAGTTGATAGTTTGAGAGGCACCTCTTGGTGTCTAGTGTGGGTCAGGCTAGGGAGGCCTTCCTCCCGTTGGGGAACATTTTTTTTTTCTCAATTTGTGGGATTTTTTGACCATTTCTCCAGGGCTTGGAAATGAGTTCTATTTAAATGCCAAAATAAAAGCAAAATATCGTGGATGCTGGATGTAATAGCACGAGGTATCACCAAGGAGGCTTCGTGAATAACAAAGAGGTTTACTGAAAACAGCAATGAGGCTTAACTATATATAGGCTCAGAGGTATCTCATTATCCACGGGTTGGAGAGCATCGTGGATAGCACGTATAGAGAGGTGGTCACACCGCAGCCTTAGACTCCGCAGGCAGGAAGGGAATGGGTGACCACCAGGCAGAGTAAGACAGCTGGGCAGGCAGTGCAGGAATCTCCTGTGGCCATTCCCCTGCAGAACAGATATACCGCTTTGGATACTGTCGAGGGGAATGGCCTCTCAGGGGAAAATAGCAACAGCTAAACTTGTGGCACCACAGTTGGTTCTGCTGCAGAGGGGAGGGGTGATAAGTGTGACAGTGCAATAGTTATAGGGGATTCAATTGTAAGGGGAATAGACAGGCGTTTCTGTGGCCGCAAATGAGACTCCAGGGTGGTATGTTGCCTCCCTGGTGCTAGGGTCAAGGATATCTCGGAGCGGGTACAGGACATTCTGGAGAGGGTGAACAGCCAGTGGTCATGGTACACATCGGTACAAACGACATAGGTAAAAAAAGAGATGAGGTCCTAAAAGCAGAATACAGGGAGCTGGGAAGGAAGTTAAGAAATCGGACCTCGAAGGTAGTGATCTCAGGATTACTACCGGTGCCGCGTGCTGTCAGAGTAGAAATGACAGGATATATTGGATGAATACGTGTCTGAAGGGACGGTGTCAGGGGGAGGGTTTCAGATTCTTGGGGCATTGGGACCGGTTCTGGGGGAGGTGGGACCAGTACAAACTGGATGGGTTACACCTGGGTAGGACTGGAACTGATGTCCTAGAACGTTTGCTAGAACGGTTGGGGAGGGTTTAAACGAATGTGGCAGGGGGGATGGGAACCGATGCAGGAAGTTGGAAGTTAGTAAAACAGGGACAGAAACAAAAGGCAGTAAGGGGGAAAGTGTAAGGCAGAGAAGCCATAGTCAAAAACCAAAAAGGGCGACAGTACAAGGTACAGTGACTGAGGGGAGCTCAGTGAATAGGACCAGTAATACTAAAAGGAATAAATCGGGAAGTAAAAACATAAATGGAAAGCAACGCCGCAGGTTGTTACATGAAGATATGGGTTCAACGACAAGGAAAATTAGGAGAAATGTTAAGAGGAAAAATAACTTAGGAGAGGTTACTGATCGAGGTGTTAAGATTCAAAACCGAGGTAGAAAAGCCAACATAAGTGTACTTTACCTGAATGCTTGTAGTGTTGCTAACTTTGGTTGGCTCTTAATTCGTAATTTGCTCTGTTTCTGTAACCTTTGCTCTAGAGTCGCCAGGTATCTTTATACCGCCACGAGGTTCAAGTTCAAGTAATGATCAATAACTCAAGACACCAATTAGTAAGATTCAAATCAAAACACATTTATTATACACAGTAAATCGCTACTCATGCACAAAACTCTACTTTCTAGACTATTCTCTATCACTAAAAGGCCTATACTTAACTTCGGACTGGCCCACCAGGTCAGGGGAACAAATGGCCTTTCGTTCAGGTCCTGAGTCTGCGGGATTCAAAAGCTGGTATGGACTGGTAGCTGGGAGCGCCTATCTCGTAGCGAGCGTTGACTGGAGACTTACTTGGTTGGTGCGGCAGCTTGGGCAGTTCACTCTCACGGGTTGATTTACGTTGCTGAGTGACCCTGCCAAGAAGACCGATTTGAACTTGGGGACTCTACATTATAGTCCCCAGGGGCTTCCCGCCAGTCGGGGCGGACCCCGTACCTGGTTCCAAGTGATTGGACTACGTTCCGATCACTTGGATCGATTTCTCCAATACTGGAGCTGTTCCCTGATCGCTGGGCGGTCCCTGAGTGTCCGTTGGCCTTCCTTTGTCTTGGCTCCTGCTGGCGCCGAGGAGTCTGGCTTGGCCTTATTCACCTTAAGTGTTTCAATTGTGCCTTGGAATCGCTCATTACTATGCAGATGGCTGCTGGTTTCAGTGCTGTCTGGGCTTTTGCAAGTTCTAATACACAGGATTTCTGCACTTGCTGGTTTTTGCCTGTGTTGGCTGATTTTCCCTGTAGTCTTTGCGGTTCTCCATTTTAAGTCGGGAAGTGGCCAACCCAGGTGGCTACAGTAGTATTCGGAATAAGGTAAATGAGTTGATGGCGCAAATCATCGTGAATGACTATGATTTAGTGGCCATTACTGAAACATGGTTAAAGGATGGTCACGACTGGGAGTTAAATATCCGAGGGTATCAAACTTTTCGGAAGGACCGAGTGGATGGTAAAGGAGGTGTGCAGCTCTGTTATTTAAGGATGACATATGGGAAATAGTAAGGGATGACATCGGTGCTATGGAGGATAAGGTTGAATCCATTTGGGTGGAAATCAGGAATAGTAAGGTGAAAAAGTCACTGAAATGAGTAGTCTATAGGCCACCAAATAGTAACATTATGGTGGGGCAGGCAATAAACAAAAAAATAACTGATGCATGTAGAAATAGTACAGCAGTTATCATGGGGGATTTTATTCTATATGTTGATTGGTTTAACCAGGTCGGTCAAGGCAGCCTTGAGGAGGAGTTTATAGAATGTATCCGCGATAGTTTCCTAGAACAGTATGTAATGGAACCTACGAGGGAACAAGTGGTCCTAGATCTGGTCCTGTGTAATGAGACAGGATTGATTAATGATCTCATAGGTAGGGATCCTCTCGGAAGGAGCGATCATAATATGGTGGAATTTAAAATAGATGGTGGGTGAGAAGGTAAAATCAAATACTAGTGTTTTGTGCTTAAACAAAGGAGATTACAATGGGATGAGAGAAGAGCTAGCTAAGGTAGGCTGGGAGCAAAGACTTTATGGGGAAACAGTTGAGGAACAGTGAAGAACCTTCCAAGCGATTTTTCACAGTGCTCAGCAAAGGTTTATACCAACAAAAAGGAATGACGGTAGAAAGAGGGAAAATCGACCGTGGATATCTAAGGAAATAAGGGAGAATATCAAATTGAAGGAAAAAGCATACAAAGTGGCAAAATAAGTGGGAGATTAGAGGACTGGGAAATCTTTAGGGGGCAACAGAAAGCTACTAAAAATGCTATAAAGAAGAGTAAACTTGCTCAGAATATAAAAATAGTCAGTAAAAGTTTCTACAAATATATAAAACAAAAAAGAGTGGCTAAGGTAAATATTGGTCCTTTAGAAGATGGGAAGGGAGATTTAATACTGGGAGATGAGGAAATGGCTGAGGAACTGAACAGGTTTTTTGGGTCGCTCTTCACAGTGGAAGACACAAAAATCATGCCAGTGACTGATAGAAATGAGGCTATGACAGCTGAGGACCTTGAGATGATTGTTATCACTAAGGAAGTAGTGATGGACAAGCTAATGGGGCTAAAGGTAGTCAAGTCTCCTGGCCCTGATGGAATGCATCTCAGAGGGCTAAAAGAGATGGCTAGGGAAATTGCAAATGCACTAGTGATAATTTACCAAAATTCAGTGGACTCTGGGGTGGTCCCGGCAGATTGGAAATTAGCAAACGTGACACCACTGTTTAAAAAAGGAGGTAGGCAGAAAGTGGGTAGTTATAGGCTACACACCCTCCTTGTGATCCCTAACGCGAAGCGTGAAGGATCACATAACTGCGTTGTCTTCATTCCCTGACCCAGCGAGCACTCTTCCATGGCCTCTCCACTGACTATGCTGTAAAAAATTTTAAACTAACAATTCTAAGTGGTGCTATGTCAGACAGGGACATGCATTACAACAAAAAAAACGGTACCTCTAAGTATCCTCAATAACCTACACTCGCTCAAACATTCAATCATACTAACATCCTAACAATACAAAAATAATAGTAGCATTCACATTTTTCCTCTGGCTTGGCAGTCAAGCACAGAGGTATACAATATTTCCGTTGTAACAAAACACATTTCTTTATTTACAAAAGATGCAACACAAATGTTCTTTATTGTAGATCGAGGGGTTCGGGGTCCTGGTGATAACCGAAAATAGGGGATCTTATCCTGTATACCGGGGTGCGAGAGCGGTAGGCTCTCCTTCGCCATTTCCTCATGCGGATAGTCTGCACAGTGCTGCAGAGTATCGCCAACACTAGAAGGGATTCAATTACGTATGATAGTGAATACCAGGCTATGAACGTATCACACCATGATGGTGTGTCGGTGACTATCTCGGGGTTAACTATTTCAGGGTGTAGTGTATGCTAGGGGTGGGAATCATTCATGGCCTGTGTGGTAGGGGTCAGGTTGTTCGCATTCGCGCGGAACCGAATACAAATTACAATAACGACGAAATACACGTATGACGTCTTCATTGTTGTCTTCTTTCTCTTCTCTTCTCTTCCTTTCCGTTTCTTCTCTTTTCCTGGAGCTTCTGGGGTTCTGTGGATCAAGCATAGTATCTGTTACTACCTTGGTTAATATCTCGTGCGTTAGCATATCTGTCTTGTAGTGCCAATTTCCCTTTATAATTTGTCACCATGTGTGACTCCCTCATTTTTTTAAAAACCGAAAATTTGGACTAGACACACTTAAAAATTGAAACAGTGCGAGCCATCTCGCAGGCTGTGTGATTTACCATCCAAATGTTTAAGGATGTAAATAGCATAGGGATGGCAACCTAAGGGTCGTCTGAAAACAAAACACAACTTTTTGAACCAAGAGTGCCGAAATGAGGTGCGTATGGGCCGTGACGGGTAAGATTTGGATGGAATCGCCGGGTAGAACGGTGACCAATGCCGTGTGTGCTCTACCCGAGCGTAGCTGACCAGAGGGGGAGTCCTCAGGCAGGGCGGAGACCAGTGCCGTTTCTCCACTGCCTGAGTAACCGGCAACAATGGACAAAAAATGTAGTCATCGTGGGGGGTTGCTGTAAAGGTTCTGCCGTTGAACCAGAAGAGCAGTTATGCACGGGGGCTCACAAGCTCTCAGCGGTTTCTGCCAATAAGCGTGCTGGCAAGTTTTCACAGGTTTCTGCCAACAAATATAGCGTGTGGCCGTGGAACTTCCGAGTGTACAAACAACACTTAACAATAACACTAACAAACAACATTAAACAACATTCTGCAGGTTCCATCAGAAAGGACACTGTTTCTCCCAAGCGGTTCCTTTTTAAAACATCATCTGGACACCTCCGTTATCGGTTGCGAACAGGGTCGCAAAGGGGTTCTCGTTTTGGGAGTCAGACTCAAAGTCATCCTCTTCTCCCAGATGCCATACTCTGGAATGGATGAGGGGGGATAAAGCTGCTTGGTGTGACTTAGGGTCCACCTCGTCGTTTCGGATGAGCCTGTATGAGTTGTCGCGGTGCCAAAAAGTTGCATCTAATTCTGTGGGGACGGAGTCGTCGTCGTAGGGCGGTGGTCTTTGGTGGGGTTTGCTGAGGAAAGTGATGAGGAAGGGATCACTTGAATCGTGGTCAGATTCGCTGGGTGTGGGTCCTGTTGCCTGGGGATAGTAGGGAGGCATGCTGTGGCTATCGCCTGTGTCACAGTCGCTGTCGCTGCTGCTGCTGTCTGTGGGTGTTCCGGGGCGGAGTCTAGAGGTCGGGGGTGGAGTTGAGGGCGAGTCCGTGGATGGGGTGGGCGTGTTGGGGAACGGTAGGGATACGTTGGGTGTGGGTGGGGTGTGGTCTGCTGCGTCGAGCATGACGTGGTGCGCGTGGTTGGACTGTGGGCCATATGCCTTAAGCTGGTTAATATGGAACCACGCAGTATTTCCGTTGGGGTACTTAATTTTATACACTGAGGGGCTTACTTTGTCCGCAGTGGAGTACGGACCCGAATACTTCAGTGACAGGAATGTGCTGGGGTTGTAAATTGAGAGCATGACCTGCTGTCCTACCTCAAACTCAGTCGCATACACTGTCTTGTCGAAACAGGCCTTGCTCTGTTTCTTCCTTGTGCCTAATCTTACTGCGGCTGCTAGCTGAGCCGTTTTCACATTTTCGACTAACTGTTTGACTGCGTTCTCGTGTGTGAGGGCCGTCACTTCGAGGCTGGTCAAGTCCAAACCTAATAAAAATTCTGTGCCTTTCATGGGGCGTCCGGTCATGAGAGTGTGTGGGGTGTATCCTGTGGATGTTGAGATAGTATTCCTCAAAAACATCAGTGGAAAAGGGAGGACTGAATCCCAAGTGGTGTTGTTTTGTTGGACCATTTTTCTGAGGGTGGATTTTAGGGTCCGATTCATTCGCTCCACGATACCACTTTACTGGGGGTGGTATGCGATGTGGAACTATTGGGTAATGCCAAATATTGTGAGGACGTTCTTCATGACACGTCCCGTAAAATGGGAACCTTGGTCAGATTCAATGCTACGGGGGAGTCCCCATCTCGTAAAGATGTGGTGGGTTAAGATCTTGGCTGTGGTCTTTACCGTGCTCGTTCTGGATGGGAATGCCTCTACCCATTTCGTAAAAGTGTCTATGACGACTAATACGTATTTGTAACCATTCCTGCAAGGGGGCAATGGTCCTATAAAATCGATCTGGAGGTTAGTCCAGGGGCCGTTAACGTGGCAGGTGTGGCTAAGTTGAGCTTTCTTTGCGTATCTGTCCGGATTGTTTTGGGCACAGATAAGGCAATTCTCAACGTGCTGCGTTACGTCTTCTTTTAAACTTGGCCATCAACAGAGCTGCCTGAGGTGGGCTGTAGTGGGATCAATTCCCTGTTGCCCATGACTGTTATGGAACAAACCAATGAGCTGATTCCTGTCCTGTTCAGGAACCACATAAAGGGTGTCTTGTGGCGCCACACCGTCATGTGTGGTTAGTGTATTTTTAAATCTAACGTAAGGTGCTGGAAATTGTCCTTTCAAAATCTCCTTGAGATTGCTATCCTGCTCCTGGGCCTGCACTAAATCCTCGATATTAGTCTGTGAGACCTGAACTGCATTCACTGGGGCGCTTTCGGGGGGTATCCAAAAATATCCATGCCTGGAACCTGCCTTAGCCAGTGCGTTGGCTTTTACATTTCCAGGGCGGGGGGAACGGTGGTGGCTTTGAACTTTAACAATTCCGAATGTCCTGTCCTGTGCTTTCTCTAAAATGTGGCGGAGCAATGGGGCTGAAGGGAGGGGTTTTCCGTCTGCGTAAACAAATCCTCTTGCTTTCCATAGGGGTAGGAATTCTGTAAGGCTGTTGCAGACATAGAGGCTGTCCGAGTATATGTCTGCTGGGCTGGGGAAGGAATCTGGGTGATCAATAATGCACGCAACGGCCGCTAGTTCTGCCGCCTGCGCGCCTCAGTGTCCTGGTCGTTTTAAGGCGATCTCTTCTAGGGCGCGTCCCTGCATCCTGTAATGCGCTTCCCGTCTAATGCTGTGGAAGAACCATCCACATATATCCTTAAAGGTGCACATGTGTCTGTGTGCTGGGGGCTCTGGGTGAACTACCTATCTTTCTGGGGGGGTGTTTTCGCAATAAAGGGGCCTGTGTTGTGGTGTGGTGAGATGATTTCACATTCGTGGGGGGTGCCTGGGTGCTGAAGGTTGTTGGCTAGGCAAGTGTGGGTCTTGGTCCTTTTAACAGTGATGTCCCGTCCCTGCAAAAGAAGGGTCCACCTGGCTGCTCTAATCTGGCTAACTGTACCGTCCTTAAGTCATCCGTCTGGTAGAAGTTGGGTGGGGGTGTGTTAGAACATAGAACATAGAACAATACAGCGCAGTACAGGCCCTTCGGCCCACGATGTTGCACCGAAACAAAAGCCATCTAACCTACACTATGCCATTATCATCCATATGTTTATCCAATAAACTTTTAAATGCCCTCAATGTTGGCGAGTTCACTACTGTAGCAGGTAGGGCATTCCACGGCCTCACTACTCTTTGCGTAAAGAACCTACCTCTGACCTCTGTCCTATATCTATTACCCCTCAGTTTAAAGTTATGTCCCCTCGTGCCAGCCATATCCATCCGCGGGAGAAGGCTCTCACTGTCCACCCTATCCAACCCCCTGATCATTTTGTATGCCTCTATTAAGTCTCCTCTTAACCTTCTTCTCTCCAACGAAAACAACCTCAAGTCCGTCAGCCTTTCCTCATAAGATTTTCCCTCCATACCAGGCAACATCCTGGTAAATCTCCTCTGCACCCGCTCCAAAGCCTCCACGTCCTTCCTATAATGCGGTGACCAGAACTGTACGCAATACTCCAAATGCGGCCGGACCAGAGTTCTGTACAGCTGCAACATGACCTCTCGACTCCGGAACTCAATCCCTCTACCAATAAAGGCCAACACTCCATAGGCCTTCTTCACAACCCTATCAACCTGGGTGGCAACTTTCAGGGATCTATGTACATGGACACCTAGATCCCTCTGCTCAGCCACACTTTCAAGAACTTTACCATTAGCCAAATATTCCGCATTCCTGTTATTCCTTCCAAAGTGAATCACCTCACACTTCTCTACATTAAACTCCATTTGCCACCTCTCAGCCCAGCTCTGCAGCTTATCTATATCCCTCTGTAACCTGCTACATCCTTCCACACTATCGACAACACCACCGACTTTAGTATCATCTGCAAATTTACTCACCCACCCTTCTGTGCCTTCCTCTAGGTCATTGATAAAAATGACAAACAGCAACGGCCCCAGAACAGATCCTTGTGGTACTCCACTTGTGACTGTACTCCATTCTGAACATTTCCCATCAACCACCACCCTCTGTCTTCTTTCAGCTAGCCAATTTCTGATCCACATCTCTAAATCACCCTCAATCCCCAGCCTCCGTATTTTTTGCAATAGCCTACCGTGGGGAACCTTATCAAACGCTTTGCTGAAATCCATATACACCACATCAACTGCTCTACCCTCGTCTACCTGTTCAGTCACCTTCTCAAAGAACTCAATAAGGTTTGTGAGGCATGACCTACCCTTCACAAAGCCATGCTGACTATCCCTGATCATATCATTCCTATCTAGATGATTATAAATCTTGTCCCTTATAATCCCCTCCAAGACTTTACCCACTACAGACGTGAGGCTCACCGGTCTATAGTTGCCGGTGTTGTCTCTGCTCCCCTTTTTGAACAAAGGGACCACATTTGCTGTCCTCCAGTCCTCTGGCACTATTCCTGTAGCCAATGATGACATAAAAATCAAAGCCAAAGGTCCAGCAATCTCTTCCCTGGCCTCCCAGAGAATCCTAGGATAAATCCCATCAGGTCCCGGGGACTTATCTATTTTCAGCCTGTCCAGAATTGCCAACACCTCTTCCCTACGTACCTCAATGCCATCTATTCTATTAGCCTGGGACTCAACATTCTCCTCCACAACATTATCTTTTTCCTGAGTGAATACTGACGAAAAATATTCATTTAGTATCTCGCCTATCTCTTCAGACTCCACACACAATTTCCCATCCCTGTCCTTGACTGGTCCTACTCTTTCCCTAGTCATTCACTTATTCCTGACATACCTATAGAAAGCTTTTGGGTTTTCCTTGATCCTTCCTGCCAAATACTTCTCATGTCCCCTCCTTGCTCGTCTTAGCTCTCTCTTTAGATCCTTCCTCGCTACCTTGTAACTATCCATCGCCCCAACCGAAACTTCACACTTCATCTTCACATAGGCCTCCTTCTTCCTCTTCACAAGAGATTCCACTTCCCTGGTAAACCACGGTTCCCTCGCTCGACGCCTTCCTCCCTGTCTGACCGGTACATGCTTATCAAGAACACGCAGTAGCTGATCCTTGAACAAGCCCCACTTATCCAGTGTGCCCAACACTTGCAGCCTACTTCTCCACCTTATCCCCCCCAAGTCACGTCTAATGGCATCATAATTGCCCTTCCCCCAGCTATAACTCTTGCCCTGCGGTGTATACTTATCCCTTTCCATCATTAACGTAAACGTCACCGAATTGTGGTCACTGTCCCCAAAGTGCTCTCCTACCTCCAAATCCAACACCTGGCCTGGTTCATTACCCAAAACCAAATCCAACGTGGCCTCGCCTCTTGTTGGCCTGTCAACATATTGTTTCAGGAAACCCTCCTGCACACACTGTACAAAAACTGTACAAGAACTGTGTTCCGTGAGGATTGTGATGGGGTTCAGTCTGGTGATATATGGAAAATACTGAACCACCCAGAAAACTGCGAGCAGGTGCCTTTCACAGGTCTAGAACAAAGAACAAAGAAATGTACAGTACGAAGTCTTACAACACCAGGTTAAAGTCCAACAGGTTTGTTTCGATGTCACTAGCTTTCGGAGCGCTGCTCCTTCCTCAGGTGAATGAAGAGGTCTGTTCCAGAAACACATATATAGACAAATTCAAAGATGCCAAACAATGCTAGGAATGCGAGCATTAGCAGCTGATTAAATCTTTACAGATCCAGAGATGGGGTAACCCCAGGTTAAAGAGGTGTGAATTGTCTCAAGCCAGGACAGTTGGTAGGATTTCGCAGGCCAGATGGTGGGGGATGAATGTAATGTGACATGAATCCCAGGCCCCGGAGCGGAGAAACTACGTCATCTTCTTCACAGCCTTCAACACGTCATTGATGACGATGAACATCTTGCCAAGGTCATCCCCACACCCCCACTACTTGCCTTCAAACAACCACGCAACCTCAAACGAACCATTGTTTGCAGCAAACTACCCAGTCTTCAGAACAGTGACCACGACACCACACAACCCTGTCATGGCAATCTCTGCAAGACGTGCCAGATCATCGACATGGATACCGCTATTACACGTGAGAACACCACCCACCAGGTACGCGGTACATACTCGTGCGACTCGGCCAACGTTGTCTACCTTATACGCTGCAGGAAAGGATGTCCCGAAGCGTGGTACATTGGCGAGACCATGCAGACGCTGCGATAACGAATGAATGGACATCGCGCAACAATCACCAGGCAGGAATGTTCCCTTCCAGTCGGGGAACACTTCAGCAGTCAAGGGCATTCAGCCTCTGATCTCTGGGTAAGCGTTCTCCAAGGCGGCCTTCAGGACCCGCGACAACGCAGAATCGCCGAGCAGAAACTTATAGCCAAGTTCCGCACACATGAGTGCGGCCTCAACCGGGACCTGGGATTCATGTCGCATTACATTCACCCCCCACCATCTGGCCTGTGAAATCCTACCAACTGTCCTGGCTTGATACAATTCACACCTCTTTAACCTGGGGTTACCCCATCCCTGGATCTGTAAAGATTTAATCACCTGCTAATGCTCGCATTCCTAGCATTGTTTGGCATCTTTGAATTTGTCTATATATGTGTTTCTGGAACATACCTCTTCATTCACCTGAGGAAGGAGCAGCGCTCCGAAAGCTAGTGACATTGAAACAAACCTGTTGGACTTTAACCTGGTGTTGTAAGACTTCGTACTGTGCTCACTCCAGTCCAACGCCGGCATCTCCACACCAAAGAAATGTACAGCACAGGAACAGGCCCTTCGGCCCTCCAAGCCCGTGCCGACCATGCTGCCCGACTAAACTACAATCTTCTACACTTCCTGGGTCCGTATCCCTCTATTCCCATCCTATTCATGTATTTGTCAAGATGCCCCTTAAATGTCACTATCGTCCCTGCTTCCACCACCTCCTCCGGTAGCGAGTTCCAGGCACCCACTACCCTCTGTGTAAAAAACTTGCCTCGTACATCTACTCTAAACCTTGCCCCTCTCACCTTAAACCTATGCCCGCTAGTAATTGACCCCTCTACCCTGGGGAAAAGCCTCTGACTATCCACAGATAGTCTGTGCTAGCTATCTCTATAGCATAAGGGGAAAACGGGTCTGGAACCTGTAGTGCGGGGGCTGCAATGAGGGCTCTTTTCAAAGCATCCACAGCATCCGTATGCTGCGGAAGCCATTCCCAGGGGGCTCCTTTCTTTAGGAGTTCCGAGAGGGGCGCTGCCTTTGTGGCAAAACCG
Source organism: Scyliorhinus torazame (assembly GCF_047496885.1). Lineage (NCBI taxonomy): Eukaryota > Metazoa > Chordata > Chondrichthyes > Carcharhiniformes > Scyliorhinidae > Scyliorhinus > Scyliorhinus torazame. The sequence goes on along the minus strand of NC_092736.1, from coordinate 34,240,093 downwards.
TCAATATGGTTTTGACAGTAGCCAACCAGTCCTAAAAACGACCGGAGGGCTGAAACATTCTGGGGAAGGGGCAATTTGACAATTGAATCAATCGTTTTATGCTCGATCTCGCGTTTACCATGCATGATGATCATACCCAAATACATCACTTTGTTTTCCAAAATTTGGGCCCTTTTGGGGTTTACTTTGCATCCAATTCGCTGTAGGAGTTCCAGGACTTCGGACAGAAGCTCGATGTGCTCTGCCTTGGTGTCTGTCTGCAGTAATAGGTCGTCCACATACTGAACCAGACATTCGGGGCGAGAAAATTTTGATAATCCATTTGCCAGCTGTCGGTGGAAAATGGAGGGGGAGTTGTGGAATCCTTATGGAAGGCATGTCCACGTGTACTGCTGACCTTTAGAAGTGAAGGCAAATTTGCATTGGCACGCCTTTGCCAATGGAACGGACCAGAATCCATTACTGATGTCCAAAACCGTAAAGTGTTGTGAGTTGAGTCCCTGTTTGAGCATGGTCTCGGGACTTGTGGCTACTGTGGGGGCTGCTGCGGGGGTGATTTTGTTGAGTTCCCGGTAATCGATGGTCAGTCGCCATGATCCATCGGGCTTTCTCACTGGCCAAATCGGGGCATTATTAGTGGAGGCTACTGATCTGAGTACGCCCTGCTCTAATAAGCTATCGATAACTTTTGCGATTTCTCCCTCTGCCTCTTGGGGAAATCAATATTGTTTTTGGGGTCTAGGGTCAGGTCCTGTGATTTGAACGGAACCAGTCATCCGGCCACAGTTGTGTTTGTGGGGCGCGAATGCTGTCCTGTGCTTCTGCAGAACTGCCCAAACCTGCTTGTCTGTGCTAATTGTGGCCGGGTCAAACCAAAATTCGCCGACTGCGCTAATCTTGTTTGCGTATTCACCTACTGTGAGCGTGGCGGGGGCTCTTGCGGATTTTGCCATTTTCCAGACACATTGGTTGACTGGATCAAAGGACAGGTTGTGGGAGTTCATGAAGTCTATTCCCAAAATGTGTTCTGCTGTGTGGGGTAGATCGACTAAAACCATGGGGTGTTTTGTCGTAATATTGCCAATTTGAATGGGTACAGGGGCTGTGATGTGTCCCTGCTGTGAGTGGCCTGTGAAGCCGCTGAGGGTGATGGTGGCGGTAGTGGGCCACGTGTCTTTCTGGAATATGGTGGAGGAATTGATTGTGGTGCGGGACCCTCCTGTGTCCCAAAGAAACTCGATGGGCTGTCCCCGTATATTTGCTGCAACTACTGGTCGGCCGGACCTATCCCAAAGGGTGTCGCAGACCCAACTGGGGGAGCCCGAACACCATCAGCCCATTCCGTTCAGGTCCGTCTGGTCTGAACACTAAGCTGCACTTATTGACGCCTTCTACCGGGTCACCTCTGCTGTAGCCGATCGCATCTAAGATCGCTGTGTGCATCTCTGCAAGGGTGCCTCTTCCTACATTCTGTGGGTCGGGAAGGGCTGCTACGACTGAAGGGTCTAAACTCAAAACTGCGAGCTGCACGTGCTCACGCTCGTCCAGGCGTGATGTCGTCCTCCCTGGCAACTTCGCCACCCCTCGGCGGCGCTGTTGGGGAAAAAGGTTGACAGGGGGGGAAAGCGCCTGTAGGGGGCATTGGTGTGTGTTCGGGCCTAGGCAGGAGCGGCGGGAGTACTGACCCTCCAGTTAGGTGCTGTGGGGAGGGTGGGGGTGGGGGCAATGGTTCGGGTGCGCATGGGGCTCCAGCGGGTGCCAGGTCCCGAAGGGAGACTGTGTCCTGCCGGCAGTCAGGGAATTTAGCTGTACAAACTTTGGTAAGGACACATTTGGAGTACTGTGTACAGTTCTGGTCGCCTCATTTTAGGAAGGATGTGGAAGCTTTGGAAAAGGTGCAAAGAAGATTTACCAGGATGTTGCCTGGAATGGAGAGTAGGTCTTACGAGGAAAGGTTGAGGGTGCTAGGCCTTTTCTCATTAGAGCGGAGAAGGATGAGGGGCGACTTGATAGAGGTTTATAAGATGATCAGGGGAATAGATAGAGTAGACAGTCAGAGACTTTTTCCCCGGGTGGAACACACCATTACAAGAGGACATAAATTTAAGGTGAAAGGTGGAAGATATAGGAGGGATATCAGAGGTAGGTTCTTTACCCAGAGAGTAGTGGGGGCATGGAATGCACTGCCTGTGGAAGTAGTTGAGTCGGAAACATTAGGGACCTTCAAGCAGCTATTGGATAGGTACATGGATTACGGGAAAATGATATAGTGTAGATTTATTTGTTCTTAAGGGCGGCACGGTAGCATTGTGGATAGCACAATTGCTTCACAGATCCATGGTCCCAGGTTCGATTCCGGCTTGGGTCATTGTCTGTGCGGAGTCTGCACGTCCTCCCCGTGTCTGCGTGGGTTTCCTCCGGGTGCTCCGGTTTCCTCCCACAGTCCAAAGATGTGCGGGTTAGGTGAATTGGCCAATGATAAATTGCCCTTAATGTCCAAATTGCCCTTGGTGTTGGGTGGAGGTGTTGAGTTTGGGTGGGGTGCTCTTTCCAAGAGCTGGTGCAGACTCAAAGGGCCGAATGGCCTCCTTCTGCACTGTAAATTCAATGATAATCTATGATTAATCTAGGACAAAGGTTCGGCACAGCATCGTGGGCCGAAGGGCCTGTTCTGTGCTGTATTTTCTATGTTCTATGTTCTATGTATGCCACATAGGCATACTGGGGGTTGGCGTGCAGCAGGTGGACCCTCTCGACCAACGGGTCCGACTTGTGCGCCCTCACATGTTTCCGAAGCAGGATGGGTCCGGGTGTCGCTAGCCAGGTTGGGAGCGAGGTCCCGGAGGAGGACTTCCTGGGGAAAACAAGGAGACATTCATGAGGTGTCTGGTTTGTGTTTGTACAGAGCAGTGACCGGATGGCGTGGAGGGCCATCGGGAGGACTTCCTGCCAGCGGGAGACTGGGAGATTCCTGGACCGTAGGGCCAGCAGGACGGTCTTCCAGACCGTTCCGTTCTCCCTCTCTACCTGCCCGTTTCCCCGGGGGTTGTAACTGGTCGTCCTGCTCGAGGCGATGCCCTTGCTGAGCAGGAATTGATGCAGTTTGTCGCTCATAAAGGAGGACCCCCTGTGGTAGTATGTATTGGGGGTCATGTGGGACTGGAAGCCCTAATGTCATTGGCTGACAGATCCCGGGTCCTGGTTGGCCGTTGACCTCTAGCTCCGCCCTGAAGGCGGAGTATAAGAAGCCGGAGTCTTCCCCCGCAGGCCAGTTTACTATCGAGCTGCGGGGGAACAGACACGCTTAATAAAGCCTCATCGACTTCACTCTATTCGTCTCATGGAGTCTTTGTGCGCCACAATTTATTAAGCGTGCCTAAAAAGGACTATGGAGCTCAGGATCATTCCGGAATGCCTGAGGATCAGCCCCCACGCAGTGAACGCGGCAGCAGCCTTCAAGCACTGGCAGACTTGCTTCGAGGCCTACCTCAGAACGACCACCGGCCGAGTCTCAGACGAACAAAAACTGCAGGTCCTGCACTCGAGGGTGAGCACGGAGATTTTCTCCCTCATCGAAGACTCGGAGGATTTCCAGACGGCGTTCGCAGCACTGAAAAGTCTCTATGTCCGCCCAGTTAACCAAATCTACGCTCGCTACCAGCTCGCGATGAGACGCCCGGAGAATCGATGGACAAGTTCTACGCCGCGCTGCTGATTTTGGGACGAGCCTGCAGCTGCCCGTCGGTGAATGCAAGCGAACACACGGACATGTTAATGCGCGATGCTTTTGTGGCAGGTATGCAATCCTCCCAAATCCGCCAAAGACTTCGAGAAAAAGAGTCGCTAGGACTCTCAGAGGCACGGGCCCTAGAAGCCTCCCTAGACGTGGCCGCGCGTAATACCCGCGCCTACGGCCCCGACCGCGCGGCAACCCATTGGGCCCCATACGTACCCATCGCGGCAAACCCCCTACCCCGCCCCCCTGGACACCCCACAGGCTTGCGCGGTCCAAACGTCGAGTCGCACCGGGGGCGCCCGCTGTTATTTCTGCGGCCAGGCGAAACACCCCCGACAGCGCTGCCCGGCCCGCGCAGCTATCTGCAAAAGCTGCGGGAAAAAGGGCCATTATGCGGTTGTGTGCCGGTCCCGCGAGGTCGCCGCTGTCCCGGGAGCACAGGGAGCCCTGCAAGCAGTTTACGCGCCCCAATCCCCCCAGCACGCCATGTACGACCCGCAGGCGCAGCCGCTCTGGGTCCCGACCACCGCGGTCCCGGGAGAGCTGGGAGCCCTGCACGCTGCCTACGCTCCCCAACCCCCCTCCCCGCAACCCATGTATGACCCGCCGCCGGCGCTACCGCTTTGGGTCCCGGCCAACACTCTCCACGGAGAGGAGGGAGTTTTGCGTGTCCCTAACGCCACCCTAACCCCCACCCCGCGCCCCACGCCTGACCCGCCGGCGCCACCTACTTGGGCCCCGACCACCGCTGTCCCCGGTGAGGGAGCTCCGCGCGGTCCTAGCGCTCGCGGTCCTAGCGCTCGCGGTCCTAGCGCTCCCCAGCCCCCCCAGCACAGCATGTGCGACCCGCAGACGCCGCCATTTTGGGTCCCGGCCACCACGAGGGGAGGAGGGGCGCCGATGTGCGACCCGCAGACGCCGCCATTTTGGGTCCCGGCCACCACGACGGGAGGAGGGGCGCCGCCATCTTGGACCGCCCCAGACCTGTACGACGCATGGGGGCGGCCATTTTGTCCACCCCCGCCGCCATCTTGTGACCCCCCAGCCACGTGCGATGTATGGGGGCGGCCATTTTGTCCACCCCCGACGCCATCTTGGATGGCAACAACGGACCCCACTCCACTACTACAACCACGTCTCGCTTCAATTACGCTCGATCAAGCTCGGCCCCGGACACTCCAGACGACGACGACAACGGTGCTAATAAACGGCCACGAGACGCCATGCCTAGTCGACTCCGGGAGCACGGAGAGCTTTATACACCCCGACACGGTAAGGCGCTGCTCCTTGACCACCTATCCCAGCGCACAAAAGATTTCCCTAGCTGCAGGATCCCACTCCGTACAGATCCAAGGATTCTGCATAGTTACCCTAACGGTGCAGGGGAGGGAGTTCAAAAACTACAAACTAAACGTCCTTCCCCAACTCTGTGACCCACCTTGCTGGGGTTAGATTTCCAATGCAATCTACAGAGCCTTACGTTCAAATTCGGCGGCCCAATATCCCCACTCACTATCTGCGGCCTCGCAACCCTCAAGGTGCAACCCCCGTCCTTGTTTGCGAACCTCACCCCGGATTGCAAACCCGTCGCCACTAGGAGCAGACAGTACAGCGCCCAGGACCGGACCTTCATTCGGTCCGAAGTCCAGCGGCTACTAAAGGAGGGCATAATCCAGGCCAGCAATAGTCCCTGGAGTGCGCAGGTGGTAGTAGTGAAGACAGGGGAGAAACAAAGGATGGTCATTGACTATAGCCAGACCATCAACAGGTACACACAACTAGACGTGTACCCTCTCCCCCGCATATCCGACATGGTCAACCGGATTGCCCAATATAAAGTCTTCTCCACCGTGGACCTCAAGTCCGCCTACCATCAGCTCCCCATCCGCCCAAGTGACCGTAAGTACACAGCCTTCGAGGCAGACGGGCGATTATACCATTTCCTACGGGTCCCTTTTGGCGTCACAAACGGGGTCTCGGTCTTCCAATGGGAGATGGACCGAATGGTTGATCAACATGGGTTGCGGGCCACGTTCCCGTATCTCGACAATGTAACCATCTGCGGCCACGATCAGCAGGACCACGACGCCAACCTCCAAAAATTCCTCCAGACCGCCAAAGCCTTGAACCTCACGTACAACGAGGACAAGTGCGTTTTTAGCACCGATCGGCTAGCCATTCTGGGCTACGTAGTGCGCAATGGGATAATAGGCCCCGACCCCGAACGTATGCGCGCACTCATGGAATTTCCCCTCCCGCACTGCCCAAAAGCCCTGAAACGCTGCTTGGGGTTCTTTTCATACTACGCCCAGTGGGTCCCCCAGTACGCAGACAAGGCCCGCCCCCTAATACAGACCACGACCTTCCCTCTGTCGACAGAGGCTTGCCAGGCCTTCAGCCGCATCAAAGCGGATATCGCAAAGGCCACGATGCGCGCCATCGACGAGTCCCTCCCCTTCCAGGTCGAGAGCGACGCCTCCGACGTAGCTCTAGCGGCCACCCTTAACCAAGCGGGCAGATCCGTGGCCTTTTTCTCCCGGACCCTCCACGCCTCAGAAATCCGCCACTCTTCAGTAGAAAAGGAAGCCCAAGCCATAGTGGAAGCTGTGCGACATTGGAGGCATTACCTGGCCGGCAGGAGATTCACTCTCCTCACGGACCAACGGTCGGTAGCCTTCATGTTCGATAATGCACAGCGGGGCAAAATCAAAAACGACAAGATCTTAAGGTGGAGGATCGAGCTCTCCACCTTCAACTATGAGATTTTGTATCGTCCCGGAAAGCTGAACGAGCCGTCCAATGCCCTATCCCGCGGCACATGTGCCAACGCACAAATTAACCGCCTCCAAACCCTCCACGAGGACCTCTGCCACCCGGGGGTCACTCGGTTTTACCACTTCATCAAGTCCCGCAATCTCCCATACTCTTTAGAGGAGGTCCGTACAGTCACAAGGGACTGCCACATCTGCGCGAAATGCAAGCCGCATTTTTTCAGGCCAGATGGAGCGCACCTGATTAAGGCTTCCCGCCCCTTTGAACGCCTCAGTCTCGATTTCAAAGGGCCCCTCCCCTCCACCGACCGCAACGCATATTTTCTTAATGTGGTGGACGAATACTCCCGCTTCCCTTTTGCCATTCCCTGTTCTAACATGACCGCGGCCACAGTCATTAAAGCCCTGAACAGCATCTTCACACTGTTCGGTTACCCCGCTTACGTCCACAGCGACAGGGGGTCCTCTTTCATGAGTGACGAGCTGCGCCAGTTCCTGCTCAGCAAGGGCATAGCATCAAGAGGACGACCAGCTACAACCCCCGGGGGAACGGGCAAGTAGAGAGGGAGAACGGCACTGTCTGGAAGGCCGTCCTACTGGCCCTACGGTACAGGGACCTCCCAGTTTCACGGTGGCAGGAGGTCCTCCCGGACGCTCTCCACTCCATCCAGTCGTTATTATGTACGAGCACTAATCAAACGCCTCATGAGCGTCTCCTGGTTTTCCCTAGGAGGTCCTCCTCTGGAACGTCGCTGCCGACCTGGCTGGCGGCCCCAGGACCCATCTTGCTCCGAAAGCATGTGCGGGCACATAAGGCGGACCCGTTGGTCGAAAGGGTTCACCTCCTTCACGCGAACCCCCAGTACGCCTACGTGGAGTACCCCGACGGCCGACAGGACACGGTCTCCCTGCAGGATCTGGCGCCCGCCGGCAACACGCACACCCCCCCGACACCATCAACCCAACCGCCCCCCTTCCTGCCACCGCCGCACCCCGCGACCGCCCCCTTCCCAGGAGGATCGGTTCCCCTCCCCTCAGCACCGACCAAGAATAAAGCCCAAGCTGAAACCGTAAGGCTCCTGGAGGCGACAACACCGGTACAAGCACCACCACCACCGGGGCCGAGGCGATCGACACGGACGACCAGACCACCCGACCGACTCGTGGCGTCGATCTAAAACTAAATATGGACTTTTCACAAGAACATTTTGCTTTTCTTCCCATACCCTCTGTAAATAGTTGCAACAGGACAAAATTGTCCAATACTGTATTGCCATGTGAATGTTTTTTTCCTCCCAGGACCAGCCCTGTAAACCCTTACCACCATACGAAGCGTCACCCCGCCGGGTTCATTTTTGACAAGGGGTGAATGTGGTAGTATGTATTGGGGGTCATGTGGGACTGGAAGCCCTAATGTCATTGGCTGACAGATCCCGGGTCCTGGTTGGCCGTTGACCTCTAGCTCCGCCCTGAAGGCGGAGTATAAGAAGCCGGAGTCTTCCCCCGCAGGCCAGTTTACTATCGAGCTGCGGGGGAACAGACACGCTTAATAAAGCCTCATCGACTTCACTCTATTCGTCTCACGGAGTCTTTGTGCGCTACACCCCCTATCACTGTGTATATATGCGGGGAAACCGAACAGTGTAAAGATACCCTGGAGGGCCTTGATGACGGTGGTTGTGGTCATGTCTGGGCAGGGGATGGCGAATGGGAACCGGGAGTATGCCTCAATCACGTTAAGGAAGTACGTGTTGCGGTCGGTGGAGGGGAGGGGGCCTTTGAAGTCCATACTGAGGCGTTCAAAGGGACGGGAAGCCTTTATCAGGTGCGCCCTCTCTGGCCGGTAGAAGTGCGGTTTGCACTCCGTGCAGATTTGGCAGTCCCTGGTGACTGTCCTGACCTCCTCGTAGAATTAGGGCAGGTTGCGGGCCTTGATTACAAGGAAAAAGTGAGTGACCCCGGGTGGCAGAGGTCCTCGTGGAGGGATCGGAGGCGGTCCTCTTGTGCAGTGGCACATGTGCCGCGGGACAGGGCATCAGGAGGCTCGTTCAGCTTCCCCGGATGTTACAAGATCTCGTAATTGTAGGTGGAGAGTTCTATCCTCCATCGCAAGATCTTGTCGTTCTTAATCTTGCCCCGCTGCGCATTATCGAACATGAAGGCAACCGAACGTTGGTCAGTGAGGAGAGTGAATCTCCTGCCGGCCAGGTAATGCCTCCAGTGTCGCACAGCTTCTACTATGGCCTGAGCCTCCTTTTCGACCGAGGAGTGGCGAATATCGGAAGCATGGAGGGTACAGGAGAAGCCACGGGTCTGCCCGCTTGATTTAGGGTGGCCGCCAGAGCTACGTCGGACGCATCGCTCTCGACCTGGAAGGGGAGGGACTCGTCGATGGCGCGCATCGTGGCCTTTGCAATGTCTTCTTTGATGCGGCTGAAGGCCTGGCGGGCCTCCGTCGACAGGGGGAAGGTTGTGGACTGATCAGGGGTCGAGACTTGTCGGCATAATTGGGGACCCACTGTGCATAATAACTGAAGAACCCTAGGCAGCGCTTTAGGGCCTTGGGGCAGTGAGGGAGGGGGAACTTAATAAGGGGGCGCATGCGCTCAGGGTCGGGGCCTATGACTCCACTTCGCACTACGTAGCCTAGAATGGCTAGCCGGTCGGCGCTAAACATGCATTTATCCTTATTGTAAGTCAGGTTAAGGATTTTCGCGGTCTGGAGGAATTTGCGGAGGTTGGTGTCGTGGTCCTGCTGGTCTTGGCCGCAGGTGGTGACGTTATCCAGATACGGGAACGTTGTGTGTAAGCCGTACCGGTCAACCATTCGGTCCATCTCTCGTTGGAAGACCGAGACCCCATTAGTGACACCAAAGGGAACTCTTAAAAATTGATAGAGCCGCCCATCTGCTTCGAAGGCAGTGTACTTACGGTCATCAGTGCGGAGGGATAGCTGGTGGTAGGCGGACTTGAGGTCCACCATGGAGAAAACCTTGTATTGCGCGATCCTGTTCACCAGGTCGGCTATACGGGGGAGAGGATACGCATCTAGCTGCGTAAACCTGTTGATGGTCTGACTGCAGTCAATGACCATCCTATGTTTCTCCCCGGTCTTTACCACCACAACCTGAGCTCTCCAGGGACTGTTGCTCGCTTCGATAACCCCTTCCCCCAGTAGCCTTTGGACCTCAGGCCTGATGAAGGTCCGGTCCTGGGCACTGTACCGTCTGCTCCTGGTGGCGACGGGTTTGCAATCCGGGGTGAGGTTTGCAAACAGGGAAGGCGACCTTAAGGGTCGCGAGGCCGCAGACAGTAAGGGGGGGAGGTATAGGGCCGCCGAATTTAAAAGTCAGGCTTTGTAAATGACATTGGAAATCCAGCCCCAGGAGGGTAGCCACGCAGAGGTGCGGCAGAACGTACAGGCGGAAATTTAGGAATTTCCTACCTTGGACAGTGAGGTTCGCTAGGCAGAACCCCTTTATCTCCACCGAGTGTGACCCGGAGGCCAGGGAGATCCTTTGATTTACAGGGTGGGTTACACGTGAACAGCGCCTTACCGTGTCGGGGTGAACAAAGCTTTCCGTGCTCCCAGAGTCAATCAGGCAAGACGTCTCGTGGCCGTTGATGAGGACTGTCGTTGTAGCCGTTGCGAGTGTCCGAGGTCGACTTTGGTCCAGTATTACCGAGGCCAGATGAAGCAGTTGCGAGTTCTGGTCGGGCAGCATGAAGTCGGCTGTGCTGGGGGCCTGGGGCCCCATCCACGATGGCGTCACCCATGGGTCGCACATGGTGTCCGAGGATGAAGAAGATGGCATCGGCGAGGGATAAAATGGCGGCGCCCACCAGTGCAGCGTGGGGGGGCAAGATGGTCACGCCCGTGGGTCGCACGTGGCGTTAGGATAAGGGGGGGTGGTGAGCGCTGGCCGGTTGGGGCCTGAAGGGAGGGTTGCCGCGGCGGTCCATAGTCGCTGGAGACCGCGGCCAAGGCGCGGGCCTGGCAGACCCCCACATAGTGGCCCTTCTTGCCGCACCCTTTGCAGGTGGCGGTGCGGGCCGGGCAGCGCGGGCGGGGATGATTCGCCTGCCCGCAGAAGAAACAGCGGGGTCCGGCGGCGTTAGCGGGCCGTCTCGCCGTGCAGGCTTGCGGGGTCGGGGGGAAGGTCTGAGGGGCTGCCGCTGCGGGGTGCCACGCAGCCCAGGGGGCCACCGCGCGATCGGGTGCAAATGACAGCGCATTTTTATAGGCAATGCCCATGGACCCTGCCAGGGCCCGTGCCTCTGTAAGTCCCAGAGAGTCCCGTTCTAGGAGCCTTCGGCGGATATTGGGGAAGGTCATACCTGCCACAAAAGCATCCCTGATCAAAGGTTCCGTGTGCTCGCTCCCCGAAACTTGCGGGCAGCCACAGTTCCGGCCCAGCACCAGCAGTGCCTGGTAGAAATCTTCCAACGTTTCCTCGGGGCTTTGCCGCCTAGTCGCCAGCAGGTGACGAGCGTAGACCTGGTTTACCGGGCAGATGTAATGTCCTTCCAGCAGTTTGATAGCGGCGGCATAGTTCTCCGCCTCCTCGATAAGGGGGTAGATCCCAGGGCTGACCCGGGAGTGCAGGAGATGCACCTTCTGTCCTTCCTTGGGGGTGTCGGCGGCCGTGTCGAGGTAGCCCTTAAAGCACGCCAGCCAGTGTTTAAAAATAGCAGCAGAGTTATCCGCGTGGGGGCGGAGCTGAAGGCACTCCGGTTTGATGCGGAGATCCATCCTTCCAACTGAAGTTGTAGCAGATTAAATTGATGCGCAATCAATTACACTCAAGGCGAAGTGATTCATAACTAGTAGGCTTTAATCTGCTAGAACTCTTCCCCAGCAGCTTCGATACAGAAAGTGAAGGCTGCTGGGATGGCACCGGTTCTTATACTCCGCCTCTCAGGGCGGAGCTATGTACAACAGCCAATGGTAGACTCCTGGATCTAACCAATGGTCATCCACCTCTTAGGTACCGCAATACCTGGTACTACCACACATCCCACAGCAACTCACGCTTCTGCTTCGCCCAGCTTAATACTTTCTCCTTCATGCAAAACTTATGGAAGCAGATAATTACTGCCCTTGGCGGCTCGTTCACTTTGGGCTTCGGCCTTAATGACCGATGCGCTCGGTCTAGCTCGTACAGGGTGGGGCTCTCACACTCCCCCATCAGCTCCGCCAACTTCTTAGCGAAGTATTGCGTTGGCCTTGGGCCCCCTGTCCCTTCGGGCAAGCCCACAATTCTCAAATTGTGCCGCCTTGAGCGGTTTTCCAAGTCTTCCAGCTTTGCTCGGAGTCCTCTGTTAACCTCCACCACCCTCCGCAGCTCGTCCCCCATCGAGGTGACCTGGTCGCTGTGTCGTGTCACGGCCTCCTCCACCTCCTTCATCTTCTCGCCCGGCTCTCTCACCTCGGCCGATGCCTTTGCCACCTCCACCCTGATCGGGCCGATTGCCTCCTCCAACAATGACCTCACCACGACCACCATCTCTTTCCTCAGGATCTCCATGTGCCTCACCAAACGTTTTTCCAGCTCCACCACCATCACCTCGGTCATCTTCTCCACCGTAAGTAGTGCGGTCCCGCCTTGCAGTTCGGCTTCCGCCATCCTGTCAACACTTTTGCTTTTGCTCGTCTTCTCCTTCGACGGCGAACCCGCGTTTCCTCCTTTCTTTGACGCTGCTTTTCGCATCTTTTAGCGGCTTATTGTTTTTTATCTTCCTTCCTTTCTCCTCTCTCCCCCTTCACCCTCCTGCCCTTCATCAATCTGACATTCTTCTTTTTTGAGAAAAATAAACTTTTACCAAACTTCCATAAATCTTCTTTCTTTCTCCTCTACATTCACCTGGGACCAGGCTTCAACCTTCTACTTCTTCCTAGGTGGGAGCCATCCGACGTGGAGCACCCTCCCGACATAGTGCCCTGGCCTCGGGCCTGCCGCCTCGGCCTCCTCGGCCCCCGCTGTTCTGACCTCGACGCCGCACTGGTCCCAGCGCCTCAGCCCCCGGCGTCCAACACCCGCGTGGGGTTCTTAGCCGGTTTTTAAACCGGCCCCGCTGGCTGCTCGTGACGGCCCCAAAGGCCGCCGATAGTCGGGGGGGTACGTGAAGACTAGGGGATTTCCACAAAATCGCCGCGAATCGCAGCCACTGTTGTGGAGCTCTTGTTGATGCGGCCGCCTTGCTCGCCCACCCCACCGGAAGTCCCTTTTCCTATTTCTAACTTCAGCCCATATTACCTCAGTAGGCAGATCCCCTTCAAACTGCCTTTCTGAAGCCGCTAAACTATCCTTGATTAACAATGCCACTCTGCCACCTCTTTTACCACCTTCCCATCTCTTACTGAAACATCTATACCCCGGAACTTCCAACAACCATTCCTGTCCCTGTTCTAACCATGTCTCCGTAATGGCCACAACATCGTAGTCCCAAGTACCAATCCACGCTCCAAGTTCACCGACCTTATTCCGGATGCTCTTTGCATTGAAGTAGACACACTTCAACCCACCTTCCCGTCTGCCGGTACACTCCTGCAACCTTGATATCCTCCTCAGTACCTCACGATTCTCAACACTGGCTTCTGGACTACAGCTCGTTTTCCCAGCCCCCCGACAAATTAATTTAAACCCCACCGAAGAGCCGTAGCAGATTTCCCTCCCAGGATATTGGTGCCCCTCTGGTTCAGGTGCAAACCGTCCTGTCTGTACAGGTCCCACCTTCCCCAGAATGTGCTCGAAATATCCACGTACCTGAAACCCTCCCTCCTACACCATCCCTGCAGCCACGTGTTTATCTGCACTCTCTCCCTGTTCCTCACCTCACTAGCACGTGGCACCGGCAACAAACCGGAGATGACCACATGGTTTGTCCTGGCTCTCAGCTTCCGCCCTAGCTCCCTAAATTCCTGTTTTAAATCCCCGTCCCTTCTCTTACCTATGTCGTTGGTACCGATGTGTACCATGACTTGTGACTGCTCCCCCTCCCTTTAAGGATTCTGAAAACACGGTCCGAGACGTCACAGACCCTGGCACCCGGGAGGCAACATACCATCCATGAGTCTCTTTCGCTGCCACAGAACCGTCTATCTGTCCCTCTAACTATCGAGTCCCCAATAACTATTGCTCTCCTGCTCCCCCTCCTTCCCTTCTGAGCCACAGGGACGGACTCAGCGCTGGAGATCCGTTCACCGTGACTTACCCCTGGTCGGTCGTCCCCCTCAACAGTATCCAAAGCGGTATACTTGTTACTGAGGGGAACGGCCACAGAGGATCCCTGCACTGACTGCTTCCTCCCAGCCCCTCTCACCGTCACCCATCTACCTTGATTCTTCAGAGTAACTACATCCCTGAAGCTACTATCTATGACCACCTCTGCCCCCCGAAGTTCATCCAGCTCCAGCTCCAGTTCCCTAACGCGGTTTCTGAGGAGCTGGAGATGGGTGCACTTCCCACAGGTGAAATCAGCAGGGACGCTGACGGCGTCCCTCACCTCAAACATTCTGCAGGAGGAACATTGCACTGCCTTCCCTGCCATCCCCTCTAGATAAAAATTGAAAAAGAAAGAAAGAGCTTACCTGTTATTCATTCTACCCCTTAGGTTAAAGGAGGTGGAAGGGTGGGGGACACTACAAGTGTAGTGTCTAGGGTTTAGAAACTGCCCAACTTAAATACAGGTAAAAATAAAACACTTAACCACTGCGCCCCACACGAGAACAGCAATCAGCTGTCATGGGCCTACGCAAACAATTTAAATCTTTACTACTTACCCAGCAGTCACTCTGTCCTCACTCCGACCGGATTCAGCTGGAAACTCCCAATAGTAAGTTTCTAAAAAATTTACTCCCCTTCTCAGCAAGCACTCACTTAGCAACCACTGCGGCCCACATGATAACACCTCAGGCAAAAGAAAAACTACTTACCAGTCACCAGCCAATCACTTACCTGCAGGCTGTGACATCACAGCTCAACTTCTTTCTACTTCTACCTGACCTTGAGTCTTCCTCTTAATGGGCAAGAGGTGGGCAAAATCTTGGAAAGGTATATAAGAGATAGGGTGTATAATCATCTGGAAAGGAATAATTTGATTAGACATAGTCAACACGGTTTCGTGAAGGGTAGGTCGTGCCTCGCAAACCTTATTGAGTTCTTTGAGAACGTGACCAAACAGGTGGATGAGGGTAAAGCAGTTGATGTGGTGTATATGGATTTCAGTAAAGCGTTTGATATGGTTCCCCACGGTAGGCTACTGCAGAAAATACGGAAGCATGGGATTCAGGGAGATTTAGCAGTTTGGATCAGAAATTGGCTAGCTGGAAGAAGATAAAGGGTGGTGGTTGATGGGAAGTGTTCAGACTGGAGTCCAGTTACTAATGGTGCACCACAAGGATCTGTTTTGGGGCCACTGCTGTTTGTCATTTTTATAAATGACCTGGAGGAGGGCGTAGAAGGATGGGTGAGTAAATTTGCAGATGACACTAAAGTCGGTGGAGTTGTGGACAGTGCGGAAGGATGTTACAAGTTACAGAGGGACAGAGATAAGCTGCAGCACTGGGCTGAGAGGTGGCAAATGGAGTTTAATGCAGAAAAGTGTGAGGTGATTCATTTTGGAAGGAATAACAGGAAGACAGAGTACTGGGCTAATGGTAAGATTCTTGGCAGTGTGGATGAGCAGAGAGATCTCGGTGTCCATGTACATAGATCCCTGAAAGTTGCCACTCAGGTTGAGAGGGTTGTTAAGAAGCGGTACGGCGTGTTAGCTTTTATTGGTAGAGGGATTGAGTTGAAAATGAAATGAATGAAAAATGAAAATCGCTTATTGTCACAAGTAGGCTTCAAATGAAGTTACTGTGAAAAGCCCCTAGTCGCCACATTCCGACACCTGTTCGGGGAGGCTGTTACGGGAATCAAACCGTGCTGCTGGCCTGCCTTGGTCTGCTTTCAAAGCCAGCGATTTAGCCCTGTGCTAAACAGCCCCTTTTCGGAGCCATGAGGTCATGTTGCAGCTGTACAAAACTCTGGTGCGGCCGCATTTGGAGTATTGCGTGCAATTCTGGTCGCCGCATTATAGGAAGGATGTGGAAGCATTGGAAAGGGTGCAGAGGAGATTTACCAGAATGTTGCCTGGTATGGAGGGAAGATCTTATGAGGAAAGGCTGAGGGACTTGAGGCTGTTTTCGTTGGAGAGAGGAAGGTGAAGAGGTGACTTAATTGAGGCATACAAGATGATCAAAGGATTGGATAGGGTGGACAGTGAGAGCCTTTTTCCTCGGATGGTGATGTCTAGCACGAGGGGACATAGCTTTAAATTGAGGGGAGATAGATATAAGACAGATGTCAGAGGTAGGTTCTTTACTCAGAGTAGTAAGGGCGTGGAATGCCCTGCCCGCAACAGTTGTGGACTCGCCAACAGTAAGGGTATTCAAATGGTCATTGGATAGACATATGGACGATAAGGGAATAGTGTAGATGGGCTTTAGAGCGGTTTCACAGGTCGGCGCAACATCGAGGGCGGAAGGGCCTGTACTGCGCTGTAATGTTCTATGTTCTATGATCTTTACTCGGCTGGGATCCTTACAGTGATTGTCTTTTGTTTTTGGTTAGAGGAGGAGGTAGGGAGGGAAACACTGAAGAAGTGTTTCGGGTTTAACGGTCACTTGACAACAGCAGTGCAGACAATGACATAACAGAACTAACAGTGTAGATAGTGACATTACAGAACTAACAGTGTAGATAGTGACATAACAGATCTAACTGTGTAGATAGTGACATAACAGAACTAACAGTGTAGATAGTGACATTACAGAACTAACAGTGTAGATAATGACATAACAGAACTAACAGTGTAGATAGTGACATTACAGATCTAACTGTGTAGATAGTGACATAACAGAACTAACAGTGTAGATAATGACATAACAGAACTAACAGTGTAGATAGTGACATAACAGAACTAACAGTGTAGATAGTGACATTACAGAACTAACAGTGTAGATAATGACATAACAGAACTAACAGTGTAGATAGTGACATTACAGATCTAACAGTGTAGATAGTGACATAACAGAACTAACAGTGTGGATAGTGACATAACAGAACTAACAGTGCAGATAGTAACATAACAGAACTAACGGTGTAGATAGTGACATAACAGAACTAACAATGTAGATAGTGACATAACAGAACAAACCGGGTAGATAGTGACATTACAGAACTAACGGTGTAGATAGTGACATAACAGAAATAACCGTGTGGATAGTGACATAACAGAACTAACAGTGTAGATAGTGACATAACAGAACTAACAATGTAGATAGTGACATAACAGAACAAACCGGGTAGATAGTGACATTACAGAACTAACGGTGTAGACAGTGACATAACAGAAATAACCGTGTGGATAGTGACATAACAGAACTAACAGTGTAGATAGTGACATAACAGAACTAACGGTGTAGATAGTGACATGACAGAACTAACAGTGTAGATAGTGACATAACAGAACTAACCGTGTAGATAGTGACTTAACAGAACTAACCGTGTAGATAGTGACATTACAGAAATAACTGTGTAGATAGTGACATAACAGAACTAACAGTGTGGATGGTGACATAACAGAACTAACAGTGTACATAGTGACATAATAGAACTAACGGTGTAGATAGTGACATAACAGAACTAACAACGTAGATAGTGACATAACAGAACTAACCGGGTAGATAGTGACATTACAGAACGAACGGTGTAGATAGTGACATAACAGAAATAACCGTGTAGATAGTGACATAACGGAACTAACAGTGTGGATAGTGACATAACAGAACTAACTGTGTAGATAGTGACATAACAGAACTAACCGTGTAGATAGTGACATAACAGAAATAACCGTGTAGATAGTGACATAACAGAACTAACAGTGTGGACAGTGACATAACAGAACTAACCGTGTAGATAGTGACATTACAGAACTAACAGTGTAGATAGTGACATAACAGAACTAACTGTTTAGATAGTGACATAACAGAAATAACAGTGTAGATAGTGACATAACAGAACTAACAGTGTAGATTGTGACATTACAGAACTAACAATGTAGATTGTGACAATACAGAACTAACTGTGTAGATAGTGACATAACAGAATTAACAGTGTAGATAGTGACATAACAGTACTAATGGTGCAGATAGTGATATAACAGAAATAACAGTGTAGATAGTGACATTACAGAACTAACGGTGTAGATAGTGACAGAACAGAAATAACAGTGTGGATAGTGACATAACAGAACTAAAGGTGTAGATAGTGACATAACAGAACTAATGGTGTAGATAGTGACATAACAGAACTAACAGTGTAGATTGTGACATTACAGAACTAACGGTGTAGATTGTGACATTACAGAACTAACGGTGTAGATTGTCACATTACAGAACTAACGGTGTAGATAGTGACATAACAGAAATAACTGTGTAGATAGTGACATAACAGAACTAACAGTGTGGATGGTGACATAACAGAACTAACAGTGTAGATAGTGACATAATAGAACTAACGGTGTAGATAGTGACATTACAGAACGAACGGTGTAGATAGTGACATAACAGAAATAACCGTGTAGATAGTGACATAACGGAACTAACAGTGTGGATAGTGACATAACAGAAATAACAGTGTGGATAGTGACATTACAGAACTAACAATGTAGATAGTGACATAACAGAACTAACTGTGTAGATAGTGACATAACAGAACTAACCGTGTCGATAGAGACATAACAGAACTAACCGTGTAGATAGTGACATAACAGAACTAACAGTGTGGACAGTGACATAACAGAACTAATGGTGTAGATTGTGACATAACAGAACTAACCGTGTAGATAGTGACATTACAGAACTAACAGTGTAGATAGTGACATAACAGAACTAACTGTAGATAGTGACATAACATAAATAACAGTGTAGATAGTGACATAACAGAACTAACAGTGTAGATTGTGACATTACAGAACTAACAATGTAGATTGTGACAATACAGAACTAACTGTGTAGATAGTGACATTACAGAATTAACAGTGTAGAAAGTGACATAACAGTACGAATGGTGCAGATAGTGATATAACAGAAATAACAGTGTAGATAGTGACATTACAGAACTAACGGTGTAGATAGTGACAGAACAGAAATAACAGTGTAGATAGTGACATAACAGAACTAACGGTGTAGATAGTGACATAACAGAACTAACTGTGTAGATAGTGACATAACAGAAATAACAGTGTAGATAGTGACATAACAGAACTAACAGTGTAGATTGTGACATTACAGAACTAACAATGTAGATTGTGACAATACAGAACTAACTGTGTAGATAGTGACATAACAGAATTAACAGTGTAGAAAGTGACATAACAGTACTAATGGTGCAGATAGTGATATAACAGAAATAACAGTGTAGATAGTGACATCACAGAACTAACGGTGTAGATAGTGACAGAACAGAAATAACTGTGTAGATAGTGACATAACAGAACTAACTGTGTAGATAGTGACATAACAGAAATAACAGTGTAGATAGTGACATAACAGAACTAACAGTGTAGATTGTGACATTACAGAACTAACAATGTAGATTGTGACAATACAGAACTAACTGTGTAGATAGTGACATAACAGAATTAACAGTGTAGAAAGTGACATAACAGTACTAATGGTGCAGATAGTGATATAACAGAACTAACAGTGTAGATAGTGACATAACAGAATTAACAGTGTAGAAAGTGACATAACAGTACTAATGGTGCAGATAGTGATATAACAGAAATAACAGTGTGGATAGTGACATAACAGAACTAAAGGTGTAGATAGTGACATAACAGAACTAACGGTGTAGATAGTGACATAACAGAACTAACAGTGTAGATTGTGACATTACAGAACTAACGGTGTAGATTGTGACATTACAGAACTAACGGTGTAGATAGTGACATAACAGAACTAACAGTGTAGATTGTGACATTACAGAACTAACGGTGCAGATTGTGACATTACAGAAATAACAGTGTAGATAGTGACATAACAGAACTAACTGTGTAGATAGTGACATAACAGAACTAACAGTGTAGTTACAGAAATTACAGAACTAACAGTGTAATAGCGACTAATAGAACTAACAGTGTAGATAGTGACATTACAGAACTAACCATGCAGATAGTGACATAATAGAACTGACTGTGTAGATAGTGACGTAACAGAACTAACCGTGTAGATAGTGACATAACAGAACGAACGGTGTAGATAGTGACATGACAGAACTAACAGTGTAGATAGTGACATAACAGAACTAACCGTGTAGATAGTGACGTAACAGAACTAACCGTGTAGACAGTGACATAACAGAACTAACGGTGTAGATAGTGACATAACAAAAATAACAGTGTAGTTAGTGACATTACAGAACTAACGGTGTAGATAGTGACATAACAGAACTAACTGTGTAGATAGTGACATAACAGAACTAACAGTGTAGATAATGACATAACAGAACTAACTGTGTGGATAGTGACATAACAGAATTAACTGTGTAGATAGTGACATGACAGAACTAACAATGTAGATAGTGAAATTACAGAACTAGCGGTGTGGATAGTGACATAACAGAACTAACGGAATAGATAGTCACATAACAGAACTAGCAGTGCAGATAATGACATAACAGAACTAATGGTGCAGATAGTGATATAACAGAACTAACAGTGTAGTTCGAGAAATTACAGAACTAACAGTGTAATAGTAACTAATAGAACGAAGAATGTAGATAGTGACAGAACAGAACTAACAGTTTAGATAGTGACATAACAGAAATAACAGTGTACATACTGACATAACAGAACTAACAGTTTGGATAGTGACATAACAGAACTAGCAGTGTAGTTAGTGACATTACAGAACTAACGGTGTAGATAGTGACATTACAGAAATAATCGTGTAGATAGTGACATAACAGAACTAACTGTGTCGATAGTGACATAACAGAACTAACTTTAGATAGTGACATTACAGAACTAACGGTCAAGATAGTGACATAACGGAACTGACAGTGTAGATAGTGACATAACAGAACTAACAGTGTAGATTGTGACATTACAGAACTAACGGTGTAGATTGTGACATTACAGAAATAACAGTGTGGATAGTGACATAACAGAACTAACAGTGTAGATTGTGACATTACAGAACTAACGGTGTAGATAGTGACATAGCAGATCTAACAATGTAGATAGTGACATAACAGAACTAACTGTGTAGATAGTGACATAACAGAACTAACAGTGTAGTTAGAGAAATTACAGAACTAACAGTGTAATAGCGACTAATAGAACTAACAGTGTAGATAGTGACATTACAGAACTAACCATGCAGATAGTGACATAATAGAACTGACTGTGTAGATAGTGACGTAACAGAACTAACCGTGTAGATAGTGACATAACAGAACTAACGGTGTAGATAGTGACATAACAGAACTAACAGTGCAGATAGTAACATAACAGAACTAACGGTGTAGATAGTGACATAACAGAACTAACAATGTAGATAGTGACATAACAGAACAAACCGGGTAGATAGTGACATTACAGAACTAACGGTGTAGATAGTGACATAACAGAAATAACCGTGTGGATAGTGACATAACAGAACTAACAGTGTAGATAGTGACATAACAGAACTAACAATGTAGATAGTGACATAACAGAACAAACCGGGTAGATAGTGACATTACAGAACTAACGGTGTAGACAGTGACATAACAGAAATAACCGTGTGGATAGTGACATAACAGAACTAACAGTGTAGATAGTGACATAACAGAACTAACGGTGTAGATAGTGACATGACAGAACTAACAGTGTAGATAGTGACATAACAGAACTAACCGTGTAGATAGTGACTTAACAGAACTAACCGTGTAGATAGTGACATTACAGAAATAACTGTGTAGATAGTGACATAACAGAACTAACAGTGTGGATGGTGACATAACAGAACTAACAGTGTACATAGTGACATAATAGAACTAACGGTGTAGATAGTGACATAACAGAACTAACAACGTAGATAGTGACATAACAGAACTAACCGGGTAGATAGTGACATTACAGAACGAACGGTGTAGATAGTGACATAACAGAAATAACCGTGTAGATAGTGACATAACGGAACTAACAGTGTGGATAGTGACATAACAGAACTAACTGTGTAGATAGTGACATAACAGAACTAACCGTGTAGATAGTGACATAACAGAAATAACCGTGTAGATAGTGACATAACAGAACTAACAGTGTGGACAGTGACATAACAGAACTAACCGTGTAGATAGTGACATTACAGAACTAACAGTGTAGATAGTGACATAACAGAACTAACTGTTTAGATAGTGACATAACAGAAATAACAGTGTAGATAGTGACATAACAGAACTAACAGTGTAGATTGTGACATTACAGAACTAACAATGTAGATTGTGACAATACAGAACTAACTGTGTAGATAGTGACATAACAGAATTAACAGTGTAGATAGTGACATAACAGTACTAATGGTGCAGATAGTGATATAACAGAAATAACAGTGTAGATAGTGACATTACAGAACTAACGGTGTAGATAGTGACAGAACAGAAATAACAGTGTGGATAGTGACATAACAGAACTAAAGGTGTAGATAGTGACATAACAGAACTAATGGTGTAGATAGTGACATAACAGAACTAACAGTGTAGATTGTGACATTACAGAACTAACGGTGTAGATTGTGACATTACAGAACTAACGGTGTAGATTGTCACATTACAGAACTAACGGTGTAGATAGTGACATAACAGAAATAACTGTGTAGATAGTGACATAACAGAACTAACAGTGTGGATGGTGACATAACAGAACTAACAGTGTAGATAGTGACATAATAGAACTAACGGTGTAGATAGTGACATTACAGAACGAACGGTGTAGATAGTGACATAACAGAAATAACCGTGTAGATAGTGACATAACGGAACTAACAGTGTGGATAGTGACATAACAGAAATAACAGTGTGGATAGTGACATTACAGAACTAACAATGTAGATAGTGACATAACAGAACTAACTGTGTAGATAGTGACATAACAGAACTAACCGTGTCGATAGAGACATAACAGAACTAACCGTGTAGATAGTGACATAACAGAACTAACAGTGTGGACAGTGACATAACAGAACTAATGGTGTAGATTGTGACATAACAGAACTAACCGTGTAGATAGTGACATTACAGAACTAACAGTGTAGATAGTGACATAACAGAACTAACTGTAGATAGTGACATAACATAAATAACAGTGTAGATAGTGACATAACAGAACTAACAGTGTAGATTGTGACATTACAGAACTAACAATGTAGATTGTGACAATACAGAACTAACTGTGTAGATAGTGACATTACAGAATTAACAGTGTAGAAAGTGACATAACAGTACGAATGGTGCAGATAGTGATATAACAGAAATAACAGTGTAGATAGTGACATTACAGAACTAACGGTGTAGATAGTGACAGAACAGAAATAACAGTGTAGATAGTGACATAACAGAACTAACGGTGTAGATAGTGACATAACAGAACTAACTGTGTAGATAGTGACATAACAGAAATAACAGTGTAGATAGTGACATAACAGAACTAACAGTGTAGATTGTGACATTACAGAACTAACAATGTAGATTGTGACAATACAGAACTAACTGTGTAGATAGTGACATAACAGAATTAACAGTGTAGAAAGTGACATAACAGTACTAATGGTGCAGATAGTGATATAACAGAAATAACAGTGTAGATAGTGACATCACAGAACTAACGGTGTAGATAGTGACAGAACAGAAATAACTGTGTAGATAGTGACATAACAGAACTAACTGTGTAGATAGTGACATAACAGAAATAACAGTGTAGATAGTGACATAACAGAACTAACAGTGTAGATTGTGACATTACAGAACTAACAATGTAGATTGTGACAATACAGAACTAACTGTGTAGATAGTGACATAACAGAATTAACAGTGTAGAAAGTGACATAACAGTACTAATGGTGCAGATAGTGATATAACAGAACTAACAGTGTAGATAGTGACATAACAGAATTAACAGTGTAGAAAGTGACATAACAGTACTAATGGTGCAGATAGTGATATAACAGAAATAACAGTGTGGATAGTGACATAACAGAACTAAAGGTGTAGATAGTGACATAACAGAACTAACGGTGTAGATAGTGACATAACAGAACTAACAGTGTAGATTGTGACATTACAGAACTAACGGTGTAGATTGTGACATTACAGAACTAACGGTGTAGATAGTGACATAACAGAACTAACAGTGTAGATTGTGACATTACAGAACTAACGGTGCAGATTGTGACATTACAGAAATAACAGTGTAGATAGTGACATAACAGAACTAACTGTGTAGATAGTGACATAACAGAACTAACAGTGTAGTTACAGAAATTACAGAACTAACAGTGTAATAGCGACTAATAGAACTAACAGTGTAGATAGTGACATTACAGAACTAACCATGCAGATAGTGACATAATAGAACTGACTGTGTAGATAGTGACGTAACAGAACTAACCGTGTAGATAGTGACATAACAGAACGAACGGTGTAGATAGTGACATGACAGAACTAACAGTGTAGATAGTGACATAACAGAACTAACCGTGTAGATAGTGACGTAACAGAACTAACCGTGTAGACAGTGACATAACAGAACTAACGGTGTAGATAGTGACATAACAAAAATAACAGTGTAGTTAGTGACATTACAGAACTAACGGTGTAGATAGTGACATAACAGAACTAACTGTGTAGATAGTGACATAACAGAACTAACAGTGTAGATAATGACATAACAGAACTAACTGTGTGGATAGTGACATAACAGAATTAACTGTGTAGATAGTGACATGACAGAACTAACAATGTAGATAGTGAAATTACAGAACTAGCGGTGTGGATAGTGACATAACAGAACTAACGGAATAGATAGTCACATAACAGAACTAGCAGTGCAGATAATGACATAACAGAACTAATGGTGCAGATAGTGATATAACAGAACTAACAGTGTAGTTCGAGAAATTACAGAACTAACAGTGTAATAGTAACTAATAGAACGAAGAATGTAGATAGTGACAGAACAGAACTAACAGTTTAGATAGTGACATAACAGAAATAACAGTGTACATACTGACATAACAGAACTAACAGTTTGGATAGTGACATAACAGAACTAGCAGTGTAGTTAGTGACATTACAGAACTAACGGTGTAGATAGTGACATTACAGAAATAATCGTGTAGATAGTGACATAACAGAACTAACTGTGTCGATAGTGACATAACAGAACTAACTTTAGATAGTGACATTACAGAACTAACGGTCAAGATAGTGACATAACGGAACTGACAGTGTAGATAGTGACATAACAGAACTAACAGTGTAGATTGTGACATTACAGAACTAACGGTGTAGATTGTGACATTACAGAAATAACAGTGTGGATAGTGACATAACAGAACTAACAGTGTAGATTGTGACATTACAGAACTAACGGTGTAGATAGTGACATAGCAGATCTAACAATGTAGATAGTGACATAACAGAACTAACTGTGTAGATAGTGACATAACAGAACTAACAGTGTAGTTAGAGAAATTACAGAACTAACAGTGTAATAGCGACTAATAGAACTAACAGTGTAGATAGTGACATTACAGAACTAACCATGCAGATAGTGACATAATAGAACTGACTGTGTAGATAGTGACGTAACAGAACTAACCGTGTAGATAGTGACATAACAGAACTAACGGTGTAGATAGTGACATGACAGAACTAACAGTGTAGATAGTGACATAACAGAACTAACCGTGTAGACAGTGACATAACAGAACTAACGGTGTAGATAGTGACATAACAAAAATAACAGTGTAGTTAGTGACATTACAGAACTAACGGTGTAGATAGTGACAGAACAGAACTAACTGTGTAGATAGTGACATAACAGAACTAACAGTGTAGATAATGACATAACAGAACTAACTGTGTGGATAGTGACATAACAGAATTAACTGTGTAGATAGTGACATGACAGAACTAACAATGTAGATAGTGAAATTACAGAACTAGCGGTGTGGATAGTGACATAACAGAACTAACGGAATAGATAGTGACATAACAGAACTAGCAGTGCAGATAGTGACATAACAGAACTAATGGTGCAGATAGAGATATAACAGAACTAACAGTGTAGTTCGAGAAATTACAGAACTAACAGTGTAATAGTAACTAATAGAACGAAGAATGTAGATAGTGACAGAACAGAACTAACAGTGTAGATAGTGACATAACAGAAATAACAGTGTACATACTGACATAACAGAACTAACAGCGTGGATAGTGACATAACAGAACTAGCAGTGTAGTTAGTGACATGACAGAGCTAACGGTGTAGATAGTGACATTACAGAAATAATCGTGTAGATAGTGACATAACAGAACTAACTGTGTCGATAGTGACATAACAGAACCAACTTTAGATAGTGACATTACAGAACTAACGGTGTAGATAGTGACATAACGGAACTGACAGTGTAGATAGTGACATAACAGAACTAACTGTGTAGATAGTGACATAACAGAACTACCTGTAGATAGTGACATTACAGAACTAACAGTGTAGATAGTGACATAACAGAAATAACCGTGTAGATTGTGACATTACAGAACTAATGGTGTAGATAGTGACATAACAGAACTAACAGTGTAGTTTGTGACATTACAGAACTAATGGTGTAGATAGTGACATAACAGAACTAACAGTGTAGATAGTGACATAACAGAACTAACAGTGTAGATAGTGACATAACAGAACTAACTGTGTAGATAGTGACATAACAGAACAAACAGTGTGGATAGTGACATAACAGAACTAACAGTGTAGATTGTGACATTACAGAACTAACGGTGTAGATTGTGACATTACAGAAATAACAGTGTGGATAGTGACATAACAGAACTAACAGTGTAGATTGTGACATTACAGAACTAACGGTGTAGATAGTGACATAGCAGATCTAACAATGTAGATAGTGACATAACAGAACTAACTGTGTAGATAGTGACATAACAGAACTAACAGTGTAGTTAGAGAAATTACAGAACTAACAGTGTAATAGCGACTAATAGAACTAACAGTGTAGATAGTGACATGACAGAACTAACCATGCAGATAGTGACATAATAGAACTGACTGTGTAGATAGTGACGTAACAGAACTAACCGTGTAGATAGTGACATAACAGAACTAACGGTGTAGATAGTGACATGACAGAACTAACAGTGTAGATAGTGACATAACAGAACTAACCGTGTAGACAGTGACATAACAGAACTAACGGTGTAGATAGTGACATAACAAAAATAACAGTGTAGTTAGTGACATTACAGAACTAACGGTGTAGATAGTGACAGAACAGAACTAACTGTGTAGATAGTGACATAACAGAACTAACAGTGTAGATAATGACATAACAGAACTAACTGTGTGGATAGTGACATAACAGAATTAACTGTGTAGATAGTGACATGACAGAACTAACAATGTAGATAGTGAAATTACAGAACTAGCGGTGTGGATAGTGACATAACAGAACTAACGGAATAGATAGTGACATAACAGAACTAGCAGTGCAGATAGTGACATAACAGAACTAATGGTGCAGATAGAGATATAACAGAACTAACAGTGTAGTTCGAGAAATTACAGAACTAACAGTGTAATAGTAACTAATAGAACGAAGAATGTAGATAGTGACAGAACAGAACTAACAGTGTAGATAGTGACATAACAGAAACAACAGTGTACATACTGACATAACAGAACTAACAGCGTGGATAGTGACATAACAGAACTAGCAGTGTAGTTAGTGACATGACAGAGCTAACGGTGTAGATAGTGACATTACAGAAATAATCGTGTAGATAGTGACATAACAGAACTAACTGTGTCGATAGTGACATAACAGAACCAACTTTAGATAGTGACATTACAGAACTAACGGTGTAGATAGTGACATAACGGAACTGACAGTGTAGATAGTGACATAACAGAACTAACTGTGTAGATAGTGACATAACAGAACTACCTGTAGATAGTGACATTACAGAACTAACAGTGTAGATAGTGACATAACAGAAATAACCGTGTAGATTGTGACATTACAGAACTAATGGTGTAGATAGTGACATAACAGAACTAACAGTGTAGTTTGTGACATTACAGAACTAATGGTGTAGATAGTGACATAACAGAACTAACAGTGTAGATAGTGACATAACAGAACTAACAGTGTAGATAGTGACATAACAGAACTAACTGTGTAGATAGTGACATAACAGAACAAACAGTGTGGATAGTGACATAACAGAACTAACAGTGTGGATAGTGACATAACAGAATTAACTGTGTAGATAGTGACATGACAGAACTAACAATGTAGATAGTGACATTACAGAACGAGCGGTGTGGATAGTGACATAACAGAACTAACGGTGTAGATAGTGATATTACAGAACTAACGGTGTAGATAGTGACATAACAGAACTAACGGTGTAGATAGTGACAACAGAACTAGCAGTGC
The DNA here is from genome assembly GCF_047496885.1 of Scyliorhinus torazame. Lineage (NCBI taxonomy): Eukaryota > Metazoa > Chordata > Chondrichthyes > Carcharhiniformes > Scyliorhinidae > Scyliorhinus > Scyliorhinus torazame. Next base: position 34,211,814 of record NC_092736.1, on the reverse strand, counting down.
AGATAATGACATAACAGAACTAATGGTGCAGATAGTGACATTACAGAACTAACAGTGTAGTTAGAGAAATTACAGAACTAACAGTGTAATAGTGACTAATAGAACGAAGAGTCTAGATAGTGACATAACAGAACTAACAGTGCAGATAGTGACATAACAGAACTAACGTTATAGATAGTGACATAACAGAACTAGCAGTGCAGATAGTGACATAACAGAACGAATGGTGCAGATAGTGAAGTAACAGAAGTAACAGTGCAGTTAGTGACATTACAGAACTATCGGTGTAGATATTGACATTACAGAAATAACCGTGTAGATAGTGACATAACAGAACTAACTGTGTCGATAGTGACATAACAGAAATAACCGTGTAGATAGTGACATAACAGAACTAACCGTGTAGATAGTGACATTACAGAACTAACGGTGTCGATAGTGACAAAACAGAACTAACAGTGTAGATAGTGACATTACAGAACTAACTGTGTAGATAGTGACATAACAGAAATAACCGTGTAGATAGTGAAATAACAGAACTAACGGTGTAGATTGTGACATAACAGAACTAACTTTGTAGATAGTGACATAACAGAAATAACCGTGTAGATAGTGACGTAACAGAACTAACCGTGTAGATTGTGACATAACAGAACTAACGGTGTAGATAGTGACATAACAGAACTAACTCTGTAGATAGTGACATAACAGAACTAACCGTGTAGACAGTGACATAACAGAACTAACCGTGTAGATAGTGACATAACAAAAATAACAGTGTAGATAGTGACATTACAGAACTAACGGTGTAGATAGTGACATAACAGAACTAACTGTGTAGATAGTGACATAACAGAACTAACAGTGTAGATAGTGACATAACAGAACTAACAGTGTAATAGTGACTAATAGAACGAAGAATGTAGATAGTGACAGAACAGAACTAACAGTGTAGATAGTGACATAACAGAAATAACAGTGTACATACTGACATAACAGAACTAACAGTGTGGATAGTGACATAACATAACTAGCAGTGTAGTTAGTGACATTACAGAACTAACGGTGTAGATAGTGACATTACAGAAATAATCGTGTAGATAGTGACATAACAGAACTAACTGTGTCGATAGTGACATAACAGAACCAACTTTAGATAGTGACATTACAGAACTAACGGTGTAGATAGTGACATAAGGGAACTGACAGTGTAGATAGTGACATAACAGAACTAATTGTGTAGATAGTGACATAACAGAACTAACTGTAGATAGTGACATTACAGAACTAACGGTGTAGATAGTGACATAACAGAAATAACCGTGTAGATTGTGACATTACAGAACTAATGGTGTAGATAGTGACATAACAGAACTAACAGTGTAGTTTGTGACATTACAGAACTAATGGTGTAGATAGTGACATAACAGAACTAACAGTGTAGATAGTGACATAACAGAAATAACCGTGTAGATTGTGACATTACAGAACTAACTGTGTAGATAGTGACATGACAGAACTAACAATGTAGATAGTGACATTACAGAACTAGCGGTGTGGATAGTGACATAACAGAACTAACGGTGTAGCTAGTGATATTTCAGAACTAACAGTGTAGATAGTGACGTAACAGAACTAACTGTGTAGATAGTGACATAACAGAACTAACAGTGTAGATAGTGACATAACAGAACTAACTGTGTAGATAGTGACATGACAGAACTAACAATGTAGATAGTGACATTACAGAACTAGCGGTGTGGATAGTGACATAACAGAACTAACGGTGTAGATAGTGATATTTCAGAACTAACAGTGTAGATAGTGACATAACAGAACTAACGGTGTAGATAGTGACAACAGAACTAGCAGTGCAGATAATGACATAACAGAACTAATGGTGCAGATAGTGACATTACAGAACTAACAGTGTAGTTAGAAAAATTACAGAACTAACAGTGTAATAGTGACTAATAGAACGAAGAGTCTAGATAGTGACATAACAGAACTAACAGTGCAGATAGTGACATAACAGAACTAGCAGTGCAGATAGTGACATAACAGAACTAATGGTGCAGATAGTGATGTAACAGAAGTAACAGTGCAGTTAGTGACATTACAGAACTAACGGTGTAGATATTGACATTACAGAAATAACCGTGTAGATAGTGACATAACAGAACTAACTGTGTCGATAGTGACATAACAGAACTAACGGTGTAGATAGTGACATTACAGAACTAACGGTGTAGAGAGTGACAAAACGGAACTGACAGTGTAGATAGTGACATAACAGAACTAACTGTGTAGATAGTGACATAACAGAACTAACTGTAGATAGTGACATTACAGAACTAACGGTGTAGATAGTGACATAACAGAAATAACCGTGTAGATAGTGACATAACAGAACTAACCGTGTAGATAGTGACATTACAGATCTAACGGTGTCGATAGTGACAAAACAGAACTAATAGTGTAGATAGTGACATTACAGAACTAACTGTGTAGATAGTGACATAACAGAAATAACCGTGTAGATAGTGACATAACAGAACTAACGGTGTAGATTGTGACATAACAGAACTAACTGTGTAGATAGTGACATAACAGAAATAACCGTGTAGATAGTGACATAACAGAACTAACAGTGTGGATAGTGACATAACAGATCTAACAGTGTAGATAGTGACATAACAGAACTAACTGTGTAGATAGTGACATAACAGGAATAACAGTGTAGATAGTGACTTTACAGAACTGACAGTGTAGATAGTGACATAACAGAACTAACAGTGTAGGTAGTGACATAACAGAACTAACAGTGTAGATTGTGACATTACAGAACTAACGGTGTAGATTGTGACATTACAGAACTAACGGTGTAGATTGTGACATTACAGAACTAACGGTGTAGATAGTGACATAACAGAACTAACAGTGTAGATTGTGACATTACAGAACTAATGGTGTAGATTGTGACATTACAGAAATAACAGTGTGGATAGTGACATAACAGAACTAACAGTGTAGATTGTGACATTACAGAACTAACGGTGTAGATAGTGACATAGCAGAACTAACAATGTAGATAGTGACATAACAGAACTAACTGTGTAGATAGTGACATAACAGAACTAACAGTGTAGTTAGAGAAATTACAGAACTAACAGTGTAATAGCGACTAATAGAACTAACAGTGTAGATAGTGACATTACAGAACTAACCATGTAGATAGTGACATAATAGAACTGACTGTGTAGATAGTGACGTAACAGAACTAACCGTGTAGATAGTGACATAACAGAACTAACGGTGTAGATAGTGACATGACAGAACTAACAGTGTAGATAGTGACATAACAGAACTAACCGTGTCGATAGTGACGTAACAGAACTAACCGTGTAGACAGTGACATAACAGAACTAACGGTGTAGATAGTGACATAACAAAAATAACAGTGTAGATAGTGACATTACAGAAGTAACGGTGTAGATAGTGACATAACAGAACTAACTGTGTAGATAGTGACATAACAGAACTAACTGTGTGGATAGTGACATAACAGAACTAACTGTGTAGATAGTGACATAACAGAATGACCTGTGTAGATAGTGACATGACAGAACTAACAATGTAGATAGTGAAATTGCAGAACTAGCGGTGTGGATAGTGACATAACAGAACTAACGGAATAGACAGTGACATAACAGAACTAGCAGTGCAGATAGTGACATAACAGAACTAATGGTGCAGATAGAGATATAACAGAACTAACAGTGTAGTTAGAGCAATTACAGAACTAACAGTGTAATAGTGACTAATAGAACGAAGAGTGTAGATAGTGACAGAACAGAACTAACAGTGTAGATAGTGACATAACAGAAATAACAGTGTACATACTGACATAACAGAACTAACAGTGTGGATAGTGACATAACAGAACTAGCAGTGTAGTTAGTGCCATTACAGAACTAACGGTGTAGATAGTGACATTACAGAAATAATCGTGTAGATAGTGACATAACAGAACTAACTGTGTCGATAGTGACATAACAGAACCAACTTTAGATAGTGACATTACAGAACTAACGGTGTAGATAGTGACATAACGGATCTGACAGTGTAGATAGTGACATAACAGAACTAACTGTGTAGATAGTGACATAACAGAACTAACTGTAGATAGTGACAGTACAGAACTAACGGTGTAGATAGTGACATAACAGAAATAACCGTGAAGATTGTGACATTACAGAACTAATGGTGTAGATAGTGACATAACAGAACTAACAGTGTAGTTTGTGACATTACAGAACTAATGGTGTAGATAGTGACATAACAGAACTAACAGTGTAGATAGTGACATAACAGAACTAACAGTGTAGAATGTGACATAACAGTACTAATGGTGCAGATAGTGATATAACAGAAATAACAGTGTAGATAGTGACATAACAGAACTAACTGTGTAGATAGTGACATAACAGAACTAACAGTGTAGATAGTGACATAACAGAACTAACTGTGTAGATAGTGACATGACAGAACTAACAATGTAGATAGTGACATTACAGAACTAGCGGTGTGGATAGTGACATAACAGAACTAACGGTGTAGATAGTGATATTACAGAACTAACGGTGTAGATAGTGACATAACAGAACTAACGGTGTAGATAGTGACAACAGAACTAGCAGTGCAGATAATGACATAACAGAACTAATGGTGTAGATAGTGACATTACAGAACTAACAGTGTAGTTAGAGAAATTACAGAACTATCAGTGTAATAGTGACTAATAGAACGAAGAGTCTAGATAGTGACATAACAGAACTAACAGTGTAGATAGTGACATAACAGAACTAACGTTATAGATAGTGACATAACAGAACTAGCAGTGCAGATAGTGACATAACAGAACTAATGGTGCAGATAGTGATGTAACAGAAGTAACAGTGCAGTTAGTGACATTACAGAACTAACGGTGTAGATATTGACATTACAGAAATAACCGTGTAGATAGTGACATAACAGAACTAACTGTGTCGATAGTGACATAACAGAACTAACGGTGTAGATAGTGACATTACAGAACTAACGGTGTAGATAGTGACATAACGGAACTGACAGTGTAGATAGTGACATAACAGAACTAACTGTGTAGATAGTGACATAACAGAACTAACAGTGTAGATAGTGACATAACAGAACTAACTGTGTAGATAGTGACATAACAGAAATAACTGTGTAGATAGTGACATAACAGAACTAACCGTGTAGATAGTGACATTACAGAACTAACGGTGTCGATAGTGACAAAACAGAACTAACTGTGTAGATAGTGACATAACAGAAATAACAGTGTAGATAGTGACTTTACATAAATGACAGTGTAGATAGTGACATAACAGAACTAACAGTGTAGATAGTGACATAGCAGAAATAACCGTGTAGATAGTGACATAACAGAACTAACAGTGTAGATAGTGACTTTACAGAACTAACGGTGTCTATAGTGACATAACAGAACTAACAGTGCAGATAGTGACATAACAGAAATAACTGTGTAGATAGTGACATAACAGAAATAACAGTGTAGATAGTGACTTTACAGAACTAACGGTGTCTATAGTCACATAACAGAACTAACAGTGTAGATAGTGACATAACAGAAATAACTGTGTAGATAGTGACATAACAGAACTAACAGTGTAGATAGTGACATAACAGAACTAACGGTGTTTATAGTGACATAACAGAACTAACAGTGTAGATAGTGACATAACAGAAATAACAGTGTAGATAGTGACATAACGGAACTGACAGTGTAGATAGTGACATAACAGAACTAACTGTGTAGATAGTGACATAACAGAAATAACCGTGTAGATAGTGACATAACAGAACTAATGGTGTAGATTGTGACATTACAGAACTAACGGTGTTGATAGTGACATAACAGAACTAACAATGTAGAAAGTGACATAACAGAAATAACCGTGTAGATAGTGACATAACAGAACTAACAGTGTGGATAGTGACATAACAGAAATAACAGTGTAGTTAGTGACATAACAGAAATAACAGTGTGGTTAGTGACATTACAGAACTAACGGTGTAGATAGTGACATAACAAAACTAACAGTGTAGATAGTGACATAACAGAACTAACGGTGTAGATAGTGACATAACAAAACTAACAATGTAGATAGTGACATTACAGAACTAACGTGTAGATAGTGACATAGCAGAACTAACTGTGTAGATTGTGACATAACAGAACTAACAGTGTGGATAGTGACATAACAGAAATAACAGTGTAGTTAGTGACATAACAGAAATAACAATGTAGATAGTGACATAACAGAACTAACTGTGTCGATAGTGACATAACAGAACTAACGGTGTAGATAGTGACATAACAGAACTAACAGTGTAGATAGTGACATAACAGAAATAACAGTGTGGCTAGTGACATAACAGAAATAACAGTGTAGTTAGTGACATTACAGAAATAACTGTGTAGATTGTGACAGAACAGAACTAACAGTGTGGATAGTGACAATACAGAACTAACGGTGTAGATAGTGACATTACAGAACTAACGGTGTAGATTGTGACATTACATAACTAACGGTGTAGATAGTGACATAACAGAACTAACAGTGTAGATTGTGACATTACAGAACTAACTTCTTTACGCAAAGAGTAGTGAGGCCGTGGAATGCCCTACCTGCAACAGTAGTGAACTCGCCAACATTGAGGGCATTTAAAAGTTTATTGGATAAACATATGGATGATAATGGCATAGTGTAGGTTAGATGGCTTTTGTTTCGGTGCAACATCGTGGGCCGAAGGGCCTGTACTGCGCTGTATTGTTCTATGTACTATGTGTAGATAGTGACATAACAGAACTAACAGTGTAGTTAGAGAAATTACAGAACTAACAGTGTAATAGCGACTAATAGATCTAACAGTGTAGATAGTGACATTACAGAACTAACCATGCAGATAGTGACATAATAGAACTAACGGTGTAGATAGTGACATAACATAAATAACAATGTAGATAGTGACATAACAGAACTAACCGGGTAGATAGTGACATTACAGAACTAACGGTGTAGATAGTGACATAACAGAAATAACCGTGTAGATAGTGACATAACGGAACTAACAGTGTGGATCGTGACATAACAGAAATAACAGTGTGGATAGTGACATTACAGAACTAACAATGTAGATAGTGACATAACAGAACTAACTGTGTAGATAGTGACATAACAGTACTAATGGTGCAGATAGTGATATAACAGAAATAACAGTGTAGATAGTGACATTACAGAACTAACGGTGTAGATAGTGACAGAACAGAAATAACAGTGTGGATAGTGACATAACAGAACTAAAGGTGTAGATAGTGACATAACAGAACTAACGGTGTAGATAGTGACATAACAGAACTAACAGTGTAGATAGTGACATAACAGAACTAACAGTGTAGATTGTGACATTACAGAACTAACGGTGTAGATTGTGACATTACAGAAATAACTGTGTGGATAGTGACATAACAGAACTAACAGTGTAGATTGTGACATTACAGAACTAACGGTGTAGATTGTGACATTACAGAAATAACTGTGTGGATAGTGACATAACAGAACTAACAGTGTAGATTGTGACATTACAGAACTAACGGTGTAGATAGTGACATAGCAGAACTAACAATGTAGATAGTGACATAACAGAATTAACTGTGTAGATAGTGACATAACAAAAATAACAGTGTAGATAGTGACATAACAGAACTAACTGTAGATAGTGACATTACAGAACTAACGGTGTAGATAGTGACATAACAGAACTAACTGTGTAGATAGTGACATAACAGAACTAACTGTGTGGATAGTGACATAACAGAACTAACTGTGTAGATAGTGACATAACAGAATTAACTGTGTAGATAGTGACATGACAGAACTAACAATGTAGATAGTGAAATTACAGAACTAGCGGTGTGGATAGTGACATAACAGAACTAACGGTATAGATAGTGACATAACAGAACTAGCAGTGCAGATAGTGACATAACAGAACTAATGGTGCAGATAGTGATATAACAGAACTAACAGTGTAGTTAGAGAAATTACAGAACTAACAGTGTAATAGTGACTAATAGAACGAAGAGTGTAGATAGTGACATAACAGAACTAACAGTGTAGATAGTGACATAACAGAAATAACAGTGTACATACTGACATAACAGAACTAACAGTGTGGATAGTGACATAACAGAAATAACTGTGTAGATAGTGACATAACGGAACTAACAGTGTGGATCGTGACATAACAGAAATAACAGTGTGGATAGTGACATTACAGAACTAACAATGTAGATAGTGACATAACAGAACTAACTGTGTAGATGGTGACATAACAGAACTAAAGGTGTAGATAGTGACATAACAGAACTAACCGTGTAGATAGTGACATAACAGAACTAACAGTGTAGATAGTGACATAACAGAACTAACAGTGTAGATTGTGACATTACAGAACTAACGGTGTAGATTGTGACATTACAGAACTAACGGTGTAGATAGTGACATAGCAGAACTATCAATGTAGATAGTGACATAACAGACCTAACTGTGCAGATAGTGACATAACAGAACTAACAGTGTAGTTAGAGAAATTACAGAACTAACAGTGTAATAGCGACTAATAGAACTAACAGTGTAGATAGTGACATTACAGAACTAACCATGTAGACAGTGACGTAACAGAACTAACCGTGTAGACAGTGACATAACAGAACTAACGGTGTAGATAGTGACATAACAAAAATAACAGTGTAGATAGTGACATTACAGAACTGACTGTGTAGATAGTGACGTAACAGAACTAACCGTGTAGATAGTGACATGACAGAACTAACAGTGTAGATAGTGACATAACAGAACTAACCGTGTAGATAGTGACGTAACAGAACTAACCGTGCAGACAGTGACATAACAGAACTAACGGTGTAGATAGTGACATAACAAAAATAACAGTGTAGATAGTGACATTACAGAACTAACGGTGTAGATAGTGACATAACAGAACTAACTGTGTAGATAGTGACATAACAGAACAAACTGTGTGGATAGTGACATAACAGAACTAACTGTGTAGATAGTGACATAACAGAATTAACTGTGTAGATAGTGACATGACAGAACTAACAATGTAGATAGTGAAATTACAGAACTAGCGGTGTGGATAGTGACATAACAGAACTAACGGTATAGATAGTGACATAACAGAACTAGCAGTGCAGATAGTGACATAACAGAACTAATGGTGCAGATAGTGATATAACAGAACGAACAGTGTAGTTAGAGAAATTACAGAACTAACAGTGTAATAGTGACTAATAGAACGAACAGTGTAGATAGTGACATAACAGAACTAACAGTGTAGATAGTGACATAACAGAAATAACAGTGTACATACTGACATAACAGAACTAACAGTGTGGATAGTGACATTACAGAAATAATCGTGTAGATAGTGACATAACGGAACTGACAGTGTAGATAGTGACATAACAGAACTAACTGTGTAGATAGTGACATAACAGAACTAACTGTAGATAGTGACATTACAGAACTAACGGTGTAGATAGTGACATAACAGAAATAACCGTGTAGATTGTGACATTACAGAACGAATGGTGTAGATAGTGACATAACAGAACTAACAGTGTAGTTTGTGACATGACAGAACTAATGGTGTAGATAGTGACATAACAGAACTAACAGTGTAGATAGTGACATAACAGAACTAACAGTGTAGATAGTGACATAACAGTACTAATGGTGCAGATAGTGATATAACAGAAATAACAGTGTAGATAGTGACATAACAGAACTAACTGTGTAGATAGTGACATAACAGAACTAACAGTGTGGATAGTGACATAACAGAACTAACTGGGTAGATAGTGACATGACAGAACTAACAATGTAGATAGTGACATTACAGAACTAGCGGTGTGGACAGTGACATAACAGAACTAACGGTGTAGATAGTGACATAACAGAACTAACGGTGTAGATAGTGACAACAGAACTAGCAGTGCAGATAATGACATAACAGAACTAATGGTGCAGATAGTGACATAACAGAACTAACAGTGTAGTTAGAGAAATTACAGAACTAACAGTGTAATAGTGACTAATAGAACGAAGAGTCTAGATAGTGTCATAACAAAACTAACAGTGTAGATAGTGATATAACAGAACTAACGTTATAGATAGTGACATAACAGAACTAGCAGTGCAGATAGTGACATAACAGAACGAATGGTGCAGATAGTGATGTGACAGAAGTAACAGTGCAGTTAGTGACATTACAGAACTAACGGTGTAGATATTGACATTACAGAAATAACCGTGTAGATAGTGACATAACAGAACTAACTGTGTCGATAGTGACAAAACAGAACTAACAGTGTAGATAGTGACATTACAGAACTAACGGTGTAGCTAGTGACATAACAGAAATAACCGTGTAGATAGTGACATAACAGAACTAACCGTGTAGATAGTGACATTACAGAACTAACGGTGTCGATAGTGACAAAACAGAACTAACAGTGTAGATAGTGACATTACAGAACTAACTGTGTAGATAGTGACATAACAGAAATAACCGTGTAGATAGTGACATAACAGAACTAACGGTGTAGATTGTGACATAACAGAACTAACTGTGTAGATAGTGACATAACAGAAATAACCGTGTAGATAGTGACATAACAGAACTAACAGTGTGGATAGTGACATAACAGATCTATCAGTGTAGATAGTGACATAACAGAACTAACTGTGTAGATAGTGACATAACAGAAATAACAGTGTAGATAGTGACTTTACAGAACTGACAGTGTAGATAGTGACATAGCAGAACTAACAGTGTAGATAGTGACATAACAGAAATAACCGTGTAGATAGTGACATAACAGAACTAACAGTGTAGTTAGTGACTTTACAGAACTAACGGTGTCTATAGTGACATAACAGAACTAACAGTGTAGATAGTGACATAACAGAAATAACTGTATAGATAGTGACATAACAGAAATAACAGTGTAGATAGTGACTTTACAGAACTAACGGTGTCTATAGTGACATAACAGAACTAACAGTGTAGATAGTGACTTTACAGAACTAACGGTGTCTATAGTGACATAACAGAACTAACAGTGTAGATAGTGACATAACAGAAATAACAGTGTAGATAGTGACATAACAGAACTGACAGTGTAGATAGTGACATAACAGAACTAACTGTGTAGATAGTGACATAACAGAACAAACTGTGTGGATAGTGACAGAACAGAACTAACTGTGTAGATAGTGACATAACAGAATTAACTGTGTAGATAGTGACATGACAGAACTAACAATGTAGATAGTGAAATTACAGAACTAGCGGTGTGGATAGTGACATAACAGAACTAACGGTATAGATAGTGACATAACAGAACTAGCAGTGCAGATAGTGACATAACAGAACTAATGGTGCAGATAGTGATATAACAGAACGAACAGTGTAGTTAGAGAAATTACAGAACTAACAGTGTAATATTGACTAATAGAACGAAGAGTGTAGATAGTGACATAACAGAACTAACAGTGTAGATAGTGACATAACAGAAATAACAGTGTACATACTGACATAACAGAACTAACAGTGTGGATAGTGACATTACAGAAATAATCGTGTAGATAGTGACATAACGGAACTGACAGTGTAGATAGTGACATAACAGAACTAACTGTGTAGATAGTGACATAACAGAACTAACTGTAGATAGTGACATAACAGAAATAACCGTGTAGATTGTGACATTACAGAACGAATGGTGTAGATAGTGACATAACAGAACTAACAGTGTAGTTTGTGACATGACAGAACTAATGGTGTAGATAGTGACATAACAGAACTAACAGTGTAGATAGTGACATAACAGAACTAACAGTGTAGATAGTGACATAACAGTACTAATGGTGCAGATAGTGATATAACAGAAATAACAGTGTAGATAGTGACATAACAGAACTAACTGTGTAGATAGTGACATAACAGAACTAACAGTGTAGATAGTGACATAACAGAACTAACAGTGTGGATAGTGACATAACAGAACTAACTGGGTAGATAGTGACATGACAGAACTAACAATGTAGATAGTGACATTACAGAACTAGCGGTGTGGACAGTGACATAACAGAACTAACGGTGTAGATAGTGACATAACAGAACTAACGGTGTAGATAGTGACAACAGAACTAGCAGTGCAGATAATGACATAACAGAACTAATGGTGCAGATAGTGACATAACAGAACTAACAGTGTAGTTAGAGAAATTACAGAACTAACAGTGTAATAGTGACTAATAGAACGAAGAGTCTAGACAGTGTCATAACAAAACTAACAGTGTAGATAGTGACATAACAGAACTAACGTTATAGATAGTGACATAACAGAACTAGCAGTGCAGATAGTGACATAACAGAACGAATGGTGCAGATAGTGATGTGACAGAAGTAACAGTGCAGTTAGTGACATTACAGAACTAACGGTGTAGATATTGACATTACAGAAATAACCGTGTAGATAGTGACATAACAGAACTAACTGTGTCGATAGTGACAAAACAGAACTAACAGTGTAGATAGTGACATTACAGAACTAACGGTGTAGCTAGTGACATAACAGAAATAACCGTGTAGATAGTGACATAACAGAACTAACCGTGTAGATAGTGACATTACAGAACTAACGGTGTCGATAGTGACAAAACAGAACTAACAGTGTAGATAGTGACATTACAGAACTAACTGTGTAGATAGTGACATAACAGAAATAACCGTGTAGATAGTGACATAACAGAACTAACGGTGTAGATTGTGACATAACAGAACTAACTGTGTAGATAGTGACATAACAGAAATAACCGTGTAGATAGTGACATAACAGAACTAACAGTGTGGATAGTGACATAACAGATCTATCAGTTTAGATAGTGACATAACAGAACTAACTGTGTAGATAGTGACATAACAGAAATAACAGTGTAGATAGTGACTTTACAGAACTGACAGTGTAGATAGTGACATAGCAGAACTAACAGTGTAGATAGTGACATAACAGAAATAACCGTGTAGATAGTGACATAACAGAACTAACAGTGTAGTTAGTGACTTTACAGAACTAACGGTGTCTATAGTGACATAGCAGAACTAACAGTGTAGATAGTGACATAACAGAAATAACTGTATAGATAGTGACATAACAGAAATAACAGTGTAGATAGTGACTTTACAGAACTAACGGTGTCTATAGTGACATAACAGAACTAACAGTGTAGATAGTGACTTTACAGAACTAACGGTGTCTATAGTGACATAACAGAACTAACAGTGTGGATAGTGACATAACAGAAATAACAGTGTAGATAGTGACATAACGGAACTGACAGTGTAGATAGTGACATAACAGAACTAACTGTGTAGATAGTGACATAACAGAACTAACTGTGTAGATAGTGACATAACAGAAGTAACAGTGTGGCTAGTGACATAACAGAAATAACAGTGCAGTTAGTGACATAACAGAAATAACAGTGTAGTTAGTGACATAACAGAAATAACAGTGTAGATAGTGACATAACAGAAATAACAGTGTGGTTAGTGACATTACAGAAATAACTGTGTAGATTGTGATATAACAGAACTAACGGTGTAGATAGTGACATTACAGAAATAACGGTGTAGATAGTGACATTACAGAACTAACGGTGTAGATTGTGACATTACAGAACTAACGGTGTAGATAGTGACATAACAGAACTAACAGTGTAGATTGTGACAATACAGAACTAACGGTGTAGATAGTGACATAACAGAACTAACAGTGTAGATTGTGACATTACAGAACTAACGGTGTAGATAGTGACATAACAGAACTAACAGTGTAGATAGTGACATAACAGAACTAACTGTGTAGATCGTGACATAACAGAACTAACAGTGTAGTTAGAGAAATTACAGAACTAACAGTGTAACAGCGGCTAATAGATCTAACAGTGTAGATAGTGACATTACAGAACTAACCATGTAGATAGTGACATAATAGAACTAACGGTGTAGATAGTGACGTAACATAACTAACAATGTAGATAGTGACATAACAGAACTAACCGGGTAGATAGTGATATTACAGAACTAACGGTGTATATAGTGGCATAACAGAAATAACCGTGTAGATAGTGACATTACGGAACTAACAGTGTGGATAGTGACATAACAGAAATAACAGTGTGGATAGTGACATTACAGAACTAACAATGTAGATAGTGACATTACAGAACTAACAATGTAGATAGTGACATGACAGAACTAACTGTGTAGATAGTGACATAACAGAACTAACAGTGTAGATAGTGACATAACAGTAATAATGGTGCAGATAGTGATATAACAGAAATAACAGTGTAGATAGTGACATTACAGAACTAACGGTGTAGATAGTGACAGAACAGAAATAACAGTGTGGATAGTGACATAACAGAACTAAAGGTGTAGATAGTGACATAACAGAACTAATGGTGTAGACAGTGACATAACAGAACTAACAGTGTAGATTGTGACATTGCAGAACTAACGGTGTAGATTGTGACATTCCAGAACTAACGGTCAAGATAGTGACATAACAGAACTAACAGTGTAGATTGTGACATTACAGAACTAACGGTGTAGATTGTGACATTACAGAAATAACAGTGTGGATAGTGACATAACAGAACTAACAGTGTAGATTGTGACATTACAGAACTAACGGTGTAGATAGTGACATAGCAGAACTAACAATGTAGATAGTGACATAACAGAACTAACTGTGTAGATAGTGACATAACAGAACTAACAGTGTAGTTAGAGAAATTACAGAACTAACAGTGTAATAGCGACTAATAGAACTAATAGTGTAGATAGTGACATTACAGAACTAACCATGTAGATAGTGACATAATAGAACTGACTGTGTAGATAGTGACGTAACAGAACTAACCGTGTAGATAGTGACATAACAGAACTAACCGCGTAGATAGTGACATGACAGAACTAACAGTGTAGATAGTGACATGACAGAACTAACCGTGTAGATAGTGACGTAACAGAACTAACCGTGTAGACAGTGACATAACAAAAATAAAAGTGTAGATAGTGACATTACAGAACTAACGGTGTGGATAGTGACATAACAGAACTAACTGTGTAGATAGTGACATAACAGAACTAACAGTGTAGATAGTGACATTACAGAACTAACTGTGTGGATAGTGACAAAACAGAACTAACTGTGTAGATAGTGACATAACAGAATTAACTGTGTAGATAGTGACATGACAGAACTAACAATGTAGATAGTGAAATTACAGAACTAGCGGTGTGGATAGTGACATAACAGAACTAACGGTATAGATAGTGACATAACAGAACTAGCAGTGCAGATAGTGACATAACAGAACTAATGGTGCAGATAGTGATATAACAGAACTAACAGTGTAGTTAGAGAAATTACAGAACTAACAGTGTAATAGTGACTAATAGAAAGAAGAGTGTAGATAGTGACATAACAGAACTAACAGTATAGATAGTGACATAACAGAACTAACAGTGTAGATAGTGACATAACAGAAATAACAGTGTACATACTGACATAACAGAACAATCAGTGTGGATAGTGACATAACAGAACCATCAGTGTAGTTAGTGACATTACAGAACTAACGGTGTAGATAGTGACATTACAGAAATAATCGTGTAGATAGTGACATCACAGAACTAACTGTGTCGATTGTGACATAACAGAACCAACTTTAGATAGTGACATTACAGAACTAACGGTGTAGATAGTGACATAACGGAACTGACAGTGTAGATAGTGACATAACAGAACTAACTGTAGATAGTGACATTACAGAACTAATGGTGTAGATTGTGACATAACAGAAATAAGCGTGTAGATTGTGACATTACAGAACTAATGGTGTAGATAGTGACATAACAGAACTAACAGTGTAGTTTGTGACATTACAGAACTAATGGTGTAGCTAGTGACATAACAGAACTAACAGTGTAGATAGTGACATAACAGAACTAACAGTGTAGATAGTGACATAACAGTACTAATGGTGCAGATAGTGATATAACAGAAATAACAGTGTAGATAGTGACATAACAGAACTAACAGTGTAGATAGTGACATAACAGAACTAACTGTGTAGATAGTGACATGACAGAACTAACAATGTAGATAGTGACATTACAGAACTAGCGGTGTGGATAGTGACATAACAGAACTAACGGTGTAGATAGTGATGTTACAGAACTAACGGTGTAGATAGTGACATAACAGAATAACGGTGTAGATAGTGACAACAGAACTAGCAGTGCAGATAATGACATAACAGAACTAATGGTGCCGATAGTGACATAACAGAACTAACAGTGTAGTTAGAGAAATTACAGAACTAACAGTGTAATAGTGACTAATAGAACGAAGAGTCTAGATAGTGTCATAACAGAACTAACAGTGTAGATAGTGACATAACAGAACCAACGTTATAGATAGTGACATAACAGAACTAGCAGTGCAGATAGTGACATAACGGAACTAATGGTGCAGATAGAGATGTAACAGAAGTAACAGTGCAGTTAGTGACATTACAGAACTAACGGTGTAGATATTGACATTACAGAATTAACCGTGTAGATAGTGACATAACAGAACTAATGGTGTAGATAGTGACATAACAGAACTAACAGTGTAGTTTGTGACATTACAGAACTAATGGTGTAGATAGTGACATAACAGAAATAACAGTGTAGATAGTGACATAACAGAACTAACAGTGTAGATAGTGACATAACAGTACTAATGGTGCAGATAGTGATATAACAGAAATAACAGTGTAGATAGTGACATAACAGAACTAACTGTGTAGATAGTGACATAACAGAAATAACAGTGTAGATAGTGACATAACAGAACTAACAGTGTAGATAGTGACATAACAGTACTAATGGTGCAGATAGTGATATAACAGAAATAACAGTGTAGATAGTGACATAACAGAACTAACTGTGTAGATAGTGACATAACAGTACTAACGGTGTAGATAGTGACATAACAGAACTAACGGTGTAGATAGTGACAACAGAACTAGCAGTGCAGATAATGACATAACAGAACTAATGGTGTAGATAGTGACATAACAGAACTAACAGTGTAGTTAGAGAAATTACAGAACTAACAGTGTAATAGTGACTAATAGAACGATGAGTCTAGATAGTGTCATAACAGAACTAACAGTGTAGATAGTGACATAACAGAACTAACGTTATAGATAGTGACATAACAGAACTAGCTGTGCAGATAGTGACATAACAGAACGAATGGTGCAGATAGTGATGTGACAGAAGTAACAGTGCAGTTAGTGACATTACAGAACTAACGGTGTAGATATTGACATTACAGAAATAACCGTGTAGATAGTGACATAACAGAACTAACTGTGTCGATAGTGACAAAACAGAACTAACAGTGTAGATAGTGACATTACAGAACTAATGGTGTAGCTAGTGACATAACAGAAATAACCGTGTAGATAGTGCCATAACAGAACTAACCGTGTAGATAGTGACATTACAGAACTAACGGTGTCGATAGTGACAAAACAGAACTAACAGTGTAGATAGTGACATTACAGAACTAACTGTGTAGATAGTGACATAACAGAAATAACCGTGTAGATAGTGACATAACAGAACTAACGGTGTAGATTGTGACATAACAGAACTAACTGTGTAGATAGTGACATAACAGAAATAACCGTGTAGATAGTGACATAACAGAACTAACAGTGTGGATAGTGACATAACAGATCTAACAGTGTAGATAGTGACATAACAGAACCAACTGTGTAGATAGTGACATAACAGAAATAACAGTGTAGATAGTGACTTTACAGAACTGACAGTGTAGATAGTGACATAGCAGAACTAACAGTGTAGATAGTGACATAACAGAAATAACCGTGTAGATAGTGACATAACAGAACTAACAGTGTGGTTAGTGACATTACAGAAATAACTGTGTAGATTGTGACATAACAGTACTAATGGTGCAGATAGTGATATAACAGAAATAACAGTGTAGATAGTGACATAACAGAACTAACTGTGTAGATAGTGACATAACAGAAATAACAGTGTAGATAGTGACATAACAGAACTAACAGTGTAGATAGTGACATAACAGTACTAATGGTGCAGATAGTGATATAACAGAAATAACAGTGTAGATAGTGACATAACAGAACTAACTGTGTAGATAGTGACATAACAGTACTAACAGTGTAGATAGTGACATAACAGAACTAACGGTGTAGATAGTGACAACAGAACTAGCAGTGCAGATAATGACATAACAGAACTAATGGTGTAGATAGTGACATAACAGAACTAACAGTGTAGTTAGAGAAATTACAGAACTAACAGTGTAATAGTGACTAATAGAACGAAGAGTCTAGATAGTGTCATAACAGAACTAACAGTGTAGATAGTGACATAACAGAACTAACGTTATAGATAGTGACATAACAGAACTAGCAGTGCAGATAGTGACATAACAGAACGAATGGTGCAGATAGTGATGTGACAGAAGTAACAGTGCAGTTAGTGACATTACAGAACTAACGGTGTAGATATTGACATTACAGAAATAACCGTGTAGATAGTGACATAACAGAACTAACTGTGTCGATAGTGACAAAACAGAACTAACAGTGTAGATAGTGACATTACAGAACTAATGGTGTAGCTAGTGACATAACAGAAATAACCGTGTAGATAGTGCCATAACAGAACTAACCGTGTAGATAGTGACATTACAGAACTAACGGTGTCGATAGTGACAAAACAGAACTAACAGTGTAGATAGTGACATTACAGAACTAACTGTGTAGATAGTGACATAACAGAAATAACCGTGTAGATAGTGACATAACAGAACTAACGGTGTAGATTGTGACATAACAGAACTAACTGTGTAGATAGTGACATAACAGAAATAACCGTGTAGATAGTGACATAACAGAACTAACAGTGTGGATAGTGACATAACAGATCTAACAGTGTAGATAGTGACATAACAGAACCAACTGTGTAGATAGTGACATAACAGAAATAACAGTGTAGATAGTGACTTTACAGAACTGACAGTGTAGATAGTGACATAGCAGAACTAACAGTGTAGATAGTGACATAACAGAAATAACCGTGTAGATAGTGACATAACAGAACTAACAGTGTGGTTAGTGACATTACAGAAATAACTGTGTAGATTGTGACATAACAGAACTAACGGTGTAGATAGTGACATTACAGAACTAACGGTGTAGATAGTGACATTACAGAACTAACGGTGTAGATTGTGACATTACAGAACTAACGGTGTAGATAGTGACATAACAGAACTAACAGTGTAGATTGTGACATTACAGAACGAACGGTGTAGATAGTGACATAACAGAACTAACAGTGTAGATTGTGACATTACAGAACTAACGGTGTAGATAGTGACATAACAGAACTAACAGTGTAGATAGTGACATAACAGAACTAACTGTGTAGATAGTGACATAACAGAACTAACAGTGTAGATTGTGACATTACAGAACTAACGGTGTCGATAGTGACATAACAGAACTAACGGTGTAGATAGTGACATAACAGAACTAACAGTGTAGTTAGAGAAATTACAGAACTAACAGTGTAATAGCGACTAATAGATCTAACAGTGTAGATAGTGACATTACAGAACTAACCATGTAGATAGTGACATAATAGAACTAACGGTGTAGATAGTGACGTATCATAACTAACAATGTAGATAGTGACATAACAGAACTAATCGGGTAGATAGTGACATAACAGAACTAGCAGTGCAGATAGTGACATAACAGAACTAATGGTGCAGATAGTGATATAACAGAACTAACAGTGTAGTTAGAGAAATTACAGAACTAACAGTGTAATAGTGACTAATAGAAAGAAGAGTGTAGATAGTGACATAACAGAACTAACAGTATAGATAGTGACATAACAGAACTAACAGTGTAGATAGTGACATAACAGAAATAACAGTGTACATACTGACATAACAGAACAATCAGTGTGGATAGTGACATAACAGAACTAGCAGTGTAGTTAGTGACATTACAGAACTAACGGTGTAGATAGTGACATTACAGAAATAATCGTGTAGATAGTGACATAACAGAACTAACTGTGTCGATTGTGACATAACAGAACCAACTTTAGATAGTGACATTACAGAACTAACGGTGTAGATAGTGACATAACGGAACTGACAGTGTAGATAGTGACATAACAGAACTAACTGTGTAGATAGTGACATAACAGAACTAACTGTAGATAGTGACATTACAGAACTAATGGTGTAGATAGTGACATAACAGAAATAAGCGTGTAGATTGTGACATTACAGAACTAATGGTGTAGATAGTGACATAACAGAACTAACAGTGTAGTTTGTGACATTACAGATCTAATGGTGTAGCTAGTGACATAACAGAACTAACAGTGTAGATAGTGACATAACAGAACTAACAGTGTAGATAGTGACATAACAGTACTAATGGTGCAGATAGTGATATAACAGAAATAACAGTGTAGATAGTGACATAACAGAACTAACAGTGTAGATAGTGACATAACAGAACTAACTGTGTAGATAGTGACATGACAGAACTAACAATGTAGATAGTGACATTACAGAACTAGCGGTGTGGATAGTGACATAACAGAACTAACGGTGTAGATAGTGATATTACAGAACTAACGGTGTAGATAGTGACATAACAGAACTAACGGTGTAGATAATGACAACAGAACCAGCAGTGCAGATAATGACATAACAGAACGAATGGTGCAGATAGTGACATAACAGTACTAATGGTGCAGATAGAGATGTAACAGAAGTAACAGTGCAGTTAGTGACATTACAGAACTAACGGTGTAGATATTGACATTACAGAATTAACCGTGTAGATAGTGACATAACAGAACTAATGGTGTAGATAGTGACATAACAGAACTAACAGTGTAGTTTGTGACATTACAGAACTAATGGTGTAGATAGTGACATAACAGAAATAACAGTGTAGATAGTGACATAACAGAACTAACAGTGTAGATAGTGACATAACAGTACTAATGGTGCAGATAGTGATATAACAGAAATAACAGTGTAGATAGTGACATAACAGAACTAACTGTGTAGATAGTGACATAACAGAACTAACAGTGTAGATAGTGACATAACAGAACTAACTGTGTAGATAGTGACATGACAGAACTAACAATGTAGATAGTGACATTACAGAACTAGCGTTGTGGATAGTGACATAACAGAACTAACGGTGTAGATATTGATATTACTGAACTAACGGTGTAGATAGTGACATAACAGAACTAACGGTGTAGATAGTGACAACAGAACTAGCAGTGCAGATAATGACATAACAGAACTAATGGTGCCGATAGTGACATAACAGAACTAACAGTGTAGTTAGAGAAATTACAGAACTAACAGTGTAATAGTGACTAATAGAAAGAAGAGTGTAGATAGTGACATAACAGAACTAACAGTGTAGATAGTGACATAACAGAACTAACTGTGTAGATAGTGACATGACAGAACTAACAATGTAGATAGTGAAATTACAGAACTAGCGATGTGGATAGTGACATAACAGAACTAACGGTATAGATAGTGACATAACAGAACTAGCAGTGCAGATAGTGACATAACAGAACTAATGGTGCAGATAGTGATATAACAGAACTCACAGTGTAGTTAGAGAAATTACAGAACTAACAGTGTAATAGTGACTAATAGGAAGAAGAGTGTAGATAGTGACATAACAGAACTAACAGTATAGATAGTGACATAACAGAAATAACAGTGTACATACTGACATAACAGAACTAACAGTGTGGATAGTGACATAACAGAACTAGCAGTGTAGTTAGTGACATTACAGAACTAACGGTGTAGATAGTGACATTACAGAAATAATCGTGTAGATAGTGACATAACAGAACTAACTGTGTCGATTGTGACATAACAGAACCAACTTTAGATAGTGACATTACAGAACTAACGGTGTAGATAGTGACATAACGGAACTGACAGTGTAGATAGTGACATAACAGAACTAACTGTGTAGATAGTGAGATAACAGAACTAACTGTAGATAGTGACATTACAGAACTAATGGTGTAGATAGTGACATAACAGAAATAAGCGTGTAGATTGTGACATTACAGAACTAATGGTGTAGATAGTGACATAACAGAACTAACAGTGTAGTTTGTGACATTACAGAACTAATGGTGTAGATAGTGACATAACAGAACTAACAGTGTAGATAGTGACATAACAGAACTAACAGTGTAGATAGTGACATAACAGTACTAATGGTGCAGATAGTGATATAACAGCAATAACAGTGTAGATAGTGACATAACAGAACTAACAGTGTAGATAGTGACATAACAGAACTAACTGTGTAGATAGTGACATGACAGAACTAACAATGTAGATAGTGACATTACAGAACTAGCGGTGTGGATAGTGACATAACAGAACTAACGGTGTAGATAGTGACATAACAGAACTAACAGTGTAGTTAGAGAAATTACAGAACTAACAGTGTAATAGCGACTAATAGAACTAACAGTGTAGATAGTGACATTACAGAACTAACCATGTAGATAGTGACGTAACAGAACTAACCGTGTAGACAGTGACATAACAGAACTAACGGTGTAGATAGTGACATAACAAAAATAACAGTGTAGATAGTGACATTACAGAACTGACTGTGTAGATAGTGACGTAACAGAACTAACCGTGTAGATAGTGACATAACAGAACTAACGGTGTAGATAGTGACATGACAGAACTAACAGTGTAGATAGTGACATAACAGAACTAACCGTGCAGATAGTGACGTAACAGAACTAACGGTGTAGACAGTGACATAACAGAACTAACGGTGTAGACAGTGACATAACAAAAATAACAGTGTAGATAGTGACATTACAGAACTAACTGTGTAGATAGTGACATAACAGAACTAACTGTGTAGATAGTGACATAACAGAACTAACAGTGTAGATAGTGACATAACAGAACTAACTGTGTGGATAGTGACATAACAGAACTAACTGTGTAGATAGTGACATAACAGAATTAACTGTGTAGATAGTGACATGACAGAACTAACAATGTAGATAGTGAAATTACAGAACTAGCGGTGTGGATAGTGACATAACAGAACTAACGGTATAGATAGTGACATAACAGAACTAGCAGTGCAGATAGTGACATAACAGAACTAATGGTGCAGATAGTGATATAACAGAACTAACAGTGTAGTTAGAGAAATTACAGAACTAACAGTGTAATAGTGACTAATAGAACGAAGAGTGTAGATAGTGACATAACAGAACTAACAGTGTAGATAGTGACATAACAGAAATAACAGTGTACATACTGACATAACAGAACTAACAGTGTGGATAGTGACATAACAGAAATAACTGTGTAGATAGTGACATAACGGAACTAACAGTGTGGATCGTGACATAACAGAAATAACAGTGTGGATAGTGACATTACAGAACTAACAATGTATATAGTGACATAACAGAACTAACTGTGTAGATAGTGACATAACAGTACTAATGGTGCAGATAGTGATATAACAGAAATAACAGTGTAGATAGTGACATTACAGAACTAACGGTGTAGATAGTGACAGAACAGAAATAACAGTGTGGATAGTGACATAACAGAACTAACGGTGTAGATAGTGACATAACAGAACTAACAGTGTAGATAGTGACATAACAGAACTAACAGTGTAGATTGTGACATTACAGAACTAACGGTGTAGATTGTGACATTACAGAACTAACGGTGTAGATAGTGACATAGCAGAACTAACAATGTAGATAGTGACATAACAGAACTAACTGTGTAGATAGTGACATAACAGAACTAACAGTGTTGTTAGAGAAATTACAGAACTAACAGTGTAATAGCGACTAATAGAACTAACAGTGTAGATAGTGACATTACAGAACTAACCATGTAGACAGTGACGTAACAGAACTAACCGTGTAGACAGTGACATAACAGAACTAACGGTGTAGATAGTGACATAACAAAAATAACAGTGTAGATAGTGACACGACAGAACTAACAGTGTAGATAGTGACATAACAGAACTAACCGTGTAGATAGTGACGTAACAGAACTAACCGTGTAGACAGTGACATAACAGAACTAACGGTGTAGATAGTGACATAACAAAAATAACAGTGTAGATAGTGACATTACAGAACTAATGGTGTAGATAGTGACATAACAGAACTAACTGTGTAGATAGTGACATAACAGAACAAACTGTGTGGATAGTGACATAACAGAACTAACTGTGTAGATAGTGACATAACAGAATTAACTGTGGAGATAGTGACATGACAGAACTAACAGTGTAGATAGTGACATAACAGAAATAACAGTGTACATACTGACATAACAGAACAATCAGTGTGGATAGTGACATAACAGAACTAGCAGTGTAGTTAGTGACATTACAGAACTAACGGTGTAGATAGTGTCATTACAGAAATAATCGTGTAGATAGTGACATAACAGAACTAACTGTGTCGATTGTGACATAACAGAACCAACTTTAGATAGTGACATTACAGAACTAACGGTGTAGATAGTGACATAACGGAACTGACAGTGTAGATAGTGACATAACAGAACTAACTGTGTAGATAGTGACATAACAGAACTAACTGTAGATAGTGACATTACAGAACTAATGGTGTAGATAGTGACATAACAGAAATCAGCGTGTAGATTGTGACATTACAGAACTAATGGTGTAGATAGTGACATAACAGAAATAAGCGTGTAGATTGTGACATTACAGAACTAATGGTGTAGATAGTGACATAACAGAACTAACAGTGTAGTTTGTGACATTACAGAACTAATGGTGTAGCTAGTGACATAACAGAACTAACAGTGTAGATAGTGACATAACAGAACTAACAGTGTAGATAGTGACATAACAGTACTAATGGTGCAGATAGTGATATAACAGAAATAACAGTGTAGATAGTGACATAACAGAACTAACAGTGTAGATAGTGACATAACAGAACTAACTGTGTAGATAGTGACATGACAGAACTAACAATGTAGATAGTGACATTACAGAACTAGCGGTGTGGATAGTAACATAACAGAACTAACGGTGTAGATAGTGATATTACAGAACTAACGGTGTAGATAGTGACATAACAGAACTAACGGTGTAGATAGTGACAACAGAACTAGCAGTGCAGATAATGACATAACAGAACTAATGGTGCCGATAGTGACATAACAGAACTAACAGTGTAGTTAGAGAAATTACAGAACTAACAGTGTAATAGTGACTAATAGAACGAAGAGTCTAGATAGTGTCATAACAGAACTAACAGTGTAGATAGTGACATAACAGAACCAACGTTATAGATAGTGACATAACAGAACTAGCAGTGCAGATAGTGACATAACAGAACTAATGGTGCAGATAGAGCTGTAACAGAAGTAACAGTGCAGTTAGTGACATTACAGAACTAACGGTGTAGATATTGACATTACAGAATTAACCGTGTAGATAGTGACATAACAGAACTAATGGTGTAGATAGTGACATAACAGAACTAACAGTGTAGTTTGTGACATTACAGAACTAATGGTGTAGATAGTGACATAACAGAAATAACAGTGTAGATAGTGACATAACAGAACTAACAGTGTAGATAGTGACATAACAGTACTAATGGTGCAGATAGTGATATAACAGAAATAACAGTGTAGATAGTGACATAACAGAACTAACAGTGTAGATAGTGACATAACAGAACTAACTGTGTAGATAGTGACATGACAGAACTAACAATGTAGATAGTGACATTACAGAACTAGCGTTGTGGATAGTGACATAACAGAACTAACGGTGTAGATAGTGATATTACTGAACTAACGGTGTAGATAGTGACATAACAGAACTAACGGTGTAGATAGTGACAACAGAAATAGCAGTGCAGATAATGACATGACAGAACTAATGGTGCCGATAGTGACATAACAGAACTAACAGTGTAGTTAGAGAAATTACAGAACTAACAGTGTAATAGTGACTAATAGAAAGAAGAGTGTAGATAGTGACATAACAGAACTAACAGTGTAGATAGTGACATAACAGAACTAACTGTGTAGATAGTGACATGACAGAACTAACAATGTAGATAGTGAAATTACAGAACTAGCGGTGTGGATAGTGACATAACAGAACTAACGGTATAGATAGTGACATAACAGAACTAGCAGTGCAGATAGTGACATAACAGAACTAATGGTGCAGATAGTGATATAACAGAACTCACAGTGTAGTTAGAGAAATTACAGAACTAACAGTGTAATAGTGACTAATAGAAAGAAGAGTGTAGATAGTGACATAACAGAACTAACAGTATAGATAGTGACATAACAGAAATAACAGTGTACATACTGACATAATAGAACTAACAGTGTGGATAGTGACATAACAGAACTAGCAGTGTAGTTAGTGACATTACAGAACTAACGGTGTAGATAGTGACATTACAGAAATAATCGTGTAGATAGTGACATAACAGAACTAACTGTGTCGATTGTGACATAACAGAACCAACTTTAGATAGTGACATTACAGAACTAACGGTGTAGATAGTGACATAACGGAACTGACAGTGTAGATAGTGACATAACAGAACTAACTGTGTAGATAGTGAGATAACAGAACTAACTGTAGATAGTGACATTACAGAACTAATGGTGTAGATAGTGACATAACAGAAATAAGCGTGTAGATTGTGACATTACAGAACTAATGGTGTAGATAGTGACATAACAGAACTAACAGTGTAGTTTGTGACATTACAGAACTAATGGTGTAGATAGTGACATAACAGAACTAACAGTGTAGATAGTGACATAACAGAACTAACAGTGTAGATAGTGACATAACAGTACTAATGGTGCAGATAGTGATATAACAGAAATAACAGTGTAGATAGTGACATAACAGAACTAACAGTGTAGATAGTGACATAACAGAACTAACTGTGTAGATAGTGACATGACAGAACTAACAATGTAGATAGTGACATTACAGAACTAGCGGTGTGGATAGTGACATAACAGAACTAACGGTGTAGATAGTGACATAACAGAACTAACAGTGTAGTTAGAGAAATTACAGAACTAACAGTGTAATAGCGACTAATAGAACTAACAGTGTAGATAGTGACATTACAGAACTAACCATGTAGATAGTGACGTAACAGAACTAACCGTGTAGACAGTGACATAACAGAACTAACGGTGTAGATAGTGACATAACAAAAATAACAGTGTAGATAGTGACATTACAGAACTGACTGTGTAGATAGTGACGTAACAGAACTAACCGTGTAGATAGTGACATAACAGAACTAACGGTGTAGATAGTGACATGACAGAACTAACAGTGTAGATAGTGACATAACAGAACTAACCGTGCAGATAGTGACGTAACAGAACTAACGGTGTAGACAGTGACATAACAGAACTAACGGTGTAGACAGTGACATAACAAAAATAACAGTGTAGATAGTGACATTACAGAACTAACGGTGTAGATAGTGACATAACAGAACTAACTGTGGAGATAGTGACATAACAGAACTAACAGTGTAGATAGTGACATAACAGAACTAACTGTGTGGATAGTGAAATAACAGAACTAACTGTGTAGATAGTGACATAACAGAATTAACTGTGTAGATAGTGACATGACAGAACTAACAATGTAGATAGTGAAATTACAGAACTAGCGGTGTGGATAGTGACATAACAGAACTAACGGTATAGATAGTGACATAACAGAACTAGCAGTGCAGATAGTGACATAACAGAACTAATGGTGCAGATAGTGATATAACAGAACTAACAGTGTAGTTAGAGAAATTACAGAACTAACAGTGTAATAGTGACTAATAGAACGAAGAGTGTAGATAGTGACATAACAGAACTAACAGTGTAGATAGTGACATAACAGAAATAACAGTGTACATACTGACATAACAAAACTAACAGTGTGGATAGTGACATAACAGAAATAACTGTGTAGATAGTGACATAACGGAACTAACAGTGTGGATCGTGACATAACAGAAATAACAGTGTGGATAGTGACATTACAGAACTAACAATGTAGATAGTGACATAACAGAACTAACTGTGTAGATAGTGACATAACAGTACTAATGGTGCAGATAGTGATATAACAGAAATAACAGTGTAGATAGTGACATTACAGAACTAACGGTGTAGATAGTGACAGAACAGAAATAACAGTGTGGATAGTGACATAACAGAACTAAAGGTGTAGATAGTGACATAACAGAACTAACGGTGTAGATAGTGACATAACAGAACTAACAGTGTAGATTGTGACATTACAGAACTAACGGTGTAGATTGTGACATTACAGAACTAACGGTGTAGATAGTGACATAGCAGAACTAACAATGTAGATAGTGACATAACAGAACTAACTGTGTAGATAGTGACATAACAGAACTAACAGTGTAGTTAGAGAAATTACAGAACTAACAGTGTAATAGCGACTAATAGAACGAACAGTGTAGATAGTGACATTACAGAACTAACCATGTAGACAGTGACGTAACAGAACTAACCGTGTAGACAGTGACATAACAGAACTAACGGTGTAGATAGTGACATAACAAAAATAACAGTGTAGATAGTGACA
This sequence comes from Scyliorhinus torazame, assembly GCF_047496885.1. Classification (NCBI taxonomy): domain Eukaryota; kingdom Metazoa; phylum Chordata; class Chondrichthyes; order Carcharhiniformes; family Scyliorhinidae; genus Scyliorhinus; species Scyliorhinus torazame. The sequence goes on along the minus strand of NC_092736.1, from coordinate 34,182,730 downwards.
TTACAGAACTGACTGTGTAGATAGTGACGTATCAGAACTAACCGTGTAGATAGTGACATGACAGAACTAACAGTGTAGATAGTGACATGACAGAACTAACAGTGTAGATAGTGACATAACAGAACTAACCGTGTAGATAGTGACGTAACAGAACTAACCGTGTAGACAGTGACATAACAGAACTAACGGTGTCGATAGTGACATAAAAAAAATAACAGTGTAGATAGTGACATTACAGAACTAACGGTGTAGATAGTGACATAACAGAACTAACTGTGTAGATAGTGACATAACAGAACAAACTGTGTGGATAGTGACATAACAGAACTAACTGTGTAGATAGTGACATAACAGAATTAACTGTGGAGATAGTGACATGACAGAACTAACAATGTAGATAGTGAAATTACAGAACTAGCGGTGTGGATAGTGACATAACAGAACTAACGGCATAGATAGTGACATAACAGAACTAGCAGTGCAGATAGTGACATAACAGAACTAATGGTGCAGATAGTGATATAACAGAACTAACAGTGTAGATAGTGACATAACGGAAGTGACAGTGTAGATAGTGACATAACAGAACTAACTGTGTAGATAGTGACATAACAGAACTAACTGTAGATAGTGACATTACAGAACTAATGGTGCAGATAGTGACATAACAGAAATAAGCGTGTAGATTGTGACATTACAGAACTAATGGTGTAGATAGTGACATAACAGAACTAACAGTGTAGTTTGTGACATTACAGATCTAATGGTGTAGCTAGTGACATAACAGAACTAACAGTGTAGATAGTGACATAACAGAACTAACAGTGTAGATAGTGACATAACAGTACTAATGGTGCAGATAGTGATATAACAGAAATAACAGTGTAGATAGTGACATAACAGAACTAACAGTGTAGATAGTGACATAACAGAACTAACTGTGTAGATAGTGACATGACAGAACTAACAATGTAGATAGTGACATTACAGAACTAGCGGTGTGGATAGTGACATAACAGAACTAACGGTGTAGATAGTGATATTACAGAACTAACGGTGTAGATAGTGACATAACAGAACTAACGGTGTAGATAGTGACAACAGAACTAGCAGTGCAGATAATGACATAACAGAACTAATGGTGCCGATAGTGACATAACAGAACTAACAGTGTAGTTAGAGAAATTACAGAACTAACAGTGTAATAGTGACTAATAGAACGAAGAGTCTAGATAGTGTCATAACAGAACTAACAGTGTAGATAGTGACATAACAGAACCAACGTTATAGATAGTGACATAACAGAACTAGCAGTGCAGATAGTGACATAACAGAACTAATGGTGCAGATAGAGATGTAACAGAAGTAACAGTGCAGTTAGTGACATTACAGAACTAACGGTGTAGATATTGACATTACAGAATTAACCGTGTAGATAGTGACATAACAGAACTAATGGTGTAGATAGTGACATAACAGAACTAACAGTGTAGTTTGTGACATTACAGAACTAATGGTGTAGATAGTGACATAACAGAAATAACAGTGTAGATAGTGACATAACAGAACTAACAGTGTAGATAGTGACATAACAGTACTAATGGTGCAGATAGTGATATAACAGAAATAACAGTGTAGATAGTGACATAACAGAACTAACTGTGTAGATAGTGACATAACAGAACTAACAGTGTAGATAGTGACATAACAGAACTAACTGTGTAGATAGTGACATGACAGAACTAACAATGTAGATAGTGACATTACAGAACTAGCGTTGTGGATAGTGACATAACAGAACTAACGGTGTAGATAGTGATATTATTGAACTAACGGTGTAGATAGTGACATAACAGAACTAACGGTGTAGATAGTGACAACAGAACTAGCAGTGCAGATAATGACATAACAGAACTAATGGTGCCGATAGTGACATAACAGAACTAACAGTGTAGTTAGAGAAATTACAGAACTAACAGTGTAATAGTGACTAATAGAAAGAAGAGTGTAGATAGAGACATAACAGAACTAACAGTGTAGATAGTGACATAACAGAACTAACTGTGTAGATAGTGACATGACAGAACTAACAATGTAGATAGTGAAATTACAGAACCAGCGGTGTGGATAGTGACATAACAGAACTAACGGTATAGATAGTGACATAACAGAACTAGCAGTGCAGATAGTGACACAACAGAACTAATGGTGCAGATAGTGATATAACAGAACTCACAGTGTAGTTAGAGAAATTACAGAACTAACAGTGTAATAGTGACTAATAGAAAGAAGCGTGTAGATAGTGACATAACAGAACTAACAGTATAGATAGTGACATAACAGAAATAACAGTGTACATACTAACATAACAGAACTAACAGTGTGGATAGTGACATAACAGAACTAGCAGTGTAGTTAGTGACATTACAGAACTAACGGTGTAGATAGTGACATTACAGAAATAATCGTGTAGATAGTGACATAACAGAACTAACTGTGTCGATTGTGACATAACAGAACCAACTTTAGATAGTGACATTACAGAACTAACGGTGTAGATAGTGACATAACGGAACTGACAGTGTAGATACTGACATAACAGAACTAACTGTGTAGATAGTGAGATAACAGAACTAACTGTAGATAGTGACATTACAGAACTAATGGTGTAGATAGTGACATAACAGAAATAAGCGTGTAGATTGTGACATTACAGAACTAATGGTGTAGATAGTGACATAACAGAACTAACAGTGTAGTTTGTGACATTACAGAACTAATGGTGTAGATAGTGACATAACAGAACTAACAGTGTAGATAGTGACATAACAGAACTAACAGTGTAGATAGTGACATAACAGAACTAGCGGTGTGGATAGTGACATAACAGAACTAACGGTGTAGATAGTGACATAACAGAACTAACAGTGTAGTTAGAGAAATTACAGAACTAACAGTGTAATAGCGACTAATAGAACTAACAGTGTAGATAGTGACATTACAGAACTAACCATGTAGATAGTGACGTAACAGAACTAACCGTGTAGACAGTGACATAACAGAACTAACGGTGTAGATAGTGACATAACAAAAATAACAGTGTAGATAGTGACATTACAGAACTGACTGTGTAGATAGTGACGTAACAGAACTAACCGTGTAGATAGTGGCATAACAGAACTAACGGTGTAGATAGTGACATGACAGAACTAACAGTGTAGATAGTGACATAACAGAACTAACCGTGCAGATAGTGACGTAACAGAACTAACGGTGTAGACAGTGACATAACAGAACTAACGGTGTAGACAGTGACATAACAAAAATAACAGTGTAGATAGTGACATTACAGAACTAACGGTGTAGATAGTGACATAACAGAACTAACTGTGTAGATAGTGACATAACAGAACTAACAGTGTAGATAGTGACATAACAGAACTAACTGTGTGGATAGTGATAGAACAGAATTAACTATGTAGATAGTGACATGACAGAACTAACAATGTAGATAGTGAAATTACAGAACTAGCGGTGTGGATAGTGACATAACAGAACTAACGGTATAGATAGTGACATAACAGAACTAGCAGTGCAGATAGTGACATAACAGAACTAATGGTGCAGATAGTGATATAACAGAACTAACAGTGTAGTTAGAGAAATTACAGAACTAACAGTGTAATAGTGACTAATAGAACGAAGAGTGTAGATAGTGACATAACAGAACTAACAGTGTAGATAGTGACATAACAGAAATAACAGTGTACATACAGACATTACAGAACTAACAGTGCGGATAGTGACATAACAGAAATAACTGTGTAGATAGTGACATAACGGAACTAACAGTGTGGATCGTGACATAACAGAAATAACAGTGTGGATAGTGACATTACAGAACTAACAATGTAGATAGTGACATAACAGAACTAACTGTGTAGATAGTGACATAACAGTACTAATGGTGCAGATAGTGATATAACAGAAATAACAGTGTAGATAGTGACATTACAGAACTAACGGTGTAGATAGTGACAGAACAGAAATAACAGTGTGGATAGTGACATAACAGAACTAAAGGTGTAGATAGTGACATAACAGAACTAACGGTGTAGATAGTGACATAACAGAACTAACTGTGTAGATAGTGACATAACAGAACTAACAGTGTAGATTGTGACATTACAGAACTAACGGTGTAGATTGTGACATTACAGAACTAACGGTGTAGATAGTGACATAGCAGAACTAACAATGTAGATAGTGACATAACAGAACTAACTGTGTAGATAGTGACATAACAGAACTAACAGTGTAGTTAGAGAAATTACAGAACTAACAGTGTAATAGCGACTAATAGAACTAACAGTGTAGATAGTGACATTACAGAACTAACCATGTAGACAGTGACGTAACAGAACTAACCGTGTAGACAGTGACATAACAGAACTAACGGTGTAGATAGTGACATAACAAAAATAACAGTGTAGATAGTGACATTACAGAACTGACTGTGTAGATAGTGACGTATCAGAACTAACCGTGTAGATAGTGACATGACAGAACTAACAGTGTAGATAGTGACATGACAGAACTAACAGTGTAGATAGTGACATAACAGAACTAACCGTGTAGATAGTGACGTAACAGAACTAACCGTGTAGACAGTGACATAACAGAACTAACGGTGTAGATAGTGACATAACAAAAATAACAGTGTAGATAGTGACATTACAGAACTAACGGTGTAGATAGTGACATAACAGAACTAACTGTGTAGATAGTGACATAACAGAACAAACTGTGTGGATAGTGACATAACAGAACTAACTGTGTAGATAGTGACATAACAGAATTAACTGTGGAGATAGTGACATGACAGAACTAACAATGTAGATAGTGAAATTACAGAACTAGCGGTGTGGATAGTGACATAACAGAACTAACGGTATAGATAGTGACATAACAGAACTAGCAGTGCAGATAGTGACATAACAGAACTAATGGTGCAGATAGTGATATAACAGAACTAACAGTGTAGTTAGAGAAATTACAGAACTAACAGTGTAATAGTGACTAATAGAACGAAGAGTGTAGATAGTGACATAACAGAACTAACAGTGTAGATAGTGACATAACAGAAATAACAGTGTACATACTGACATAACAGAACTAACAGTGTGGATAGTGACATTACAGAAATAATCGTGTAGATAGTGACATAACGGAACTGACAGTGTAGATAGTGACATAACAGAACTAACTGTGTAGATAGTGACATAACAGAACTAACTGTAGATAGTGACATTACAGAACTAACGGTGTAGATAGTGACATAACAGAAATAACCGTGTAGATTGTGACATTACAGAACTAATGGTGTAGATAGTGACATAACAGAACTAACAGTGTAGTTTGTGACATGACAGAACTAATGGTGTAGATAGTGACATAACAGAACTAACAGTGTAGATAGTGACATAACAGAACTAACAGTGTAGATAGTGACATAACAGTACTAATGGTGCAGATAGTGATATAACAGAAATAACAGTGTAGATAGTGACATAACAGAACTAACTGTGTAGATAGTGACATAACAGAACTAACAGTGTGGATAGTGACATAACAGAACTAACTGGGTAGATAGTGACATGACAGAACTAACAATGTAGATAGTGACATTACAGAACTAGCGGTGTGGACAGTGACATAACAGAACTAACGGTGTAGATACTGACAACAGAACTAGCAGTGCAGATAATGACATAACAGAACTAATGGTGCAGATAGTGACATAACAGAACTAACAGTGTAGTTAGAGAAATTACAGAACTAACAGTGTAATAGTGACTAATAGAACGAAGAGTCTAGATAGTGTCATAACAGAACTAACAGTGTAGATAGTGACATAACAGAACTAACGTTATAGATAGTGACATAACAGAACTAGCAGTGCAGATAGTGACATAACAGAACGAATGGTGCAGATAGTGATGTGACAGAAGTAACAGTGCAGTTAGTGACATTACAGAACTAACGGTGTAGATATTGACATTACAGAATTAACCGTGTAGATAGTGACATAACAGAACTAATGGTGTAGATAGTGACATAACAGAACTAACAGTGTAGTTTGTGACATTACAGAACTAATGGTGTAGATAGTGACATAACAGAAATAACAGTGTAGATAGTGACATAACAGAACTAACAGTGTAGATAGTGACATAACAGTACTAATGGTGCAGATAGTGATATAACAGAAATAACAGTGTAGATAGTGACATAACAGAACTAACTGTGTAGATAGTGACATAACAGAAATAACAGTGTAGATAGTGACATAACAGAACTAACAGTGTAGATAGTGACATAACAGTACTAATGGTGCAGATAGTGATATAACAGAAATAACAGTGTAGATAGTGACATAACAGAACTAACTGTGTAGATAGTGACATAACAGAACTAACAGTGTAGATAGTGACATAACAGAACTAACGGTGTAGATAGTGACAACAGAACTAGCAGTGCAGATAATGACATAACAGAACTAATGGTGTAGATAGTGACATAACAGTACTAATGGTGCAGATAGTGATATAACAGAAATAACAGTGTAGATAGTGACATAACAGAACTAACAGTGTAGATAGTGACATAACAGAACTAACTGTGTAGATAGTGACATGACAGAACTAACAATGTAGATAGTGACATTACAGAACTAGCGGTGTGGATAGTGACATAACAGAACTAACGGTGTAGATAGTGATATTACAGAACTAACGGTGTAGATAGTGACATAACAGAATAACGGTGTAGATAGTGACAACAGAACTAGCAGTGCAGATAATGACATAACAGAACTAATGGTGCCGATAGTGACATAACAGAACTAACAGTGTAGTTAGAGAAATTACAGAACTAACAGTGTAATAGTGACTAATAGAACGAAGAGTCTAGATAGTGTCATAACAGAACTAACAGTGTAGATAGTGACATAACAGAACCAACGTTATAGATAGTGACATAACAGAACTAGCAGTGCAGATAGTGACATAACAGAACTAATGGTGCAGATAGAGATGTAACAGAAGTAACAGTGCAGTTAGTGACATTACAGAACTAACGGTGTAGATATTGACATTACAGAATTAACCGTGTAGATAGTGACATAACAGAACTAATGGTGTAGATAGTGACATAACAGAACTAACAGTGTAGTTTGTGACATTACAGAACTAATGGTGTAGATAGTGACATAACAGTACTAATGGTGCAGATAGTGATATAACAGAAATAACAGTGTAGATAGTGACATAACAGAACTAACTGTGTAGATAGTGACATAACAGAAATAACAGTGTAGATAGTGACATAACAGAACTAACAGTGTAGATAGTGACATAACAGTACTAATGGTGCAGATAGTGATATAACAGAAATAACAGTGTAGATAGTGACATAACAGAACTAACTGTGTAGATAGTGACATAACAGAACTAACAGTGTAGATAGTGACATAACAGAACTAACTGTGTAGATAGTGACATAACAGAAATAACAGTGTAGATAGTGACATAACAGAACTAACAGTGTAGATAGTGACATAACAGTACTAATGGTGCAGATAGTGATATAACAGAAATAACAGTGTAGATAGTGACATAACAGAACTAACAGTGTAGATAGTGACATAACAGAACTAACTGTGTAGATAGTGACATGACAGAACTAACAATGTAGATAGTGACATTACAGAACTAGCGGTGTGGATAGTGACATAACAGAACTAACGGTGTAGATAGTGATATTACAGAACTAACGGTGTAGATAGTGACATAACAGAACTAACGGTGTAGATAGTGACAACAGAACTAGCAGTGCAGATAATGACATAACAGAACTAATGGTGCCGATAGTGACATAACAGAACTAACAGTGTAGTTAGAGAAATTACAGAACTAACAGTGTAATAGTGACTAATAGAACGAAGAGTCTAGATAGTGTCATAACAGAACTAACAGTGTAGATAGTGACATAACAGAACCAACGTTATAGATAGTGACATAACAGAACTAGCAGTGCAGATAGTGACATAACAGAACTAATGGTGCAGATAGAGATGTAACAGAAGTAACAGTGCAGTTAGTGACATTACAGAACTAACGGTGTAGATATTGACATTACAGAATTAACCGTGTAGATAGTGACATAACAGAACTAATGGTGTAGATAGTGACATAACAGAACTAACAGTGTAGTTTGTGACATTACAGAACTAATGGTGTAGATAGTGACATAACAGAAATAACAGTGTAGATAGTGACATAACAGAACTAACAGTGTAGATAGTGACATAACAGTACTAATGGTGCAGATAGTGATATAACAGAAATAACAGTGTAGATAGTGACATAACAGAACTAACTGTGTAGATAGTGACATAACAGAACTAACAGTGTAGATAGTGACATAACAGAACTAACTGTGTAGATAGTGACATGACAGAACTAACAATGTAGATAGTGACATTACAGAACTAGCGTTGTGGATAGTGACATAACAGAACTAACGGTGTAGATAGTGATATTACTGAACTAACGGTGTAGATAGTGACATAACAGAACTAACTGTGTAGATAGTGACATAACAGAACTAACAGTGTAGATAGTGACATAACAGAAATAACAGTGTACATACAGACATTACAGAACTAACAGTGTGGATAGTGACATAACAGAAATAACTGTGTAGATAGTGACATAACGGAACTAACAGTGTGGATCGTGACATAACAGAAATAACAGTGTGGATAGTGACATTACAGAACTAACAATGTAGATAGTGACATAACAGAACTAACTGTGTAGATAGTGACATAACAGTACTAATGGTGCAGATAGTGATATAACAGAAATAACAGTGTAGATAGTGACATTACAGAACTAACGGTGTAGATAGTGACAGAACAGAAATAACAGTGTGGATAGTGACATAACAGAACTAAAGGTGTAGATAGTGACATAACAGAACTAACGGTGTAGATAGTGACATAACAGAACTAACTGTGTAGATAGTGACATAACAGAACTAACAGTGTAGATTGTGACATTACAGAACTAACGGTGTAGATTGTGACATTACAGAACTAACGGTGTAGATAGTGACATAGCAGAACTAACAATGTAGATAGTGACATGACAGAACTAACAGTGTAGATAGTGACATGACAGAACTAACAGTGTAGATAGTGACATTACAGAACTAACCATGTAGATAGTGACATAATAGAACTAACGGTGTAGATAGTGACGTAACATAACTAACAATGTAGATAGTGACATAACAGAACTAACCGGGTAGATAGTGACATTACAGAACTAACGGTGTATATAGTGGCATAACAGAAATAACCGTGTAGATAGTGACATTACGGAACTAACAGTGTGGATAGTGACATAACAGAAATAACAGTGTGGATAGTGACATTACAGAACTAACAATGTAGATAGTGACATAACAGAACTAACTGTGTAGATAGTGACATAACAGAACTAACAGTGTAGATAGTGACATAACAGTACTAATGGTGCAGATAGTGATATAACAGAAATAACAGTGTAGATTGTGACATTACAGAACTAACGGTGTAGATTGTGACATTCCAGAACTAACGGTGAAGATAGTGACATAACAGAACTAACAGTGTAGATTGTGACATTACAGAACTAACGGTGTAGATTGTGACATTACTGAAATAACAGTGTGGATAGTGACATAACAGAACTAACAGTGTAGTTAGAGAAATTGCAGAACTAACAGTGTAATAGCGACTAATAGAACTAACAGTGTAGATAGTGACATTACAGAACTAACCATGTAGATAGTGACATAATAGAACTGACTGTGTAGATAGTGACGTAACAGAACTAACCGTGTAGATAGTGACATAACAGAACTAACCGTGTAGATAGTGACATGACAGAACTAACAGTGTAGATAGTGACGTAACAGAACTAACCGTGTAGACAGTGACATAACAAAAATAACAGTGTAGATAGTGACATAACAGAACTAACTGTGTAGATAGTGACATAACAGAACTAACAGTGTAGATAGTGACATTACAGAACTAACTGTGTGGATAGTGACATAACAGAACTAACTGTGTAGATAGTGACATAACAGAATTAACTGTGTAGATAGTGACATGACAGAACTAACAATGTAGATAGTGAAATTACAGAACTAGCGGTGTGGATAGTGACATAACAGAACTAACGGTATAGATAGTGACATAACAGAACTAGCCGTGCAGATAGTGACATAACAGAACTAATGGTGCAGATAGTGATATAACAGAACTAACAGTGTAGTTCGAGAAATTACAGAACTAACAGTGTAATAGTGACTAATAGAAAGAAGAGTGTAGATAGTGACATAACAGAACTAACAGTATAGATAGTGACATAACAGAACTAACAGTGTAGATAGTGACATAACAGAAATAACAGTGTACATACTGACATAACAGAACAATCAGTGTGGATAGTGACATAACAGAACTAGCAGTGTAGTTAGTGACATTACAGAACTAACGGTGTAGATAGTGACATTACAGAAATAATCGTGTAGATAGTGACATAACAGAACTAACTGTGTCGATTGTGACATAACAGAACCAACTTTAGATAGTGACATTACAGAACTAACGGTGTAGATAGTGACATAACGGAACTGACAGTGTAGATAGTGACATAACAGAACTAACTGTGTAGATAGTGACATAACAGAACTAACTGTAGATAGTGACATTACAGAACTAATGGTGTAGATAGTGACATAACAGAAATAAGCGTGTAGATTGTGACATTACAGAACTAATGGTGTAGATAGTGACATAACAGAACTAACAGTGTAGTTTGTGACATTACAGAACTAATGGTGTAGATAGTGACATAACAGAACTAACAGTGTAGATAGTGACATAACAGAACTAACAGTGTAGATAGTGACATAACAGTACTAATGGTGCAGATAGTGATATAACAGAAATAACAGTGTAGATAGTGACATAACAGAACTAACAGTGTAGATAGTGACATAACAGAACTAACTGTGTAGATAGTGACATGACAGAACTAACAATGTAGATAGTGACATTACAGAACTAACGGTGTAGATAGTGACATAACAGAACTAACTGTGTAGATAGTGACATAACAGAACAAACTGTGTGGATAGTGACATAACAGAACTAACTGTGTAGATAGTGACATAACAGAATTAACTGTGGAGATAGTGACATGACAGAACTAACAATGTAGATAGTGAAATTACAGAACTAGCGGTGTGGATAGTGACATAACAGAACTAACGGTATAGATAGTGACATAACAGAACTAGCAGTGCAGATAGTGACATAACAGAACTAATGGTGCAGATAGTGATATAACAGAACTAACAGTGTAGTTAGAGAAATTACAGAACTAACAGTGTAATAGTGACTAATAGAACGAAGAGTGTAGATAGTGACATAACAGAACTAACAGTGTAGATAGTGACATAACAGAAATAACAGTGTACATACTGACATAACAGAACTAACAGTGTGGATAGTGACATTACAGAAATAATCGTGTAGATAGTGACATAACGGAACTGACAGTGTAGATAGTGACATAACAGAACTAACTGTGTAGATAGTGACATAACAGAACTAACTGTAGATAGTGACATTACAGAACTAACGGTGTAGATAGTGACATAACAGAAATAACCGTGTAGATTGTGACATTACAGAACTAATGGTGTAGATAGTGACATAACAGAACTAACAGTGTAGTTTGTGACATGACAGAACTAATGGTGTAGATAGTGACATAACAGAACTAACAGTGTAGATAGTGACATAACAGAACTAACAGTGTAGATAGTGACATAACAGTACTAATGGTGCAGATAGTGATATAACAGAAATAACAGTGTAGATAGTGACATAACAGAACTAACTGTGTAGATAGTGACATAACAGAACTAACAGTGTGGATAGTGACATAACAGAACTAACTGGGTAGATAGTGACATGACAGAACTAACAATGTAGATAGTGACATTACAGAACTAGCGGTGTGGACAGTGACATAACAGAACTAACGGTGTAGATACTGACAACAGAACTAGCAGTGCAGATAATGACATAACAGAACTAATGGTGCAGATAGTGACATAACAGAACTAACAGTGTAGTTAGAGAAATTACAGAACTAACAGTGTAATAGTGACTAATAGAACGAAGAGTCTAGATAGTGTCATAACAGAACTAACAGTGTAGATAGTGACATAACAGAACTAACGTTATAGATAGTGACATAACAGAACTAGCAGTGCAGATAGTGACATAACAGAACGAATGGTGCAGATAGTGATGTGACAGAAGTAACAGTGCAGTTAGTGACATTACAGAACTAACGGTGTAGATATTGACATTACAGAATTAACCGTGTAGATAGTGACATAACAGAACTAATGGTGTAGATAGTGACATAACAGAACTAACAGTGTAGTTTGTGACATTACAGAACTAATGGTGTAGATAGTGACATAACAGAAATAACAGTGTAGATAGTGACATAACAGAACTAACAGTGTAGATAGTGACATAACAGTACTAATGGTGCAGATAGTGATATAACAGAAATAACAGTGTAGATAGTGACATAACAGAACTAACTGTGTAGATAGTGACATAACAGAAATAACAGTGTAGATAGTGACATAACAGAACTAACAGTGTAGATAGTGACATAACAGTACTAATGGTGCAGATAGTGATATAACAGAAATAACAGTGTAGATAGTGACATAACAGAACTAACTGTGTAGATAGTGACATAACAGAACTAACAGTGTAGATAGTGACATAACAGAACTAACGGTGTAGATAGTGACAACAGAACTAGCAGTGCAGATAATGACATAACAGAACTAATGGTGTAGATAGTGACATAACAGTACTAATGGTGCAGATAGTGATATAACAGAAATAACAGTGTAGATAGTGACATAACAGAACTAACAGTGTAGATAGTGACATAACAGAACTAACTGTGTAGATAGTGACATGACAGAACTAACAATGTAGATAGTGACATTACAGAACTAGCGGTGTGGATAGTGACATAACAGAACTAACGGTGTAGATAGTGATATTACAGAACTAACGGTGTAGATAGTGACATAACAGAATAACGGTGTAGATAGTGACAACAGAACTAGCAGTGCAGATAATGACATAACAGAACTAATGGTGCCGATAGTGACATAACAGAACTAACAGTGTAGTTAGAGAAATTACAGAACTAACAGTGTAATAGTGACTAATAGAACGAAGAGTCTAGATAGTGTCATAACAGAACTAACAGTGTAGATAGTGACATAACAGAACCAACGTTATAGATAGTGACATAACAGAACTAGCAGTGCAGATAGTGACATAACAGAACTAATGGTGCAGATAGAGATGTAACAGAAGTAACAGTGCAGTTAGTGACATTACAGAACTAACGGTGTAGATATTGACATTACAGAATTAACCGTGTAGATAGTGACATAACAGAACTAATGGTGTAGATAGTGACATAACAGAACTAACAGTGTAGTTTGTGACATTACAGAACTAATGGTGTAGATAGTGACATAACAGTACTAATGGTGCAGATAGTGATATAACAGAAATAACAGTGTAGATAGTGACATAACAGAACTAACTGTGTAGATAGTGACATAACAGAAATAACAGTGTAGATAGTGACATAACAGAACTAACAGTGTAGATAGTGACATAACAGTACTAATGGTGCAGATAGTGATATAACAGAAATAACAGTGTAGATAGTGACATAACAGAACTAACTGTGTAGATAGTGACACAACAGAACTAACAGTGTAGATAGTGACATAACAGAACTAACGGTGTAGATAGTGACAACAGAACTAGCAGTGCAGATAATGACATAACAGAACTAATGGTGTAGATAGTGACATAACAGTACTAATGGTGCAGATAGTGATATAACAGAAATAACAGTGTAGATAGTGACATAACAGAACTAACAGTGTAGATAGTGACATAACAGAACTAACTGTGTAGATAGTGACATGACAGAACTAACAATGTAGATAGTGACATTACAGAACTAGCGGTGTGGATAGTGACATAACAGAACTAACGGTGTAGATAGTGATATTACAGAACTAACGGTGTAGATAGTGACATAACAGAATAACGGTGTAGATAGTGACAACAGAACTAGCAGTGCAGATAATGACATAACAGAACTAATGGTGCCGATAGTGACATAACAGAACTAACAGTGTAGTTAGAGAAATTACAGAACTAACAGTGTAATAGTGACTAATAGAACGAAGAGTCTAGATAGTGTCATAACAGAACTAACAGTGTAGATAGTGACATAACAGAACCAACGTTATAGATAGTGACATAACAGAACTAGCAGTGCAGATAGTGACATAACAGAACTAATGGTGCAGATAGAGATGTAACAGAAGTAACAGTGCAGTTAGTGACATTACAGAACTAACGGTGTAGATATTGACATTACAGAATTAACCGTGTAGATAGTGACATAACAGAACTAATGGTGTAGATAGTGACATAACAGAACTAACAGTGTAGTTTGTGACATTACAGAACTAATGGTGTAGATAGTGACATAACAGAAATAACAGTGTAGATAGTGACATAACAGAACTAACAGTGTAGATAGTGACATAACAGTACTAATGGTGCAGATAGTGATATAACAGAAATAACAGTGTAGATAGTGACATAACAGAACTAACTGTGTAGATAGTGACATAACAGAAATAACAGTGTAGATAGTGACATAACAGAACTAACAGTGTAGATAGTGACATAACAGTACTAATGGTGCAGATAGTGATATAACAGAAATAACAGTGTAGATAGTGACATAACAGAACTAACAGTGTAGATAGTGACATAACAGAACTAACTGTGTAGATAGTGACATGACAGAACTAACAATGTAGATAGTGACATTACAGAACTAGCGGTGTGGATAGTGACATAACAGAACTAACGGTGTAGATAGTGATATTACAGAACTAACGGTGTAGATAGTGACATAACAGAACTAACGGTGTAGATAGTGACAACAGAACTAGCAGTGCAGATAATGACATAACAGAACTAATGGTGCCGATAGTGACATAACAGAACTAACAGTGTAGTTAGAGAAATTACAGAACTAACAGTGTAATAGTGACTAATAGAACGAAGAGTCTAGATAGTGTCATAACAGAACTAACAGTGTAGATAGTGACATAACAGAACCAACGTTATAGATAGTGACATAACAGAACTAGCAGTGCAGATAGTGACATAACAGAACTAATGGTGCAGATAGAGATGTAACAGAAGTAACAGTGCAGTTAGTGACATTACAGAACTAACGGTGTAGATATTGACATTACAGAATTAACCGTGTAGATAGTGACATAACAGAACTAATGGTGTAGATAGTGACATAACAGAACTAACAGTGTAGTTTGTGACATTACAGAACTAATGGTGTAGATAGTGACATAACAGAAATAACAGTGTAGATAGTGACATAACAGAACTAACAGTGTAGATAGTGACATAACAGTACTAATGGTGCAGATAGTGATATAACAGAAATAACAGTGTAGATAGTGACATAACAGAACTAACTGTGTAGATAGTGACATAACAGAACTAACAGTGTAGATAGTGACATAACAGAACTAACTGTGTAGATAGTGACATGACAGAACTAACAATGTAGATAGTGACATTACAGAACTAGCGTTGTGGATAGTGACATAACAGAACTAACGGTGTAGATAGTGATATTACTGAACTAACGGTGTAGATAGTGACATAACAGAACTAACTGTGTAGATAGTGACATAACAGAACTAACAGTGTAGATAGTGACATAACAGAAATAACAGTGTACATACAGACATTACAGAACTAACAGTGTGGATAGTGACATAACAGAAATAACTGTGTAGATAGTGACATAACGGAACTAACAGTGTGGATCGTGACATAACAGAAATAACAGTGTGGATAGTGACATTACAGAACTAACAATGTAGATAGTGACATAACAGAACTAACTGTGTAGATAGTGACATAACAGTACTAATGGTGCAGATAGTGATATAACAGAAATAACAGTGTAGATAGTGACATTACAGAACTAACGGTGTAGATAGTGACAGAACAGAAATAACAGTGTGGATAGTGACATAACAGAACTAAAGGTGTAGATAGTGACATAACAGAACTAACGGTGTAGATAGTGACATAACAGAACTAACTGTGTAGATAGTGACATAACAGAACTAACAGTGTAGATTGTGACATTACAGAACTAACGGTGTAGATTGTGACATTACAGAACTAACGGTGTAGATAGTGACATAGCAGAACTAACAATGTAGATAGTGACATGACAGAACTAACAGTGTAGATAGTGACATGACAGAACTAACAGTGTAGATAGTGACATTACAGAACTAACCATGTAGATAGTGACATAATAGAACTAACGGTGTAGATAGTGACGTAACATAACTAACAATGTAGATAGTGACATAACAGAACTAACCGGGTAGATAGTGACATTACAGAACTAACGGTGTATATAGTGGCATAACAGAAATAACCGTGTAGATAGTGACATTACGGAACTAACAGTGTGGATAGTGACATAACAGAAATAACAGTGTGGATAGTGACATTACAGAACTAACAATGTAGATAGTGACATAACAGAACTAACTGTGTAGATAGTGACATAACAGAACTAACAGTGTAGATAGTGACATAACAGTACTAATGGTGCAGATAGTGATATAACAGAAATAACAGTGTAGATTGTGACATTACAGAACTAACGGTGTAGATTGTGACATTCCAGAACTAACGGTGAAGATAGTGACATAACAGAACTAACAGTGTAGATTGTGACATTACAGAACTAACGGTGTAGATTGTGACATTACTGAAATAACAGTGTGGATAGTGACATAACAGAACTAACAGTGTAGTTAGAGAAATTGCAGAACTAACAGTGTAATAGCGACTAATAGAACTAACAGTGTAGATAGTGACATTACAGAACTAACCATGTAGATAGTGACATAATAGAACTGACTGTGTAGATAGTGACGTAACAGAACTAACCGTGTAGATAGTGACATAACAGAACTAACCGTGTAGATAGTGACATGACAGAACTAACAGTGTAGATAGTGACGTAACAGAACTAACCGTGTAGACAGTGACATAACAAAAATAACAGTGTAGATAGTGACATAACAGAACTAACTGTGTAGATAGTGACATAACAGAACTAACAGTGTAGATAGTGACATTACAGAACTAACTGTGTGGATAGTGACATAACAGAACTAACTGTGTAGATAGTGACATAACAGAATTAACTGTGTAGATAGTGACATGACAGAACTAACAATGTAGATAGTGAAATTACAGAACTAGCGGTGTGGATAGTGACATAACAGAACTAACGGTATAGATAGTGACATAACAGAACTAGCCGTGCAGATAGTGACATAACAGAACTAATGGTGCAGATAGTGATATAACAGAACTAACAGTGTAGTTCGAGAAATTACAGAACTAACAGTGTAATAGTGACTAATAGAAAGAAGAGTGTAGATAGTGACATAACAGAACTAACAGTATAGATAGTGACATAACAGAACTAACAGTGTAGATAGTGACATAACAGAAATAACAGTGTACATACTGACATAACAGAACAATCAGTGTGGATAGTGACATAACAGAACTAGCAGTGTAGTTAGTGACATTACAGAACTAACGGTGTAGATAGTGACATTACAGAAATAATCGTGTAGATAGTGACATAACAGAACTAACTGTGTCGATTGTGACATAACAGAACCAACTTTAGATAGTGACATTACAGAACTAACGGTGTAGATAGTGACATAACGGAACTGACAGTGTAGATAGTGACATAACAGAACTAACTGTGTAGATAGTGACATAACAGAACTAACTGTAGATAGTGACATTACAGAACTAATGGTGTAGATAGTGACATAACAGAAATAAGCGTGTAGATTGTGACATTACAGAACTAATGGTGTAGATAGTGACATAACAGAACTAACAGTGTAGTTTGTGACATTACAGAACTAATGGTGTAGATAGTGACATAACAGAACTAACAGTGTAGATAGTGACATAACAGAACTAACAGTGTAGATAGTGACATAACAGTACTAATGGTGCAGATAGTGATATAACAGAAATAACAGTGTAGATAGTGACATAACAGAACTAACAGTGTAGATAGTGACATAACAGAACTAACTGTGTAGATAGTGACATGACAGAACTAACAATGTAGATAGTGACATTACAGAACTAGCGGTGTGGATAGTGACATAACAGAACTAACGGTGTAGATAGTGATATTACAGAACTAACGGTGTAGATAGTGACATAACAGAACTAACGGTGTAGATAGTGACAACAGAACTAGCAGTGCAGATAATGACATAACAGAACTAATGGTGCCGATAGTGACATAACAGAACTAACAGTGTAGTTAGAGAAATTACAGAACTAACAGTGTAATAGTGACTAATAGAACGAAGAGTCTAGATAGTGTCATAACAGAACTAACAGTGTAGATAGTGACATAACAGAACCAACGTTATAGATAGTGACATAACAGAACTAGCAGTGCAGATAGTGACATAACAGAACTAATGGTGCAGATAGAGATGTAACAGAAGTAACAGTGCAGTTAGTGACATTACAGAACTAACGGTGTAGATATTGACATTACAGAAATAACCGTGTAGATAGTGACATAACAGAACTAATGGTGTAGATAGTGACATATCAGAACTAACAGTGTAGTTTGTGACATTACAGAACTAATGGTGTAGATAGTGACATAACAGAACTAACAGTGTAGATAGTGACATAACAGAACTAACAGTGTAGATAGTGATATAACAGAAATAACAGTGTAGATAGTGACATAACAGAACTAACTGTGTAGATAGTGACATAACAGAACTAACAGTGTAGATAGTGACATAACAGAACTAACTGTGTAGATAGTGACATGACAGAACTAACAATGTAGATAGTGACATTACAGAACTAGCGTTGTGGATAGTGACATAACAGAACTAACGGTGTAGATAGTGATATTACTGAACTAACGGTGTAGATAGTGACAGAACAGAACTAACGGTGTAGATAGTGACAACAGAACTAGCAGTGCAGATAATGACATAACAGAACTAATGGTGCCGATAGTGACATAACAGAACTAACAGTGTAGTTAGAGAAATTACAGAACTAACAGTGTAATAGTGACTAATAGAAAGAAGAGTGTAGATAGTGACATAACAGAACTAACAGTGTAGATAGTGACATAACAGAACTAACAATGTAGATAGTGAAATTACAGAACTAGCGGTGTGGATAGTGACATAACAGAACTAACGGTATAGATAGTGACATAACAGAACTAGCAGTGCAGATAGTGACATAACAGAACTAATGGTGCAGATAGTGATATAACAGAACTAACAGTGTAGTTAGAGAAATTACAGAACTAAGTGTAATAGTGACTAATAGAAAGAAGAGTGTAGATAGTGACATAACAGAACTAACAGTATAGATAGTGACATAACAGAAATAACAGTGTACATACTGACATAACAGAACTAACAGTGTGGATAGTGACATAACAGAACTAGCAGTGTAGTTAGTGACATTACAGAACTAACGGTGTAGATAGTGACATTGCAGAAATAATCGTGTAGATAGTGACATAACAGAACTAACTGTGTCGATTGTGACATAACAGAACCAACTTTAGATAGTGACATTACAGAACTAACGGTGTAGATAGTGACATAACGGAACTGACAGTGTAGATAGTGACATAACAGAACTAACTGTGTAGATAGTGACATAACAGAACTAACTGTAGATAGTGACATTACAGAACTAATGGTGTAGATAGTGACATAACAGAAATAAGCGTGTAGATAGTGACATAACAGAACTAACCGTGTGGATAGTGACATAAGAGAAGTAACAGTGTAGATAGTGACATAACAAAACTAACGGTGTAGATAGTGACATAACAGAAGTAACAGTGTAGATAGTGACATAACAAAACTAACGGTGTAGATAGTGACATAACAAAACTAACAGTGTAGATAGTGACATAACAGAACGAACACTGTAGATAGTGACATAACAGATCTAACCGTGTGGATAGTGACATAACAGAACTAACGATGTAGATAGTGACATAACAAAACTAACAGTGTAGATCGTGACATAACGGAACGAACTGTGTAGATAGTGACATAACAGAACTAACAGTGTGGATAGTGACATAACAGAACTAACGGTGTAGATAGTGACAGAACGAAACTAACTGTGTAGATAGCGACATAACAGAAATAACAGTGTAGATAGTGACATAACAGAAGTAACAGTGTAGATAGTGACATAACAAAAGTAACAGTGTGGATAATGACATAACAAAACTAACGGTGTAGATAGTGACATAACAGAACTAACAGTGTGGATAGTGACATAACAGAACTAACTGTGTAGATAGTGACATAACAGAACTAACAGTGTGGATAGTGACATAACAGAACTAACTCTGTAGATACTGACATAACAGAACTAACAGTGTAGATAGTGACATAACAGAACTAACTGTGTAGATAGTGACATCACAGAACTAACAGTGTAGATCGTGGCTTTACAGAACTAACGGTGTAGATAGTGACATAACAGAACTAACAGTGTAGATAGTGACATAACAGAACTAACGGTGTAGATAGTGACATAACAGATCTAACTGTGTAGATAGTGACATAACAAAACTAACAGTGTAGATAGTGACATAACAGAACTAACAGTGTGGATAGTGACATAACAGAATTAACTGTGTAGATAGTGACATAACAGAATTAACTGTGTAGATAGTGACATAACAGAACTAACTGTGTAGATAGTGACTTTACAGAACTAACGGTGTAGATAGTGACATAACAGAACTAACAGTGTGGATAATGACATAACAGAAATAACAGTGTAGATAGTGACATAACAGAAGTAACAGTGTAGATAGTGACATAACAAAACTAACAGTGTGGATACTGACATAACAGGACTAACAGTGTAGATAGTGACATGACAGAACTAACGGTGTAGATAGTGACATACCGGAACTAACAGTGTGGATACTGACATAACAGGACTAACAGTGTAGATAGTGACATGACAGAACTAACGGTGTAGATAGTGACATACCGGAACTAACAGTGTAGATAGTGACATAACAGAACTAGCGGTGTAGATAGTGACATAACAAAACTAACAGTGTAGATAAGGACATAACAGAACTAACTGTGTAGATAGTGACTTTACAGAACTAACGGTGTAGATAGTGACATAACAGAACTAACAGTGTGGATAATGACATAACAAAACTAACAGTGTGGATAATGACATAACAGGACTAACAGTGTAGATAGTGACTTTACAGAACTAACGGTGTAGATAGTGACATAATAGAAATAACAGTGTAGATAGTGACATAACAGAACTAACGGTGTAGATAGTGACATAACAGAAGTAACAGTGTAGATAGTGACATAACAGAACTAACAGTGTAGATAGTGACATAACAGAAGTAACAGTGTAGATAGTGACATAACAGAACGAACAGTGTAGATAGTGACATAACAGAAATAACAGTGTAGATAGTGACTTCTCAGAACTAACAGTGTAGATAGTGCAATCCCTCCTTCATGTACAGGTCCCACCTTCCCCAGAAGGTATCCCAATGATCCACAGATCTGAAGCCTTCCTTCCTGCACCAGCCCTGTAGCCACGTGTTCAGCTGCACTCGCTCTCTGTTCCTTGCCTCACTTGCACGTGGCACCGGTAGCAATCCTGAGATCACTCCTCTGCTTGTCCTGCTCTTTAGTTTCCAACCTAACTCCCTGAAATCACATTTTAGATCCTCATCCCTTTTCTTAGCTGTGTCGTTGGTGCCTATGTGGACCACGACTTCTGGTTGCTCCCCCTCCCCCTTAAGAATCCTGTAGACTCGATCCGGGACATCCCTGGCCCTGGCACCCGGGAGGCAACATACTTTCTGGGAGTCTTGTTCGCGACCACAGAATCTCCTATCCATTCCCCTAACCATTGAGTCTCCACTCACTGTTGCTTTTATATTCGCCCCCCCCTTCCCATCTGAGCCCCAGAGCCAGACTCAGTGCGAGAGACCTGGCTGCTAGGGCCTTCCCCCGGTAGGTCATCCCCCCCAACAGCATCCAAAATGGTATACGTCTGCCCGCTCATTTTCTTTCCCCTGACTCTAACCCAGCTACTCTTGTCCTGTACCTTGGGTGTGGCTCCCTCCCTGTAACTCTTCTCTATCACCCCCTCTGCCTCCCGGATGATCCAAAGTTCATCCAGTACTGCACTGAGAGTATCACACTGAGAGAATTACACTGAGTGTTACATTGAGTGTGTTATACTGTGGTTATTACACTGAGTATCGCGCCGGGAGTATCGACGGAGAATCGCGCCGGGAGTATCGACGGAGAATCGCGCCGGGAGTATCGACGGAGAATCGCGCCGGGAGAATCGCGCCGGGAGAATCGCGCCGGGAGAATCGCGCCGGGAGAATCGCGCCGCGAGAATCGCGCCGGGAGAACCGCGCCGGGAGAACCGCGCCGGGAGTACCGCGCCGGGAGTACCGCACCGGGAGTACCACACCGGGAGTATTACACTGGGAGTATTACAGAACTAAGAGTGTGGATAATGTCATAACAGAACTAACAGTGTAGATAGTGACATGACAGAACTTACAGTGTGGATAGTGACATAACAGAAGCAACAGTGTAGATAGTGACACAACAGATCTAACAGTGTAGATTCTGACACAACAGAACTAACAGTGTAGATAGTGACATAACAGAAATTACAGTGTAGATAGTGACATAACAGAAGTAACAGTGTAGATAGTGACATAACAAAACTAACAGTGTTGATAATGACATAACAAAACTAAAGGTGTAGATAGTGACATAACAGAACTAACAGTGTGGATAGTGACATAACAGAAGTAACTGTGTAGATACTGACATAACAGAACTAACAGTGTAGATAGTGACATAACAGAACTAACTGTGTAGATAGTGACATAACAGAACTAACAGTGTAGATAGTGACTTTACAGAACTAACGGTGTAGATAGTGACATAACAGAACTAACAGTGTAGATAGTGACATAACAGAACTAACGGTGTAGATAGTCACATAACAGATCTAACAGTGTAGATAGTGACTTTACAGAACTAACAGTGTAGTTAGTGACATAACAGAACTAACGGTGTAGATAGTGACATAACAGAACTAACAGTGTAGATAGTGACATAACAGAAGTAACAGTGTAGATAGTGACCTAACAAAACTAACGGTGTAGATAGTGACAGAACAGAAGTAACAGTGTAGATAGTGACATAACAAAACTAACGGTGTAGATAGTGACATAACAAAACTAACAGTGTAGATAGTGACATAACGGAACGAGCTGTGTCGATAGTGACATAACAGAACTAACCGTGTAGATAGTGACATAACAGAACTAACCGTGTAGATAGTGACATAACAGAACTAACGGTGTAGATAGTGACATAACAAAACTAACAGTGTAGATAGTGACATAACGGAACGCACTGTGTAAATAGTGACATAACAGAAATAACAGTGTGGATGGTGACATAACAGAACTAATGGTGTAGAAAGTGACATAACAGAACTAACAGTGTAGATAGTGACATAACAGAAGTAACAGTGTAGATAGTGACCTAACAAAACTAACGGTGTAGATAGTGACAGAACAGAAGTAACAGTGTAGATAGTGACATAACAAAACTAACGGTGTAGATAGTGACATAACAAAACTAACAGTGTAGATAGTGACATAACGGAACGAGCTGTGTCGATAGTGACATAACAGAACTAACCGTGTAGATAGTGACATAACAGAACTAACCGTGTAGATAGTGACATAACAGAACTAACGGTGTAGATAGTGACATAACAAAACTAACAGTGTAGATAGTGACATAACGGAACGCACTGTGTAAATAGTGACATAACAGAAATAACAGTGTGGATGGTGACATAACAGAACTAATGGTGTAGAAAGTGACATAACAAAACTAACTGTGTAGATAGTGACATAACAGAAATAACAGTGTAGAAAGTGACATAACAGAAGTAACAGTGTAGATAGTGACATAACAAAACTTACAGTGTGGATAATGACATACCAAAATTAATGGTGTAGATAGTGACATAACAGAACTAACAGTGGGGATAGTGACATAACAGAACTAACTGTGTAGATAGTGACATAACAGAACTAACAGTGTGGATAGTGACATAACAGAACTAACAGTGTAGATAGTGACATAACAGAACTAACGGTGTAGTTAGTGACATAACAGATCTAATAGTGTAGATAGTGACATAACAAAACGAACAGTGTAGATAGTGACATAACAAAACTAACGGTGTAGATAGTGACATAACAGAACTAACAGTGTAGATAGTGACATAACGGAACTAACAGTGTATATAGTGACATAACAGAACTAACAGTGTAGATAGTGACATAACAGAACTAAAAGTGTAGATAGTGACATAACAAAACTAACAGTGTAGACAGTGACATAACAGAACTAACCGTGTAGATAGTGACATAACGGAACTAACAGTGTAGATAGTGACATGACAGAACTAACAGTGTGGATAATGACATAACAGAACTAACAATGTAGATAGTGACATAACAAAACTAACGGTGTAGATAGTGACATAACAAAACTAACAGTGTGGATAGTGACATAACAGAACTAAACGTGTAGATAATGAAATAACAGAAGTAACAGTGTAGATAGTGACATAACAGAACTAACGGTGTGGATAGTGACATAACAGAACTAACAGTGTGGATAGTGACATAACAGAACTAACCGTGTAGATAGTGACATAACAGAACTAACAGTGTGGATAGTGACATAACAGAACTAACCGTGTAGATAGTGACATAACAAAACTAACGGTGTAGATAGTGACATAACAAAACTAACAGTGTGGATAGTGACATAACAGAACTAACAGTGTAGATAGTGACATAACGGAACTAACAGTGTAGATAGTGACATAACAGAACTAACAGTGTAGTTAGTGACATAACAGAACTAAAAGTGTAGATAGTGACATAACAGAACTAACCGTGTAGATAGTGACATAACAGAACTAACAGTGTAGATAGTGACATGACAGAACTAACAGTGTGGATAATGACATAACAGAACTAACAATGTAGATAGTGACATAACAAAACTAACGGTGTAGATAGTGACATAACAAAACTAACAGTGTGGATAGTGACATAACAGAACTAACCGTGTAGATAATGACATAACAGAAGTAACAGTGTAGATAGTGACATAACAGAACTAACGGTGTGGATAGTGACATAACAGAACTAACAGTGTAGATAGTGACATAACAGAACTAACAGTGTGGATAGTAACATACCAAAACTAACCGTGTAGATAGTGACATAACAGAACTAACAGTGTGGATAGTGACATAACAGAACTAACCGTGTAGATAGTGACATAACAAAACTAACGGTGTAGATAGTGACATAACAAAACTAACAGTGTGGATAGTGACATAACAGAACTAATCGTGTAGATAGTGACATAACAAAACTAACGGTGTAGGTCGTGACATAACAGAAATAACGGTGTAGATAGTGACAAAACAGAACTAACGGTGTAGATAGTGACATAACAGAACGCACTGTGTAAATAGTGACATAACAAAACTAACGGTGTAGATAGTGACATAACAGAACTAACGGTGTAGATAGTGACATAACAGAAGTAACAGTGTAGATAGTGACATAACAAAACTAACGGTGTAGATAGTGACATAACAGAAGTAACAGTGTAGATAGTGACATAACAAAACTAACGGTGTAGATAGTGACATAACAGAACTAACGGTGTAGATAGTGACATAACAAAACTAACAGTGTAGATAGTGACATAACGGAACGAGCTGTGTCGATAGTGACATAACAGAACTAACCGTGTAGATAGTGACATAACAGAACTAACCGTGTAGATAGTGACATAACAGAACTTACAGTGTGGATAGTGACATAACAGAAGCAACAGTGTAGATAGTGACATAATAGATCTAACAGTGTAGATTCTGACATAACAGAACTAACAGTGTAGATAGTGACATAACAGAAATAACAGTGTAGATAGTGACATGACAGATCTAACAGTGTAGATAGTGACGTAACAGACCTAACAGTGTAGATAGTGACATAACAGAACTAACAGTGTAGGTAGTGACATAACAGAACTAGCAGTGTAGATAGTGACATGACAGAACTTACAGTGTGGATAGTGACATAACAGAAGCAACAGTGTAGATAGTGACATAACAGATCTAACAGTGTAGATTCTGACATAACAGAACTAACAGTGTAGATAGTGACATAACAGAAATAACAGTGTAGATAGTGACATAACAGAAGTAACAGTGTAGATAGTGACATAACAAAACTAACAGTGTTGATAATGACATAACAAAACTAAAGGTGTAGATAGTGACATAACAGAACTAACAGTGTGGATAGTGACATAACAGAACTAACTGTGTAGACACTGACATAACAGAACTAACTGTGTAGATAGTGACATAACAGAACTAACTGTGTAGATAGTGACTTTACAGAACTAACGGTGTAGATAGTGACATAACAGAACTAACAGTGTAGATAGTGACATAACAGAACTAACGGTGTAGATAGTCACATAACAGAAGTAACAGTGTAGATAGTGACATAACAGAACTAACAGTGTAGATAGTGACTTTACAGAACTAACGGTGTAGATAGTGACTTTACAGAACTAACGGTGGAGATAGTGACATAACAGAACTAACAGTGTATTTAGTGACATAACAGAAGTAACAGTGTAGATAGTGACATAACAGAACTAACAGTGTAGATAGTGACATAACAGAAGTAACAGTGTAGATAGTGACACAACAGAACTAACAGTGTAGATAGTGACATAACAGAAATAACAGTGTAGATAGTGACATAACAGAACTAACAGTGTAGATAGTGACTTTACAGAACTAACAGTGTAGATAGTGACTTTACAGAACTTACGGTGTAGATAGTGATATAACAGAAATAACAGTGTAGATAGTGACATAACAGAAATAACAGTGTAGATAGTGACATAACAGAACTAACAGTGGGGATAGTGACATAACAGAACTAACTGTGTAGATAGTGACATAACAGAACTAACAGTGTGGATAGTGACATAACAGAACTAACTGTGTAGATACTGACATAACAGAACTAACAGTGTAGTTAGTGACATAACAGAACTAACGGTGTAGATAGTGACATAACAGAACTAACAGTGTAGATAGTGACATAACAGAAGTAACAGTGTAGATAGTGACCTAACAAAACTAACGGTGTAGATAGTGACGGAACAGAAGTAACAGTGTAGATAGTGACATAACAAAACTAACGGTGTAGATAGTGACATAACAAAACTAACAGTGTAGATAGTGACATAACGGAACGAGCTGTGTCGATAGTGACATAACAGAACTAACCGTGCAGATAGTGACATAACAGAACTAACCGTGTAGATAGTGACATAACAGAACTAACGGTGTAGATAGTGACATAACAAAACTAACAGTGTAGATAGTGACATAACGGAACGCACTGTGTAAATAGTGACATAACAGAAATAACAGTGTGGATGGTGACATAACAGAACTAATGGTGTAGAAAGTGACATAACAAAACTAACTGTGTAGATAGTGACATAACAGAAATAACAGTGTAGAAAGTGACATAACAGAAGTAACAGTGTAGATAGTGACATAACAAAACTTACAGTGTGGATAATGACATACCAAAATTAATGGTGTAGATAGTGACATAACAGAACTAACAGTGGGGATAGTGACATAACAGAACTAACTGTGTAGATAGTGACATAACAGAACTAACAGTGTGGATAGTGACATAACAGAACTAACTGTGTAGATACTGACATAACAGAACTAACAGTGTAGTTAGTGACATAACAGAACTAACGGTGTAGATAGTGACATAACAGAACTAACAGTGTAGATAGTGACATAACAGAACTAACGGTGTAGTTAGTGACATAACAGATCTAACAGTGTAGATAGTGACATAACAAAACTAACAGTGTAGATAGTGACATAACAAAACTAACGGTGTAGATAGTGACATAACAGAACTAACAGTGTAGATAGTGACATAACGGAACTAACAGTGTATATAGTGACATAACAGAACTAACAGTGTAGATAGTGACATAACAGAACTAAAAGTGTAGATAGTGACATAACAAAACTAACAGTGTAGATAGTGACATAACAGAACTAACAGTGTGGATAGTAACATACCAAAACTAACCGTGTAGATAGTGACATAACAGAACTAACAGTGTGGATAGTGACATAACAGAACTAACCGTGTAGATAGTGACATAACAAAACTAACGGTGTAGATAGTGACATAACAAAACTAACAGTGTGGATAGTGACATAACAGAACTAACCGTGTAGATAGTGACATAACAAAACTAACGGTGTAGGTCGTGACATAACAGAAATAACGGTGTAGATAGTGACATAACAGAACTAACGGTGTAGATAGTGACATAACAGAACGCACTGTGTAAATAGTGACATAACAAAACTAACGGTGTAGATAGTGACATAACAGAACTAACGGTGTAGATAGTGACATAACAGAAGTAACAGTGTAGATAGTGACATAACAAAACTAACGGTGTAGATAGTGACATAACATAAGTAACAGTGTAGATAGTGACATAACAAAACTAACGGTGTAGATAGTGACATAACAGAAATAACGGTGTAGATAGTGACATAACAGAAGTAACAGTGTAGATAGTGACATAACAAAACTAACGGTGTAGATAGTGACATAACAGAACTAACGGTGTAGATAGTGACATAACAAAACTAACAGTGTAGATAGTGACATAACGGAACGAGCTGTGTCGATAGTGACATAACAGAACTAACCGTGTAGATAGTGACATAACAGAACTAACCGTGTAGATAGTGACATAACAGAACTAACAGTGTAGATAGTGACATGACAGAACTTACAGTGTGGATAGTGACATAACAGAAGCAACAGTGTAGATAGTGACATAATAGATCTAACAGTGTAGATTCTGACATAACAGAACTAACAGTGTAGATAGTGACATAACAGAAATAACAGTGTAGATAGTGACATGACAGATCTAACAGTGTAGATAGTGACGTAACAGACCTAACAGTGTAGATAGTGACATAACAGAACTAACAGTGTAGGTAGTGACATAACAGAACTAGCAGTGTAGATAGTGACATGACAGAACTTACAGTGTGGATAGTGACATAACAGAAGCAACAGTGTAGATAGTGACATAACAGATCTAACAGTGTAGATTCTGACATAACAGAACTAACAGTGTAGATAGTGACATAACAGAAATAACAGTGTAGATAGTGACATAACAGAAGTAACAGTGTAGATAGTGACATAACAAAACTAACAGTGTTGATAATGACATAACAAAACTAAAGGTGTAGATAGTGACATAACAGAACTAACAGTGTGGATAGTGACATAACAGAACTAACTGTGTAGACACTGACATAACAGAACTAACTGTGTAGATAGTGACATAACAGAACTAACTGTGTAGATAGTGACTTTACAGAACTAACGGTGTAGATAGTGACATAACAGAACTAACAGTGTAGATAGTGACATAACAGAACTAACGGTGTAGATAGTCACATAACAGAAGTAACAGTGTAGATAGTGACATAACAGAACTAACAGTGTAGATAGTGACTTTACAGAACTAACGGTGTAGATAGTGACTTTACAGAACTAACGGTGGAGATAGTGACATAACAGAACTAACAGTGTAGATAGTGACATAACAGAAGTAACAGTGTAGATAGTGACATAACAGAACTAACAGTGTAGATAGTGACATAACAGAAGTAACAGTGTAGATAGTGACACAACAGAACTAACAGTGTAGATAGTGACATAACAGAAATAACAGTGTAGATAGTGACATAACAGAACTAACAGTGTAGATAGTGACTTTACAGAACTAACAGTGTAGATAGTGACTTTACAGAACTTACGGTGTAGATAGTGATATAACAGAAATAACAGTGTAGATAGTGACATAACAGAAATAACAGTGTAGATAGTGACATAACAGAACTAACAGTGGGGATAGTGACATAACAGAACTAACTGTGTAGATAGTGACATAACAGAACTAACAGTGTGGATAGTGACATAACAGAACTAACTGTGTAGATACTGACATAACAGAACTAACAGTGTAGATAGTGACATAACAGAAGTAACAGTGTAGATAGTGACCTAACAAAACTAACGGTGTAGATAGTGACAGAACAGAAGTAACAGTGTAGATAGTGACATAACAAAACTAACGGTGTAGATAGTGACATAACAAAACTAACAGTGTAGATAGTGACATAACGGAACGAGCTGTGTCGATAGTGACATAACAGAACTAACCGTGCAGATAGTGACATAACAGAACTAACCGTGTAGATAGTGACATTACAGAACTAACGGTGTAGATAGTGACATAACAAAACTAACAGTGTAGATAGTGACATAACGGAACGCACTGTGTAAATAGTGACATAACAGAAATAACAGTGTGGATGGTGACATAACAGAACTAATGGTGTAGAAAGTGACATAACAAAACTAACTGTGTAGATAGTGACATAACAGAAATAACAGTGTAGAAAGTGACATAACAGAAGTAACAGTGTAGATAGTGACATAACAAAACTTACAGTGTGGATAATGACATACCAAAATTAATGGTGTAGATAGTGACATAACAGAACTAACAGTGGGGATAGTGACATAACAGAACTAACTGTGTAGATAGTGACATAACAGAACTAACAGTGTGGATAGTGACATAACAGAACTAACTGTGTAGATACTGACATAACAGAACTAACAGTGTAGTTAGTGACATAACAGAACTAACGGTGTAGATAGTGACATAACAGAACTAACAGTGTAGATAGTGACATAACAGAACTAACGGTGTAGTTAGTGACATAACAGATCTAACAGTGTAGATAGTGACATAACAAAACTAACAGTGTAGATAGTGACATAACAAAACTAACAGTGTAGATAGTGACATAACAAAACTAACGGTGTAGATAGTGACATAACAGAACTAACAGTGTAGATAGTGACATAACGGAACTAACAGTGTATATAGTGACATAACAGAACTAACAGTGTAGATAGTGACATAACAGAACTAAAAGTGTAGATAGTGACATAACAAAACTAACAGTGTAGACAGTGACATAACAGAACTAACCGTGTAGATAGTGACATAACAGAACTAACAGTGTAGATAGTGACATGACAGAACTAACAGTGTGGATAATGACATAACAGAACTAACAATGTAGATAGTGACATAACAAAACTAACGGTGTAGATAGTGACATAACAAAACTAACAGTGTGGATAGTGACATAACTGAACTAAACGTGTAGATAATGAAATAACAGAAGTAACAGTGTAGATAGTGACATAACAGAACTAACGGTGTGGATAGTGACATAACAGAACTAACAGTGTAGATAGTGACATAACAGAACTAACAGTGTGGATAGTGACATAACAGAACTAACCGTGTAGATAGTGACATAACAGAACTAACAGTGTGGATAGTGACATAACAGAACTAACCGTGTAGATAGTGACATAACAAAACTAACGGTGTAGATAGTGACATAACAAAACTAACAGTGTGGATAGTGACATAACAGAAGTAACAGTGTAGATAGTGACATAACAGAAGTAACAGTGTAGATAGTGACATAACAGAACTAACCGTGTGGATAGTGACATAACAGAAGTAACAGTGTAGATAGTGACATAACAGAAGTAACAGTGTAGATATTGACATAACAGAAGTAAAAGTGTAGATAGTGACATAACAGAATTAACAGTGTAGATAGTGACATAACAGAAGTAACAGTGTAGATCGTGACATTACAGAATTAACTGTGTGGACAGTGACATAACGGAACTAACAGTGTGGATAGTGACAAACCGGAACTAACAGTGTGGATAGTGACATAACGGAACTAACAGTGTAGATCGTGACTTTACAGAACTCACGGTGTCGACAGTGACATAACAGAACTAACAGTGTAGATAGTGACATAACAGAACTAACGGTGTAGATAGTGAGATAACAAAACTAACAGTGTAGATAGTGACATAACAGGACTAACTGTGTAGATAGTGACTTTACAGAACTAACGGTGTAGATCGTGACATAACAGAACTAACAGTGTAGATAGTGACATAACAGAACTAACAGTGTAGATAGTAACATAACAGAACTAACAGTGTAGGTAGTGACATAACAGAAATAACAGTGTAGTTAGTGACATAACAGAACTAACAGTGTAGATAGTGACATAACAGATCTAACAGTGTAGATAGTGACATAACAGAACTAACAATGTAGATCGTGACATAACAGAACTAACAGTGTGGATAGTGACATAACAGAAGTAACAGTGTAGATAGTGACATAACAGAACTAACAGTGTAGATAGTGACATGACAGAAATAACAGTGTAGATAGTGACTTTACAGAAATAACGGTGTAGATAGTGAATTTACAGAACTAACGGTGGAGATAGTGACATAACAGAAATAACACTGTAGATAGTGACATAACAGAATTAACAGTGTAGATTGTGACATAACAGAACTGACAGTGTAGATAGTGACATAACACAAGTAACAGTGTAGATAGTGACATAACAGAACTAACAGTGTAGATAGTGACATAACAGAAATGACAGTGTAGATAGTGACATTACAGAACTAACAGTGTAGATAGTGACTTTACAGAACTAACGGTGTAGATAGTGACTTTACAGAACTAACGGTGTAGATAGTGACATAACAGAAATAACGGTGTAGACAGTGACATAACATAAGTAACAGTGTAGATAGTGACATAACAGAACTACCAGTGTAGATAGTGACATAACAGAACTAACAGTGTAGATAGTGACATAACAGAACTAACAGTGTAGATAGTGACATAACAGAACTAACAGTGTGGATAATGACATAACAGAACTAACAGTGTTCATAGTGACATAACAGAATGAACTGTGTAGATAGTGACATAACAGAAGTAACAGTGCAGATAGTGACATTACAGAATTAACTGTGTGGATAGTGATATAACGGAACTAACAGTGTGGATAGTGACATAACGGAACTAACAGTGTGTATAGTGACATAACAGAAGTAACAGTATAGATAGTGACATAACAGAAGTAACAGTGTAGATATTGACATAACAGAAGTAAAAGTGTAGATAGTGACATAACAGAACTAACAGTGTACATAGTGACATAACAGAATGAACTGTGTAGATAGTGACATAACAGAAGTAACAGTGTAGATAGTGACATTACAGAATTAACTGTGTGGATAGTGACATAACGGAACTAACAGTGTGGATAGTGACATAACGGAACTAACAGTGTGGATAGTGACATAACGGAACTAACAGTGTGGATAGTGACATAACGGAACTAACTGTGTCGACAGTGACATAACAGAACTAACAGTGTAGATATTGACTTAACAGAACTTACGGTGTAGATAGTGAGATAACAAAACTAACAGTGTAGATAGTGACATAACAGGACTAACTGTGTAGATAGTGACATAACAGAACTAACAGTGTAGATAGTGACATAACAGAACTAACAGTGTAGATAGTGACTTTACAGAACTAACGGTGTAGATAGTGACTTTACAGAACTAGCGGTGTAGATAGTGACATAACAGAAATAACGGTGTAGAGAGCGACATAACAGAAGTAACAGTGTAGATAGTGACATAACAGAACTACCAGTGTAGATAGTGACATAACAGAACTAACAGTGTAGATAGTGACATAACAGAACTAACAGTGCAGATAGTGAAATAACAGAAATAACAGTGTAGATAGTGACATAACAGAACTAACAGTGTGGATAGTGACATAACAGAACTAACAGTGTAGATAGTGACATAACAGAACTAACAGTGCAGATAGTGAAATAACAGAAATAACAGTATAGATAGTGACATAACAGAACTGACAGTGCAGATTGTGACATAACAGATCTAACAGTGTAGATAGTGACATAACAGAAATAACAGTGTAGATAGTGACATAACAGAACTAACAGTGTGGATAATGACATAACAGAACTAACAGTGTACGTAGTGACATAACAGAAGGAACTGTGTAGATAGTGACATAACAGAAGTAACAGTGTAGATAGTGACATAACAGAACTAACAGTGTGGACAGTGACATAACGGAACTAACAGTGTGGATAGTGACAAACCGGAACTAACAGTGTGGATAGTGACATAACGGAACTAACAGTGTAGATCGTGACTTTACAGAACTCACGGTGTCGACAGTGACATAACAGAACTAACAGTGTAGATAGTGACATAACAGAACTAACGGTGTAGATAGTGAGATAACAAAACTAACAGTGTAGATAGTGACATAACAGGACTAACTGTGTAGATAGTGACTTTACAGAACTAACGGTGTAGATCGTGACATAACAGAACTAACAGTGTAGATAGTGACATAACAGAACTAACAGTGTAGGTAGTGACATAACAGAAATAACAGTGTAGTTAGTGACATAACAGAACTAACAGTGTAGATAGTGACATTACAGAATTAACTGTGTGGATAGTGACATAACGGAACTAACAGTGTGGATAGTGACATAACGGAACTAACAGTGTGGATAGTGACATAACGGAACTAACAGTGTAGATAGTGACTTTACAGAACTAACGGTGTCGACAGTGACATAACAGAACTAACAGTGTAGATAGTGACTTAACAGAACTAACGGTGTAGATAGTGAGATAACAAAACTAACAGTGTAGATAGTGACATAACAGGACTAACTGTGTAGATAGTGACATAACAGAACTAACAGTGTGGATAGTGACATAACAGAACAAACAGTGTAGATCGTGACATAACAGAACTAACAGTGTAGATAGTGACATAACAGAACTAACAGTGTGGATAGTGACATAACAGAACTAACAGTGTAGATAGTGACATAACAGAACTAACAGTGTGGATAGTGACATAACAGAAGTAACAGTGTAGATAGTGACATAACAGAACTAACAGTGTGGATAGTGACATAACAGAATAACAGTGTAGATAGTGACATAACAGAACTAACAGTGTAGATAGTGACATTACAGAAATAACAGTGTAGATAGTGACTTTACAGAACTAACGGTGTAGATAGTGAATTTACAGAACTAACGGTGTAGATAGTGACGTTCCAGAACTAACGATGTAGATAGTGACATAACAGAAGTAACAGTGTAGATAGTGACATAACAGAACTACCAGTGTAGATAGTGACATAACAGAACTAACTGTGTAGATAGTGACAGAACAGAACTAACAGAGTAGATAGTGACATAACAGAACTAATATTGTGGATAATGACATAACAGAACTAATATTGTGGATAATGACATAACAGAACTAACAGTGTAGATAGTGACATAACAGAAATAACAGTGTAGATAGTGACATAACAGAAGTAACAGTGTAAATAGTGACATAACAAAACTAACAGTGTGGTTAATGACATAACAGGACTAACAGTGTAGATAGCGACATAACAGAAATAACAGTGTAGATAGTGACATAACAGAAGTAAAAGTGTAGATAGTGACATAACAAAACTAACAGTGTGGATAGTGACATAACAGGACTAACAGTGTAGATAGTGACTTTACAGAACTAACGGTGTAGATAGTGATATAACAGAAATAACAGTGTAGATAGTGACATAACAGATGTAACAGTGTCGATGGTGACATAACAGAACTAACAGTGTAGATAGTGACATAACAGAAATAACAGTGTAGATATTGACATAACAGAAATAACAGTGTAGATAGTGACTTTACAGAACTAACGGTGGAGATAGTGACATAACAGAAATGACAGCGTAGATAGTGACATAACAGAAATAACAGTGTAGATAGTGACTTTACAGAACTAACGGTGGAGATAGTGACATAACAGAACTAACAGTGTGGATAGTGACATAACAGAACAAACAGTGTAGATCGTAACATAACAGAACTAACAGTGTAGATAGTGACATAACAGAACTAACAGTGTAGATCGTGACATAACAGAACTAACAGTGTGGATAGTGACATAACAGAACTAATGGTGCAGATAGTGACATAACAGAACTAACAGTGTAGATAGTGACATATCAGAACTAACAGTGTGGATAGTGACATAACAGAAGTAACAGTGTAGATAGTGACATAACAGAACTAACAGTGTGGATAGTGACATAACAGAATAACAGTGTAGATAGTGACATAACAGAACTAACAGTGTAGATAGTGACATTACAGAAATAACAGTGTAGATAGTGACTTTACAGAACTAACGGTGTAGATAGTGATTTAACAGAATTAACAGTGTAGATAGTGACATAACAGAAGTAACAGTGTAGATAGTGACATAGCAGAAATAACTGTAGATAGTGACATTACAGAACTAACAGTGTAGATAGTGACATAACAGAAATAACGGTGTAGATAGTGACATAACAGAAGTAACAGTGTAGATAGTGACATAACAGAACTAACAGTGTAGATAGTGACTTTACAGAACTAACGGTGTAGATAGTGACTTTCCAGAACTAACGATGTAGATGGTGACATAACAGAAATAACGGTGTAGATAGTGACATAACAGAAGTAATAGTGTAGATAGTGACATAACAGAACTACCAGTGTAGATAGTGACATAACAGAACTAACTGTGTAGATAGTGACAGAACAGAACTAACAGTGCAGATAGTGAAATAACAGAAATAACAGTGTAGATAGTGACATAACAGAACTAACAGTGTAGATAGTGACATAACAAAACTAACAGAGTAGATAGTGACATAACAGAACTAATATTGTGGATAATGACATAACAGAACTAACAGTGTAGATAGTGACATAACAGAAATAACAGTGTAGATAGTGACATAACAGAAGTAACAGTGTAGATAATGACATAACAAAACTAACAGTGTGGTTAATGACATAACAGAACTAACAGTGTAGATAGCGAAATAACAGAAATAACAGTGTAGATAGTGACATAACAGAAGTAAAAGTGTAGACAGTGACATAACAAAACTAACAGTGTGGATAGTGACATAACAGGACTAACAGTGTAGATAGTGACTTTACAGAACTAACGGTGTAGATAGTGATATAACAGAAATAACAGTGTAGATAGTGACATAACAGAAGTAACAGTGTAGATGGTGACATAACAGAACTAACAGTGTAGATAGTGACAAAACAGAAATAACAGTGTAGATATTGACATAACAGAAATAACAGTGTAGATAGTGACTTTACAGAACTAACGGTGGAGATAGTGACATAACAGAAATAACAGTGTAGATAGTGACATAACAGAAATAACAGTGTAGATATGTGACTTTACAGAACTAACGGTGGAGATAGTGACATAACAGAACTAACAGTGTAGATAGGGACATAACTGAAATAACAGTGTAGATAGTGACATAACAGAACTAACAGTGTAGATAGTGACATTACAGAAGTAACAGTGTAGATAGTGACAGAACAGAACTAACAGTGTAGATAGTGACATTACAGAACTGACAGTGTAGATAGTGACATAACAGAAGTAACAGTGTAGATAGTGACTTTACAGAACTGACAGTGTAGATAGTGACATAACAGAAGTAACAGTGTAGATAGTGACATAACAGAACTAACAGTGTGGATAGTGACATAACAGAAGTAACAGTGTGGATAGTGACATAACAGAACTAACAGTGTGGATAGTGACATAACAGAACTAACAGTGTAGATAGTGACATAACAGAACTAACAGTGTAGATAGTGACTTTACAGAACTAACGGTGTAGATAGTGACATAACAGAACTAACAGTGTGGATAGTGACATAACAGAAGTAACAGTGTAGATAGTGACATAACAGAACTAACAGTGTAGATAGTGACATAACATAAATAACAGTGTAGATAGTGACTTTACAGAACTAACGGTGTAGATAGTGACTTTACAGAACTAACGGTGGAGATAGTGACATAACAGAAATAACAGTGTAGATAGTGACATAACAGAATTAACAGTGTAGATAGTGACATAACAGAACTAACAGTGTAGATAGTGACATAACACAAGTAACAGTGTAGATAGTGACATTACAGAACTGACGGTGTAGATAGTGACATAACAGAAATAACGGTGTAGATAGTGACATAACAGAACTAGCAGTGTAGATAGTGACATAACAGAACTAACAGTGTAGATAGTGACATAACAGAACTAACAGTGCAGATAGTGAAATAACGGAAATAACAGTGTAGATAGTGACATAACAGAACTGACAGTGTAGATTGTGACATAACAGATCTAACAGTGTGGATAGTGACATAACAGAACTAACAGTGTACATAGTGACATAACAGAATGAACTGTGTAGATAGTGACATAACAGAAATAACAGTGTAGATAGTGACATTACAGAATTAACTGTGGATAGTGACATAACGGAACTAACAGTGTGGATAGTGACATAACGGAACTAACAGTGTGGATAGTGACATAACAGAACTAACAGTGTAGATAGTGACATAATGGAACTAACAGTGTAGATAGTGAGTTTACAGAAATAACGGTGTCGACAGTGACATAACAGAACTAACAGTGTAGATAGTGACATAACAGAACTAACGGTGTAGATAGTGAGATAACAAAACTAACAGTGTAGATAGTGACATAACAGGACTAACTGTGTAGATAGTGACTTTACAGAACTAACGATGTAGATAGTGACATAACAGAACAAACAGTGTAGATAGTGACATAACAGATCTAACAGTGTAGATAGTGACATAACAGAACTAACAGTGTAGATACTGACATAACAGATCTAACAGTGTAGATAGTGACATAACAGAACTAACAGTGTAGATAGTGACATAACAGAAATAACAGTGTGGATAGTGACATAACAGAACTAACAGTGTAGATAGTGACATAACAGAACTAACAGTGTGGATAGTGACATAACAGAAGTAACAGTGTAGATAGTGGCATAACAGAACTAACAGTGTGGATAGTGACATAACAGAACTAACAGTGTAGATATTGACATAACGGAACTAACAGTGTAGATAGTGACTTTACAGAACTAACGGTGTCGACAGTGACATAACAGAACTAACAGTGTAGATAGTGACATAACAGAACTAACGGTGTAGATAGTGAGATAACAAAACTAAAAGTGTAGATAGTGACATAACAGGACTAACTGTGTAGATAGTGACTTTACAGAACTAACGTTGTAGATAGTGACATAACAGAACAAACAGTGTAGATAGTGACATAACAGAACTAACAGTGTAGATAGTGACATAACAGAACTAACAGTGTAGATACTGACATAACAGATCTAACAGTGTAGATAGTGACATAACAGAACTAACAGTGTAGATAGTGACATAACAGAAATAACAGTGTGGATAGTGACATAACAGAACTAACAGTGTAGATAGTGACATAACAGAACTAACAGTGTGGATAGTGACATAACAGAAGTAACAGTGTAGATAGTGACATAACAGAACTAACAGTGTGGATAGTGACATAACAGAACTAACAGTGTAGATAGTGACATAACAGAAATAACAGTGTAGATAGTGACATAACAGAAGTAACAGTGTAGATATTGACATAACAGAAATAACTGTAGATAGTGACATTACAGAAATAACGGTGTAGATAGTGACATAACAGAAGTAACAGTGTAGATAGTGACATAACAGAACTAACAGTGTGGATAGTGACATAACAGAAGTAACAGTGTAGATAGTGACATTACAGAATTAACTGTGTGGATAGTGCTTTAACGGAACTAACAGTGTGGATAGTGACATAACGGAACTAACAGTGTGGATAGTGACATAACAGAACTAACAGTGTAGATAGTGACATAACGGAACTAACAGTGTAGATAGTGACTTTACAGAACTAACGGTGTCGACAGTGACATAACAGAACTAACAGTTAGATAGTGACATAACAGAACTAACGGTGTAGATAGTGAGATAACAAAACTAACAGTGTAGATAGTGACATAACAGGACTAACTGTGTAGATAGTGGCTTTACAGAACTAACGATGTAGATAGTGACATAACA
Organism: Scyliorhinus torazame; assembly: GCF_047496885.1. Classification (NCBI taxonomy): domain Eukaryota; kingdom Metazoa; phylum Chordata; class Chondrichthyes; order Carcharhiniformes; family Scyliorhinidae; genus Scyliorhinus; species Scyliorhinus torazame. The sequence goes on along the minus strand of NC_092736.1, from coordinate 34,141,978 downwards.
GAACTAATAGTGTGGATAATGACATAACAGAACTAACAGTGTAGATAGTGACATAACAGAAATAACAGTGTAGATAGTGACATAACAGAAGTAACAGTGTAGATAGTGACATAACAAAACTAACAGTGTGGATAATGACATAACAGGACTAACAGTGTAGATAGCAACATAACAGAAATAACAGTGTAGATAGTGACATAACAGAAGTAAAAGTGTAGATAGTGACATAACAAAACTAACAGTGTGGATATTGACATAACAGGACTAACAGTGTAGATAGTGACTTTACAGAACTAACGGTGTAGATAGCGATATAACAGAAATAACAGTGTAGATAGTGACATAACAGAAGTAACAGTGTAGATGGTGACATAACAGAACTAACCGTGTGGATAGTGACATAACAGAAGTAACAGTGTAGATAGTGACATAACAGAAGTAACAGTGTAGATATTGACATAACAGAAGTAAAAGTGTAGATAGTGACATAACAGAATTAACAGTGTAGATAGTGACATAACAGAAGTAACAGTGTAGATCGTGACATTACAGAATTAACTGTGTGGACAGTGACATAACGGAACTAACAGTGTGGATAGTGACAAACCGGAACTAACAGTGTGGATAGTGACATAACGGAACTAACAGTGTAGATCGTGACTTTACAGAACTCACGGTGTCGACAGTGACATAACAGAACTAACAGTGTAGATAGTGACATAACAGAACTAACGGTGTAGATAGTGAGATAACAAAACTAACAGTGTAGATAGTGACATAACAGGACTAACTGTGTAGATAGTGACTTTACAGAACTAACGGTGTAGATCGTGACATAACAGAACTAACAGTGTAGATAGTGACATAACAGAACTAACAGTGTAGATAGTAACATAACAGAACTAACAGTGTAGGTAGTGACATAACAGAAATAACAGTGTAGTTAGTGACATAACAGAACTAACAGTGTAGATAGTGACATAACAGATCTAACAGTGTAGATAGTGACATAACAGAACTAACAATGTAGATCGTGACATAACAGAACTAACAGTGTGGATAGTGACATAACAGAAGTAACAGTGTAGATAGTGACATAACAGAACTAACAGTGTAGATAGTGACATGACAGAAATAACAGTGTAGATAGTGACTTTACAGAAATAACGGTGTAGATAGTGACTTTACAGAACTAACGGTGGAGATAGTGACATAACAGAAATAACACTGTAGATAGTGACATAACAGAATTAACAGTGTAGATTGTGACATAACAGAACTGACAGTGTAGATAGTGACATAACACAAGTAACAGTGTAGATAGTGACATAACAGAACTAACAGTGTAGATAGTGACATAACAGAAATGACAGTGTAGATAGTGACATTACAGAACTAACAGTGTAGATAGTGACTTTACAGAACTAACGGTGTAGATAGTGACTTTACAGAACTAACGGTGTAGATAGTGACATAACAGAAATAACGGTGTAGACAGTGACATAACATAAGTAACAGTGTAGATAGTGACATAACAGAACTACCAGTGTAGATAGTGACATAACAGAACTAACAGTGTAGATAGTGACATAACAGAACTAACAGTGTAGATAGTGACATAACAGAACTAACAGTGTGGATAATGACATAACAGAACTAACAGTGTTCATAGTGACATAACAGAATGAACTGTGTAGATAGTGACATAACAGAAGTAACAGTGCAGATAGTGACATTACAGAATTAACTGTGTGGATAGTGATATAACGGAACTAACAGTGTGGATAGTGACATAACGGAACTAACAGTGTGTATAGTGACATAACAGAAGTAACAGTATAGATAGTGACATAACAGAAGTAACAGTGTAGATATTGACATAACAGAAGTAAAAGTGTAGATAGTGACATAACAGAACTAACAGTGTACATAGTGACATAACAGAATGAACTGTGTAGATAGTGACATAACAGAAGTAACAGTGTAGATAGTGACATTACAGAATTAACTGTGTGGATAGTGACATAACGGAACTAACAGTGTGGATAGTGACATAACGGAACTAACAGTGTGGATAGTGACATAACGGAACTAACAGTGTGGATAGTGACATAACGGAACTAACTGTGTCGACAGTGACATAACAGAACTAACAGTGTAGATATTGACTTAACAGAACTTACGGTGTAGATAGTGAGATAACAAAACTAACAGTGTAGATAGTGACATAACAGGACTAACTGTGTAGATAGTGACATAACAGAACTAACAGTGTAGATAGTGACATAACAGAACTAACAGTGTAGATAGTGACTTTACAGAACTAACGGTGTAGATAGTGACTTTACAGAACTAGCGGTGTAGATAGTGACATAACAGAAATAACGGTGTAGATAGCGACATAACAGAAGTATCAGTGTAGATAGTGACATAACAGAACTACCAGTGTAGATAGTGACATAACAGAACTAACAGTGTAGATAGTGACATAACAGAACTAACAGTGCAGATAGTGAAATAACAGAAATAACAGTGTAGATAGTGACATAACAGAACTAACAGTGTGGATAGTGACATAACAGAACTAACAGTGTAGATAGTGACATAACAGAACTAACAGTGCAGATAGTGAAATAACAGAAATAACAGTATAGATAGTGACATAACAGAACTGACAGTGCAGATTGTGACATAACAGATCTAACAGTGTAGATAGTGACATAACAGAAATAACAGTGTAGATAGTGACATAACAGAACTAACAGTGTGGATAATGACATAACAGAACTAACAGTGTACGTAGTGACATAACAGAAGGAACTGTGTAGATAGTGACATAACAGAAGTAACAGTGTAGATAGTGACATAACAGAACTAACAGTGTGGACAGTGACATAACGGAACTAACAGTGTGGATAGTGACAAACCGGAACTAACAGTGTGGATAGTGACATAACGGAACTAACAGTGTAGATCGTGACTTTACAGAACTCACGGTGTCGACAGTGACATAACAGAACTAACAGTGTAGATAGTGACATAACAGAACTAACGGTGTAGATAGTGAGATAACAAAACTAACAGTGTAGATAGTGACATAACAGGACTAACTGTGTAGATAGTGACTTTACAGAACTAACGGTGTAGATCGTGACATAACAGAACTAACAGTGTAGATAGTGACATAACAGAACTAACAGTGTAGGTAGTGACATAACAGAAATAACAGTGTAGTTAGTGACATAACAGAACTAACAGTGTAGATAGTGACATTACAGAATTAACTGTGTGGATAGTGACATAACGGAACTAACAGTGTGGATAGTGACATAACGGAACTAACAGTGTGGATAGTGACATAACGGAACTAACAGTGTAGATAGTGACTTTACAGAACTAACGGTGTCGACAGTGACATAACAGAACTAACAGTGTAGATAGTGACTTAACAGAACTAACGGTGTAGATAGTGAGATAACAAAACTAACAGTGTAGATAGTGACATAACAGGACTAACTGTGTAGATAGTGACATAACAGAACTAACAGTGTGGATAGTGACATAACAGAACAAACAGTGTAGATCGTGACATAACAGAACTAACAGTGTAGATAGTGACATAACAGAACTAACAGTGTGGATAGTGACATAACAGAACTAACAGTGTAGATAGTGACATAACAGAACTAACAGTGTGGATAGTGACATAACAGAAGTAACAGTGTAGATAGTGACATAACAGAACTAACAGTGTGGATAGTGACATAACAGAATAACAGTGTAGATAGTGACATAACAGAACTAACAGTGTAGATAGTGACATTACAGAAATAACATGTAGATAGTGACTTTACAGAACTAACGGTGTAGATAGTGAATTTACAGAACTAACGGTGTAGATAGTGACGTTCCAGAACTAACGATGTAGATAGTGACATAACAGAAATAACGGTGTAGATAGTGACATAACAGAAGTAACAGTGTAGATAGTGACATAACAGAACTACCAGTGTAGATAGTGACATAACAGAACTAACTGTGTAGATAGTGACAGAACAGAACTAACAGAGTAGATAGTGACATAACAGAACTAATATTGTGGATAATGACATAACAGAACTAATATTGTGGATAATGACATAACAGAACTAACAGTGTAGATAGTGACATAACAGAAATAACAGTGTAGATAGTGACATAACAGAAGTAACAGTGTAAATAGTGACATAACAAAACTAACAGTGTGGTTAATGACATAACAGGACTAACAGTGTAGATAGCGACATAACAGAAATAACAGTGTAGATAGTGACATAACAGAAGTAAAAGTGTAGATAGTGACATAACAAAACTAACAGTGTGGATAGTGACATAACAGGACTAACAGTGTAGATAGTGACTTTACAGAACTAACGGTGTAGATAGTGATATAACAGAAATAACAGTGTAGATAGTGACATAACAGATGTAACAGTGTCGATGGTGACATAACAGAACTAACAGTGTAGATAGTGACATAACAGAAATAACAGTGTAGATATTGACATAACAGAAATAACAGTGTAGATAGTGACTTTACAGAACTAACGGTGGAGATAGTGACATAACAGAAATGACAGCGTAGATAGTGACATAACAGAAATAACAGTGTAGATAGTGACTTTACAGAACTAACGGTGGAGATAGTGACATAACAGAACTAACAGTGTGGATAGTGACATAACAGAACAAACAGTGTAGATCGTAACATAACAGAACTAACAGTGTAGATAGTGACATAACAGAACTAACAGTGTAGATCGTGACATAACAGAACTAACAGTGTGGATAGTGACATAACAGAACTAATGGTGCAGATAGTGACATAACAGAACTAACAGTGTAGATAGTGACATATCAGAACTAACAGTGTGGATAGTGACATAACAGAAGTAACAGTGTAGATAGTGACATAACAGAACTAACAGTGTGGATAGTGACATAACAGAATAACAGTGTAGATAGTGACATAACAGAACTAACAGTGTAGATAGTGACATTACAGAAATAACAGTGTAGATAGTGACTTTACAGAACTAACGGTGTAGATAGTGATTTAACAGAATTAACAGTGTAGATAGTGACATAACAGAAGTAACAGTGTAGATAGTGACATAGCAGAAATAACTGTAGATAGTGACATTACAGAACTAACAGTGTAGATAGTGACATAACAGAAATAACGGTGTAGATAGTGACATAACAGAAGTAACAGTGTAGATAGTGACATAACAGAACTAACAGTGTAGATAGTGACTTTACAGAACTAACGGTGTAGATAGTGACTTTCCAGAACTAACGATGTAGATGGTGACATAACAGAAATAACGGTGTAGATAGTGACATAACAGAAGTAATAGTGTAGATAGTGACATAACAGAACTACCAGTGTAGATAGTGACATAACAGAACTAACTGTGTAGATAGTGACAGAACAGAACTAACAGTGCAGATAGTGAAATAACAGAAATAACAGTGTAGATAGTGACATAACAGAACTAACAGTGTAGATAGTGACATAACAAAACTAACAGAGTAGATAGTGACATAACAGAACTAATATTGTGGATAATGACATAACAGAACTAACAGTGTAGATAGTGACATAACAGAAATAACAGTGTAGATAGTGACATAACAGAAGTAACAGTGTAGATAATGACATAACAAAACTAACAGTGTGGTTAATGACATAACAGAACTAACAGTGTAGATAGCGAAATAACAGAAATAACAGTGTAGATAGTGACATAACCAGAAGTAAAAGTGTAGACAGTGACATAACAAAACTAACAGTGTGGATAGTGACATAACAGGACTAACAGTGTAGATAGTGACTTTACAGAACTAACGGTGTAGATAGTGATATAACAGAAATAACAGTGTAGATAGTGACATAACAGAAGTAACAGTGTAGATGGTGACATAACAGAACTAACAGTGTAGATAGTGACAAAACAGAAATAACAGTGTAGATATTGACATAACAGAAATAACAGTGTAGATAGTGACTTTACAGAACTAACGGTGGAGATAGTGACATAACAGAAATAACAGTGTAGATAGTGACATAACAGAAATAACAGTGTAGATATGTGACTTTACAGAACTAACGGTGGAGATAGTGACATAACAGAACTAACAGTGTAGATAGGGACATAACTGAAATAACAGTGTAGATAGTGACATAACAGAACTAACAGTGTAGATAGTGACATTACAGAAGTAACAGTGTAGATAGTGACAGAACAGAACTAACAGTGTAGATAGTGACATTACAGAACTGACAGTGTAGATAGTGACATAACAGAAGTAACAGTGTAGATAGTGACTTTACAGAACTGACAGTGTAGATAGTGACATAACAGAAGTAACAGTGTAGATAGTGACATAACAGAACTAACAGTGTGGATAGTGACATAACAGAAGTAACAGTGTGGATAGTGACATAACAGAACTAACAGTGTGGATAGTGACATAACAGAACTAACAGTGTAGATAGTGACATAACAGAACTAACAGTGTAGATAGTGACTTTACAGAACTAACGGTGTAGATAGTGACATAACAGAACTAACAGTGTGGATAGTGACATAACAGAAGTAACAGTGTAGATAGTGACATAACAGAACTAACAGTGTAGATAGTGACATAACATAAATAACAGTGTAGATAGTGACTTTACAGAACTAACGGTGTAGATAGTGACTTTACAGAACTAACGGTGGAGATAGTGACATAACAGAAATAACAGTGTAGATAGTGACATAACAGAATTAACAGTGTAGATAGTGACATAACAGAACTAACAGTGTAGATAGTGACATAACACAAGTAACAGTGTAGATAGTGACATTACAGAACTGACGGTGTAGATAGTGACATAACAGAAATAACGGTGTAGATAGTGACATAACAGAACTAGCAGTGTAGATAGTGACATAACAGAACTAACAGTGTAGATAGTGACATAACAGAACTAACAGTGCAGATAGTGAAATAACGGAAATAACAGTGTAGATAGTGACATAACAGAACTGACAGTGTAGATTGTGACATAACAGATCTAACAGTGTGGATAGTGACATAACAGAACTAACAGTGTACATAGTGACATAACAGAATGAACTGTGTAGATAGTGACATAACAGAAATAACAGTGTAGATAGTGACATTACAGAATTAACTGTGGATAGTGACATAACGGAACTAACAGTGTGGATAGTGACATAACGGAACTAACAGTGTGGATAGTGACATAACAGAACTAACAGTGTAGATAGTGACATAATGGAACTAACAGTGTAGATAGTGACTTTACAGAAATAACGGTGTCGACAGTGACATAACAGAACTAACAGTGTAGATAGTGACATAACAGAACTAACGGTGTAGATAGTGAGATAACAAAACTAACAGTGTAGATAGTGACATAACAGGACTAACTGTGTAGATAGTGACTTTACAGAACTAACGATGTAGATAGTGACATAACAGAACAAACAGTGTAGATAGTGACATAACAGATCTAACAGTGTAGATAGTGACATAACAGAACTAACAGTGTAGATACTGACATAACAGATCTAACAGTGTAGATAGTGACATAACAGAACTAACAGTGTAGATAGTGACATAACAGAAATAACAGTGTGGATAGTGACATAACAGAACTAACAGTGTAGATAGTGACATAACAGAACTAACAGTGTGGATAGTGACATAACAGAAGTAACAGTGTAGATAGTGGCATAACAGAACTAACAGTGTGGATAGTGACATAACAGAACTAACAGTGTAGATATTGACATAACGGAACTAACAGTGTAGATAGTGACTTTACAGAACTAACGGTGTCGACAGTGACATAACAGAACTAACAGTGTAGATAGTGACATAACAGAACTAACGGTGTAGATAGTGAGATAACAAAACTAAAAGTGTAGATAGTGACATAACAGGACTAACTGTGTAGATAGTGACTTTACAGAACTAACGTTGTAGATAGTGACATAACAGAACAAACAGTGTAGATAGTGACATAACAGAACTAACAGTGTAGATAGTGACATAACAGAACTAACAGTGTAGATACTGACATAACAGATCTAACAGTGTAGATAGTGACATAACAGAACTAACAGTGTAGATAGTGACATAACAGAAATAACAGTGTGGATAGTGACATAACAGAACTAACAGTGTAGATAGTGACATAACAGAACTAACAGTGTGGATAGTGACATAACAGAAGTAACAGTGTAGATAGTGACATAACAGAACTAACAGTGTGGATAGTGACATAACAGAACTAACAGTGTAGATAGTGACATAACAGAAATAACAGTGTAGATAGTGACATAACAGAAGTAACAGTGTAGATATTGACATAACAGAAATAACTGTAGATAGTGACATTACAGAAATAACGGTGTAGATAGTGACATAACAGAAGTAACAGTGTAGATAGTGACATAACAGAACTAACAGTGTGGATAGTGACATAACAGAAGTAACAGTGTAGATAGTGACATTACAGAATTAACTGTGTGGATAGTGCTTTAACGGAACTAACAGTGTGGATAGTGACATAACGGAACTAACAGTGTGGATAGTGACATAACAGAACTAACAGTGTAGATAGTGACATAACGGAACTAACAGTGTAGATAGTGACTTTACAGAACTAACGGTGTCGACAGTGACATAACAGAACTAACAGTTAGATAGTGACATAACAGAACTAACGGTGTAGATAGTGAGATAACAAAACTAACAGTGTAGATAGTGACATAACAGGACTAACTGTGTAGATAGTGGCTTTACAGAACTAACGATGTAGATAGTGACATAACAGAACTAATAGTGTGGATAATGACATAACAGAACTAACAGTGTAGATAGTGACATAACAGAAATAACAGTGTAGATAGTGACATAACAGAAGTAACAGTGTAGATAGTGACATAACAAAACTAACAGTGTGGATAATGACATAACAGGACTAACAGTGTAGATAGCAACATAACAGAAATAACAGTGTAGATAGTGACATAACAGAAGTAAAAGTGTAGATAGTGACATAACAAAACTAACAGTGTGGATATTGACATAACAGGACTAACAGTGTAGATAGTGACTTTACAGAACTAACGGTGTAGATAGCGATATAACAGAAATAACAGTGTAGATAGTGACATAACAGAAGTAACAGTGTAGATGGTGAAATAACAGAACTAACAGTGTAGATAGCGACATAACAGAAATAACAGTGTAGATAGTGACTTTACAGAACTAACGGTGTAGATAGTGACATAACAGAAATAACAGTGTAGATAGTGACATAACAGAACTAACAGTGTAGATAGTGACATAACTGAACTAACAGTGTAGATAGTGACTTTACAGAACTAACGGTGTCGACAGTGACATAACAGAACTAACAGTGTAGATAGTGACATAACAGAACTAACGGTGCAGATAGTGACATAACAGAACTAACAGTGTAGATAGTGACATAACAAAACTAACAGAGTAGATAGTGACATAACAGAAATAACAGTGTAGATAGTGACATAACAGAACTAACAGTGTAGATAGTGACATAACAGAAGTAACAGTGTAGATAGTGACATAACAGAACTAACAGTGTAGATAGTGACATAACAGAACTAACAGTGTAGATAGTGACTTTACAGAACTAACGGTGTCGACAGTGACATAACAGAACTAACAGTGTAGATAGTGACATAACAGAACTAACGGTGTAGATAGTGACATAACAGAACTAACAGTGTAGATAGTGACATAACAAAACTAACAGAGTAGATAGTGACATAACAGAAATAACAGTGTAGATAGTGACATAACAGAACTAACAGTGTAGATAGTGACATAACAGAAGTAACAGTGTAGATAGTGACATAACAGAAATAACTGTAGATAGTGACATTACAGAACTAACAGTGTAGATAGTGACTTTACAGAACTAACGGTGTAGATAGTGACTTTACAGAACTAACGGTGTAGATAGTGACATAACAGAAATAATGGTGTAGATAGTGACATAACAGAAGTAACAGTGTAGATAGTGACATAACAGAACTACCAGTGTAGATAGTGACATAACAGAACTAACTGTGTAGATAGTGACAGAACAGAACTAACAGTGCAGATAGTGAAATAACAGAAATAACAGTGTAGATAGTGACATAACAGAACTAACAGTGTAGATTGTGACATAACAGATCTAACAGTGTAGATAGTTACATAACAAAACTAACAGTGTAGATAGTGACATAACAGAACTAACAGTGTGGATAATGACATAACAGAACTAACAGTGTACATAGTGACATAACAGAACTAACAGTGTGGATAGTGACATAACAGAACTAACTGTGTAGATAGTGACATAACAGAACTAACAGTGTGGATAGTGACATAACAGAACTAACTGTGTAGATACTGACATAACAGAACTAACAGTGTAGATAGTGACACAAAGGGAACTAACTGTGTAGATAGTGACATAACAGAACTAACAGTGTAGATAGTGACTTTACAGAACTAACGGTGTAGATAGTGACATAACAGAACTAACAGTGTAGATAGTGACATAACAG